>NC_066619.1:6689478-7316978 GCF_025201925.1 Gopherus flavomarginatus | reverse complement strand
TTTCTTCCCTTTGATTTTTTAACCACGTTAAGCAGTAAATTAAAGCCGATCTTGCATTTCCAGGAGATCTTGTCGGGATGCAGAGCTTAGAGAGATATAAAGAAGCTCAAGTTGGCTGAACCCTGCAACCCCCTGATAGATAATGTTTGATTCCCTTTATTTCACCAGAGCTGGTCTGTTTATCTTGTAGTTCATGGGGGTTTCGTGGGCTCCCTCTGGTGGCTAATAAACCACATAAGTTGGAGGAGAGGAAAAACTAGACAAAACCATTTGAAGGCTCTGTGTGGTAGGGGTGTGTGCATAGGGTCTGGTGTCTGTGTTGCACATGTTTGTGTTAATTTGTGTCTGTTTCTCTTTTGATTTGTCCTGGATGTTTTTAGGTTGAAATAATGGGAGAACCTGCTCTGCTCAAGGTGTTTCAGTATCATGATTTTATACTTGCTTCATCCATGACTCCCAAGGCGTGAAAGAAACAAGCAAACTGAACAACACACACATACAGAGTAATGCCCAGATATTTGCCTTATTCCCACTCTTTGTGGATCCCGACTGTGCAATCGGGTTGTGGGGGAGTTAGAATAACACTTATGTATTGCTCACCTTCATAGTGCTGGTGAACGGACACACTCTACGTTTTAAGGTTCAAATCCTGGGGGGTTTGTGTTCTGAGTAGCTGAGCTGATGGCAGTGGGATTCCTCTCTGTGGTGTATTGGAAAATACATTCTTGTCATTTCATTGCTTTTCTAAACAAACCTGCCCAAACCTGCTCCAATCAGAACATGTTGCTTGTGTGTGTTGCATTTCCCTGGGGAGGTTCTACTTTGATTTTTGGGTTTTTTTTAAGATAAAAGTTTTGCTGGGTTAGGTTCTCTTGAAACTTGGTCTATGTGTTTGTTTTCCCCAAAACTTGACCATGGGTGGCCTAATGGTCTGCTCTTGCCTTACAGTGTCAAAGGTCAAATCCCAAAGGAGCCCTGGTGGCACATATGAAAAATCATGGAACTGTTAGCCTTTGGTATACAGAAGTCGAAAACAGATGATTTAATGGTACCTTATGTCCTTAAAATCTATTAATTTGACTCAAATCCATGGAGAGCTCCCTGTTTCAGGAGGGGGTAAAGGAAACCTGCATATTGATGGAAAAATGTCCAGTTTTTTTCACTTTGCACCTGCAGCAGTAGAGACCTGAGTTCCTGGTCCTCTGAGTGTGCGTTTTGTGCCTGAATTCAGTTACAATTTGGCCTGCAATAGAGAGGGCAAATTGGATCTAGTAAAAGGGAGGCTGCCCTGAGGAAAACTGACCCCCTAATGTCAAATTCAGGCAGACGTATGTCTGTGCATGCCAATGAAACAGCACAGACCAATGCAGCAGTTGCAGGAGCATGCAGAGGAACTGGGATACCCATAATGCAGTTCTCTTGCAAGTCCATCGTGATCCCTGTCTGCAGCATCACAACAAGAATGATGGAGGGGTGTGGCCAGTGGATTGGGGGTGTGGTCTGCATATTAATATACACATGCAAATTAATGTACCCTCAGCAGACAGCAGCAGTCCCAGTCAAGCCATTGTCTAGTGCACTTTAATATATTTATACTGTGAGAGGAGAAGACACTATTCAAAGGGGGAGTCTTTCTGGCTATTCATGGCCTGAATACCCGCACCTGTAATGTTGCTTTTGTAGCAGTTGCATGTGCCCATTTGGAGGAGATGAGAATTCCTCCTGTTAGACAAAATAGCTAGTTTCATCCCAGGAAGCCTGATCCTATCAATGGTCGTTACTTTTCATGTACTTCGATGTGGGAAGGACAGAAGGATCACGCCCACACATATGTGCATTGATAGTCTTTATCTATGTTATTTTCTTACATGCTGAAGTTTGTTAGGTGCATCCCAGAAGACCTGGAAAGACACAGCCATGACTCAAAAGAAGTAACAATCTAATGGGCCCAAATCTGCCACTGTTACACTTGAGTATTGATTACAGGTGGTCCCATCGGTATAGATCCCTCAGCTGGCATAAATCATAAATTGATTGCGCTCTGCTGATTTGCACTAGCTGAGGATCTGGCCAATTTCATTGGCGTCTACTCATTTATTGCCCAATCCAGTGCCTCTGAAGTTAGTGGGAGTCTGTCCATTGACTTCGATGGGATGTGAGTTAAGCGCTAGGTCAGGTTCAACTCATCAAGCATCAGGCTTGGAAGCATCTAGCTCAAAGTCAGTCCCACCCAATGTGACTGTGGGTAGCGGGATCAAGTCCTCAGTTAATAAGGATGATCTTGCATTCCCCTCTATGGTCGCAGTAAGTCATGCCACAAAGTGTCTTCACCGGGAGAGAAACAAGTCAAGGACATAATCAAATGCGGGGCAGGGGAGGGGAATGAGGCGTCAGTCTGTGATCTTGAGACAGAGAAATGCATTTCTGTTTAAGCCAGAGCACACAATTAAAGTGTCAGAGTCAGCTGGAATGCTGCTTGCAGCAGCTCCTGGTATCTGGCCACTTTGTGGATTGCTAATAGTCTACACAGTGTGCTGTTTACCAACTGCAGTGAGACCTCACTCGCCAAAGAGAAGGAGGGGGACAGGAGCAGGGGAGCAAACTCAGTGCCCTGGACCTAACAGCTGCATAACAATTGTCAAAATATATGGAAATGCCGAAATTGCACATGCAGATGCAATCCCTGGGAGCCCGTGTGAGGAGCACCCCCGTGCCATACAGAACAGCTCCCCTCTCCACCTCGCTGCCTGCTCCGCCGCAGACCTCGGCTGGTGAATTTTAAAGAATCCACTGTGTTCGGAGAGGAAGACGTGAGGGGATTTTTCTTCCTTTCTTTTGCTTTGCCTTTCCTTTGAATGCAGCGAAAAGGCCGGCTCCATGGTCAGAGTAGAGACATTACAACATAGCGTGTGTCTGTGAATGTACGCCCTTGTGTTCTTTTCTGGGCGCCAGATCCAAGACATCCCTGCTGTAGATGCACAGGGTGAGGATGCAAGCAGGAATAAGGAACTCCCCTCCCTCATTCAGATTGCAAAAATTCTAGGCAAAATCCCAGTTGCTGTGGTCAGGGGCACTGGGCTACTCCTGAGACGTTCCCCTGGGACGTGGGAAGGGATGCAGAGAAACGTACGGCTTAGTTCAACCGTAACTGTTGGGCTTGATGCAGGAATCACAGTGTCTGTGCCAGGCAGATGATCAGAGTAGCTGATAGTAAGTGGTTCCTTCTGGTTTTAAAAATCAAGGAAGTAGAGAACACCTGGATGCCTAGACCTTAGAGTTTGGGAATGCTTTTGCCAAATGGTGGGGGAATGATTTGGTTTCTCTGCAGAAGGCTGCTATGAACATTCTGTTCCAGATGCTGATCACATGGTTCACACTCCTCCAAGTGTCGCTTTCAGTTTGGGGGTTCAAATGAACCTCTCCCCACCCAAATTCAACTAAATAGTCAGATTTTCATCTGGTTTAATCATGCAGCCATCAGTCCGGGCAGCGTCACTGGAAACATTCCCACCTCTTTCAGCAGGGCCTGCTGTTTCCAGTCTGCAACAAAATCCCCAAACTGGGTGCATCTGGCATCGGCTCAGGTTTCATTGTGAACATGTCATCTGCCTCTGCACCTGGCGCCAGATTAAAAAAGATATTTAGGCACCTAAAGATGAATGTCAATGGGAGATAGGTGCCTAACTTATTTAGGCATGCTTTAAAATCCCACTATGCCCTTATCTGCATCTTTAGTTACCTTTGTAAATCAGGCCTTTAGTATCCATCCCACCCACCTTCAGCTGAGACAGGATTTTCCCCCGCAGTCTGTTTTCCAGCCTAGGAATAAATGTCTCAAATGATGGAGTTTACACATTAAAGGACATGCTGTCTGGCTAAAATCAATGGTCCATGAGGGTCTGATCTCTTGCCTTTGCATCAAACAATACTTGATGTTTAAGAAGACCTTAAAATCCCATAATGCACCTTGGCAGGGATAGAGAAAACAGGAAGTCTTTCTTGACCTCTCTGCGGTGGGGGAAGAAGGAAGGAAGGAACATTCAATAGAGCTGTTTGCAAAATGTTCAGTGAACCTCTTTTTAGAATGTCCAAAATGCTGTTTTGTTGGGAAGGATTCTCCGTTCCAGGATGTGGGGGTGGAGGGCAGGAGGGTTCACCCTGGAATAGCCAACTGCCTGCTAGTTAGGGCACAGACCTAGGAGACCGAACACCCAGGTTTGAGCGTCAGGACTGACCCTAACAGAGCAGACACTTGAACTGGTGTCTTCCACATTCCAGGTCTGTGCCCTAAGCACCACATGACTGGCTCTGCCAAGGTGGGGGACATCTCGTGTGCTTTTTCTGAGCACTTTTGAATGGTCTCATTTTCATTCCAGTGAGGAATGAAACCACATTTCCAAACCTCCTCATTTTTTTTTTTTTGGTCAGCCCTGCACAACTCTCTCCTAGTACATGCATGTAAATGCAAGCACATTCACGCACCGCAGAATCCTTCTCATACATGTACGCCCATGTGTCGACATGTATGTGCTTACATGCTGTCCATTCCTCTATCCTCTAACAGTTCCCCCCACCACACACACACGTTACCGAAATCCGCTTCTGAAACAGTCAGCGTAAGGTGACTTTTTCTTGCCATCTGGGTGTTCAGTGGCACAGATCCCTGGTCTGCCTACGTACGCATGTTCTCCCTTCTCTCCCAAAGCTGGCAGCTAAAACAAAAGAGAAAGCTTCAAAAGCACAATGTCAGCTGCCTGTGTCAGTGTGGGTTGAAAGTACAGATCACAGCGAGCTCATCTCCCAGTAGGAAAAAGGGACTTGCATTTCAATAAATTTACATACTACAGAAGAGTGCAGAATAGATTGCTTTGGGGAACTCTCTGCATAGTTGGTTGAGCCCTTGACTCTCACAGGAATGGTTTGATGCCACCTGCTCTAACACTGTCATGCTCTCCACGTCTTCTTAATTTAAAACTCACGTCTCTAGTTCGCCTCATTGTGTGGTTAAGTTTTCTCCTAGATTGAATGAAAGGTACTGGATTAACAGATCTCACAAATGGAGAATTTAATTTCTCACAGGACAGGTATAGCACAGGCAGTAGCAGTGGTAACTTCACCCATGTTGCCACTAACATGCCTTGGTCTTGATGCAGAGGGAATCCAGCTAGGAAGTGTGATGCTAATCCAGCCTCCATGCCCTTTTGATCCTTGTCTTTTCTCCTGCTTGGAGCCTGTGGAAATGTTCCCAACTGATACAAAAATTCCTGGGGGTTACTGAAATCAATATTTTTGGTGTCAATTTGATGAAATTGTCTGATTTTCAGTGGGAACATTTGAGACAAAATGTTTTTGTTCGAAGTCAAGATTTCCACATTTTGAATGTTGACATTGTGAAAAGGAACATTTTATTTTGATCAAAAAAGGTGGGTTGCAATTTTCCTTTTGACATTTCAAATTGAAATTTTTCAGAACTTTTCATTCCATGAAAATGTTCAATATTGCAAATTTTGCCCCATTTGAGAATGGAAACAGATGTAGAAATATCAGAATGGCCTGCAGGACAGAAATTCCAGTTTCCAGATGGCTCTACTCCAGATTAAGTGATGTGTTGTCTAGAAACTTAAAAAAGCTTGTCTTTGATACAAATCCCAGCACCAACCACTAGTGAAATAAAGCAGGTGCCATCCAGTTGATTGTTTGCTATAACTTATGGGTAGATCTGTATGATTCCCAGCTGGTGGGTTTCTGCATCACAGTTTTAATGGCATTCTGAGATGAGGCCAAGGATTGGTAGAGGCACAGGATCGGAATGACTGTCTCATAACCAGTGGTAACTTCTCCATGATGCTGCTAAGGCAGTTTGGTGGGATGGAGAGGTATTCTTTCCTGTGGACAAAGACAGGACTTTATTCCCTAGAACAGTCCGTGTGGTGCTTTATGATAGGAGTAAAAGGATGCTCCAGTGTTTAGGGCACTAGCTTAGGTTATAGAAGACTCGGCTCCAAATCCCTGTGCCACCACAGACATTCTGTGTGGCTTTGGGCACGTCAATTAGCCTCTCTGTGCCTCAATTCTCCATCTACAAAATGGGGATCAAAGCACTTACAATGGGGGGATTGTCCAGGTATAATACTTGAAGACTGAGAGGTTCACAGGTACTACAGTGATGGTGGCCACATAAGCACCAAAGAAAGATAAAATGGAGATGGTGAAGGATCAGCTGAAATACACTAGCAAACAAAAGTCGTGACCCGCTACTTGGGAAATTTTCCTCCGTGCTGCAGGGTGCTGAGAAATACAGCTCGCACGCAGTCCATGAAAGGCCAAAGGCTTGAGCAAAAGGCTCCAAACAGGGTCATTTTAGCACTTCCTGACAGAGGCACATTCATTTAATGCAGAGAGGGAACAGCAGAGCAGCGGTGATGTTAAGAAAGAAACATTGTAATCTATTACAAGGCTGATTGATCAGTATGGCAAAGTCAATAATAGCTTTTGATTCGAGCGTATTAGGCGGACTGTCTGATTCATGTTTACTGGAAGTTTTTACAGCTAAGTGAAGCATGTGACTCGAAGGAAAGGGACTGTGGAGTTGAAAATCCTGAGTGGAGGGGTGATTTCTTCCTACAGTCACATCTGGAGTGCTACACTTTGGAGAGCTTTTCCAGGGGAAAAAGACCCTTTTGTATAGCTGTTGAAATGCAGATAAATAGTGTCTCTTGCTAGAACAACATCTGTGAGGCTCAGAGTCATGAAGGATGCAAAGGTGAGCAAGGATGGTTTTGTGCAGTTTGTTGCCAATTCTTGAGATTTTACCACAAGTCGTACAATATTAGGAGTGTTTTCTTAAATCCCCACCTCCTGGAGTCAATGGATTCCATGAGAATCTGAGTTTTCTCCTTAGAAAAGGTACATTTCTAGCCCTTGTGTTTGTGCCAACAATCCTACAAACTTCACTCAAGTGCACCTGAAACGTTTATAAACCAGCAGGCAAAGAAAAAGTACCCATTCATTCTTCAAAAAATCATGATTTTTTTTTTAAAGTCTAATTCATGATTTTGAACTCTTGGCGTTGACAGTACTGGAGTCGGGATATTGGGTTCCGCAGAGAGGCTTCTGGAAGGTAAAATTCATTGATACTTGAGGGGCAGATGGGGAAACACAGAACTGCCTAGATCAAAATACGGTATGTGGTTGGTGCTATACTATGAACATCTTTCTTACCAAGCATATCCCCAAGTAGCTCCTGGAGTATACTAATTCAGGTGCACAGCCAGTAAATAGAGATAGAGGAAATGATGGTACATGCAAAGTAGGAAAAAAAGAGATGTTTCCAGATGGGATAGAAAGTCGTTGTGGTGGAGAGAAAAAAAACAGGGATATGAAGAGATGCAGAAGAGACGGGTCTTTAAGGATCAGTGGCAAGTTTGTGCTGGAAGCAGGAGAAGAAGGAAGACCAATTTCAGATGAACACTGGGTGATAAGAGAGAGCTGAGATGATGGACTGGGAAGTGTCTCTAGAAAATTTTAACAATTGTGGAGGGTGATTTTGAACTGGCTCCTGCGTGATGGGGACATGAGTGGAGCTGCTGTAGCACTGGAGTGATGGAGCCGTGCTTCACGCTATTAAAGTGCAGTTTCAGAGGGATGTACAAGAAAAGTGATGCAAGTCCTTATCTGATCCTCCTTGGAGATATGTTTTGTTCTCTTTTAGGTATTCGATGCATCTGATACATTCTAAATGTCTATAGATTTTTCTGGGCTTTTCTCCATCTGCCCACTGACGCTTTGCCCTGACGTTTCCCCTTGCATCAACCCTTTGTTGCCTGTGGTTGGGTTTGTGTGACATTGCTAGGGCCAAACTTGTGGGGCATGATGTCAGAGGATGACCCAAAAGGAAGGATGCAAGGAAAATTATTAGTGAAAGGATATTTCCTATAGGATTTATGTGTAATGTAGAATCACGGAGCTTTAAAACGTCACTTCTCTGGCATGATATTTCCTTCCCTGCAGTGAAGATTCCATTCAATTCCAGCATTTGGATGCTACATTAATAGGTATGTAGATAGACTGAGTATAATTGACACCCTATAAAAACAAGGTGCACCGTTCCTGCAAGACGTAGTTATGTTGAGATTCCAGGACCGTACAGAAACTAATATTTTCTAGGTCTTCCATTCCTCAGTTCATCGAGGTTGCCTGTCCCAATCCAGTTCAGTTGACTGGAAGCTGAGAACCATCTGGTGGTAGCTCGGTAGCTTTTGTGAAACAAACCAAGTGATATTAGTCCAATAATGTCCGCATCACAATAAACAGCTGCACACTTGGCCCCTAATTGAAAGTCTAAGCTGAGAAGGCCCAGACCGGACTGAGCCTGCAATGACTGTTATCTTCTCACCACTAACAGTGGGGTTCCTGCATGACAGGGGTCAGGTGTAACCCACTGATCTGTACATACGGCACATCCCCCTCTGTGCCTGATTCACACAGACTATGAATCTGCTGTAGGGCTCAGTTGCTGATCCTGGTTCTCTACGTCAAGCTGAAGAGGCAGATGGTTTTAGTTCTGGAGCTCTCTGGTTCAAGATTCATTGTTGGCCAGGACTGTGGTCATTCCATTGGCAAGGCGGCATGGAGAAGCTTTTGCTGCATGTGTTCTGTTCGTTACTGAGGCTGCCATCCTACCACCATTCTCCAGCAATAAATGAGCTAACACACCTTTTTTAACACAGAGAAATGTCTAAGTTTCTGGCCTGCTAAATTCATAGCCTGAAGAATAGAGAAAACAAATTCACAACCTTGCAATATATGACAGTCGCCCCAAAACATTTACATCCCAATATTAGAGATGATCTTCCAGCCAAACTCCAGGCCTGATCCTGAATTATGATCTGAATATCATGACCCAGATACACTAGTGTAAACCTGTGTAGCTTCCCTGTAGCCAATGGAGCAATGCAGTTACATCAGCTGAGAATCTGGCCCCTTGTTTCTTTCATGAGCCAAACCAAACTTCCCCAAACTTGAGGGTTCAAATTTGGCTCTGAATCCAAAAATCTTCCTGTATTCTAAAGGGGATGTTTCAGCTGTATGTAGATATTCAGTCCAGATTCAAATCTGAGCTGTGAAATAGGATCTGGATTGGAGTTGTTTGGGTTGAATGCACCTCTACCTAATATTTGAAGAAGAAAGTAAGTTTAAGTGTTCCAAATAATTCCTGTGATATTGTTCTTCTGTTTGATTTTGTAAATTGTGCATAGCCCTTTCTCCCTCTGTCACTCACATCCTCCTGCACACACAATCAATGGCATTTTCAGGAAAATTTTGGTTGTCTTTAGCATCTGAACATCTCGTAACAAGGTCTCAGACTGTGGGAAGGAGTGTGAAAGAGCGAGAGTTTGGCCAGGGTAACTAAGCCTCTCTATAATGAGCCCCTTGCAAACTCTCCTTGCATATTTACAGACACCCCCGCAGTTACTTAAATGGGTCTTATTGGTCACCGGGTCTGGAGGTCACCCAACAGAATGGGTTTGTTAAAAATAGGAATGAGGGCTCAAGACATGGGGTCAAGAGAGATTAATTGAAAAATCTTCTGAAGGCCCGACATCATCTGTGGAATCTGCAGTGCCCAGACACTTCCAGCTGCTTCTGGGTTCCTTGCGAATGTAAATGAATGGCTCTCTTTGTGACAGCTTGGTGGTTTCTGGTCTGGGTTTTCTTTTCCTTTGTCCTTTTTTTTTTCTACAGCAGAATGGAGGGTGGTGGAGTGACAAATGTTGAGTGTGTGGGTGTGTGTCCATCCTACTACCCATTTTGCAGGTGGCCGTGCATTCAAAGCAGAGTCGCATGGTATCAAAGCACAACGCAACCACTTACAGCGATGCAAAGTTGTAGCTGCTGATAGGTGCTGAGCTGGCTTTCTACAAGCCATGATGAATATAATTGCTGGGGATTCACCTAGGGCATGGCTGTGCAAGCAAACAGCCATGGCTCATCTTGGGAAGTTCTTCTCCATATGCGCAATCAGAGTTCCAATGGCCCCTGAAGAATCTAACCAGGGCCAGTTATCTAGTGGTGCCTAGAGGCAAACGAGATCAAGGCTCCATTGTGTTAGGTGCTGTACAAATGCATAGTATTTGTCTCTGTCCCAATATTCTTATGGTTTAAATAAGCAAGAAAGACAAAGGGGGTCATCCTCTCTGTTGGACACATTTAATGGACCAATGAAGTGACTTGCCCAAGATCACACAGCTGGTCTGTGGCAGAGCTGGGAACTGAACTGAGACCTCTTGAGTGCTAGTCTAGTACCCTTATAACAATCCAGCCTTCTTCAGTCTGTACTGGGCCATGCCACTTGGGGAGTGTTTAGCTGGGTGTATGTCATTTGGCTCTGGGCTCACCTTTGCTATGGGGTGAAAATGTGGGCAACGTATATATACACTGGGGTCCCATATGCAAGAGTATGAATTTATTCTTTCCCCTTTCTTCAGCATGTGCATTTGGCAGGACAGGAACTTCCATAAGAACAATGTCATTAATTCAAAGCTTCTATCAGTCCAGGGCACGGAGCTAAGCCTTGCCCAGTCTGTCTCCGCAGCCCCAACGTTCGGCCGCCTGCTCCATCCCCAATCTCCAGGGCTGCTGCAGCAGATCATTTATTTATTAAAAAAAAGTATTAGGCGTTGAGGACCTAAAATTGTTGCTGCCTGCACAGCTCTAAAAATAATATAAATCGGTACCTGGGGACCACTTTGATTTCGGCTGCATGAGGAAGTTTAGCAACAAAAGAGAAAGGAGAGGCCATGTCGACGCATAGATCTCCATAACTAGGATGCTGTGTCTGCTGCCTCCCAGAAAGTTTAGAAATCCATTTGAAAGTTTAGTTCTCATTGTACTGCTCTGGCTGTTTCCTTGGTGTAAGCATCTCTGCCTTACCACAGCTCCTACCCAGCAATCTCTCTTTGGCTACTTAGTGTCGTGTCGTCACAAGGACTATGCCAAAGGGGCGGTAAGGTGGTAACGATTGGTGAGTAGTTCTATCTTGCTCTGCTGGAAGAGCAGTGATACTATGGAAACAGCTGTGGTCTGAGTACTGGGGGCCGGGAGTTTGAATTCTGACCTGAACTCTGGTACTCACCCCTCTTCTCTTGGGATTTTAGCCCAGTGAAAGCAGCCGATCTGTGTGCCCCACCACCAGCAGGGCAGTATACCAGCTGGGAAGGATGTGATGTGGCCATCAGAGCAGTTGCACCAGACAGTGGTCTAAAGGTTTGGTGGAGAGGCTAAGAGAAGGGAGTGGTTTGGAGAAAAGCGGGTGTGGTTGGGATCTTGCGAGTTAGGGAAAGCCCAGATGCATCTGGACTTGACCCTTCAACTGTTGGGAAATTTGCCTGTGACCATTGAAGCCCACTCGGCAATGTGATAGGTTGAAAATTTGGGGGGTTTTACGGACACCTTTTCTGGGGTATAAATACATGTTTGGAATTACTTGGTGCCTGCTCTTTCTGCTCACAGGCTGGTTCCCTCCGTTCTGTCTGTAGAATGCGTCTGGGACATCTACATCTTCAGTCTAAATTCCTTGAGTCCAGGGATGAACCTAACCCTTTGTTGCTTTGCGTTCGGCATTTACTGTAATGGCCAAGACTCAACCAAGAGTCTCATGGTCCTTGGACAGCTGCTGTAACAGCTGAATCAAGAGACTATGATGGTAACGCTTAACTCTTATATACCATCCAGCCAGATGCCAGTGCACATTACAAAGGAGGTTAAGCAGCGTCATCTTCATATTAGAGTTGGGGAAATTGAAGCCCAGAGCGGTGATGTGATTTTCCCAGGATCGCACAGCCGTATAGTACCAGAGCTAGAGACAAATCAAGGCCCTCCAAGTCATCTGTCCTATCTACAAGCCAATGCTTTTCCACCCTGACTTAGAGAGCAAACCTCTGGCTCAGCTACTTGGGGAGGTGCCAAGAGTTGTCTAAGCAGGAAGTCACTCTTCTTGCATATCTTATCATGCCTCCTTGAGCATCCCCCTTTGTCCTTTTCCATTCAAATGGAAAGACTGTAAATCTGTTTAAGGAACATGATAATGACCGACAGAATGGTTATGATGTCACTAAAATGAGCTATATATAACCAACCTAGTGTATTAGCGGGAGCAGACGAGACAAGGAGATGGGTGAGGAGAAGGGGGGTGGAGTGCTTTGAGTTAAATACAGATGTTTATTAACTACCAACTCTGAGGCAGTACTTTAGGGAAAACAGCTCAAAGGGCCACTGGCTCGGCTGCAGCAATACCTCCCCCCCCCCTTTTTTTTTTTTTTGCTGATGTATAAGAAGTTTAATTTTAATATTGAAGAGTTTTTTTCAGTCTAGGCACAAGGGGCCTAAGCTGTCTGATCAGTTTCACTGACATAGCACAATGGAGATGCTGCTCAGAGATATTAAAGCCTGGTATTATCAGCTCAGTGGTGTAATATTATTTTCATCTCATCCTCTATAGATTGTCCCTGCAGTGACATGCTGCCAAAGTTAAATGAATGAACGGACCCAGAGAGACTCCCTGAGCGCTGGGCTAGGGGAATGAAATAAATAAAGGAGAGAGAGCACCAATGTCAAACGCTAACGGGCACACAGGACGCGGGAGGTTGCTGGCTCTCTCCTCCTGGCCCTTCACAGGTGCCACAGTAAGTCAATAGGAGGTGGGTTTGTGGCTTTGGCCAGGCTGGAGCTAAATTGCCCCAGAACTGGCAGGATAGTGCTGTTAGCTGGGTGAACTAGTGAGTAAACAACATGGCACTAATAGGCCACCCTCTGCTGTAAATTATCACTTCAGTGTGTCCTTACATGGTTGCGGAGAGAATGGCCCTCAGAAAAGAATCCTGTGGAGCTGTAACATAATGATGCAAGCCAAGGAGGTAGAGGATGGACTTGTTAAGGCACTGGACTGGAACTTAGGAGACTTGGCTTCAGCTCTTGGCTCTGCCATAGGAATCCCACATGACCTTGGGGGAGAGACAAAGGGTATGTCTACACTGCAAATGGAGGTGAGACTGCAGCATGTGTGGATGTACCCGAGCTAGCTTTGATCTAGCCAGCTTCAAGAACTACAACAGTGATGCTACAATAACATGGGTAGTGCACGCCTGGGACCCTGGGTATATGCTCGTGTAGCTAGTCCGTGCTGTCATGGTTTCACTGCTATTATAAGTGGAGTGAGCTAGATCAAAGCTAGCTCAGCTATGTCTACACATGCTGTAGTCACACCTCTGCTTGTTTCATAAATGTATTCTTAATCTCCTTGTTCCTCAGTTCGCCACCCGCAAAATGGGGCTAATACTATTTACCTCCCTTGCAGGGTAGTTGTGGTGAGACTAAATTTATTAATGTTTATGAGGCTCACAGATGACACTCTGGCGGGGCCCATATGGATGTATAAACAGACAGACATCTTTACTCTGTCCAACTTCAGTGAGAGTTTTTTTGCTGTGTAGGTACTGAGTTAAACATTGAGGAAGGACCTCTAGGTTTGCCCTCATAGCAAAAGTACTGTAAATTGCAATGTTTTGGTACATTGCTGATATACTACTTTGACCTTTTTAAAAGACCAACTCTATAGGCAACTGATTTTGCTGAGCCTGTAGGTGGTCCCTTAAGACAAGTTTTACTTACATACTTGATTACTCATTGTGATGAAACTAACCCAGGGACATTCATTTCAAAGTGCTTCCAGATTCTTATTGTCGGCCCCTTTCTCAAATACTGAGCACCTCCTGCAGCCCATTAGAGAGGGCTGTCTCCATTTCAGATTTCATCAGTCCCAGCTGAACTAAGCAAACCAGTCTTTTTCCTTTCAGTTGCATAGTCCAACCTGTGTGCCTGCGGCCCTCAGCTGGAGGAATCATCTGCCTGAAGATTCCAGCCTCATTGCTACAGCCAGAACCTGGCAGGCATAACTCATTAAAGATGCATCTAACAAAACCCAGACCCAGAGAGGTGCTGATTGGTGTTTCATCCATTGCAAACAGGTCTTGCACCTCATCAGCCATTCAGGAAAACCAGCAGAGAAAGGGCCCACTTACCTAATTAAGTCTTCATGAGCCACTTTACAGGCTGCAAACAACAATCTGCTGTTCTGACAGTCTATCCCAAACAAAAAGCAAAACAAAGAAAAACCCTTGAACTCTTCCTTCCTGCACTCTGGCTTCTTTAGAAACAATTCAAATTCATATTATTCATTGGTATATCAGCTGTAGAACCAATACATATCTCAGATTGTGCCCACAGTCCCATGAGAAACAGGTCTCTATTTCGCTTTCATGTGGCATTGACTGATATCATGCGATAGCTACAACCATGCTCCAGACAGAGCAGTGACATCAGCAGACATCATCTTTGCTGCCTTGTGAGTGATGCTCTTGGAGTAAATTCTCTTTGCTTCTGGGAGTGGGCATTGATCAAGTTCTCTCTTGAGCTCAGGGTATTTGAGGCAGGATGGAGGCCAGTCTTTCAAATGCACGAGTCTCTCCAAAAACTCTCCAAAGATGACCTATAAGCCGGTACTCGTAGATGTTAGTATATTTTTGGGTCAACTAATATCTGCCCTGTCCTTGCCAGTGCACCCCCCAAATGCTTTTTGGAGTTAGATAATGTAGTTACTGTGCTAAATAATACATAACAGCAAAGGGACACAGAGCTCAAGGTACACGGGATGGGAGGAGGGGCAGATGTTTTTAGACGAGATTTGAAAAGTGATGCAGAATCAATGTGCTATGGAAATAGTAAGAGGCTGTTTCAGGGGAGAGAGGCTGCAGATAGAAAGGGTCTAATCCCAAGACCGTCCAGAGTCTATTAAAGGACACACAGGAGCCTAGTTCCATAAAGGGACAGTCTTTTCATTATGTGTATACAGTCCCTAGCACAATATGGACACTGATCCCTGATGGAGGCCTTGAGGTGCTTCCATAACACAACTAAATAATAATGAGCAGAAATCCATGAAGTTGATTGAGTCCAGGGGTGGTCCTAAATAGAAGGATTCTCTGCAGTTTGAGGTCTTCAAACCAGTTTTGAGGATTTCAATAACTCAGTCCTGGATTAGGGGTTGTATAAAAGTGGATGGGTAGGGTCCTGTGGCCTGCCTTGTGCAGGAGGTCTGACTAGGTGATCATATTGGTCCCTTCTGACCTATGAGTTTATGAGTCTATGAGAAGGAGGGTAATGCTGATCTTTGGCAAACCACCAGGCAGCCAAGGTATGAGCTATGCCCAGGAGAAGTTATAGAGACAAGGGGGGTATGGCACCTTCTTTTATTGGACCAATGTCTGTTGAGGTGAGAGTCAAGCTTGTCCAGAGCTCTTCTTTAAATCCGTGTATGATCAAAAGCTTGTCTCTCTAACCAGCAGAAGTTGATCCAATAAAAGATATCACCTTATGCCTCTTGTCTCTCTAATATCCTAGGGACCAACGTGGCTACTGCATACAGACTTCACTAAGGGAATAGTGCTCATTAGGTCTGCAAAGCAATTTGATCAACCCAGTGTTCAAATGGAATACTTGGTGCATGCCTGTATTGCAGGCTTTAGATATCTATAGATATAGACAGCCAGCAGCTATTTGGTAAGATTAGCTATTCAAAGGTCCAGACAGATCTCATGGAAAGCATGAGGAACATGCTTTTTCTGATAAATTCATACTTCTGCCCCCTCCAAATTACCCTTCATCACTTGTTCAAAAGAAGGGTTAGCTTGGAGAAGCTGACACATCCTGTGATGTGTGTATGCTAGTAATCTGGATGGCATATTTTTGCCTTCTCCTACACACTCTCGTTCCTGCCCCATCCCCTCCAAAGAGGAGAAAAAGTGAGAAGGCCTTATAGAATTTAAAAGAGCAATGCTCATTTTTAGGTAGGATTTTTATTGTTTAGTTTTGTGTGGTTTGGTTTGGTTTTTGTTTTTTTTAAGCAACCCGTAGAATTTGTTAGAAAATTATTCTTCTGATATAAAATTCCATAGGAGAGATTAAAAGTAAACTGTCTAGATGGGTTCTCCTTCTCTATTAAAGTTGTTAGTAATTTAAGTGTAATTTCTGTAGAACCCTATTGGTCTGATCACAGTTAATCTCTGTAGGACTCTTCCAAATGGAAACCAGACAAATCCAGCATTTTAAAGCCTTGAACATATGGAGAAGTTCTTGCCAATGAGAGCTATTTTTGTTTCACTGATTCTTGTCCTAAAATAATAGCGTCTCTGTGATTCAGTTTGGTTTCTATTGGCTGTGGCAGAATTAATGCAGGCCTTGGAAGAGGTAAGGGAGAAGTAGGGAGATAAACAGGGATGTAATAGAATCATTGGCTGGTCCCAATCTCCAAAAGTGCCCACCTCGCCATGTTTTGGCAGCAGCCAGCTTCTTTCAAACCACTCTAGAAGATTTTGTCAGGGATCTCTTGTCCATTGGATACTTAATGGAATAATAATGCTTAGCCTTTTGTAGCACTTGTTCAAAGCTCTCTGCAGGGATTAACTGATCCTCATGAGTCAGAACACCCCAAGAATGCAGTTTAGTAACTACTATTATCCCCATTTCGCAGATGAGGAAACTGAGACAGGAAAGCAAAATGACTTGTGCAAGGCCTCACAGCAATTGAGTGTCACAGCTGGGGATAGGACACACAGCCTGTTAATAGCCAATCCAATGCACAGTCCCCTAGGCAGGGGTTCTCAGCCTGGGATTTATGAGACCAACAGGTGTCAACAGGTTGTGACTCCACCGCTGTCTCCATATTGCTAAATGGGAGAGCGATCCTGGCTGTATGGGAGGGGACTGTCTTGATGTGTGAATGGTTGAGCCTGGCAGACATGCCTGAGGGGATGGTGGGATTCAATGGAGGTGCAAAGCACACAGTGTAGGAGGAGAATTGTGATGTGCAGAAAGGCGCTTGTTGAGAGGGCGGATGAGTGGTATCAATGGTGGTTAGAACAGATGCTGCTGTTTTGTTGATCATCTGGTAGGGTTGATCTGGACCTCTCTGCCCTTGTTGTCTTCATTCTCATTCAGACCAGGAAGCAGCCACCTCCCTTTCACAGACGACATTTCCTAAGCTTGCTAATCTTCCATGAAAGCAAGTGGGGTCACTCTCCACCTTTTTTCCTCATCTAGACAAAGCTTGTCCCCTAGAGAGCCAAGAAGAAAGGCACTTTCTTGTTGTCATCTGTGCAATTATCAGCTTTGAACAAGATGGCAATTTGTTGTTGTTGTTGATTTCCTTTGTTATGCAAATATGCCGGCTCATTCTCCGAGCGCTTTTTTTTCCCCCTCGCACAGCATAAAAAGGAATACTACACATTTAATTTCATGTTATCATTTGTTTCCCTCTAAGATTTCTTCCAGCCATTTTTTAGTCTCCTTCAGGCCAGTGGGAGTCGAGCAACAGTATTTTGAATTCTGACTTTGTCACTTCTATTTACTTTTTATCATAAAGGGGTATTGTCAATAGGTCTTATGTGGCTCCTATAAAACCCATTTAGGAATTTAAATCACCACTAAAACACAGAATTTATGCTCCTTTTATGATTTACGAGTCTAGTTTCTTAAACTCGCCTTTTAATAGTCTAGGCATTGATATTCAAGGCAATCAGCTAACATTCTGCATAAGCCTTAAAGTTACCAGGGTGAAAGTAAAGAGAATAAAAAGAGCATAATGGAGAGACATGGGCCCAAGCCACAACTTTCAGAATAGGGACTTCTCCAGAGTTTTGTGGTGCTGTGGTCTCTTGCTTGGTTATGGTCCATTTCTTGTATAATCTATATATCTCTCCAATTTGAAATTAAGTAGAGGTAGGAAATATTTATTGTCCACATCTCAAATGGCTCCCAGGTCCCAAGGCACCCAGGAAACTTAATCCTTCTCTTTCCTTGTGAGTCCACAAAACTGAGCTGGAAATGGATTGAGAACAGGCTTTCTTTTGGTTTCTGCTCTTCTCTACTTTCAGCCAAGTGTTAAATGCAGTAGGACCAGTCTTTGTACTGGCACAATATGTAAATAAAAGAAAAAGAAGAAAGGAAATCAAGGGGAAAAAATGCATCACTTAGGCACTATGATAACCTAGAAAAACATAAAACAGACAGACATTTTTCTGAACCTCAGGACAGGTTTTGAGTGTGATGGGGCAGCGTTCTCATTTTATCTGACCCATAACCTAGGTCCTAGTGGGTTCAGACTCATACATTTCTTGTGATGGAAGGGGATCCAAAGGAGCTCAGCTTAATTCAGTTCTCTCCTTTATTAGAGATCGAGGCCAGATTCCGCTTTCCATTACGCCAGCATAAATCTGATGTTGTTTCATTGGGTCAGTAGAGTTAGTCTGGATTTAAACTGACACAACAGCGGAATCTGGTTCACTGCATAAAAATCATGCACCCAAAGGGTTACAAATTCCTCAACATTGCTCCCATGGCCAAACTCCTATGATCTAACATTGACAACACACAAGGCAACCTGGCGGGTCACACAGGACAAATGGGATCTAAGAGTTGGGTATTTATTACAGAGCTCTTTTGGGAGAGAATCTCTCTTTACTGCACATGATTGTATGCATGGGAATTCTGAAAGATCATCTATTGGTCTGGTTCAGGAGATATGGATGTGGGCGAGGGTGTGTTGGAAAATGGCCAGTGAAGAAGACTCCAAAGGCTTAAATCATAGCACATATTGGGGTGGCCAAAGTGGGCTCCATGGGCCATATGCAGCCCACAAAGTCAGTTGTACATTCCTGCCTGAGCACAGCTGCAGGGCATTCAGCTCTATCGTGGTCCTCATACAGGCCTCATCTCGGGACTATAGATGAAAGCACAGGGTAGGTTAAGAGACTTGCCCGGCATCAGACATAAAATTGGTGGCAGAGCTGGGAATTAAATGTAGGCCTGGCCCAGTGCCTTATCTGCTAGACCATCCTTCTGACCTGTAATTTGCCATGTTGGTAACATTAGCCTGCTCAAGCTGCCCGTTCATAATCAAGTGAAAGGTCACTGCAACATGCTTCATTGCACAACAACCCTGGGGCTTGTGATAAGTTGCCCATGCAGCTGTCATGTGAGTAGAGTCTAGGTGCCCTTGTACTATTTACTGTTCATTGTGCCATTCACTGTGTCTGTTGTTCTTAGCAGTGAGCAATACAATCTGTAGGGAAATGAATATATTGTTTTGTTTAGATCCTTTAATCCCTTTGTTTGCACTGTGTGTCCTTTTAACTGTGTGTTGCTGGGTTTATTTGACCGTCTGCTCTGGACAAAAGTTACCGTAATGTGAAGGTTTACCGTGGTCTGTGCCTATGGATCTGTTAAACCTGTGAATTCTAAAATGAGGAAGGTGTTGATGTCTCCTCAGTGGTAGGAGGTAGGGATGGCCCAAGCCAGAAGTTAGCATCTTGGGAAGTTCAGAGCTGGCTCCAAGTATTGCAGCTGCCCCCTATCTCCGTGTAAGCTCCTGAATCAAAACTCCAGTTATGACCAAACTCAAGGGGAAGTTTGCATCTAAACTAGGCGTTGTGGGTTTGCCTCTAGTTGGGCATAGAGTGATTCTTAGTGTTTCAGGGAAGTGACATGAAAATCAGATCCACCTGAGACCTGCAGTTGTGGTCACCTTCTACCATTACAAGCTCAGGCTTTTTGTGTTTTCCACCCCATCACATATGCCCCCAGAAGATTTCACAATCTGACCTTCAGCTGGCCAGGATAAATAAGTAACGTCTCCAGAAGACCGTGCCCAACTTGTCCCTAGTGTGAATCCATCGACCTCAGTGTCTCCACTCGATTAACGTTATTGCGGTTACACCGAGTACAGCTTTGCGTCAGTGTGTGCAAAGTGGGACCAGGAATTCTAACCATTCCTGTCTGTGCCTTTAAAGGAGTCAAGCCGTTCTCTAGATCTCAGGTCCCCTAGTATGGGGACTGAGCTGGTTCTTTCTAGTACTTTTAATGAGTAAGCAGAGGTGTAAGTCTAGGATTTGCCTTCACTTCCAGCTCTGTGCACAGTGTGCACATGGCCGGTGCTGCTTACCAAAAATTAGGTCACAAATGCCAGTGCATGTACAACAATGAGGCGGCTGTTTGCCATATCCAGGGCTCCCCTGGTGAATCCCTAATTCAGATCTTGCACTGCCAACAACAAGTGCTACAGAGAAATGCCTTCACTAGAGACTAGCCATTCCCTTCCCTCCAGAGTCAGTATCATTTAGGTGCTGAGGCCTTCACCAGCTAGTTTTCCAAGAGTGACTGGTGCAGATCATCCTTGTTTCTTGGAAGCTCTGATGAGAAGCAGCAGCTGCAGCTTACAGGGGAGGGGCAGCTTTCCTCTTACAACGTTCAGAATTATAAACCAAGCCCCATTGAAATGCCACTGACTCATCTGGGGTAGACAGGGATCAAAGCAAATGAGCAGCTAATATCCATGTGGTATTTCCTGAGCAGGAAGCCATTTAGATCACATTAGTTTCTGACATATTGAAAGTAATAAAAAAAAAAAAAGTTGAATTTTCTTAGCTCTGTGAGACACACAAGTGCATGGTGAGCCGGAGATTTGTGTTCCGAGGAGGAGAGCACAAGTGAGGTCTCAGACTGAAACTAGGTGACATCAGTGCAAGATATGTACTTGAGGGTGCTGGCTGTTACTTTAGGTAGCTCCCTTCTGCTGACTCCTATCTCCACTGGGTGGACAGTTGAAATTCCTCCTGAGAGGCAACATCATGGGTGGAAGACGGCACCCTCTTGTCTCATTGCTTTACAGAACTCATTAGAATTTTCTGGAGCCCTTTCTGCTTGAGAAACCTCTCAGCTGGGGCAATTAAACACTGGCAGACACACACAAATCCTTGTGATAGCAAATCCATTGGAAACCATGTTTGAATCCTCGTGAATTGATTCTCTCATTGCAACTTCTTGAACTGTAGTCCGGAGAGGCAGGGAGAAAGAGAGACATATTGTTTTCCATTTACCTGTGGGATAAATTACCAAGACCTCTGAGAGTTATGGTCCTTTGGTTAAGACATTGGACTGGACCTCAGGAGACCTCTTCAATACCTGGTTCTCCCATGGACTGCCTAAGTGGCCTTGGACATGACACTTGGTTTCTCTGTGCTTCGGTTCCCCATCTATAAAACTGAGATAACACTTTCTTTCTTCTAGTTTTATTTCTATTTATATTGGAAGCCTTTCAGAGGAGGAGCTCTCTTGCTATGTGTGCTTTGGGCCCCTGAACTTGGCTGGGGAATTATGCAAATACATAATAATAGTAACTGGTCAGCGTGCAGGACCTCCTAGTGCTTTGATTGTTAAGTTGTTGGGGTGAAGCTTGATAAGCTTGTGCCTCTGACGTTTACATTGTTACAAAGTGATGTGCCACAGCAGGATAATATTGCATTGTAACATGGCAAGACAATATCATGTGATTGCGGTGGGCGGGTTTGGTCCTGCGTAACAAGCCTTTTAGGCAAAAACATTACTTCTAGTTTGTAATTCCACTCTCATAAGGATTGTGGAGACATGGCACCCGACTCTGCCCCCAGTTGCTTTGAACCAGTTAAAAATCCCAATAGATCTCCTTAACCACTAAAATCAAGTGAACCAGATACATCTTTGACTTCCTGAGGTCCCTTCTAACCCTGATATTCTGTGATTCTGTGATCTTCACTCTGCAAAATGGCATTCAGCAAAGAGCTATCCTGTGACATGGAGCATCATTGAAGAAGACCTCCCCTAGTCTCATTGCTCTACAGAGCTCCTCAGAGTTTTCTGGAACCCTTGCTGCCTTAAGGCATGTGCTGCCATCCAAGCTGTGATTGCAGCATGCATAGATGTTGCAGAACTAGCTTTGGTCTAGCTAGCTCAGATAACAGCAGTGAAGCTGCAGCAGCATGGACTAGTTAATTGAGGGTTCTGGGCAGCCTTGGACAGCCTGTGCTGCTGTGGTTTCACTGCTATTGTCATTAGAGCTAGCTAGATCAAAGTTAACTCGAGTACGTCTACACATAGTCTATGATTCTATCAGGGTTGGAAGGGACCTCGGGAGGTCATCTAGTCCCACCCCCTGCTCAAAGCAGGACCAATCCCCAGCTAAATCACATCTCTCACTGCAGTGTCAACATACACTTAGAAACATCTAAGCTGGAACAAAGAGACACTAACACGGTCCAGTCCCTGAGGTGGCTAATTCATTGTAAACCAGAGCTGAGCCTTCCTTCACTGACCTTCTCCATGCAACTTCTTCCTGGCCATAAGCTGAGTGAGGTGCAACAGCAAGGTTAGGACTTAGTAGTTCTGGTTCCTAGGCCCTGGCCAAGCATTGCATTTTGCTGACTCAAACACTGCTATTTTCAGGGTTTTATGAACAGACTCAAATTCACTTGTAATGAACCATGTGCTAATGCCCTAGTCTATTTCCCCCTTTCTCTTCACATTAATTTCCAAAAAAGCATGTCTGATTTTGTAATGAGCTACACAACTGTCTCTCAGTTAAACCAAATTTTACTGCTCCTCAGTTGAGGTTGAGTGGCGTGATGGCTTGATTTTAATGAAGGACCAGCACACTATAAAATCTACAATAATTATTCACCAGTTTCATAAAACCCAGTTTCCCAAACTGCTATCTGTGAAGGAGTTGCTGCCACAGAGCTCTTAAGGATGTTAATGAAGCTGCATAGGCCTGTTGAAACAAAACCAGTCTTGAGGTTGTAGAGATTTGGGATTTCCAAGCCAAGCATGAGGGTCACCTTTTAATCACAACACATTTCTAACCTCTGCCATTGTTCTTGGGGCTTATCTTTTCTCTGAGGCTGTATCTTCCTCATTTTATACAATCGTGTGCCCGGGTGAATGCCTATGAGTATACAAGTAGCTGGCTGGTGTAGAAGGGAGATTGGTTTAACTACATGACAGGTCTGCCATGAGTATGGAAGTGGAGGTCTCAAGAATCCTGCAGTAAGAGCTACTTTGTTTAAGGAGATGTCTGAATGCAAAGATCAAAAATGTATTTCAAACTTTTTTTGAGTCTCATCCACCTCTATTAATTTGCTTCAGGGTATTCTACTGTCCACACCCGTCCAGTTATTCTCCGTGTCTTACTCAAACAGATAGTTCCCTCTCCTAAATCTCTCTCTGTAGTGATCTCTCCATAGGTACAAAGGGCCTCTCCTCATTTTATTCCCAACTGCACTGTGCTCCTTTCTGGTGCCATTAGGGGATCCCAATATCTCATCACTTCATAGGGCCATTGTCATAAACAGATAGTTAAGGGTTAATGTCTCTTTTACCTGTAAAGGGTTAAGAAGCTCAGTAAACCTGGCTGACATCTGACCAGAGGACCAATAGGGGGATAAGATACTTTCAAATCTTGGTGGAGGGAAGTCTTTGTTTGTGCTCTTTGTTTTGGGGGTTGTTCGCTTTTGGGACTAAGAGGGACCAGACGTCAATCCAGGCTCTCCAAATCTTTCTGAATCAGTCTCTCATGTTTCAAACTTGTAAGTAATAGCCAGGCAAGACGTGTTAGTCTTATTTTTGTTTTCTCAACTTGTAAATGTTCCTTTTTTGCTGAGAGGATTTTACCTCTGTTTGCTGTAACTTTGAACCTAAGGCTAGAGGGGGTTCCTCTGGGCTATATGAATCTGATTACCCTGTAAAGTATTTTCCATCCTGATTTTACAGAGATGATTTTTACTGTTCTTTCTTTAATTAAAAACTTTCTTTTTAAGAACCTGATTGATTTTTCCTTGTTTTAAGATCCAAGGGGATTGGATCTGGACTCACCAGGGATTGGTGGGGGGAAAGGAGGGGGGATGGTTAATTTCTCCTAGTTTTAAAATCCAAGGAGTTTGGATCTGTGTTCACCAGGGAATTGGTGAAGTCCCTCAAGGCAACCCAGGGAGGGGAAAGTTTTGGGGGGACAGGAAGTGCTCCAGACACTGAAATTCTGGATGGTGGCAGTGTACCAGATCTAAGCTAGTAATTAAGCTTAGAAGTGTCCATGCAGGTCCCCACATTTGTACCCTAAAGTTCAGAGTGGGGAAGGAACCTTGACAGCCAGTTATCATCTTGTCTGACCTCCTCTATAATACAGGCCAGAGAATTTCACCCAGTGATTCCTGCATTTGTCCTCACTGCACCCAGTCTCCATGGAGAGTTGGCTAAACATTTAGTAATTGCAACAGTGGCACCAAGTGATGACAATTAAAGGCTCCTTTCTATCCTCCTCATTCCAGAAAAATCTCTCTTGCTTCCATTATACCTGAACTGGGTAACACAAGTCACCCTCCTCCGTGAGTCACAAAACCCTCTGAACCTTCCTGGGTAGGTTCAAAACATGCTGGGGTGTTTGATCCTCTCCCAGCACATCGTGGATATTTTGTATCTTTAGGACCTTCATGCCTATTGGCCATGAGTGTTTCAGAGACTACCCCAGCAGCTTACGTATGTTCAATCTCTGTTAACACTAGGCAAGCCCAAACCTTTCTCCTTCCTTCCCCTTCTCTTATTCTCTCTCTCCTAATATGAAGCAACCATTGCTATGCTTTAAATCAGAGAAACTGACAGCAGGCGCTGTGCACACTGTCGTAAAATGCCATAAATCATGGTGAGGAGCCATCCCGGGTCAAGCCAAGATGTTCTGAATTGCAAAATCATCCCGAAGCACTGCTGACCGTTACTCATCCATCACGTGATGGCAATGGCAGGAGTGCACGCAGCTGGCTGAATGTCACATGGCTGTCATGGCTCCAAATCTTAAATTCACTGGGAAAAAAAAATCCTCCAGGAACCCTGGGAGAGTAGAAAAGCCTTGTGCTGGAGATGTAAATGCAAGCAAACGCAGGCTGGAAACCAAGGCTTGGGGCAAAGCATGAGATTTTGGAAGTAGTAGGAACCCAGATACCAGCGGGATCAAGTGGACTTGGGGCTAATTGAGTTAGCCTCTGAGCTGGGAAGAAGTCATAACCTCCTTCTCTCTAGGTGAAACGTAGGCTGCTAGTGAAACCCCCAAAGTAGGGGTAGTGTGGGATGGTAAAAGTACAATTTGAGAAGACTGTAGCTACCTGCTGCCCCTTGAAGTGAACCCCTACTGGGTTGCCAGGGCTGTTAGCTGGTGCAGTGAGGTGAGGACCACATTCCTTTCTACAACTACCCTCAGTGAATTCCTGACAGTGCTGCATGATATGAGAGCTAGTGGCATCTGTTCTTAGCTCACCATGGTCCTGCCAATGCATTTGAAGTCATTCAGGTTGTCCAACCCTTCAACCTTGGGGTTCTTTCCAGACTGGGACAGGGACTAAGTCCTTCTGAGTTTAGGTATCTTATTTAAGGAACTCCTTCTCTGTAACACTCTCTGTGGCCATTTAGGCACTGTATAAGGCCTTTTTTATTCATGCAAGTGCCTCGTTGGTCATTTGGCCTCCCTGAAGTCACTGGTTCTTCCTTTTAGAATGAATTTCTTCTGCCCAAGTTTTGTTAGAGCAGTTGGTCTTTTGCTTTAATTATTTTAGTATTGCGTGGCATGTTTGTTGCTTAGAGTTGGCCCCTTTAGAGAATGATCTATACAGAGCAGGGAGAGAGTCTGCAGAGAAATTATTCATTGCACAGGTGGATACGTGATTCCAAGCACTCACCCAAGGGAGTTGGCAATGTGACAATTTTCACTTCCTTTATGGCCATAAAGAAGGTATCAGCCTCTCTGTACAGTAAAGGCTAGAGGAACTGTGACTTTCTGACGCCCTTCTTCTCTTGACTAGTCAAATAACCTGTGGAAGATGATCTTCAAAACAGAAGAAGCAAAGTGATTTATAAGCAAAACACATAATTTAAGGGGAAAATGAAAAAGTTGTAAAATCTTCCTAAGCTCTTCTTTGCCTCTCGCCTGGAGAGATACAGAGGGAGAGAGAAGCACTAGTGGCTGAATCTTAAATAATGCAGAGGATTGGGGTGAACAAAGTATCTCAGAGCTTCTTAATTGCTTGGATTTGCATAGCTGGCCTGGAGATCTCACCAGGGTTTCTGGTGAGATTTCCAGTATTTCAAACTTCTAGCCAGGTTGTATTAATATTGTGGCACTTCTAATTCGGGATGGAGCCAGGGGGTGCAAAGATGGCTGTGAAAACAAAATATAATGTGGTGCCGCAGATTTGACAGGGAAGCCAAACTCCTTCAGTTCTAAACACGCAAGTTTTGGGCTCCCTGTGAGTTTGAAGGGAAGGTCCTGGCTGTTGGTTCTCCAATCTGAACTGTTTTTCATCATCCTTGGGTATTTCTGTTCACTGCCGATGCCTGTTGATCTTTCCCCCTTCTCATTTGGGGCCAGTTCTTCAGCTGTGCCAGTATCATGTGCTGTACAGCTAAGAAAGCAATAGGGGAAGGACAAAGGTATTTTTAGGTCACCTTTACACCTTTCCTCTGTCCTGGAGCCATTCAAGAGCTTGTTCAGCCTCTGGGGTAACCTAAAGCCTGCCCTAACAGCATTTGGGTATTGCTGGAGCCCCTCAGAACACCGGTCATAACCCCTTTCCCCTGATCTCATCCCTGATGAACTCCCTACACAGCGAGCCACAAGGAAGGCCCATTACTCTGGTTTTAAACCACCCAGGAATTCATTTACACCAGGGAGTCATCAAGTAGCTGGTTCCACTGCCTTTCCAGCTGCTTTGCATCAATAAAACAATGCAGTGCATCGAGAGAGGGGCCAAGTGACCTTTAAGGCACCCTGATCTGCAGTGGCTTTGTGTGTAACTCACACAGGAGCTCTACTCTGGAATCAAGCTATGCACAGTTAGAAGGGTACAAGACAGAGCCTTTTGAAGGAAGGGACTTTGACACTGGGATAAGCCTGAAATAAAGTGTGTGTTTATATTAGAGATTGTCCTAAAGCAAAGCCCTGAGCTGGAGCATTCCCTGAGGTTTGTAAACATTCCTCTCAAGATCCAAATTTTGCAGCTAAAGTCCATCACTGCAAGCAAATCTTTTTGGCCATTAAATGCACTAGTCTCAGTGAGAGCATTTATGCTAAGCATGTGAAAGTTGGGCAAATTTATATTTAAACCTTTTAGGCCAGGGTCTGGCCTTAGTTACCCCAGGGTTAATGTAGACCAAACTTGTCTGAAACCAATGGGAGTGCACCAGATTAACACCAGTGTAACCTTAATGAGCATCTGGCCCAGCAAATTGCATTTGGCTTGGGCTGGAAGTCTCTCTTACACCAACACAGCAATAACTTCTCAAGGGGAAGCCCTGGTTAACTCAACATTTCTAAAGAAGGCTTGCAACTCTTCAAAGGAAATTCTGATTGCAAACTTAAGCTGTGTCTGCACTAGATATCTTACAGTGGCACCCCTGTACTGATGCAACTGTGCTTCTGTATGATCCCTCATGTAGCCGCTTTATGCCGACAGAGAGGTCTGCCACTGACCTGATCAAGCCACCCCTAATGAGCGGCAGGAGAAGCTTTCCTGCCGACCTAACACTGTGTACTACCACTTGTGCTGGCAAAATTTATGTGACTGGGGGAGGGGAGTGTTTTTTCACACACCTGAGTGACATAAGTTTTGCCGCCATAAGTGGTAGCATAAACATGGCTTCAGGGTTAGAACGAGAAGTCTTTGTGGGACCTTAGAGACTAACACATGTATTTGGGCATAAGCTTTTGTGGGCTATAACCCACTTCACCAGGGTATGGAGTGGAAAATACAGTAGCAGGCATAAATATGCAGCACAGGAAAAGATGGGAGTTGTCTTATCAAACGGGGGGTCAGTGCTAATGAGGCCAATTAAATCAGGGAGAATGTGGCCCATTCCCAACATAGACAAGAAGGTGTGAGTATCAACGGGGGAAATTACTTTTTGTAGTGACCCAGCCACTCCCAGTCTTTATTCAGGCCAAATTTGATAGTGTCAAGTTTGCAAATTAATTTGAATTCTGCAGTTTCTCATTAAAGTCTGTTTTTGAAGGTTTTTTTGTTGAAGAACAACCACTTTTAAGTCTGTTATTGAGTGTCCAGGGAGATCGAAGTGTTTTCCTGCTGGTTTTTGAATGTTACAATGCTTGATGTCAGATTTGTGTCCATTTATTCTCTTGCATAGAGACTGTCCGGTTTGGCCAATGTACATGGCAGAGGGGCATTGCTGGCACATGATGGCATATATCACATTGGTAGATGTGCAGGTGAATGAGCCCCTGATGGTGTGGCTGATGTGGTTAGGTCCTATGATGGTGTCTCTTGAATAGATATGCAGGCAGAGTTGTCACCAGGGTTTGTTGCAAGGATTGGTTCCCGGGTTAGGGTTTCTGTGGTGTGGTGTGCAGTTGCTGGTGAGTATCTGCATCAGGTTGGGGGGCTGTCTGTAAGCGAGGACTGAGTTAAGAGTCCCTTTTTCCCTGCAGCTTGTGTAACTATTTACCTGTATGCAAAGCAGGGTCTTTAAAAGGCCTCCTCTCCGCTTTGGCAGTGTTTGACAGTCATCTTGCAGTGGGGCAAATAAGGAGGGGAAAGGCAGTGGAGAATCATGCCCCGAGCTCATTAAGGGGCATATCCTGAGGTCTTTATTCAGTCAGTACCCAGGCAAAATTCCTATTTACCTTGTTGGCTGACTCATTGACTTCAGGAGGCATTCGCCTGAATAAGGTCTGAGTTCAGGAAATGGCCCTAGAATAACGCCTCACCCCCCTCCCCCAAATAAATTACAAACAAAACCCCTCAACCCTTAAAACAATCTCCTTTATGAGGAAAAAAGTCACAAGGTAGCCAGAAGCACCTCTTTCCATCCTCATTATGCCTGAATGTTTTCTGACAGCTGACAAACTGAAAAAGACGGGACTGTCAAAAGCAAAGAATGGGTCTCCTCCTTTTGGCTGGTGTCCCTCTGCTCTATTCAATTAGGATTGATCAAGTTGTGTCAAAGGTCCCTCCTGTGTTTCAGTGGTCACCAGGAGCTTTCATGATGACTAATGACAGGCATGCCTTTAAAAGAAAGGGGAAAAATACTAAGGGCTATATAGGTTTTTTTTTTGTTCTTTCTTTTTCCCCTTATGTTCCCACCAGGTGCGTTAACTTTATAACTCAACAAATGAAATTCATTCATCAGTATCACTTCAACTCTCTTTTCCTCCCAACCTCCACCGCTCAATCTAGGAGCAAGATAGTTGCAAGCAGCAAAACCTTCCCTGTTTCTGCAGACAGTCTGGAGATAGTAGCACCTAGGTTCAGATATAGGTGGGGAAGGGGAAATGAGCAGGATTGGCCCAGAGCAACAGAAGACACTCTTGGGGTCTCGCTTAGATTTGATGTCTGATGGACTGGCTCAACATCCCCTTCTGGTTCCAGAAAAGATATGGGCAACTCATCATTTGGCCTCTCTTCTGGCAAGTCATGGCCTCATCCAGATAAGTCTTGGAGATAAGCTTAGTGTCCAGCCTAATTGTATAATGATAAAGTGCTGGATATCCCTCTCCCTTCAAAGCATAAGCCATCTGCTCACTATTGGGAGTTAGAAAGAAATTTTCCCTGGGGGTATATTATGCCTCACCTCCTCCGCATAGTTTCTTACACCTTTCTCTGATGCAGCTGGTGTTGGCCACTGCAAAGGATACAGGATTCAATGGATCACTGGCCTGATTCATTACGGCAATTCCTATGTTTCTATGTGTCTGCTCAATCTTGAGGTCAGGTCTGCTCTGTGATGGGCAAAACTCAAAGGGTTCCTAAATCCTAAAAGTTCGATTGGCTCAGTTCTGGACTACACCCAAAGTATGCCTGGATGTTATGGCATCCACGGAATGGGTTCAGGAATCTCTCTAGAACAGCCTGTTCTCTGTGAACTTTGTCACCTGATTTTGTTTGGTCTGGGTGGGATCAAAAGCAGAACTTGAAACTTTTGAGGTTCGAGATCTGTCAAAATGTGCGTTCTGAACTGTTGTGTGGTGGGGACTGGGGAATTATAATGCTTGGCTCTTAATGCTTTTCATTAGTAGATCTCAAAGTGCTTTACAAATAGGGTCAGTATTATCTCTGTTTTAGGGATGGGGAAACTGAGTCATGGAGCCATGAAGTGATTCCCCAGTGCTATCCCCAGCAGGCCAAGAACAGTCCTGGGACTAGAACCCAGATTTCCTGAGTCCCAGTCTAAGACTTTGTCCACTAGGGATCACTGTCTCCTGCTGGAATTGCTAGACTGGAGCAAACCCAAAAGCCCATTTAATCCAGTATCCTGTCTCTGACAGTGGCCAGTGCCAGATGCTTCCGAGGAAGATGTAAGAATCCTGCAGCAGGCAGATTTGGAGGTTCTTTACTCTATTCATCTCATCATCCAAGAAGCAGGACAAGAATTTCCACACTTTCAAACAGGAATTAGTGAAGTGCAGAGCTCAGATGTCTATCTAGTTCTAAACACATTTTCTGGACTTACGGTCCCCCTTGAAAATTAGTCATTTCCTTTAGGAAAGGAGGATTTAGAGCAGCTTGAAAAGATTCTGTAAATCCCTAGTATTTAAAAAGAGAGAAAAAAGCTCTGGAGGTTTGTTTGTTTGGGGAGCAGGGGAGGGTAGAAAGAGGTTGGTTTATTTTTTTGCAAGACCTCAAAATACCGCCACGTTCTCCCAGTCCTAATTCTTATTCTGACTGGGTCTCTCCTGCATGTATCTTTTGAATACTTGGCAATTTCTGCCTGACCAGGATGCCCAGGTTAAGAATGAACTGTCAGCTCTGGCACTCAAGAGAACGTCAATCACAGTGTGCTCGAGATGAACCTTAGCGAAAACCACAGATCTGAGCACCCCTGAACTTTGAAGTGTTCAAAATTTGGAACCAATATTTGTGTCTTGAGCCCTTTCCCTGCTATAAATGAGAAAATAAGCTAGTGAGACCCTTGAAGCAGTTTATTTTTAAGCTCTATGGCGATCGGAACCCGAGCTTATGTGAAACTCAGCTGTTTCATTTCACAGGGGGTGACACCACCTGGCTTTAGCTGTCAGTTTCAGGCTTAAATAAGCCAACAAAACTCAAAAGCAATACTTAGTTGAAACCAGCAAGTTACACCTGAGTTCACATAGCTCTGTTTGTAAGCAGGAAGCAGATTTCCAAAGACACCAAGTTTGATTCCTCAATGGAATCAATGGAAATTGGGCACCTAATTCTCATTTGTGTCTTTGAAAATCTCCCCTTCAATGCAAAAGTCCCTTAGTGGTGGGACCTTATGGCTGCAATGCATGCGATAACTACATGGGGGGGAAGCAAATGGTAGCATGGAGCAGAGTGAAGACTGTAAAGCTACAGCATCTGGTTATGAAACCCCAACACATTGCATTTATTCAGAGCCTGAACATTGAAGGATCTCAAAGCACTTGAAACCCACTGGTGCATTAATCCTCACACAGGCCTCGATGCTATGATTTATTATGCACATTTTACACATCAGTAAACTGAGGCATAGAGTGGCTGCGCGAGTTAGTCAAAGTCACACAGAGAACCAGGAATAGATCCAAGGGATTTTGATTCCCAGTCAGTAGCCACTGTCTCTATGGTGACGGACGCTACATAATTACTTAGATAGATACTTGGCTGTTCCTAAAAACCCCAACCAAGATGAGGACCCCCTGATGCTAAATGTTATATCTAAACGTAGTAAGGGACAGACCTTATAATCTACATAGACCATACAGAAAAAGGAGAGGAGAACATACCATGTCCTAAAGGGCTCTTCAATCTAGCAAAAACAACGAGGAGTCCTTGTGGCACCTTACAGACTAACAAATTAGCTTTCATGGGCTAAAACCCACTTCATGAGATGCCTGGAGTGAAAAATACAGTAAGCAGCATATATATTACAGCACATGAAAAGATGGGAGTGGCCTTACCAAGTGGGGGGGGGGTCGGTGCTAACCAGGCCAATTCAATCAAGGTGGAAGTGGCCTGTTCTCAACAGTTGAAAAGAAGGAGTGAATATCAACAGAGAGAAAATTACTTTTTGTAAAAACATGCATAGCTAGAACCAACTGCTGGAAGCGGAAGCCAGACAAATTTGAACTAGAAATAAGGCACAGATTTTGAGCAGTGATGATGATTAATTATTGGAACAAATTACCAAGGGGTGTGGTGGATTCCCCAGCTCTGGATGTCTTATGGTCATGGCTAGATATCTTTCGGGAAGAAACTCTAGTTATTGGGCACAGTATAGGGGTAACTGGGTGATATTCTATGGCTTTGTGATACGCAGGAGGTCAGACTTGAACATTTAATGGTCCCAGAACGTATGAATCCGTGAATGAATGAAGTGACTTGATGGGAATAGAGCCTTGTTCTTCTGCCTCTCAGTTGTTCTTCTGCCTCTCAGTTCAACATCCTAGACACTAGACCAACCCACACACCATCCCTTCTCATTTGTAATTTAAGATGATCTACTTTGTGCTAAGAATATGTTTAGGGCCATGTTCCTGTGAGACTTTTATATGGGAATCTGAAGAGATTAATGTCCATCTGTGGTGTGTACTGTCAAGCAACTCTGGAGCTTAGCTTTCCAAAAAAAGCTTTCATGGCAGATAAGGCTTTCACTGAGCAAAACCTTTTCTGTTTCTAAGTGCCTGGGATTTGCACTTTGAAAACCGTCAAATGTCACAGAAATACACATTAGAAAACTGTGCAGATCTGTTAAGATTTCTAATCTTTGTTGGAGAAAATCAACTTTTCAGCACCTACAGAGAAACTAATTCCTGTCTCCTCTCCTTTCAGAAAATCAGACTGTGCAGTGGAAATGCTCCAAGTCGTTGCTATTTAATGGCAAATTGATTTGGAGTAACAGTAGCACTAGTTCTGAAGTCATTAAGTGAGGCTCCATCATTCCATCTTGCACAGACGAGCTGTAAATAAATGGATGGAGCTGTCTGCTGATGGGGGGGACACATGGTTGTCAATGAGACCCCTGCCCATTTCCTTCCCACCTTTCCTTTCGAAACTAATAGTCATTGCTTTTCATCCAATCGGTTGCTTTTAATCCAATAGTTGGAGGTTTGGAAGTGTAAGTTTTAGTGGATCAAAAAGCCAGCAGAGACAAGGAGAAAGAAGAATAGCACCATATCAAGCTTTTAATATGTATTGCCTTAGTGAGTGGAGGAGAGTTCAAACATGATGAGACTTTTAGCAGCCCCTGGTGTGAGAGACTAGGCCTGAAAGAAAGAAAACAGAGAAGCATTGTTTGGCACGTGATACCCATTGTGGTCCAGATTGTCTCAGCACCAGTGGTATTGATCCCTAGGTTCAGGTAGGCTTCAAATGACCATGTCTTCCCCCATCGTGATATCCCATTCATTGAAAGCAGCTGGAGATTGCTCTCTCTCTTCCTGAATCGTGGTACTGCTACCACTGTAGGTCACCAAATACACACTCCGACTAAGGGATTACAGGCAACCTTCCTGACAGATTGGTGCCTATGTTTTGATGACTCCCTGCTGCTGGTGTGTGTGGGGGAAGGTGGTGTGGTCATTTCGCTAGCTGCAGAGACAGTGTGAATGGGATACAGAATCTGCCGGTACCAAGTATCAGAGGGGTAACCATGTTAGTCTATATCCACAAAAACAACGAGGAGTCTGGTAGCACTTTAAAGACTAACAGATTTATTTGGCCATAAGCTTTCGTGAGTGAAAAACCCACTTCTTCACATGCATCTGAAGAAGTGAGGGTTTTTTACCCACAAAAGCTTATGCCCAAATAAATCTGTTAGGGCTGGTCTACACTGGGAAGGGGGTGTGATCGATCTAAGATACGCAACTTCAGCTACGCTATTCGCGTAGCTGAAGTTGAAGTATCTTAGTTTGACTTACCTGGCCATCCTCATGGAGGCATGTTGACTGCCGCAGCTGCCCCGTTGACTCTGCCAAGATGGAGTATGGGCGTCGATTCGGTGATCAATTTATCGCGTCTAGAAGACATGCGATAAATTGATCCCCAATAGATCGATTACTACCCGCCAATCTGGCGGGTAGTGTAGACATGGCCTTAATCTTTAAGGTGCCACCAGACTCCACTTTGTTTTTGAGTATCTGCTGAGTCACCCAGTCCAATCCAGAGCATGCTGCTGGTGGTTGCTGTTTGTTTGTGATGTGCTAACACTGTGCTTGGTGCTGTACAGTGCACATAATAAGATAACTCTTACCCTGGGGAGCTGATAGTCTATCAGACGAATACTAGGACTTATTGAGAGACCCAGAGGAAAGTGCTGGCCTAAGTGGATCTTTATTATCCAAAGTGAAACAAATTGGTGGGTCTTGGTCTACATCTGCTGGTTATGTAAACAAAAGGCCGATTGCTTTACTTGGCTGCCCGGGAGGGAATCTGAGGCATAGGGTCCCCAAGGACAGTGTGGACCTCAGCTACTAACCCCACTGAAAGAGGGAATGGTTCCTTGTTTGTTGCATTAACTCACAAACAGCCTAGAATGTTGCTATCTTTTCTGTTTTTGTCCCTTGCAAATTTCTTATAGTCTCTTGCATGAGAACAAACTGCACAGGATTTCACAGATGCCATATACGCCTGCTTTCTGTATGGCTCTTGCTTATTGCCTGACTTGGGCTACCTCACTGTATTTATCCCAGTAGATTCTTTTTTTTTTTTTTAAACACCTTGTACCAGAGTGGATCTCTCCTCAGGCCCTGAAGGGGTTAAAATAGCCCTGGATAAGGGGCTGGGGCTGGAGAAAGCAGCCTTTTAGGCTGGGCTGATTGGGGGAAGTGGCAGCAGCTGGGGCCATGCCTCAAACTGAGCAACAGGCCCTTATATAAGGTAGAGAAGCCAGGAGCACAGACAGTCTCCCTCTGCCTGTAGAGGGAGAAGGGCCTGACTGCTGAGAAAACAGACAAGGTACCTAGCGTGGAGCAGGGCTGGGGAAAGGCAGAGGAGCTGGGGAGCTCCTGCCTGGAAAGCCCCAGGCTGCGGCCTAGGATTAGGCCAGGAGGTACTGGGGTTGCAGGGTGCAACCCAGGGGTAGGCCAAGGCAGCAGGTCCAAACCCCTTTGCTGATGATGAGTGACTGATACTGCAGTCTGCCCCAGGGCGTGGGTCTAGACAATGACTGGCAGTAGCCAATACTGAAGCAAAGCAGAGATAGAGGGTGGGGGGTTCCCAGGAGGGGGAAACCCCAAAGAGAAAGGGGTCACTGCCAGAGGGGCAGAACACCATGTAAAAGGGGCACCGGGGTCCATGGAGGGACACGGGGCCAGTAGCTGAGAACAAGGCGGATCACCAGCCTGCAGAGGGCTCTCTGAACTGGAGTTTGAGCTAATTCCTGAGGATGACCAGTAGGAGGTGCCGCGGGGGTGATGCTGCCCAGTTGCACACCCCCTTTATACATTCTTTATTACGGCATGATCCCGTTAGAGCTGCAAATTCCTCCATTCCCTTCTTAGTCAATTCAGCTCTTGTCAAGGGGATGAACTACTTCCTTCTTCAAGAAGATCAGATTATGATGGATGAAATATAGGGGATAATTAAATTAGCAGCGTAATGGCAGTGTAAACCTCAATTAGAAAAATATTTCCATTGTAGGAAAGTTGGCCATAAATTTTAGAAATCATACGTTTTTGTGGCCTTATAATTCTCAGCCTGTGGAATGCTTATCACTCAATGTGCATGCTTGTGGTTTTGTGGGTGAAAGAACGTGCTTCCATTGCTAGGAGAACTAATAGGGAAAAATACTCCTCACCTAACCAAGAGATTTGGTATTGCAGTCAACTAAAGTGAAAGGATACAGACTTTATTCTGCCCTCATTCACGCTTACCTGATCCTATTAAAGTCAGTATGGTTGTTTTGGTGTAATTGAGGGTGGAGCATTATCCTATATACTGTACCTATCTTTCCTACAGCCCATCTGCATTATCTCCATTAGATTAAACCAGGTCTATGCACATCACAAAAACAGGGAATAAAGCAGAGATGGGCAATTTTTGGAAGATTCAGCCGGCATAAGCATTCACCTTCTTCAGATCCCTGCTCTGAAAATCATGTAACAGGCTTTTCCAAGAGGATTCCAGTACTTTCTGCCTTCAGCTGGGCTGGAATTAAGTACATGGGTGAATTTTTCTGGTGGTGGGCTGAGGTTTCCACTGCCAACTTCAGCTAAAATCAGGAAGTCAACACATGTATGGAAAAAATTGCAAAGAAACTTGACCTCTGGAAAACGAGTAGATGACAGGGCCGGCTCCAGGCCACAGCGCGCCAAGCACATGCTTGGGGCGGCACGCCACAGGGGGCACTCTGCTGGTTGCTGTGAGGGCAGCAGGCAGTTCCGGTGGAGCTGCCGCAGGCGTGGCTGTGGACAGTCTGCTGGTCCCGCGGCTCCGGTGGTCCTCCTGCAGACATGCCTGCGGCAGCTCCACTGGAGCCGCCGGACCAGTTGACCGTCTGCAGAAATGCCTGTGGGAAGTCCACCGGAGCCACAGGACCGGCGAACGGCAGATTGCCCCCCGCAGCGTGCCGCCGTGCTTGGGGCAGCGAAATTTATAGAGCCGGCCCTGGTAGATGAAGGCTTGAGTCTGCTCTTACTACATCTAAGTAATATAATGCTCCCCAAGAATTACACCCCTTAACTTTCAGTGGATGTGATAGGCTTTGTACAGGACCTTAGACACATGCAGTGAGGCACTTAGAAAATGCACCAGCTTTGGGGGAAACATTTGCAGTGCTCAGCCATGAATGGTTAGAGGAATCCCTGGTGTTTACTGAAAATTTGGTAGACTGGCTTCTGTGGTCACAAAGGGTATGTCTACACTGCAATAGAAGCCCAGGGTTCAAATTCAGGAGCAAATCCAACCCCCCTTCTGTCTACACACAAATGCACTTAACCCAGGCTCGGACTCAGGGTCCCAGGACCTCTCAGGGGTGGAGGGTCCAAGCCTCAGTCAAACCGGGACCCAGGGTTTAAGCCCTACTGCTTTACAGTGTAGACCCAGCCCCACTAGCCTCGAGCTCTGGGAGTCTGCCAAAAGTATCCCACAATCACATGTGGCCCAACTTTCTTTGCCATCTGGACAATGATGTTTGGGGGACAGTCAACTTTTCCCACACTGCAGCACAAAGAGTTAGAGCAGCCACATTTTGGGAGGGCATGAGGTCATCTGGGATATTTATGGTTGGATGTGGGCCTGCATCATCCAATGTAGAAATGGAAGCCCCTGGTTGGGACTCAGGATTCAACAATTCCTAACCTGGGGTTCCAAATGAGCATAGATGCTCAAGCTCTAGGTTAACAAACCTGGGTCTGCTCACTCGAGTTCTGCAATGCTGGGCTTATATTGCAGTGTGGACATCCCCAAAGTGGGCTTTTTCAGATTACCCTGTCTTCCTTTGCGAGCACCAAGGTTCCCTCTCCATCTCCGGCAGCAAGAGCTCAGAGCTGAACTCTTGTGCAGCAGCGAAGGGCACCAACCTACTGTCATTGAGCTGTGATGGCAAATTTCTAAAAACCTGTCCCATGAAGAGCAGCATTCCTCTTGGCTATGAACAATCAAGCCATAGATCACTGAAATCTCAGTACATGGGATACCAGCTTTGGAGGGTTTGGGAATTTTTTGCTTTCAAATCCATGGAGGACAAACCATGCAATAATGATGCTTTGCACTTGTTGTCCATCTGGGGTCACAAAGTGCTTCAAAAATGTGTTGACGCTGCTGTGGAAAGAAGTATTATCATGAATATTTTTCAGAAGGGGAACTGAAGCAAAGGGAGGGTACATGACTCAAGTAGGTCCCACAGCCCATGGTCAGCAGCAGATCCAAGGGTCCTGAGCCCCAGTCCTGTGATTTAGCCACTAGACACCACTCCTTCGTTATGTATCATGGGACGTTCTACAGTGGGAAGAAGCAGGTGAATGGGAGCCACTGCCCTTTCTCACATGAGCTCAGTGGTGAGAGACTTGTTAATATCATAGGGGGAGATCTCAAAAAAGATTCAGATTCAATGGCCGAAAAAGACCATCTAGTCCTGCATAACACAGGCCAGAGAATTTCCCTAAAAAGGATTCCCTGACCCTTTTTACCATCCCTGCAGCCTGTATAACCATACACTGTATGGCCTGGCATTGCTGAGGATAAGTGTTGCTTGTTCCTCTTATTAGTGTTTATTATCATAACTGCTCATTGTATTGCCCATTATGCTAATGAATTAGAACAACAGCCCTAAATGTTTGTTGTTATATAAAGCTCATTAGTTTCTGAGAGGGGCTCAGTGCAACATGAAGGTTGAGGATCTCAGTTGCAGGAATATTACCAATTAAGCCCTATATGAACATGCAATTAGATCAGATGGCATGCTTGATTTACATTACTTTATGGCTAAGCAGGACAAACAGCATTGCACTGGCGAAGAGTGACCTGCTCTCCGTTCACCCTATCCACCATGGCCAGTGCTACTGCGACCGGGTGGGCAGATGGAAAACAGGCAACGTTAGCAAGGCTGTGGTTCAGCTGCTTGAATTCTCCAGCTGCTGAGACTGAAGCAGCGCTACTGTGAGTACATGATATGGCGTATGGGAGCTGCTGCTCCGAACTCCTGCTTCTGAGTCTTCCACTATGGAGCAGCCCTGGCCCCTCTTCTCTGTGTCCATCTGTCCACCTCTCTCTCTTTGGCTCTGTGTGATGCCTCTCCTCAGGGCTGCAGGTCTAGCGGGTCCACCCCCACATGCCATGACCCACCACAACAGCTGGAAAATGAGACCAGCCCAGCGATGGTTCAGTTTACAGCCAAATCTGCATCATCATCCTTGTTTGTTCACTTGAGGGAATCTCATTCCCTCTTCCCCTGTAACAGGGGCCTCTCAGGAGGTGAGAGGAGGAGGAGGAGCTCTCCTCTTCTGCCGGATTTCAGGGACATTCTAGAGCCATGAGCACACCCCAGTGGTTCGCCCTACTCTCATCTGCCTTTTGGTCCTCATTTCCATATAGTGCAATGAGGACCCAAGTAGGCTGGGGTCTTTAGGCTCTGTCAGAATATAAATAACAAGAGAGAGACTATTGGATCAGAAAATGTGTTGCTTTTTTTAGACGCTCGGCTCTAAGCGCTACCACTTACAGAGTTTTACGACAGTATGGGAAGCTACAATGGATAGAGGTTTCCATTACAAGGCATTGTTAGATTTTGGATAGGGGAAGGAATTTGAATCTCCTATCTTTATACTAACGGGGTGTTCTATGTTACACTCTTGTTCTGGACTTTCTTCTCAGATTACCATTGTACTGTCCCCTTCGGGATTTCTTTTTCCAATGCAAAAGTTTTAACATCTCTGCTGAAATAACAAAAGCTCAGAAAGCTAGATGGAGAGGAGTAGAGCGGCTCCTGGAGAAACAAAGGCGTGAAATAGCTTGGAGATGAGTTAAAGGCTTTAAAAGATCTGTCTGAGTGAAAGGTACAGTATGACGGTCTCCAATGAAAGGGAGTAGTGGGGGTAGTCAGACATCAGAAGCAGACTCTTTTGTTTTGAAGAAAATATTCTTAAGAAAAGCTGTCTGGGAAGGGGGGGAAACTCAGCAGGAAGTGTAAAAAGAGAAGAGTTGTAGAGAGGGAAAGAGAGAGAGAGACCTATGCAAGCATGTGTGTGTTTGAGAGTCTTGTCCAATATGGTGCATGGTTGGTTGCATCCCTGAGTGTAGGACAGAGAAAGAGGGACACACACAGCTTGTGGTCAGGCAACAATGCAAAGCTTACCTGTATATGGTGCCAATAACATGTTTGCCGCACCAATGGTTTGTCAAGAGACAGACCATTACCTGCCTAAACAATCTATCTATCTATCTATCTATCTTTCTTGTCAATCAAAGATGCAGAATCTTCAGTCCCAGAGGCTGATGTCCCCCCTCATCAAACAAGCATAGCATGGACAGTAACCATGCCAAGCTTCCCATGCTGCCCTGGGCAATGTCAGAATCCTGTCTTGGTGGGGCCACGTGTAGCACAGACAATATATCAATCTGCTTCTCCACACCAATTCACCCTGTCTCTGCTGTGACTCCCAACAAGGTGGCCAGTTACTTAGAACTATTGTGGGTGGTTGGGGCGTGCAGTCTGCTCTCCATTAGAAACTGCACTGAAATCCACCAACTCATTCTGGAGAGGCCACCTGAACAGACGTCACGTCTCTTGCCGTATTTACCGATCTAGACTGCAGTTGAACCAGTGACCTACAGGTGAAAGATTCAACAGGAAGTCCGAGGTATCTCAAGTTGAAGACCCATTGTCCCTGGCCCACTTGCTGTGTTTCACGTGGTTCTTTTCTCCTAGATTTTATAGAGTTAAGACCACCATTAAATCATCTACTCTGACATCTTGTGTAACACAGGACATTAAATTTCACCCAGTCACCCCTGTGGTGAGCCCAGTAACTTGGGTTAGGCCCAAGCATTTCAATCCTCAAGAGACTACGCTCTTGTGTGCCACAGGCAGAGAACAGGAGAAACAGGGGTGCAAGAAGAAAAGAGTGGACATGCCACCTTCTTCCTCAGCACAAACGCTGTACATGGATGATGGGGGAGGATTGGGTGGTTATTAGTGAGGATGCCTCTTCTTTTTTTTTCCTGTGGCTTAATTAGAAAAGAACTCTCCCTTTCAGTGCTGTGGCTACTGGGTAGTCTGTGCTGCTAGCCCTGCATGCCCTGCTGTCTCCTGATGGAATGAGAGGAGGAGGAGAGGATTCTAACGCAGGCTGTTGAGGCGGGAATTGGCTCTGCAGCACTATGGGAGAACCCTGGCCATTCTGATTTTTCATATTTGTCCAAGAATGCCGTTCTGCCGCATCTCAGCTTTAACCTTCAGTTTAAAAGACAGGGGTGTAGGGGGAGAATAAAGATGTTTAATGGCTAATTTTGCTACAGTGATCTTCATAAGCATAAACTCTGTGGAGGTCATTTACTGTTAGGCAGGTTTTAAATCAAAGTTCTGTCGCCTGCACTTCTGCATGCGGATGAGGGAGGAGGAAAGCGTAACCAAATGGCACCCCCAAGTGCATGCTGTGGGAATCACAACAAGCTCTGCAAAAGAGTCAGGAAAATTTTCATGTCCAAGACCACTAGTATCTTGGAATAAATACGCTGTGGCCAATATTTCAAAAGTGGTCTGATTTCAATACTAGCTGCTCACCAGGAGACACCTTGGGCCAGGTTTTTTTCCCCTAAAGTGCTGAGTCTTGTTGTCTTGATTTGGTGTTGTGCATCTCCTAGCACTTTGGAAAAGCCCAGGCCTGAGGTGTCAAGGGTTCAGAATCAATGACTGGGCTGCAGGCATCTCCATCCTTTTCGGTGACCCTGGTGCAGAGACAGCCAAAATGCTGCTGCTGCTGCCATTCCGGGATGAGAGAGTCCACTAGAGATATGTCCGTCATCACTCCTGACTTGGCTGAAATTTGTTGGTATTTGAAAAGTTTGGTTAACTTAAGGGAGAGGAAGGGGGAAAGTTATTTTTCATTTTCACATGTACCTTCAGGTCTGATTTCTTCATGATACTGGTGCAAGAAGGGGAGAGAATTAGTAGGAAACACCAGAGGTCTGCTTGCTGTATTTCCAGCTGTTCTGCAAATATCTCAAGACAGCCTGAAATCATGGGATTGCTATGATTTCATGTCTTGTAGGAGGTTTGCATCATTTGGGCTACTGGAACTTTTGAGTCCAAACCTATTGGGACCATGCAGCATTCAGATTTGTATCCTCTGAATCCACTTATACCATTCTAGTTCTTGGTCCGATCCCAAACTGGAAAGCTCCAATTTCTTCTGGTTCTGAATCAGATGCATGAGACCCACTGTTATCCTCAGATGCTGTCTCGAGATGAGAGGTTGTCTGGCCTCTGTGGTGATTTTTGCAAGTTTTGACCCCAGTATGTCATGAGAATAGCTTGCTAGAGTTTGGTGCTATCTAATCCAAATCCTTCCCCTCATTCAACCTTGAAACCAATTCCTGAATCTCACCTTGACCTTAATTCAGATCCAAATCCTATCTCCTTGCCACATTTTTATTAAGGTCGCACCTCCAGGACTTTGGGTGCAGAGGCTAACTGGGCCAAACTGCAAGATACTCTCCCTCCTGTAAGTGCAATTGAAGTGATTGGCTAATGCATCAGGGGCAGAGGAGGAGAACAGTCAAAAAGCAGGTTAAGTGATTTTGTTTAATTCAGTCTATAGACAGCGTAATAGCAGACAAGCTCATGATCATAAAGAGTTCTTATTCAATTGAAAGTGTACAGCATAATTAACTCTGCTCTTGGGTGTTTGTACGTTTCCCTTTGCCTTCACTAGGTTTCCTGAGCTTGCTCAGAATTTCGTACTAAAGATGATAAATGATGATTTAGATGATTGTTAAAAGATGACGTTAAAAAAATCTCCTCTTGCACACTCATGCTCTCACACACAGTCTGTTGCACAATCTTGTCTGCCTTAGACCAAGCTTTAAGTGAAACTCGCATCAACCATAAAGCTGGGCATCTTTTGAGGTTCTTGGTTCACAAGCTATTAGCCAAGGGATATGACTCAGACCACATCACTGGAGGACAAGGACATTATATTGTCAGCATCACTAGTGCTGCTCCTTTAAATTCTCCTGTCTATACATTACATTTTCAGCTGATCTGTTCTCTGTTTATTTTTCGAACATGGTCCTTTCACGTCTTACTCAACACTCCATCTAACCAACCTACTCTTCCCCTCCCCCTCTTCCAAAGAAACCAGCGCGTTCCGATCGAACCAGATTGACAGCTGTGTGACAGATGGATGGACAGAAAGCTGGATCTGACCAAACTTGTTCGCGCTTTAAAAATTGACAATGTGACCAAAGTAGCAGAACGGGGAGAGAGAGATTGGCAAATGGAATAAATGGTCCCTGGAAAGTTTGCGATTAATCTTTGCACTGTCAAGTAATGGCCTGATAATGCAGGAATTTAATGAGAATGACTTCTACTAGTTCACAGGCAACCATTAGTGTGGAGTAAGGCAGGAAACAGTAATGGGCATTGTTCCTTTCTTTGCAAATTGGGAGCATGTTGTTTAAGGTGCAACAACTTCCTCCTTATTCTTTCCTCCCAAATGACAGGTTCACACCTCCCAGCTCTAACTGATCATAAGAGATACCACTCATTATAGACTGAAGTTCCCTTCTCCCGAAGCACTACCACATAAACCTGCTTTTGGAGAAAAAATTCTCCTGTCCAGCACTATCTATACAAAAAAATAGAAACTTAGTGTTATCCACTGGAGTTCACCCTAAAAGAAAGGATGAATTTTAAAGGGTCAGCAGCACTCTCTCCTGCTGTCCCATTGCTGCTAATGGGTGTGAAAAGTTTGGAGGTTTGATCTGGATCCTTCCCTGAACTCTCCAAAATCCATTGGTTCTAGTACAGGTGAGCTGAAAAACTCATGCAAGCAGATTGTCTCATGAAATATTTCCTGCCTCTAGACCCTGAATTTCTTAACAAAAGGAGGAGAGTCTATAAACCCCATCAAGAAAACCTGATCTTGTGATTTATCTAACCTGACCAAATGAGTCCTGAGATACATATGACCTTTGGGGAAATTTTTTCAGAACCTGCCAAACGTAGAAGTTTCTCCCTTGGCTACTCAAAGTGTAGTTAATTGCTATGTAGACCATGATGCATGTGATCCGGTGTTGCCTCCCCCTCAGTTAAAAGTGCCATGAAAGAAGGAGAGGGAGAAGCATTCTCAATGATAGTCTCAGGTAGCAGCATCTAAATGGCAGAGATGGTGGAATTTGTAGGTGTTTTAAAACCAGTGTTTTGTCATATCTGTGGAGTCATGTCTAGTATTTAGAGGAGAGGACAGGGACCAGGGCTTACACTTTCCAAAGTGGTTAATGATTAAGGATGCCCGACTTGAATTGCCTGATTTTCAGAAAATGCTAAGCACCCACGTTCTGAAAACAACCCTTGATATGTCTCGGGCTTGGCATCCAAACTCACTGGTCACTTTAAGGCTCAAGATTCTCTGCTACTGACCTTTGCCAAGTCATGTAAATACTCTCTGTGTCAGTTTTCCCAGCCATAACATGGGGATAATGCGACAACAGGGTAATTTTGAAGGTTAAGTAATGTTCACCAAGGGTTTTGGAGACCTTTGGGTGAAAGGAGCTACAGCAAATGCAAAGGCCAGGCATCAGAAAGAACTAGAGTTGGTTGAAAATAAGAATTTCCATCCTGTGGGAAGTTCCAATATTTTGATAATCGTCATGAATCGGTACAAAAAGCCTAAATACCATTTCCCCCCCCAGAATGCAAGTTGGGAGTTGTAGTTCAAGTGCCTCCTACTTCCAGATTAATGTTGAACTGATCAAAAATGAAACATTTCGTTTCAGTTTCCCCAACAGAAAATTGAAAATTTTCAGCCAAATTGAAATTTTCCCATTGAAAATTTTGATTTTGCAAAAACCACATTTTCCATTGCAGTGGGAGGGGGAACATGACAGAAAACTCCTCACCCATTCGAGAGACACTCTTTACTCATTGGCAAATAGACTCTGCTCTCTAATCTCTTTTGGAATCTCTGTCATGCACATTCGTTTGGAGAGACAGCCCTCTTAGAATTGTCCATTCCCTGAGATTTATCCATTCCCTGTGTGAAAAGGAGGATAGAATCTGGAGGGTGGATTTTGTGCATTGCCACAGCTGAGAACCAGGACTCCTGAGGTCTACAGAAAAGAGATCCACACAAAATCCTCCCGCAGGCTAACGTGGCGGTAGGAGCCATGCTGGGCTTGTCTCAGATTGAAGGCCCTGGTCTGTATATCTTGTATTCAGTGGTTTTGCATAAAGAGTCTAAAGTGTCAGGTCACTCAGTGGTTAGTTTCCAGTGCTGGAGCAAGTCATTGTGCTTTTTGCTCTGTATGTCCCATCTCTTGCTGAGGGGCTGATTGCAAAGCATGCTGGGATGGAGAGGAAGAGGAGGAAGGAGATGTTTAGTGCAAAATCAGGAGTGAAGTGATGAGCAGAAGTGATGCATTGGCGGAACGCTGCGTGTTATACCACCAGCCTGGTACAGCCTGAAGCACCCCAGGACTAAATGATGCTAAATGATTGAGTCACCTTCATGTCAGCAAGAAGGGGGACTGACTGGGGAGGGTGGAGGGGCTGGGAGAGGGTAGTCCAGTGCTCAGTCACATCAGTGCAGCTGCCGTGCTGGGGGAGGGAGGATATAGGGGGAGAAAGGAAGCTCATTATGACTGATAAATAGAGGGCTCCCGTCGTCAGCAATGTCATTGCGTTCACCTTTTTCACGGTCCCCTCTTTCCAGCTGTGTAATTAATTAATGGATTGGAAGTGCTTAGTTTTCAGTGATCTGCAGGTTGACCTTGCACCTTCCTCGACTTGTCTGCGATTGTTATCAAGAGGCCCAGCTTGAAGTGTCTTGTCCCGCTTTCCACCTCAGCACCCTGCCCCGGAGATGGAGAGAATGGGCTGGATTCTTCATTGCCCTATGACTTGTGCAGCTCCGTTGCAGAGTGGTTGTAAGCTACCAGTCCGATTGACTTTGCACTGATGTCTATATCGACCCAAGGTGCAGGGGGGTGGATAAGTTGGCCCTGTATGGGCAGAGAACAGCATGAGGATGACTCTCAGATTGCTTACTTGGCTGGATGTAGCTTACTTCCAAGCTACTTTCTCCATTGCCGCAGTATAGTTTTCCCTGAAACTCATGCACACACTCACATAATCACTGGAGCGAAAGGGTGATCCAGAGGTTGAAGAATTGCCTTGTGGGTTAGGCACTGGCCTGGGACTCAGGGACCTGGGTTTACTCCCACCTCTACTACAGACTTACTCTGTGATCCTGGGCAAGATAGGGTTTTTTTTTCTCTGTGCCTCAGTTTCCCTGCCTGTAAAATGGGGGAAAACAATATTTCTCTGCCTCCCAGAATAAACTCATTGATGATAGATACTGTTGGGATGGGGCTACATAAATACTTAGAGAAACTGTAGCTATTTAACAGAATTCCAGGTAGTCCTGGGGAGTGCAAACCCTCAGCCAGAAGGTAGAGCCCTGTGTGGGATTGTTCTTCAATCCCACTCCCACCTGCTCCTGCTAACATGGCAGTGGGTCCAGTGGGACCCACAGGATCCCAGTCCCATGCAGGGCTCTGCCAGGAGCGGCTTAATGGCATCAGGCAGTTTTGCAAAATTCTCATCCACTCACCACTCTTTGTAATCAGTAAATAAAATATCATTATTATTATTATTATTTTTTATTTACAATCAACATAGGTGAAGGGCTGGGGACACAAATGTGGTGGCCTGGCTGGGAAACCTCCATGACAATTTTGAAACCAGGCTTAGGACATTGAGAAAAGCAAGACAGAAACAATTCTTTTGCCTCTGGTTCGCTGGCGTGAATCTGACACAAGTCAGTAGAGACCAGAACTGCACATTGGCTGCTGAGCTTTTTTGAAAATCTGACCTCACCATAAGTGTCACAATCTAGATGCCCAAATGGAAGCGGAGCAATTTTGGAAAATCTGTTCCCCAGGTTGGGGGTGGTGAGCACATGAAAACCTGATCTTTGTTGTCTCCAGTCTTGTCTGTGAGGCTACTAGAACAAGCTCTACATACAAAAATTCCCAGCACCAACTACCCCAAGGCTGCCGGATGCCTTAATAAAATGACATAAACAAACTACAGCACATGAACAAACTGCAACCAACCCTTCCTTGCACAAGGGATCTTTATTCAACTGAGGAGCCCCATGGAAGTCAATGAGACTGCAGTATGCTCAGTACAAGTAAAGATTACTTGAGTGAGTTGCAAGATTGATCCCTCAAATGGGAAGCCAGATTTTCAATCCAGGGTTCATCTCTAATGATTGGGGTTAACTTTTCAAAAGGCCTCAGTTGTCATTTAGCCCCTGAAATAAAGGCCAGATTTTCAAGGAGGGGAGCAGCTGTCACTGGGAAATGGCCGGGTTCTCTAAAGACCGCAGCCTGTGTTCTCTGTAGTCTAAGCAGAACCTAAACTCTATGGAGAATCCAGCCCCTCAGGCGATTCTAACCATAGCAAGAACCAATCCGCCTACAAAAGGAAAGCAACCGAATCGCCAAAGCCAGTTTCAGAGAGTGATTTCCTTCTGGTTCTGTCTTAGCTGCTTGCAATTATGGAGCTCCGGTATCTTGAAGGAAAGCATTTGATAGACACAATCTCTCCCTCCCCCATTTCCATTCAATCTCCTTGTGCAGTTCTTCACAGCCCCATTAGATACGTTCTTATTGCTCCGCTCCAAATCTGCATCAGCATTTCAGATCAAACTTTGGGCCACCGTCGTGGCAGCCTTTAAAGGGATATGGCACGCTGTTCCTTCGTCTCCTGTCCTCCTCTGGAGAGCAAAGACAAACCAGAAGAAGGATATTAATGTGCAAATTAGCGCAACCTGACTGGCTCCAGATTGCTACTTAGAATTTGCATATTAATAAATGTTTTTGTGACAGCATTTAGCAAATCAAAAAAGACAGAGATTTAAAAAAGAGACAAGATTTTTAAGCTTTTCCCTTATATTTCCCTATATTCCTACTCCCACCCTCCCAAATCTATCCATATCTGCTTATACCATATCCATATGTGCTTAAGCTGCATATGTATAGGTCAATGCATATAAATCTACCCAGCGCTTGACAGATGTGAGCTTTTGCAGAACAGCCCTGCATGAAGACGGACGAACAGCTCTGTGCTGGCAGGAGTTCAGCAGATTTGATTTTGTGTGTGTGCATTTGAATGAGGGGTGTGTGTGTGGAGGGAGGAGGTGTATAGGAACCGGACATTTTTCCCTCTCTTTCAAATCTTTTCCAATAGGCGCTTTTATCCTGTTCAACTGAATAAACTAGGACTCTTGGAACTATGATCTTGACAGACGTGAGCCTTTTCTGAGCTGCGCTGGAAAAAGGGAGATAGTGTAAACCTCCAGGGCATTTGGGCTTAGCAGAGTCAGTGAAAAGAGTTATTTCCCAGTGTGCTGAATAATGCATTCTTCTGAATTCCTTACTTCTCCCTTTCTGTCGTTCTCTTTTCCTCCTCTTTCTTCAGATGCTTAGTGTAGCAAATGCAGATGGCCTTCCCAGGCTCTTCACCATCCCAGGAAAGTTGCGATCAAAACCTTTCCCAGCTGATGGACTTTCTAACTGTCTCACGGGCACGTGGTTAGAAAATGAAAAAGTCAGATACATAAACAGGGCAACTCATACATAACCGCCGCACTAAGGATATATTCCCCTTCTCGGTTAATTACTTGTCACATCTGTCTTGGGGGAGAGCAAGCTGGCTGATTGCCAGACACTTTTATTTCAGAAATCTCTGCCGTGCATGTTCGTTCAGAGGGACTCAGCCCTAGGAGATTTGTCTTCCCGATTAACTTTCATGTATCTGTGATTTAAAAACAACAGCAGCTAAAAAACAACTTGGAATTCTCTCCCATTCCCCCAGTGCAAACCACTAGAGCCCTCGCTGCCTCCTGCACACTGAAGGTGCTTTTATCTGGTGATTCAGGTATTTACCTGGTCTCAGAGATGCCGGGTACTCACAACTCCAGCGGAAGCCGATGGGAGCAGTGAGTGCTCTCTGCACCGTTGCAAATCCAGCTGCGGCTGTCTCCACACACTAAGAAACTGAATAAAAATGAAAAGCCCCTTTGGAATTTGTTCCCCCATCCCGCTTGTATCAGGTTGGTATGATCAGTCAGGACTTGTATCACCAGTTAGCACCAGAAGATATCCCTGAGCAGCATTCTCAGGTCCTCACATTCTCTGTTTCTCCTCAGAGCCTCGCTGGTGGCACTGGCGTGTGGGAGGGGAGGAGATTGGCCGAGATACGTTATTCTCAGGAGAACGATCGGTTCAATGAGCCATAATAGGATGGAACCGTTTTTAATCCCAGGTCACTGTTTGGAATCAAGAACAAGCTGGACCTAAACTGCAGGGTTTGGGTCGGGATCCCAACTGCTCCAAATCTCCGGGGGGTGCTAATGTGGAAATTGTGGTTCAACTTATTACACCAATAGGGGGCATCCGTGGGCTCAGCCACTACAAAGTTCAGGGGGACTTGCGGCCTACGTTTTGATGCAAACCCATCTCTAAGTGCTGATCAAAAGTTGTTCGGTGTCCCACATGGAATAAATGTGGTGCTCTCAGTCCATTTCCCAGGGAACAAGGCTGGCAGCGCCAGGCATCACTGAGACTCTGTTACATTGACCATTTGCTCCAAAAAGCCCACTCCACCATAAAATTGTTCCATCAAACCACTGCTGAGCCTGGCACAGCCATGGGCAGCTCTTGCTGCCGGTGTACACATCCTGTGAATAAATGGCTGCCATTGGTCTCCAGGGCTGTCAGTCTGGCTTCATCTTTCACCACCACTACATTCACCCTAAAATCATTGTTTAAAAAGGGCTATGCAGGGGAGCGGGAAAGCCACGGCCCCCCATGATTTCTCAACCAAAGAAATCTCTGTATATGAAACATGCTGCAGTGGGGGCTCAAGACCAGCTTCCATCTATTGTGGGGGATTTAATTAGGGGCTGAGCACTGACCCATTCACTAACTTGGATCCAGATCATGCCCCATAGATCCACATGATGAGTGGAACCATGTCCCCTAGCCCTAGAAACCTTATGGTGGATCCAGACTTGTGTAAGAAGTGGCCGAGCAGTGAAACTGGCAAGGACACAAGCATTCTCTCTCTCCAAGGTCCTCATGTGGCCTGTCTTATCTGAGCACCTCACCGTGGCGTATTGAAAAAGTGCATTAAAAAGTGAAGCTATCGCTTTAGTCTGTAAAGGGTCCCCTAGTGCGGCATTTAGGCTAGGGAACTCTGCAGTGAAGCATCAGATCTGTCTCTTTCAGCAGGCAGTCTGCAAAGAGCCAGCCTAGAGTAAGGTGTGATGAGTTGTTTCTCTCTGTGTTAGAGCACAGCCTGCTTGGAGTGTCTCTTCAGGACTGGGCCGTGGATGGTCTGACCTAGAGGTCGGAGCTGGAACCAGCAGCTGGGACTTGGAGCCAAGGGTCGGAACCAGAGTCAGAGGCTGGATGCCAGGGCCAAGGGTCAGGACTGAAGTTGGAGGCAGGGGTCAGGAACCCGGCAGGAAGCCAGGAACCAGGACAAGGCAGGGAAGCAGGGCTCAGGAGTCAGGCCAACAGGCCGGGTCTGATGTAACAGCCAGCTGCTCACCCACTTTTATGGACAACTTCCTGTCTCTCTTTCTGGCATAAATTGCGCAGACGGAACAATCAGTGGGGCCGGGCGCTGCTCCAGGGTGGGGCAGGGGCTTCATAACCCACTCACCTCACTCCATACTAGACAGCAGCTGGAACAGAACAGTAACCTGCAGACACAGGTTAAAGACCTGTGGATCCTCACCCTGTCCCTTCTTTGGGGGTTTTGCGGGTTAGGATTGTGAATTAGTTCCATTGCAACCTTCCAGTAAGAGTATTTTCACCTGACTTCTTTGTGGGTATGCCGTGATCGTAATACTCACCATCTGCCGTGTGTTGATCCTCCCAACTCCCCTGGCATAGGGGGCTGTTTATCCCCATTTGACAGATGGCACACAGAGAGACTAACTGAGCTGCCCAAGGTCACACAAGGAATTGAACTGAGGTCTTCTGGGTCTTTAGCTACTTAGAGCCTCCTTCCTCCAAGCAACCTATAGGAAATCTGTAATAATACTGAATAGAAACTGAGGCTATTTTTACATTACAGCTTATGATGTTGTAACTTATGTCACTCAGGGGTATGAATAAACCGTACCCCGAGTGACATACATTATGCCAGCATAAGCATTCGTGTGCACAATGCTACATCAGTGGGAGAACTTCTCAGCTTCTGTCACTCGCAGGGGTGTGTTTTTATGCTGCCAGGAGAGCTCTCTCCCATCAGCATGCAGTGTCTTCACCACACGCGCTGCAGCATTTTACCTGTAGACAGCAACCACAGGGATGGTGCTACTTTCTGGGGGGGTTCTAGAAGAGAGGACCTCATTTTCTTGCAGACACTGAGGGCAGGAGGGACAGAGGGGAGTTAGCTGGCCCCTGGGTAAGCATTAGGACGGCGTGTCTTTTCTCTTCCTCAATTAACAAAACAGAGATTTAAAAGAAGCATAGCGGAAGCACAGACACCACTGGGGCCATACACCAGTGAGTTTGCTGGCAAGAGTGAAGCCGCCATGTCTCTGCAATGTTTGTGTCAGGATTATCTGACTCCCAGTCAAGCTGCAAACAAGCCTGATGTCTTCTGTCAATAGCAGCGCGTGAGCTGAGAATAACAATTTCTTCTGAAAGGAAGTTTGGGAGCTAGTCCAGTAAAAGAAGGGATGGGGAGGCTGAATTCTTAGACTCATTGGAGTTGGGTAATGAGACAGCCTAAACTATGATCCAATCTAGTCCCTATCCCTGGGGCCAATGCAAGACTGTCCACTAACATCCATTTTCTAGTGCTTTGTTCAGTCTAATTTTTAATGTCTCAACTGAAGGAGCATCCATGATGTTCCTTGAGATGCTATTTACAACCAGGTTCATCTCACTGTCTATATTTTATCTTTCTTAATTTCATCCCATTACTTCCAGTTATATTCCTGCATTAGCCTAACTGATTCTATAGCTGCTCAGTTCTGAGCATCTCCTTGAGTGAGAGCTTTTGCTGTCAGTATGTGCAATGACACTGCTTCCATCCGAGGATCTGAAGGCATTTCCCCCTGCTTGAGAGGCAGATCTGTAGCATTATCCCCAAGTAGAGCAGTCGAATTGCTGCTGCCAACTTCTTCCCCATCGTTGGAGTATCCCCAGATGGTTTTGAAGTCACCTATAATGACAGCCTAGGGAGGTTGTGGAATCTCCATCACTGGAGATTTTTTAAGAGCAGGTTAGACAAACACCTGTCAGGAATGGTCTAGATCATAGAATCATAGACTATCAGGGTTGGAAGGGACCTCAGGAGGTCATCTAGTCCAACCCCATGCTCAAAGCAGGACCAATCCCCAACTAAATCAAGATAATACTTAGTCCTGCCATGAGTGCAGGGGACTGACTAGATGACTCTTCGAGGCTCAATTTCAGTTCTGTGATTCTGTAATAAAGCAGTTTTTCCTGGTAGGGAAAAGTTGGTTGGCAGTGCAAACTGTTCACCTGGTGGTTTGTAAACAGAAACTATTACTATTTGAGTTCAATCATTCTAAGTTCCATTGCACCAGGGTGTTTCATAGCAGTGTCTTTCACCAGTCTTTTGTCACATACAAGTGTCATGCAGCTGTAGATGTTACTCTTAATGTCTGCAACAATATGCACATGCTAGGAATGTTTGGTGCTGTTCTCTCTGCATGTGTCCATTGAAAGCACATGATGTCTGCTTTCCTGCCAGATAGATTGTCCATCTTCTTTGCAGAAAATCCCCCCACAATGAAACTAACAATTTTTAGTGCCATCTTTGGCTGAGCCCTTAAAGGGGCTCTTTATGTCAACATCTATGTCTGTCTTCTGTTGCAGTCTTGGTGTGTATTGTCAGATTTGTTCTGTCCCATGGCTAAGTACAATGGCAGATTAACAAGGGTCAGCCCAGGAATGAATCTTACACAACCCTGATGAACAACTTCAAGGACAAATGTTCCTTCCAGTGTGCATGGTGGAACAAAGTGTATAAACCCAACCTAGCCTCTGTCACCTCTGAAAATGCAGGCAGCTTCAGAAGGGAGGTCATGGCAGTAATCCCAAGATCACAGCATTGGCCACTGTTGGAAGACAGGATGTTGGGCTTGACAGACCTTTGGTCTGACTCAGTATGGCCGTTCTTATGTTCTTATAGACAGTATAAAGGACCAGAAGTGAACAGGGTGCAACCCAGTCTTGCATTGGGCTAATTTTTGGAAGCTGACATTGCCTGGCAAACTCATGTCTTGTTTGTCCCCTGCACATATCCCTCAGCTGGAGGGGAGATGGAGTAGGCTACCATGGACCGTGGTCATGTTTGCAGTGCATCCCATTGGGGGACGTTCTTCCTGGATTTGCTGAAAGCAGTATTCAAGCTATTAAAGTCCTTCACAGCAAGAGCTTGTGGTTTCTATCTCTGTGCGGCAGGGCCTGAGCTCTCTTATTTGTTATGTCATGTCTTCTGAGTTGTCGTGCCTGCAGAAGGTTCTTGATGAGAGAAGGGAAGCTCTCTGTATTCATTAATTCATTTTTTTTCTTTTGCTATGATTTAATGCATGATTACAGTGGGGGCGAATGAGGAAACCAGCAAGGACGATCTATAGTTACAGCAACAGTACAAACCCGCAGTCACCATCTTTCCAACTTCCCTCCTCCCACCCCCACCCAGTGTGCATCTCTCTCTTGCCTCTCTCTAGTGTTCGTCAATAAATATTCAATTAATGTTTTCATATGATAAAGATCTATGGGTGCCAGATAAGCACATCCTAGCAGGATGAATGGTGCTGCTCAGTCTTGCGGCTAATTCTATGCAGATGCAGAAAGTCTGCTGGAAGTGACTTTACAAAATAGAGTGTTCAGGGTTCCCTGTTTTATTTTTTAATGCAGATGAGACTTTAAAAGCCTCTATTTTCGACAATTAATTTTATGTACTATTCTTCTCAATTATTTATGTTCCCTGGATGATAAATGTGCAGGAGGGGTGGGGGGAAAAGCAGATCTTTTCCTCTTTATTTATTAATTTTAGACCTGACTCATGTGGTAAGCGGATTAAAACCTTCTATCAAGTGGCAGGAGATTGGTTTATTACCAACATGGTTCAGTGGATAGAGAGCAAGATGGGCAGATTGAGTTCTAGTCCCGGCTTTGTCACTGATTTCTTATGTGTCCTTTGGCAAATCACTTAATTCCTTGCATCTTGCTTTCCCTACCTGCAGGATGAGAATGCTTATTTGCCTTAGAGAAATGCAGATGAAAAGTTCACATGGGCCCAAGTTCTCTGCTGGTGTATGGAGGCTCACCTGTCTTGAGTTAAGTGTGGTTTCACCCACTTGTATCAGCCCACATAGAAGCAGCATTCACCATTCTCACAGACTGTGCAGCTAGCCAGCTGACCGATTGGCTAGAAAAAAAGCAATTTATTTTTAAGTGTGTGCATAGGGGTGGAGAGTGTTAAATTTCATGCCACTTTGGTATTGCCCTGAAGTGTACCCCAGGAGAAGAACCAACTTTCCCAGTAACTCTGAGCCAGCCTAAATCAGTGGGTACTTGACACCAAAGTTGAGTGAATATTTTTTGGCTGAAAACTTTTAAATTTTTTTGCAAAAAATGCAAATTCAGTTCAGCTGCAACATTTTGCAAATTTTTGTCAAATTTACCAAATTGCTTTAACTGGAAAAAGCCTCCAAAAATTCTGAAAAAAAAATGAAAAAAAAAATTTATGATCTGAAAAAAAAACTTGTTTCAAATTTTCATTCCATTTTATTTCAAGAAATTTTTTTTTCGGAAACAGTCTCATATCAAAACAGAAACATGAAGTGTTTCATTCAATTCAGAGCAATTTTTTTCAACTTCTCGGGGGTCTGAGAATTTCAAAAAAAAAAAATTTTGGATTGATCCAAAATAATTTTCAAAAGATTTTTTGGGACTGCCAGTGGACAGAAAAAACAGTTATTCATTTAACTCTCCTTGAAACCACTTGAGGAAGTCTGATCCTCCGGGATTTCCATCCCATTGCTGAGACTTTTGGAGATTCAACTGGGATGGTCCTTGGGGCCTTTGAGAAATTGGTTCTAAAGATGGATTGGAACTTCTTTGGTCTGCCATAAACATTTGACTGTAAAAGTCACAAGAACAGGCTTGTTTGGCTGGAAATATCAAAAAAACAGCCACCACGGTTAAGATATGTCAGTGTTGCCTATCTCTGCTGTGAAAAGGAAGGTCGGAGGGATGTAAAATGAAAAAATAATGAAAGGATGGGAAGGGAGTTAGATACTGAATACTTTGATCCTGCAAAATATCAGCTTGGGTTTGAAGTTTGATGGGTTCTTATAGCTTCATAAGGCTAGGAAGGACTGTTGGGATCATCTAGTCTGACTTTATGCATAATACACGCCATCGCATTTTATCCCATCATTCCTGCCTCAAGCCAATAACTTGTGGTTGAAGGGGAGCATCTTGTTTTCTCCCAGCTGGTTTGCTGAGCCCTAGGCTGCTTTCTTAGGAATCCCGTAGCCAGAAGGAATGTGTGAACCTGCTGAGTACAGCAACAAGCTGTAGTGTGGACACACAGAATCTTTTCTGTAAATGGCAAAAGGTTTCTTTCAGCCTCTAATTTGCAGTGTCAGAGTTACCCATTATCAAGACAATTAAATGTAAAGAGACTGCGGTAAATGCTAGCGTACAGAACACATCAAGAATCATTAAAATGTAATTGGAAGCAAAGCTTAATGAAGTAAAAGGAAAAAAATACCCAGCATCCTTTTAGGTTCCTTTCCTCCCTTCCCCTACTCACTTTGTCTGAGCTAGCAGCAACTGTATTAAACAATAATACTACTCATAATTTGTAAGACCATTTGATTAGCTGTTCTTTGCAACGCCTAGAAGGCCTGCCAAGACTCAGGGAAGCTTTGATGTGAGGGGTTGTCATGGTATAATTCCCCACTCTGAACCTTAGCGTCCAAAAGATGGGGTACCAGCATGAATTCCTCTAAGCTCAATTACCAGCTTAGTACTTGTAGCGCTGCCACCAACCAGGAATTCCAGCGCCTGGTACACTGGTCCCCCCAAAACCTTGCCCAGGGACCCCCAAGACCCAGTCCATCTGGATCTTAACACAAGGAAAGTAAACCCTTTCCCTCACCGTTGCCTCTCCCAGGCTTCCCCTCCCTGGGTTACCCTGGAAAATCACTGTGATTCAAACTCCTTGAATCTTAAAACAGAGAGGAAAATCCACCTTCCCCCCTCCTTCTCTCTCCCCCTCCCAGACTCTCCCTGAGAGAGAAAGTAATCCTAACACAGAGAGAAATTAACCTTTCTCTCCCCCTTCCCTCCCTTCTCCCCACCAATTCCCTGGTGGATCCAGACCCAGTCCCCTGGGGTCTCACCAGAATAAAAAAACAATCAGGTTCTTTAACAAGAAAAGTTTTTAATTAAAGAAAGAAAAAACAGTAAAAATTATCTTTGTAAATTTAAGATGGAATATGTTACAGGGTCTTTCAGCTATAGACACTGGGAACACCCTCCCAGCCTAAGTATACAAGTACAAATTAAAATCCTTCCAGCCAAATACACATTTGAACTCCTCCCAGCCAAATATACATTTGCAAATAAAGAAAACAAACATAAGCCTAACTCGCCTTATCACCTAGTACTTACTATTTTGAATCTATAAGAACTTGTATCAGGGAGATTGGAGAGAAACCTGTTTGCACATCTGGTCACTCTCGGAACCCAGAGAGAACAACAACCAAAAACTAACAGCACACACACAAACTTCCCTCCCTCAAGATTTGAAAGTATCCTGTCCCCTGATTGGTCCTCTGGTCAGGTGACAACCAGGTTCACTGATCTTGTTAACCCTTTACAGGCAAAAGAGATATGAAGTACTTCTGTTCTATTAACTCTTACTTATCTGTTTATGACAGGGGTAAATGACACCCACAGACTGTAAAGGCAAAGTGTGAATTCCCTGCCTTAATCCAGTTTCAGAGTTTACCATTGGAAGTGACCAGGTCTCCCTTTCTTCATCCAGAGTTGACACGTGAAAACAGCTTCCTTGAGCAGCTTTGCGCTGATGGCGAGGCTGTGCCAGGCTTGGAAGAGTAAATTCCTCTGTTCCCCTCTGCCAAGAAACTCAAACACAATGAGGGCAAAAACCCCAAAGCAGAGAGGCTGGCAGAAATCACTTGTACCTCAGGGCCAAGGAAGTAATAGCCGGGTCTCTGCTAGGAATGTGATTGGTAAATGTAATGTTTACAGAATAGGTAACGGCTCAATAAGCAGGTGGGCTGGATTCACAGATCCTTGAGGGATGCTCACGGCAGAGCATCTACAGCTTGGTTGATACCACTGTGATATGAACTGCTAGCACTCCTTGGAGAGGGAGCTGTTCTGTCATTTCTCTGGTGGGGAGTTTGATGAAACCAAGCTTGGATCCAACTTCTGTTTTGCCTGAGTCACTAGACCTTGTTGGGGGATGGTCGGGGAAAAGGTACGGGCCATTAAGTCTGAGCACTCCATGCTCTCAGCCATATACTCCTATGCAGAGCTGCACTTTTCAGGTGTGCAGAGTTATTCTCATGAAAGACCCATGCAGAGTGAGGCAAAAATTCATTGCCAAATCCTGTCAAAGGCTTTTGGTCTTGCTCAGCCCAGATGCACTCAGGGTGGCCAATCTGTACCAGCCTTGAGCAAAAGAGGGACAGATTCATGGTGTTGTTTCAAAACTCAGGTTAAAACTCCTTGGGTCTAGATCTGTATCTTCCCAAGGAGCAGAACAAACCCAAGATCAAAACATGCCTTGAATTTTGGCTTCAAAATGAAGATCTGAATCCTAAGGATCCCAAACTTCAGAATGTTCATCCTATTACATAGTCTTGAGATGCAAATGCAGAGCAGAACTTACTAACAGAAGGTTCAGATCCATCCCTAATGAAAACCATGCAAAGTTCATGGCTTTGACACAAAATGAAGTCAAATATGGCAGTTTTGACTGAGACTCTTTTTAGAGAGGAAATGTGGTCTGGTAGCTAGGGCATTGGTCTGAAGCTAAAGAGAGCTGGGTTCTAATCTTGTCTCAGACTGTGAACTTTGGTGATCATTCTGGGTAAAATTTTCAAAAGCATATAAGTGACTTAGGAGCCTAAATTCTATTCTCAAAAGTGATTCAGGCACTTTGCAGCCCAAGTCTTATGGGAAGTCAATGGGTCTTAGGCTCTTAAACATGTAAGGGTATGTCTATGCTGCAAAATACCCCAAAGCAGTGAGTCTCAGAGCCAAGGTCTACAGACCTGGGCTCATGGCGTGGAGCTGAAAACAGCAATATAGGAGGGGCTCAGAGCCCAAGTGGGAGCATCTACCCTGCTATTTTCAGCCATGTAGCACGAGCCCAAGTCTGTAGACCCAGGGCTCTGAGACTCACTGTTGCAAACCTTTGTTTGCAGCCTTGATGTATTCCCTATCCCATTTAAAAATTGGACTTAGGCACCGTTAAACATTTTATCCTTCACCGCTCTGTGGCTCATTTTCCCCTGCCACTCTCTGGCTGTCTTGTCTATTTAGATTTTAAGCTCCCTGGCTCAGGCACTGTTTCTTACTATGGGTTTGTCCAGTGCCTAACACAATGGGGCCCTGATCTCAGTGGAGATGCTCTATGTGTTCCCATAATACAAATAATAATAGAAAAGGGACCTGGACAAATCATTTCCAAAGAACTACTGTTCTCATGTATAAAGCAGATGTGCCTGACATGGCGGAATTTTGGGATACCTACTGATCATAGAATATCAGGGTTGGAAGGGACCTCAGGAGGTTATCTAGTCAACCTGCTGCTCAAAGCAGGACCAATCCCCAAACAGATTTTTGCCCCAAATGGCCCCTCAAGAATTGAGCTCACAACCCTGGGTTTAGCAAGTCAATGCTCAAACCACTAAGCTATCCCTCCCCCTTTTTAAAGAATGACAAGTTCCTCTGTAATTGACAGGATTCAAACCTGTGCAGGGGGACCCCAATTGATTTCTAGTCTAGCACCTTAACCACTTGGCTACAACTGCTCCCCAATAGTTCCCTTTCATAGTTTCCTTTCTCCATGTTTTTTTTTTTAACGGCAAGTGGAATCTGAGTTTCATTCAATATGGGGAATGATTAGTGGAGTACAATCTGCAACAGCTGGCCAGGTAGAAGCCTCTTCAGGATCGTTAGTTGGCCGCAACGAGACCAAACAGGTCAATTTCACAAGATTAAAAAGAGTCACTGCTGTCCTTAGCATTGAGGCCAAGGATTTGAACAGGCTTGGAGGCTGAAATCTGCTCTCACCTTTAGAGTGGATCCCGTTGGCAGGGGGGTGAGTTCTCCTGTTCTGTGGATAGACACAAAATTCTAGACTCCACAGCTGCTAAACCAGCCCCCTCTCCATATTCCCGTTAAAGAAAGGAAATAATGATCAAGTTTAAAGGGCCATGATATTTAGAATTTAGTATCCAATTTTCCAGATGCACTAAGAAGAAATGTCTCCCTTCTAGGTATAGGAAATCTAGACTGCAATTTTAGTTAGAGAAGTGACTAAGAATAACCCTTTCTGGTCTCCACCTGTCTGAGTCACATCTGAGCACTTTACTGACCCAAGAAAGTTTTTATGGTTGTCAGCTCTGCAGCGCCAACATAACAACAGGAGAGTGAGGTGGGTTCTTTTTAGCTTACTCCTTTAGCGGCAGCCTTGTCAGCTGCCCTGTCATTGCAGGATCTTTCTTTTTAGTGTGATAGAGAAGCCAGAAGAGAGAAAGAAACCCCACCCCCAGATTCCAGGTTGAACTTGTGATGCCAACCCTTGATTCATCAATAATCGAACTGCTTTGATATGAACTATGTTGAGTGCAAACACCGTTTCCCACTAACAGAAGTCATGGGGCTAACATTCTGTGCCACCTTTCTGAAGATTTAGGGTTTATTATCTCTTTCGATATAGCTTCATGGGTGTAACTGAAGACAGAATCAGACTCTCACTGTATGGAGTTTAATGTCTCTGTTAGCTTCTACACTGTGAGGCTTTTGTTTCTTCTGGATGTTTTGATTATTTATCCTCAATCATCTCCAGCTTTACTGGGAAATTCTCCCTCTAATGGGTACTCTGCTAAAATCAGTGGAATTGTACAGTATTAGAGCTGGTCAGATGTTGTTTCTTGTTTTTCTCCCAGAAAAAAAGTTTGGATTTTTTCTTTAATTTTTTTTTTGATAGAGTGTTGTATAGAAACATTTCCAGGTTTTCTGTTCTTTTGACAAAAAATGAACAATATTGAGGAAAGTGCGATCATTTAATTGAAACCACAATTTTCAATCAGGAGGAAAAATTTGGATTGAAAGTTTTTGACCAAATGCTACACAGCATAGAAGCAGGCATAGAGCTGAGCCCTGTAGATATATACATTGGAACCTCATGAGGTCAATGTATCGGGGGTAGCCATGTTAGCCTGTAACCACAAAAACAACAAGAAGTCCGGTAGCACCTTAAAGACTAACAGATTTATTTGGGCATAAGCTTTTGTGGGCAAAATCATTTTCTCCTTAGTACCTAGGATCAGGGTTTCATTGCAACTGGACAATGCTTTGAAATGACTTTCTACGAGCAGCAATTCCCTACAAGCAGCTTCCATTGCCTGTAAACAGTATTTATGTTTAAAAGCCGCCAGAGAAGCACTGACTCTGCTGAAGATACATTCTTGGCCCTCAAAAGCTGGCAATCTAAATAGAAGTTGTATTGTCCCATCTGGACCACCGGGAAGACCTTATGGAAGAATTTAGGGGAGAAGTGTGTCGGGGCAGGGGAGGCAAGGATAGCAGTTAGGCATCAAAAAAAAGGACAATAAAAACTCTGTAGACACATTATCATAGAAATAGGTTGCCCTGCAGCTGCTCCACTCTAGGTATATTAACAGCTCTGGGATTCCAAGAAACTACTGGACAAGAATAAACTTATAGCTGGCAGAATGACCGCAATGGACTTTTTCATTAACAACGGTCTCGCAAAGAAAGGGCTTGCTCAGGCGGAACAATTAAAAAGCATGGGGCTGCAATAAAAGGCGATTGAGATTCCCATTCTTTCTTTCTTAGAGGGCTCTTTCTCCCTTTCTGTCTCTTTTCCCACTCTCTTCTGCAGGTGGTGGTGGTGTTTTAATGCGAGGGCTTCCCGTGGGCCGGCGTTAAATCTTCCTCTGAATTAGCATCCCCGTTCCCCAGGGAGGGCAACGGCAGTGATGACTAAGGGAAAGGGTGATAAATGTTAACAGAAACACTTTTGCAGAGTGCTGATGTTGTGTTTTTAAAACGTGCACCTGCACAAAAGATGCAGAGCGAGGGAAATCGCTCCATCTTTATTGGAGACAAACGCACACGGAGACACGGACATTACAGGGATGACCCGGTGTAGCTTCACCAGGGAGTTGTATGGAAAGCCACGGGGAAAGGAACTGAATGAGTTAGAGAGGAAGACTGGTCTGTGGTTAAGACACTCGACTGGCTTCGATTTCCAGCTCTGCCACAGGTCTCCTATGTGACCTTGGGCAAGTCACTTAGGCCCAAATATTTAAAAGTATTTAGGTGCCTAGTTCCTATTGAAATCAATGGGAGTCAGGCACCTAAATATCTTTAAAAATCTGGGCCTCTGTCTCTCTCTGTCTCAGTTCTCCATCTCTGCTGGGGATAAACACTTGGGAGGCAGGGATTCTCTTTTCCTTCTCCCGTGTACAGCACCAGCACAATGGTACCTTGATCCCTACCGTAATAAAAATGGTAAATACTAGCAATATATCCAAATGTGGGTTTGTCTACAGGTTGCATTGGTCTGCACAAGCTGAAGTGTAAATTTTAATGCACAGACACATGTGGTGCACCAAGGGGTGTGTCTACACTGCACACTAAGTGCGGGTCTGTGCGGGATCAGGGTTTGTGGGCTTGGTGCTCCCATGATTGTGCTTGAGCATCCACACTGCAACGGAAACAGGTTTACAGTCACTGGACCGGGTCTCACAGCCGCCTTAACATACCCAGTTTGTGATACTCAGCCCCTCTGACTTGGGTATGCAGCTTGACCTGTAGTCATGCTGCAAAATGATGGAGCTTGGATCTGAGTCATAGCGGGACTAGGCTCTGATCCACGCCCGCTAGCAGGGTCCTAGGACCCAGCTGCTGAGTGCTTGCTGACCTGAGTCAGACTGACTCGTGTGTGGATGGAAGCAGGGCTTGGGCTCCAGCCTGAGTCAGACCCTGGGGTTAGTGTTCATTGTGGGCCCTGCTGGTGTGCCTGAATGTGGCACTATTTGAAATGGGACTACAGGAATGGGCGCTAGGGAACTTCCAGTGCACGCCTGCAGTTCGTGTCCATCCCTGCTGGTGTGGAATATGGCACCAGGCAGAGATGCGCCTAGTTTGGATGGTAGGCCAATGCTGGAGTGTGAAGCCGGATCGAAGCTGAAATTATGTGCAAGTGGATCTTGTCATCCGTCAGACATCCTGAATGGTGGAAATCTCATGAGATCAGCTCTTCCCAGGAGTTTTCCAGAATGTTGGGCTGAAATCTCATGAAAATCCAGCTGTGTTCTCGTGCACAGCCAAAACAGAGCTGAGCTAGAGGCTCCTTCCATTTCTGGATGAAACTTGACATGAAAAACAGTGTCTGGGGACAGGTCAGTGTCTGAGGACTCAGATCCCACCATCCTTCCTCGTGAAATCCAAAGGGGGTGGAGTTAGGAGTTCTGCATTTGGCTTGTCTCTAGTGATAATGCAGAGTACATAAAAGGTTGCTCTGAAACTGACATATCATTTCCCTTTGCTCCGCCTCTTCCTGGGTCTGGCTTTTAATGGTCTTTCACGACAAGGCCTTTCCCTAGCATTGTTTCTTGGGTGTCTTTATTCATTTATTAAATCTTTACGATGAGATCTTACATTCTTTCATCCGTCGGGGATCCCAAAATGCTGTACAAGTTATAGGCTGCATGGTCCCCTTCAGGTGCTGCCTGGCTTCGCGGGGCAGGCCTGCTGAGATGCACAAGGAAGTGGGGCAGCTGTAGCTGACTCAGCTAGAATTCCTTTGGGGGACTCCCCAAAGAGTGCGATGATAGCTCTGCCACCCTTTAAATGGGTACCGCATGTGCTCCCCCACTGTATCTGACCTCTGCTTTGCTGCCTCGCTTGGAGTGAGGCAGAGGCACCACAGCCTTGGCTCTCCAGCCACAATGTTGCAGGCCCCTTGTCCTAGAAGGAAAGTACTGTTAACCCTCCCCTCCTCTTTACAACGGGCTGTGGTTTTATGACGACGACAATGGTACAATGGGAGGAAAGACAACAGTGTGTTGTATTAATAGAGGCAGGCTCAAGTGCCAAATTGGACTCTGGCTCTAGATGTCTGGCTCTCGATTTAGTTGGCAATTGGTCCTGCTTTGAGCAAGGGGTGAGACTAGATGACCTCCTGAGGTCCCTTCCAACTCTGATAGTCTATGATTCTGTGTTCTCAAGTCCAGGACTGTTTGTTATCTGGTGTGTTGGTCCTGCCCAAAAGGCAGGACCCATTTGCAAATTTGGGATGCAAGTTCAGATCTGAACCCCACACAGACACACCAAAGTTTTGACATGTGCAGCTCACGGAGCTTGCTTCATGCCCCCTCGGTGGTTGCATGTACATAGATCCCACCCTCTGAAGATCTCAAAATGCTTTGCAAGGGTGAGGCAGTATTCACCGTCTTCCAGGTATTGAGAGGTAAACCTCCTGCTGTAGGCTCTCATAGCAAGAGAAGCCAGGTCGCCTGACCCCTGGCTGCCACCAACAGACCAAGCTGCTGTCGACGTGCTGGCACAGCCTTATAACACACAACTCCGAAGAAGTTGCAGCCCTCTGCAAACAGCAGTGCACTGAGCCAGCAAAGCCACGGACTTCATCCAGAGAGGAAAGAAGGGGCCGAGGGAGAGAAACAGAGTCAGAGGCAATGTTTAATTAGGATGCTAATTTCATGACATCGTGCCTCTTGGCCTTTATTCCATTAATGAAGCTGAAAGTAGGCCACAAACTACAGGGATTTACTCTTCCCTGTTGGGACCATGTTATATTTGTCTGTCTGCTTGCATGGAAAATGCAGCATCATTCCAAGTTATTAAGTTATTCCATAAACATTCACCATCCACTCTCCTCTTCCTGTAGCCTCATTTATACTGCATGCTTAATGCCCTGTATAATTTGGCTTTCTTTGCATACTGATGTGAGGATTGAGAGATATTTTTAAAGAGAGATGGGCAAAGTGAGTTCATGCACAGTATTTCTCTATGGGTTAAATTCACTGTGTAAGACCTGGATCCCAGGTTACTGTGAGCTCCTTAAATAGAAGCATTGAATCAGGATAACGGGGAATTAATGTTAGCTTGATAGATTATATCTGCACTGTGAGATAAGTACTGAGATTCTTTTAACTCAGTCCTTGCTTGGACCAAACTTCCATGAAAATAAATGGGAACTTTTTCTGGGTAAGGACTGATTAATAATAGTGCTTACATAACAAATTTCATCCCTCACTCTCAATGTATTTTACAAAGGAGGTCAATAGCATTGTCCTCATTTGGCATATGGGGAAACTGAGGCAGAGAGGGATGAAGGGACTTGCCCAAGGTCACCTAATAGATCAGTGTGAGATGAACAGAACAGAGGCCTCCTCCAGTGCTCTAACCACTAGGCAGTAGTGCTTCTGCACTGCATTGTTGTCTCCTCACAATGAGACTGAGCTGAACACCCCTGGATGGGTCATCTGCAGTTAGCATTGAGCCTGGAAAGTCTTGGATCTAAAAGCGTGAATCTCTAATGCCTGAGCTAAAATGTCCCAGCCGTGTGAACTCAAAGCCGCTGGCGGACTCATAAATGTGGTCCAGCCGTTAAACCAGGACCTAAAGCCACCCTGTGTAAGCATGCAGGACAGCTAGTCATTTAAAGCGCAGCTCAGGGCTCTAGTGGTGTCTTCTAGAAGTTAAGGTCAGGGGAATCACTATGATGATCTAGTCTGATCTCCTCCATAGCACAAACCAGAGAATTTCACCCAGCCAGTTCTGTGGTGGAAAGGATTGTTGTTCATTAACACTAGAACTGAGCAAATATTATTTTGGTGACTTTTCTTTTGGCTTCTTTTAATAGGTTTTTAAGTTCATTCTGTCTCCCATGTTAATAACCCTTTTATGTTCACGTTTCATTAACATTTATGCCCTTGGGGGTTACTGGCAGGAATATTCACAGAAAGCAAATTTCAAAGCCACGTGCCTGACCATTTGTGGAAACTGACTTGGAGATTCTCATGCAAAAATGTGTGCCACTCACCCAACCCGAGCGCAGGAACAATACCATGTGACTTAATGTGCCCAGTCACAATTAAACAATGTAGTTTGAATTTCAAATATTTGCCATCAGTCCATAGGGTGAAGAATTTGAAAATTGGTCAACTAGATGTTGATGTTCTTCCACACCTGCACACTCAGAGACTGCAGCTAGCATATGCAAAACGTGGTCAGGGACGGATCTACTGTTTTTGCCGCCCCAAGCAGTGCGCCAAATTGCCGCAGCGGAGTGCAGGGGCAGTCCGTGCGCCGTTAGGGTGGCTCGTGCGTTTCTGCGGTGGTGGCAATTCGGCAGCAGCTTCTGTCTTCAACCAGCTGAACAGGACAGGTGAACATAGAAGCTGACGCCGAATTGTGCCACCATGGAAACGTGCAAGCCGCCCAAACAGCACACGGACTGCCGCCGCCATCTGCTGCTGCAATTCGGCACGCTGCTTGGGGGCAAAAACACAGGGACTGCTGCCCCTTGCAGATTTCCACCCCAACCACCTGCTTGGGATGTTGGTGCCTGGAGGCGTCCCTGAATGTGGTGATACTTCTCACCTAGTGTATGTTATACTTGTGCTCCAGAGATTCTACATACTTCCAGCAGGCTTCTCAATGCAATTCAAGGCATTGGTTTAGATCTATAGATCCCTTTATGGTTTGGGTTTTGTGTGTCTTAGAGCTGGCCCCTTTCTCTACAGACCTTGCTCTGATAGTTGGGCTCAGCTGGGATATTTGTGCTAGCAGCCCCGAGGTCGGTACGAAGGAGGCAGGGTAAAGGCTTTGACTCAGGAAATCACCATGCCCCTTAGGTCAACAGAGGCCGTGTATGCAGGGGCAGCTCCAGGCCTCAGCACGCCAAGCACGTGCTTGGGGCGGCATGCTGTGGGGGGTGCTCTGCCGGTCGCCAGGAGGGCGGTAAGCAGGTTGCCTTCGGCGGCATGCCTGCTGAGGGTTAGCTGATCCCGCGGCTCCGGTGGACCTCCCACAGGTGAAGCCGCGGGACCAGTGGACGCCTGTGGAAGGTCCACCGGAGCCATGGGACCGGCGACTGGCAGAGCGCCCCCTGCAGCATGCCGTCGTGCTTAGGGCGGCGAAATGTCTAGAGCCACCCCTGCGTGTATGCAAATGTAGGTGCTGCTGAAGAAGGTATCTGTTTGGTCACACTTTTACCGGGGAGATTGTACGAGGGATGACGGGAAACTTTCATTGGTTTGGTGGGGAAGAGGGAGTTATTTTATATGCAAGAGCTAATGTTGTTTTAATTGATGGCTGGAATGATCAGCAAACTGTCTGCAGATCGAAACTAAAATCCCAACCCTCTTGTGTTGAGCTAGTTTGGGGGAAGCAGCTCTTCTAGCCTCAGTTCGCAGCACAGGGTTTTCTCCTGCCTCCTTTCACCTGTGTTCTCGCAGGGCCTGTGCTAGCTTTGTGTGCTCCTGAGAGCCCAGAGTAATGTTTATGTGGCTTGTCTACTCTAATAACTCCTCTGATCAGAGAGGCACCCAGCCCCGTCCTTGTCAGCACTCACCCCTGCTCAGAGGCGTGGGAACTAGGGGCATGGGGCGATGCTGCAGTAACCCCAGGTTTTGCACAGGGTCCCAGCTCTGCACCCAGGGGCTCTGCTGCCAGCCCTGCACCTGGTGTCCTGGCTGCCAGCCTTGTCCTCAGGCTCCCACCCCCCCCCAGCTCTGACCACAGCCTCAGACACCTCACACCTGCCCACGTCCCCCACTTCTGGAGCCACAGGCCTGCTCCTGGCCCCAGCTCTAGGGAGTAGAGGGGGCATGGACGGGGGGGGATGTGCAGCTCAGCACCCCCAGTTTGAAAACTCTTCCAGCGCCACTGTATCTTTCTCTGCATGGGGTACCCCATCTCCTGCTCACATCCAGGCAGGAATGGCCTTCTGCCCCACAGCCGTTTACTGGGCTGAGCCATCGGGATTAAGAATCCCACGCGGGCGCCTCTGTCTAGCAGCAGGGATCAACAAGCCAGCCCTTGTGTGTTGTTTTAGAAATACGTCCTCCAGTCACTGGGTCAGCAGCATAAAGACTTGTCTCTGAAATACGAGAGCCTGACAAGTGCTTAGCAGACGCCCCGACATCCTGAATCGGGTCTCTGCGAGAGGCTCCTCTCAGACACGGCAGCACATACTGTTCTAATGGTGCTGTGCCAAGTGACTTCTGGGTCAGTGCTGATCTTTGGAAATAAGTCTCAGTGGGGGATTGATGACAGAGCTCCTCTGACCTGAGGGAAATCGGCAGGAGGAAAGCACCAGACATGGAGACAGTGGTGGGGAGGGGGGATGCTGCCAGACATGAATATCAAACCCTCTTGAGCCACAGAGTGTCGAGAAGTTCGGGAGCCTTTAAACTCTCCTCACAGGCTGTTTTCCAGGGAAGGAAAACAGCTTTAATCTGCGAGAAGAATCCCAATTTGTGTTTGAAAGCATATGTTTGCGTTGGGAATCAAGCAGCCGGCTCTGCGGTGCTTAACTAGTAGGTCAATGGGGTGGCCTGGGAATTCAGCTCTGCCATCAGTGCGGAGAGTTTATCTGCACAGACTTATGCTGTCATGGCAGTCACCAGGAGTGGCATTTGCGCCGGGGAAGGAGCTGGGAATGCGGGTGCTCTTAAGAAAGCCTACAAAGCCCCTGGCCCCTTTCCAAAGGCAGACTGGCTCTCAGGAAGCATTAGTGGCCTGACTGACCGTCACTTTGTCCTCTCATGCCGGTGCAAATTCAAATGCTTCCATAAGGATTTGGTGGCATTTTAGATCAGCTTTGCACTGGAAGAATCAGCTACACTAAGGGCTGGACAACAACGAATGAGACCCTACACCTCTGCCACTGCTGAAGGCAGGATCCATAGACTGGTGACCCTATCATCTATTTTGTTACGGTGGAGCATATGGTTTTGATGCGGGCCTGATCCTGTAATGTGCTGAATACCCTCAGCTCACATTGACTTCAGCGGGAGCTTAGGGATGGGATGGGATCCTGTGCGTTATGGTGACCATTTACCAGTAACCAATTACTTGCTCTGCGTCTCACTGATTTTTACTCTGATTAAGAAAAAGCAAGGAATCAAGAAAGAACCAATGTAAGGGCTTGTCCACATGAGAAAGTAGCACTGCTTTAAACCTAAGCTATGAACTCAAACTGGTTCAGTTAAATTGATACAATTGTGCCATGTAAATGAGACCAAGTCCCAAAGAGAAAAATCATTGTGTGTTTGTTACTCAGTTGTTACCAGACATCTAGAACTGATGCTCAGAAATCCACTCCACACCCTGCTCTGAAACATCGTACATTTAAAGGTGCAGTACACAGGAAACAGAATCAGAACATGCCCCTGCACTTACATTGAGTAGGTCACACCTCCTGCCACTACCACTTTCTAACTACTATTGGCAGAGCAATTGGTTATTGTTCTTTATCTCATCTCTCTGCACAAAACAAAGCGGGAGGGGATTACTGTTTGCCATATGCAGATGGGGAAAGGGCATCTAGCCCTTTGGACATTTCAGATCCAATCCACCTCTGACACCCCATTCTTTCCTTTTTCCTCATGTAAAGGGATGCTGTGGAAACTCCAGTAGAGTGATGTCTTCTGGATGAAGGGAGACTTTAGATCTGCTCACCTATCTCACAGAACTGGAAGGGATGTTGAGTCAAGCCCCCTGCCTTCACTAGCAGGACCAAGTACTGATTTTGCCCCAGATAGCCCCTTCAAGGGCTGAACTCATAACCCTGGGTTTAGAAGGTCAATGCTCAAACCACTGAGCTATCCCTCCTCCCCTCATAGAGCTGGAAGAGGGGGGAACTTAGGGGAGGGAGAGAGGAGTTGACCATCTGAGAGTGGGTTGGATGTTCTCTGGTGGAGTGAATGATTTGTATGATGGGACCTCCCTGAGGAGATCAGGTCAGGTGTGTGTATTCATTTCAGCCAGAATTCTAGCTCAGCTTGCTGGAGGCTGGAGAGTTCGAGTTAATCTGCTAAATCTCCCGAGGTTGGTTTTAAAGAGCCTAGGCCAAGTCCCACAATACCATGGAGAGCAGCTAGGTGACAGCAAGGGGCAGAGGATTAATTCCAAACCTCTAAAGTCCAGTCATGTTTCCTACTGAGCTTATTAATGGGTGTTGGGAGTTGTTTGTGTTCAGCATTATGAAGAATAGAGTGAGACTTAATCTGTTCCTCCTTCTTACTGCATCCAGTAATGGGGGAACAAGGGATGACTTGATGAAATTAATGGCTGGTAAAAGTAGAACAGGGGTAGGCAACCTTTCCGAAGTGCTGTGCCGAGTCTTTATTTATTCACTCTGATTTAAGATTTCACGTGCCAGTAATTCATTGTAATGTTTTTAGAAGGTGTCTTTCTATAAGTCTATAATATATAACTAAACTATTGTTGTATGTAAAGTAAATAAGGTTTTTAAAATGTTTAAGAAGCTTAATTTAAAATGAAATTAAAATGTAGAGCCCCTTGGACCGGTGGCCAGGACCCGGGCAATGTGAGTGCCACTGAAAATCAGCTTGCGTGCCACCTTTGGCATGCGTGTCGTAGGTTGCCAACCCTGAAGTAGAATGAATGAAAAGATACACTATGCCATGTACCGGTCCCCTGTGGGATTCACAGCCACAGGAGGTCATTGAGAGAAAAACTGTGGCTGGATTATTAAAACAAGTTAGATAATTTTAGTACCATCAATAACATGTACAGTTATATAAACTGAGATGATGAGGCTAATCAAATTTCATGCTTCAGGGCACAAGCTTATTGCCTTCAGGGGTCAGGAAGACCATTCTTTTCCTCATGCACAGCACTGTACACTTGGCTAAATGCTGTGTGAAGGGATTTTTCACCTTTCTTTGGAGCATCAGAGCACTGACAACTGGTGGGGCAGGCTACCAGATCTTGAGGGAGCAGTGGTCTAATGAGGCAGAAGAGGAAGAAGCAGAACTCAAGCCTTCTGATTAGAGCTGGGTGAGAAATGAGTTTCAGATCCCTTTCCTATTCCAACTCAGGATGAAATGCTCAGAAGCTTTCACAAACCAAAAATCTGAAATAAATATGGAATGGGTCGCTCCAAACTTTTCATTCTGAAATATTTCTTTTTTGATTTTGACCACTTATTGATACACCTCTACCCCAATATAACGCCACCCGATAGAACATGAATTCAGATATAACGCGGTAAAGCAGCGTGCGCTCCGGCGGATCAAAGCAAGTTTGATATAACGCAGTTTCACCTATAACGTGGTAAGATTTTTTGGCTCCTGAGGACAGCGTTATATTGAGGTAGAGGTGAATATATTTTACTAAATATTAACTTTCATTTAAAAAAGAATAGCCTTTTGGAACCGATAGAACTTTTCATTTAAAAAATATTGAAATGCGATGTTTTGACTATTTTAAACCTTTTTGTCCCCGTAATTATTTCCAAACTGGAAATCAGGTCAAACTCTCCCTTTCTTGAGAAGTTTCATTTTTGACAAATTGGCATTTTTTGACCAGAAAAGTTGTGTTGAGAGATTCCCAACCAGCTCAGTTTCTGCTGCTCCTCATTCTGAAGAGTCATTTTTCTTGAGCCTAATGATGAGTACTGGTCTGCTGCCTCTGCTTTAAAAGCAGAAATGAGCTGGAGAAGAGAAAAATCGGGATAGCTTTTCAAGTGAGTTTGGATTTATTACTTTGATCCAGGCTATTTCTGCTTGTAGGCTACCGAAGGAGCATCCTTAATTGTGCCACTGCCAGGGATGACACACCCATCTTTCTCTCCCCCTCAGATGGTCTTTTCTCATCCCGTACCTGTTGGGTGTCAGGAATTGGGGTGCAGCAGAATTGGTGTCCGGACACCCTAACAAATGCAGCTGGTGGATAGTCACTTACCTGATTGGTGGGAAGAGGCAGCAGACCAGCTCTGAAGCCCTATAGCAGCAGTTGCTCAAATGCTCAAAGCATTTGCCCGTGGCTCCGATTGCTCCTGTGCTTTGCTTGTTTCCAGCCTTGCTCCTGCATTGGCTTCACTCCAGGTAACCTGGCTCTGATCCTCCACTCCAATTCCTGGCTTCTGACTGCATATCTGGCCCATGGCTCTGGTATCTGGCCTCTGATCCTGGGTTCTGATCCCTGATGATTGACTCCCGCTCTAACCACTGGGATGACCAGCCACATCCTGGTCTCTGACACTGGGACCTGGTAATTTCCCCCCGTCCTATGGTAGCCTATCATCCACACCACTAACACCTCCATTTGAATTTGATCCTCGTTTCCCACTCTCCCCCCAGAAGCGTGCGCAGTACGACGACGAGACAAACACGTTCCTCCCCTCTCTCGCCTCTGAAATTTGTATCAAACTTAGACAAATTGGGAAGCTCCGTGGAGACCTGTGCTTAATGTAGCAGAACAACCTGTGGTGTGCGCTTTGAAAGGCACTACCTGGGAGTGACCTCTTCACTGGCGGAGCCTTTTACTGAACCTCTCTTTATTAATGTAGACAGATGCAGAACGCCCCTTCCAATACTCTTGCTACCGAATGCACGGGAAATCCCCAGTGCTTTCTGTGACCCTGCTGGGGGCCTGTCATAAACAGATAGCTAAGGGTTCATGTTCTTTTGCCTGTAAAGGGGTAACACCAGTAACCTGAACACCTGACCAGAGGACCAATCAGGAAACAAAACTTTTTCAAATCTGGGTGGAGGGAAGTTTTGAGTGTGAGTTCTTTGTCCTTTGTCTTGTGTCTGACCCTCTCGGCTCTGAGAGTGATTTTTCTGTCTCCTGGCTTTCTAATCTCTGTTTCCAAGTTGTAAGTACAAGAATAGTAAGACAATAATAGGTTTATATTGTTTTCTTTTGTATTTACATGTATGTAGTTGCTGGAATGTTTAAATTGTATTCTTTTTTGGATAAGGCTGTTTATTCATTTTTTTCTTTTAAGCAAATGACCCTGTATTTGTCACCTTAATACAGAGAGACCATTTTTATGTATTTTTCTTTCTTTTATAAAGCTTTCTTTTTAAGACCTGTTGGAGTTTTTCTTTAGTGGGGACTCCAGGGAATTGAGTCTGCAGCTCACCAGGGAATTGGTGGGAGGAAGAAGTCAGGGGGAAAATCTCTTTGTGTTAGATTTACTAAACCTGACTTTGCATACCCTCTGGGTAAGGGGGAAGGGAGATTAGCTATCTCGGAACATGTGTTTTCCAGGACTGGAAACAGGGAGGGTGGAGTCCCTCTGTTTAGATTCACAGAGCTTGCTTCTGTATATCTCTCCAGGAACCCAGGGAGGGAACAGCTGGAGGGGAGGAGGGGGAAGGGAAATGTTTTATTCCCCTTTGTTGTGAGACTCAAGGAATCTGAGTCTAGGGGTCCCCCAGGGAAGGTTTTGGGGAGACCACAGTGCGCCAGGCACTGTATAGATTCCTGGCTGGTGGCAGCTTTACCAGGTCCAAGCTGGTAACTAAGCTTGGAGGTTTTCATGCTAACGCCCATATTTTGGACGCTAAGGTCCAGATCTGGGAAAAATGTTATGACAGGGCCACAGAGATTTCTGTCTTGCAATTAGCTGCTATAATACTTTGGAAAAAAATATTGTGGAGAAGGGTTTTTTGGGGAGGTAAGATTCCCTTCCTTAATTAATCCCTGCTTCCTTCCCCTTCCTTGGACTCCTCGCCACCATTTGCATGGCCCCATGCCCGCTTGTCTGGCAGTGCAGCACTGCATCGAGTGCCCACATTGTAAATTCAAGCAGCGATGTGGGACACTGTGTACTCAGAAAAGGGGTTGGAGGTGTCACCTCTCAGTGTATCACTTCTTCAGTCAGACAGTTCCATGAGGTGCATCTTTATTCTTTTTATCCAACTCCCAGGCAAAGCTTGGATTGTGCCCCCAGTCTAAGAGCTGATGGGCCGACCTGCCACACTGAAGTTCTTAGTGCGTGTGTGTTCCTAAGACCTGTTTGCCCAACATGGCTCGAGGAGTCATTCCCACTTGGAGCTGGGAAAGGGCGAGAGGGACCCTTCTGCTGTCTGGTTAGATATGTATATGGCCCCTGACCTCAGGATAGTGGTACCCAAGCACCTCACAGACATCCCTGAGTAGCTGTTCCCTGTGCCCCTATGATCATCCCCATTTTAAAGACGAGCTGAGGCAATGTGACTTGCCCAAAGTTGTAGGAAATCTGTGATAGGCCCAGGAACCCCAAACCATAGCTGTAAGCACAAGGCTCCAATAGACCAGGGAATATCCTTCATTTAATAATGCCTAGCTCTTATCCATTAATGCTTTGTCCATTAATGCAATTTCCAAAGCGCTCTCACCAACAGAAGTTGGTTCAATAAAAGCAATTACGGTATGTCATCCACCTTGTAGCTTTTTATCTGTGCATCTCAAAGTGCTTCACAAAGGTGGACAGTATCATTATCCCTTTTTACAGCTGGGGAAACTGAGGCAGAAAGAGGGGACATGACTTGCCCAAGGGTGCCCAGCAGCCAAGCTGGGAATAGACCCATAGTCTCCTGAATCCCAGTCTAGTGCTCAATCCACTAGGCCACACTACCTCTACTTATTACATTGGCTGCTTTGTCCATTAATGCAATTTCCCAAGTCATCCAATCAGGGCTTTGTCAACTCCAACAGGCAAGGGCAAAGATAAACACCAAGAGGCTTGGCTGGCACCCCTGAAAGTATTGGGGTTCACTCTGAGGGCAACCATGCCTTGAAACTGTTTTCAGAAGGGTCATCTCTGGAGAAGCCGTGATCCCGAGGCATGAAATCAGGAAATTAGTTTCAGACCATGCTGTACTGTCATTCCTCGAAGCACCACACTCAGGCCAGACTGAGGTGGCTGTTTGGAGAAATGATCAAAGGAAATAGTTGATGCACGCTCCGCCCACTGGCCAAGAGTAGACCGCATCACAATAGACAGACACTTTATAAGCCTTGTGTAGACTGGGGACTTGCCCCGATCAGTCATCGGTGTAACTGCATCATTGCAACACTAGGTAGACAGGCAACACCACTCTCTGCATTGGTGGTGCTCACTCCCGTTTTCAACTCCACCAGTTCATATTGCAGAGTGGCCTGTCTACACTAGGGATTTGCAGCTATGGTGGTGGTGATAGGGCTGGTATCCACATCTAGACATCTACCAGCAAGGGCTCTTTTCTTTTCTTGGAAAACTATCAAGATGTTCTCTGGAAGATTAATACCTTCTTCTGCTCCCATCCTCCCCTCTTTACATTTTTATCTCTCTGGATGGCCCAGCCTTTCCCTCTTAACGCTGTGTCGATGGTGATATAAAACCCAGACGGAAGCGCAGAAGGCAGCAGCCAGGTTAGAATTTAGGTTATGTCCTCTGAGTTCTTTCTTGAAATACTGCAGGCTTACTTTGTTGTTGGAGCATCTCCCGTATTTATAATAATGCCCTCTATTAAACAACACGCCATTAGCCATAATTTCCAAAGTTATTTACGTATTTATGATTTGTATTTTATGCACATATAAACAGAGAGCGATTTCTTTGTCTGAGAATCAACCATGCTCGTATGCCTATGTTGGTGTGTGTGTGTGTTTACTGTCCCCCTTTATGAGCAATTTTCGGTAGACTGAGTATTTTCTCTTTTTTCAGAGGGTGGCCTCACGAAAGATGGGTAGGGTGAAAATGGGTGCAATGCAGTAAACCTGGAATCGATGCAAGGAACCCAGAAGGTCTGCTATACCCTTGCTTCATTAAGAACTCCATATCTGCTCACTGACTAACCTTGCAAATCAGTTCATGCTCAGTAAAGGAAATTGATTACTTTCCATTGCAATTAACATCTGGTCCTGGGTCAGATCATTAGGATAATTTGTTATAGAAAAAAAAAAACAAGGGAGCTAGCTACCGGGTAATAAAGTTTCTTCTGGACCCAATTAAAGATGCATTCTCTGGCTTGTTCTGTGGGATTTTAGCCGTCTCTTGGGGATTCTTCAGGGTAAAAGAGAAGCATAAGATGTGGTGGGTGCGGTGTAGATGCTATGTGAGTAATGTACCCCTGATGGCAGGAAGTGATCATTCTCAGCTGGGTATTCCTGGTTGCTTTCTGGATTTCTGGTGTGATGTATGGACTCTGTTTGGTGAGGAACATGGAGGTGAAGGGATGGTGGTGACAGACTGAACTTTAGTGAGGAGACAGGCCAATATTTTGTTTGGATCCATTCCCAGAAGAAGATTCACGTTGCATTTCACATTCTGATTGTCTCCGAAACTTGAAGTGAAATTCAGCCGAGTTGACAGAGTTTAGCTGGTTCGAAATGGAATGATGAATCCGTCCCTTTAAACAAGCTGGGCCCGAGTCTCAGATTTGTAGCATGACCAGCCAAAACAAGTAAACACAACCAAGCCTGTGCACATTGTCTTTGCAAACAGGTTTGTATGATGTCAGGGAAAGCCTCTTTAGGAACTCTGCTGTAGTTGGAAATAGAGACTACAGTGTTTGTGTGCTTAACAACAAATCATATTGCTACAAATCCATGGCTGCCTAGTGCTTCATGAGTATTGGTATGCTGCATTCTGTGGCCGCGTAGAATTTCATGATGACAGCAAGGATAAAATTTGGATCTTCCTGCTCCACAAAGACAGGCCTCTGCTTCACAAACATAGGCCCCTAGCATTTGAGCTCAAGGAGAATCACCTTTAGCAGTAGAGGGTCTATGAAACACAGTTGGACAGTTCTGATTCCTTTCAGTAGTGGGCAGCCTCACACACCCACACTTCTCAGTCTATTACAATATGTTTCCAGTTAGGAAATACCATGTTCAACTATAATTAGGTCTCCGACATACACCATGTTAAACTAAGGATGAGCAAACAGGTACAGGTAAAATAAGAGCTGTTTCTCTCCAAACTTTTGTCCAAATCTTGAACAAAACTTTTTTGGCTGTTTTGGGAACAAATGGTTGACTCCACCTTCCCCTGCCCCAACTATGACTACATTTCATTTTCATGCAAAAACAATGAGGAGTTCAGTGGCACCTCAAAGACTAACTGATTTATTTGGGCATAAGCTTTTGTGGGTAAAAACCCACTTCTTCAGATGCATGGAGTGAAAATTACAGATACAAGCATAAATATATACTGGCACATGAAGAGAAGGGAATTACCTTACAAGGGAGAACCAGTGTTAACCAGGCCAATTCAGTTAGGGTGGATTTGGTCCACTCCCAATAATTGATGAGGAGGTGTCAATCCCAGGAGAGGGAAAATTGCTTTTGTAGTGAGCCAGCCACTCCCAGTCGCTATTCAAGCCCAAATTGATGGTGTTAAGTTTACAAATGAATTGTAGCTCTTCAGTTTCTCTTGGAAGTCTGTTTTTGAAGTTTCTTTGTTGAAGAATAGCAACTTTTAAATCTGTTATTGAGTGTCCAGGGAGATTGAAGTGTTGTTCTACTGGCTTTTGTATTTTACCATTCTTGATGTCTGATTTGTGACCATTTATCCTTTCACTAGAGACTGTGCGGTTTGGCCCATGTACATGGCATTGTTGGCACATGATGGCATTTTCATGCAGGGGATCAGTATTAGAAATGCTGAGATAATGTGAGGGTCCCCATCATACTCCCAGCCTGATTGGAATCAGGGAGCTCTGCACAACTCTTCAGGTATTTAACCCAGTTTTGTAGACTTAATAGTTTGGATAAACTTTGCATAATCATCCAGGTTTCTGGGTGATCACTCAAACCTCAAGCCAGGACCTTCTGAGGTTTACTCATTGTGCATTCTAATCTCTTTGCTTTGGCAACGAGAGGGGCCCTACCGGGAGTTTGCAGAGGACTTTGGGCTAGCTCTATGCATAGGAGTAAATTTCACCCTCAAAGAATTTGATTTATATGGCTGCAAATCCATAAATCCACTGGTTCCAGTACTCCTTTGTTCCATGGAGTCACGTCAGTGGAGGCTGGAAACAGGGCATACGTTTTCTAGTGATGGAGAAACGTCAGGTAGTTCTGGATAAGTTTGATTCTTATGAAAGATGCACCTACCTCAGAACTGGAAACCTCCTCACAGCAGGGAAGTTTGGACCTGGATCCAAACTTCACAGCTGGCCACTATTTTTATCACAGATCTGAAATCTGGAGGGAGCTGGAAGCAGATTTCAAGATCCAACCTTGGATCTGAATTGTGCAGCTTGACCACTGCTTTGTTCGGAATGAACGTGAAGCTATACGCTGTGCTGAAATCAGGTCATGCCCCCCAGGGCAAGGCCCTGCTTGTTCAGTGTAAGTGTCCACAGTATTTCTCATAAGGGTTGCCTACATTCAGTGGAATAGTATATGCAGTAGCAGTCGCTGTGTCCTAAGCACTTTCCAAACAAGGCGTTGGGTTCATTTTTTGAGGAACTCTCCATATAGGGACAGGCAAGCAGACAGGCTAGAGGAAAGGGAAAACAACAGGCAACATATGTCAAAGTCAGCAGAAGGCACTGTACACACAATGGCAAAAGTGTTGAGAGAGATTTAAATGCCGCTAGGGCTGGGGACTGGGGAATGAGAAAAAGGTGATTGTATCATGCAATGGACAAGGTGCAACATTTAAGAAGGCATAGAAGTAGCATGGTGGTCCATGGGGCCTCCAGAATAAATAAAAGTAGCCCTCTAGTAAATGCCTGCACTCGTTGTGGTCCTAATGAATAGGATCTCAGCCGTTCTTCTGACTCTTGGGGTGCTCTGAGAAAGTCCTTTTCCTTGCTCTTTTCTAATGCTATTTCCTTTTAAAGAAAGGTCCATTTAATATGTTTTTTTTAAGTATTTGGAATTAATTCTTATCAAGGCCAACAGCTGATTTGTAAGATTGCTTCTAAATTGGTAATTAATTAACCTATTACCGAAGCGGAAGGGGAGCCCTGTTTGTTGAGAAGTTAGAGCTGATATGTAATATGTAGGGGGGGTTATATCAGGACCTTGGCCCCACTCTTCGATCACTTTGGATGTTACCTAACCATGCATTATATTTGAACATGAATCACAGCTCCTTGGTCTTTGTATTTCCTAAGCCAGAGCTTGACACAGGGAACTATGGGTAGATCTCATTTATTATTGCTTAATTAAAGGCTCCATGCACAAAGAGATGCCTCTCACTTCACTTTAGCTAGCCAGCATGATCATAATTGTACTGATGTCAGGGCCAGCTTTCTAAGCAGCTAATGGAAGACACTGCGAGGAAGATCTCAGCTATTCTGCTGGGAATTCTGCACAACAAAAGTCACATTCATAATTTTTAATTAAGAAATGGGATTTTTTTTCCATTGGGCTGCACAGAAGGGTTTGTTTGTTTTCCTGGTAAAGTGCCAGTCCCAAGCATTACAAGGTTGCAACAGGAAGATGCAGGGACAGACCGTCCACTAGGATTTGATGAAGGGGGCATGGTGGCCTAGTGGAGTGAAAACAGGACAGCTAAGTTCTGACTGAGGAATCTTTACAACTGGTGATGATACAAGAGGCAGATAACATACAACGTGTCCCGGGGGAATTTGCTGGGGTTAGCAGTTAGGAAAAACATTCTTCTAGACTTGAACAAATTTGACCTGGAGTTGTAAACAGAGTGAGCGAATGAAATATCAAAACCCCACGATGGCATTTTAGTCTGAGTGGCTTTCCTGGCCGCAAGTGCATCTTAAGGAAGCGTCCTGCATTTCCGGGATGTGGTCAGTTCTGCCTGATGCAGAGCTGCACTGCTCAATAGCTGGCTGAAACACGCCTCTTCTGCTTTTGTTTGTTGGCTTCCACTGTAACCAAAGAGGAGCAGCTTGCGAAGAGCAGTTCGCATTATCGAACCCATGCTAGGCTAGCTGTACTCCAGCTAGCTTGCTGAAGACAGAAGTGAGGTTGTGGCAGCGCAGGCACTACCTGACCCCCCTGGATACAGACTCACTCTTGAAACAGACACTGAACAAGCACTGCGGTATCCTTGCTTGGATGTTTAGCAAGTTAGCTAGACTACAACTAGTGTGGATCCGTCTCCATGAGCTGCCATTCCCACCCCTGGCTGCAGTGTGGAGAGACAGAACAGGAGTGCACAGGGATGTTGCCACTATTTCAAAGAAGTTAGAAATTGCCGATGTGCAAATAAATAGAGGCCAATTATCCCCAAGGAAAAAGGGAGGGGGGGGTGATGAATAGTAAACAAAAGTTGCTTCCTACCTGGGAATACCGACAAATGCTCCGATGCCCTTTAGACACAGTTATTGCAGCTAGGTGCTCTGAACAAGATCGGGGCCACATTGTGCTTGGGGCTGTACAAAGTGTAGCGGGTACATCTATACGGCAGTAGTATCACCAGGGCAGGGCAACCCTGAGTACATATGTAGGATTGCGGCCACACTGCTATTCTTAGCAGGTCTACCCAACGTAGGATTACACCTTCCAGCTGCAGGGTAGACCTACCCTGCATGAGAAAGGCCTTGCCACAAGAGCTCACTTTTTAACTAGACAAAGGGTGGGATGGGAACAGAAACGTGATACTTACAAACGTGTGAAAAAGTCCAGCAGGGCAGACAGGAAGGTGGGATTTGGTCTTCAAATTCAATTTATGTTTCTACATGAGTTTCCCCCATCACCAGATCCTTGGATAGCGGATATTGTTCTCATTTATACTGGTGTAAACCCATTGTCTGTGGTAGGGCAGAGAAGACCAGTGATGCATCCTCCTGAAAGGCCAAAGCTGTTCTGAGCTCATTCTGGAGGGGTGCAGGAGATATGAGTCACTGCTAAGACTAGGGTGAGAGTCTGTCTGGCTTCTGAAACGAAAAGCTCTTCTGTTGCTGCGGGAGAAATGAGGTTGCTCTCCAGCTTCTCCTGCCGCTGAATCTGTAGATTATATTAAATTAACCCCTTCCTTATAGCAGGTAACCATTTCACCCAACCCAGAACCTCTGCTTCAGTTTTAAATCCCGGCACTGAAATTTAGGAATCCTATCTCTCTATTTTCAAAGTGATGACATACAAGGCAGAGCCTAAATAATTAAACTTAACCTCAGAGAGTTTAGGACTCTTTCCACAGTGATTGCAAGGTAAATGAAGAGGAGAATGTCTTCAAAAAAGGAAGTGGCCTATAGACTTGTATTTCAAAATGGGAGTTTGGTTTGAATATGAAATAGCTTAAGAAAAAATGGAAAGAAGGAGAGATGTAAATTGAGTTAAATTTAATTACACTTGTGTCTGTGAAATTATATAGTTCTAAACTTGTGTGTAACGAAACTCTGTCTACACTATAGAGGTTGTCCCAGCACAGCTACATTGGCGTTACCAGATAGTGTAGATGTAGCCTATAGTGAGGGAAGCAGTTTATGTATTGCCGTAGGAGCACCACCTCCCCGAGTGACAGTGGCTAGATTGATGGAAGTATTTTCTGTTGCCCTAGCTGTATCTGCACCATGGGATAGATCAGCATAGCTAGAGTGCTCGAGTAGTAGGGATTTTTAACATCCCTGAGTGCCATAATTATCATAGAATCATAGATTATTAGGGTTGGAAGGGACCTCAGGAGATCATCTAGTCCAACCCCTGCATTATGTTGCCATCACTTTAAGTGTAGGCTGTAGACTTCACTAGACCTGCTAAATCGACCCCCGGTGGATCGATCGCCGCAGTGTCAATCCATGGTAAGTGGAGACAAGCCCTCAGGTGAAGTGACAATTTCCACTCAGTCCCAGCATGTGAATGGGACTGACTCTGGCTTTACATGTGTGTAACTCAGATATCTCCACGTAGTCCAGAAGAGCTACTGATTTGCACTAATGCAACTGAGATCAAAATGGTGTGTATGTTCCTTTAAGCCAGGCTCACTTAGAAATGACATCATCCACTGTGCCACATTTAAAGGGACACTGGCATGTTTCGCAAGCCCAACATATGACTCAGTTTTGTTCTTTGTCAAATTCATCTGACTCATTTTTCGGTTCAAAGCAAATAACAGTGGTTTTTGTTGGGAAGCAAATAAACCACCAAACACTGGAAACCCGTCGCACGCGAGCAACCCTAAATTAACAAAACAGAGCATGCTGCCCATTGCCCCTTTGTAGCCCTCACTGGTAAAGTGCTGTATGCATCTCAGGGCTTGTGAACAACCCTACAAAAAGAAAACCGCGCTTGCCACTTAGCACTCATAAGCAGCCAGTGCTAATAAAGCAGAGCATGTCGTGTAGTGCCTGTGGGCAACCCTGCAATAACAAACCAGTGGGTAAAGCCCAGGGCACAAGAGCAACCCTGCAATAATAAATCACTTGGTGTGACCCGCATAAACAACTGCACTAAGAAAACCAGGCATGCCTTCTGGTCCCCTTCACCAGCTCTACGGTCATCAACCACCATGCACTCTGATTCCCCATAAAACTAGGACTAGAAGGGAGATCCTGGATCATTGGGTCCAGCCCACTGCTACTGCTGGCAACCTCATCATATAATCCCATTGGTAAAGCTATTAAGCTCCATCTTAACTCTACAATAACAAACTGGTGCGTGCAATCCAGTGCACCCTACAATAACAAACCTGTGCTTGTGCACAGTTGAAAGGCAGGGACATCTCACTGAGGGAACTGGTTTTCATTTCAAGAGGGCAGTTATAAGCTGTCACTTAGAAAATTCTGAAGTTTTTTAGCATCAACTAAAACCACACAGTGTAAGTCAGGACTTCAGTAGGCAGCCTCCCAATGCTGACTGCCCAGGGAACATATTGACCCGCTATCGTGATTCCATTTTAATCAGAGTATTAAGCTTTAAGTGAGTCTGGCATACTGAAGCTACACCTACATTGGCCAACATCCTGTCTGTTTCATCTTCTGAAACTCGGGATAACTAACTTTATGATAGTGATGCTGAGTAGCCATTAATTCTCATTTCTTTCAGCTATTCCTCAACTCCAGCTTATGAGTTCTTCAATAAAAATCTCCCAAAGTTACCTTGGCGACTCATACGTTTGCCAAGCTGACAGATTTATGACAGTTACATATATAAATATTTATATGCTGCGGCAATGCAATTTTTAAGGGCAGATATACACAATCACATGGAGCCTCTTCAAATGAGGCTCTTGCACGCCCTTTAACGTATTCTAACGCAAGTCCATGTCTGTGCACACGCGTGTGCGCTCACACACACTCTTGCGCTTTAACATACACATGCAGACTGTTAAACACACATTACACATATATTACACATTCACATGCACCAGACCCACAGAGAGAGACACTCAAACCATAACACACATATATGCAACTTTTAGAGACACATCTAGACTTTCAAATGAACCAGCACAAACATAACCTCCCACAAACATACGCAGGCAGTCAGGCCAGAACACAGACACGCTCTGAAGCAAGCGTGTACACACCTTTATAATCCCAGTAACACATGCTGCCTTTCACCAAGACCGTCCAATAATCTAGCAAAGGGGTCAGCAACCTTTCAGAAGTGCTGTGCCTAGTCTTCATTTATTCACATTAATTTAAGGTTTTGCTTGCCAGTAATACATTTTAACGTTTGTAGAAGATCTCTTTCTATAAGTCTATAATATATAACTAAACTATTGTTGTATGTAAAGTAAAAAAGGTTTTTAAAATGTTTAAAAAGCTTCATTTAAAATTGAATGAAAATGCAGAGGCCCCCCGGACTGGTGGCCAGGACACGGGCAGTGCGAGTGCCTCTGAAAATCAGCTCACGTTCTGCCTTCGGCACTTGTGCCATAGGTCGCCTGCTCCTGATCTAGCACATACAAGCAGACCTTTACGTCTACAATGAAAACACACACGCACACACTCAGTCAAACAAGCCATTGCTTACATACGCACATTCTCATGCAATTTCTCAAGCAAGTTAGAATCACTCCCACACTCACGCAAGGCAAGATTCAGTCATACCTCCTACAGTCAGATACAGATTTTTATTAATCACATACCGGCAAACTTACAAACGCACATGGACAGATTCTCACACAAGACGAGAGAGTTTCTCTGCCCTCGCCCCTCCTCTCCCCCACCCCACAGCCCTACTTCCCCTTTTGTAGCATCGGCCCAGACTGATGACCAGCGCAAATACTTGGCCTATAAATTTTGCTGATGAGTTCAGCTGTTTTGTTGTCTGGCAGAATAGATGACAATGATACAAAGTCCAAAGGGAAAGAGAAGGGGGGGGGCGGGGGGTCATTTATATGTTAAAGACAGGAGCAATTTATTGGAGGAGAATGGATCTTTTATTTTCCCGAGGCCCAGGACGTGCTTTCTCAGCAGTCATTAACCCAAACCACGCTTGTAAGGTACACATACCGCTAGCTCTCTTTCCTCTGGTTTTGTTTGAAAGTCTAAAAATAAAATCATTATTTTGGCCTTAAAAATAGAACAGAGATGAAATCTCCTCCTCCACCCCCCTCCTGCTAGCGGATGCCTTCGCCTTCTGTGTTGATGGGGAGTCTCGGTGTCTGTTTAGACTTTGTACGTATGCGTTAATAAAACATCACAAGGAAGTTGTGGGAAAGAGACCAAAAACCTCAGCTGTGACAACAAAGTGCCTTGCCATTCCACACTTGCCACTTGAATTCACTGCTGCTCTTCCTGATCTTGACGCGTGCTGGCTTGAACAGCATATACGGAGGAAAGAAAGCAGCAAAGAGGTCATGTGAGCATGTAGGGTGTATTTTTTCTCCAGTAAAAGGACTGATGTGATGCAGGAATCCCATCCTACCTGTTGCCCAGCCAAATTGTTGCCACTAGGGTGACCAGGTATCCTGATTTTACAGGGACAGTCCTGATATTTGGGGCTTTTTCTTATATAGAGGCCTCTAACCCCCCACCCCATCCCGATTTTTCACACGTGCTATCTGGTCACCCTAGTTGCCACAACCCTAAATGATGCCTGATCATCCAGGAAGCTGCATGCAACTGGAGTGTTGAGGTGAGAGTCACAAAGTTCTGAGTTCTAATCCGAGCTTTGCCACAGACTCAAGAGGTGGCCAGGGTAAGTTACTTATGACAAAGTCTCCCCAAGTGGCTTCTGATTTTAGGTGCCTCCGTTTGGAAGTGCTTTGACCTGACACACCAAGTGTTGGATTTTGGGAGGTGATGAGCATCTCGAACTCCAAACAGAAGTCAGTGCAGCAGCTTCTGAAAATTCAGATCCAGCATGGATTGAGTGGGGTAGCTACAGCCACTGGCTCTCTTGAAAATGTTGGCTTTAACTTTTCAGGCTGTTTTTCCAACTATACAATGGGAATACACCCCACTTCTCCTTCCCAGAGGCCGTGTGAGGAGTTCATTAATGTGTGTGCAGCCCTGTGAACATGGAAAGTCCTAAGCAGTGTTATTTATTTACTGTTGTTATGGGTAAGGATGTCTGGGGAATCCCTCGAGAACATCAGAACCAGTCCAGTTCTCTGGCTGGTCTTTGAACCTGAGTCAAACCTTTAAGACAATATCTGGATATATTTTGCAACTTTTCATCCTCACCTGCCTATGCATTTCTGGGCTATTAAAGAATTGGGAAGTATTGTATAATCTGAACTCTTGAGGTATTTCTACCCTACTTGGAAGTGGGAAATACCAATTTATGAGAGTTCCATGCCACTGTTGCAAACTCAGCAGATTGAACAAATGCCGGATCTAAACCTTTAAAGAGTTTGATGTTCAACCCTCACTGATTTTTGGTTGCTTGGGATCGGGTTCAGAGCCCTTGGAAGTCAATAGAAAGGCTTCTGTTAACTTCAGTGAGCGTTGGACCATGCCTTATTATGTACTACCGTCCAGCTATCTGATCTGTCTATCTAATTACAGATAGTTGTAACACTACATCTCTTTCCTTATTTCCCTCTCCCTTTTCCATTAGAGATGACCCGATCGATCACTCATCTTTTCTATTATTGCAATATTATGTAGCATATTTTTACTCTAAACAATCACAAGAACCTTCAATCATTTTAATTTTTTTTCTCTCTGTTAAGAAGAAAAGGATATCATAAAGAGACAGAAAATTGAGCCTGTCTGGCATCTGAATTTCGAAGTTTACGGGTCTATTCAGGTTTAGGGTTTTGTTTCAGATCATTATGGATCTGGAGGCTAACTTTACCAAAGTTCTGGGCACGGGCTGGATCTAGGGATCTGATTTAGGCACATCTCGAAGAGAGAAATCTGGTGGACCCAGAGTCTTTCTAGTGGCTGCAATTCTGAGAATAAAGCTGGGCTTGGCATTATATTAAGGGTGCCATTCTCTTCGGAGCGTCCACATTTGAAGTCAATTTCTAGGTCTTAAAAACGAGGATGTGCCATAAATGTCCGTTTCTGCTTCTAGAGTGTGAAGCTAGAGGTAAAATAAATTTGCTGAGTAAGCTTTCTTGCACCTCTTTTCCTTTCTTCAAAATTGTGGCTCTTCAAATACACCGACAGCCACGTTCAAAGAACGTGTGTGTGTGTGTGTGTAGCCATTTTGAAGTAGAAGCAGAAGTGAGTAGAATCCTCTAGGAATTTACTGCAACTCAGTAATGGATTTTGCTTGTTTCCAGGCCTAGTTTTAAAATGTCTTGTAAAAAAAATATCCCCAGTGCATATTGTGTAGGAATTAATGTGGAGCTGGAGGAAAATTACTCTGCCTCTTATGCATTAAAAATTCCCAGTGACAGGAGGCTCAAAACATTGCAAAAAAGTGTTCTCTCTCTCTCTAATATTTTAGCAGTTCAGTGTAATTCTTGACTATTGTGGTTTTTGATATATTGGAAAGGGGACCTTGAGTATGGGATAAGTACTCCGAGAATAGCTGTAAGAGATGCAATCCAGAACACACAATATTATATAAGTATAACAGAGTCTGCTGCATAGAAACCTCAGGCCAAAGCAGGCCTAGCACTGGGCTGGGTTAAGCCAGAATCAAACCCTACAGCAGGTGGGCACAGTTCCCTGGTGTAGCCTCACTGGTACCAATATGTAGGGTTGCCAACTTTCTAATCGCAAAAAAACAGACACGCCTGCCTTGCCCCTTCTCGGAGGTCCTACCCCCGCTCACTCCATCCCCCCACGCTCCATCGCTCACTCTTCCCCAGCCTAATTTTCAATGGGCTGGGGTAGGGGCTTGGAGTGAAGGCTGCAGCTGAGGGTGTGGGCTCTGGGGTAGGGCTGGGGATGAGGGGCTTGGGGTACAGCAGGGGAGTCTGGGCTGGGGCAGAGTGGCTCAGAGTGTGGGATGGGGCTCACGGATGGGGCAGGGGGTTAGGTGTGGGATCAAGTGCAGCATGCGGCAGGGCCGGCTTTAGGCCGATTCAACCGATTCCCAGGAATCGGGCCCCGTGCCTAAGAGGGCCCCGTGCCGAGAGCGGGAGCTCTGGCCAGAGCGCAGCAAGCAGCCCCGCAGCCCCGCTCTCCCGGCAGGAGCCCCGGCCGGAGCGCAGCAAGCAGCCCCGCTCTCCCGGCCGGAGCCCCGGCCGGAGCGCAGCAAGCAGCCCCGCTCTCCCGGCAGGAGCCCCGGCTGGAGCGCAGCAAGCAGCCCCGCTCTCCCTGCCGGAGTGCGGCAAGCCACCCTGCAGCCCTGCTCTCCTGGCCGGAGCCGCGGTCGGAGAGCGGCAAGCTGCCCCGCAGCCCCGCTCCCCCTGCTGGAGCTCCGGGCCCTTTAAATAGCCCCCATAGCCCTGGGATAGCGGGGGGCTCCAGGGGCCATTTAAAGGGCAGGGGCTCCAGCTGCCTCTGCTGCACCCCCTGCCCTGCCGCCAGCCAGCTCTGCACTCCATGCCCACAGCCAGCCTCTGCCAAACCCCGTGCCCTGTCTCCAGCCACCCCCTGCCACACACCCCTATGGCCCTGCCCAAAGCCAGCCAGCCCCCACACAACCCTGCCCGCACCAGCCCTGCACACCCTGCCCACACCCAGCCCCAAACCCCCTGCCCTGTCTCCAGCCAACCCCGCTGCACTCCCCTGCCTGAAGCCAGCCAATTCTGCACTCCTCTGTCTCCAGCCCTCTCAACCCCTGCTGCATCCCCCTGCGGCCCTGCCTGAAGCCAGCCCACCCCACATCCCCGTCTCCAGCCAGCCCTGCAGCCCTTGCCCTGCCTGCAGCTAGACCCTACCTCCAGTCAGCCCCTGCTCTGCCTCCAGCCAGCCCCATGTCCACTGCTCCCCTGCAGTTCCCAGGGCAGTAACCCTGCACACCTGCTTCAATGAGGGGGGCAGGGAGCAGCTGGGACCCACACATGTGCACACCTGCAGAGAGTGGCAGGGACCCACACATGTGAAATGGCGGTCATTAATAAGCAATCAACAGCATATATGACGCAATGTACATAATATATAATTGTATTATTTATATAGTTATGGAAAGTAAATAATACATGGAAGAAATGAAAGGCTTTTTTTTACATTTTTTTTTTTTTTAGTCATTCCTGACAGGGCCCCGCCAAAAATGTTCAAATTGGGCCCCGCACTTCCTAAAGCCGGCCCTGGCGTGCGGGCTCTGGGAGGGAGTTAGAGTGCGGGAGGGGGCTCCAACCTGGGGCAGGAGGTTGGGGTGCAGGAGGGGGTGGGGGCTCTGAATGGGGGTGCAGGCTCTGGGGTGGGGCTGGGGATGAAGGGTTTGCGGTGGAGGAGGGGGCTCAGGGATGGGGCAGGGGGTTGGGGCATGGGAAGGGGTGCGGAGTGCAGGCTCCAGAAGGGAATTTGGGTGCAGAAGGGGGCTCGGGGATGGGGCATAGGGTTGGAGTGCAGGGAGTGTATGGGCTCTGGGAGAGAGTTAGGGTGCAGGAGGATTTCTGACCTGGGGCAGTGGGTTGGGGTGCAGGAGGGGATGAGAGCTCTGGCTGGTCACCTCAGTGCTCTGTGTCTCGGTTTCCCCATCTGTAAAATGGGCATAATGATCCTTGTCTTCCTTGTAAAGTACTTTGCAATCTACTGATAACTTCCTTTCTTTGTCCCCTCCCAGGCTTGTGGAACAGTGGACACTTACACTAACCTTTACATTTCCACACACTCTGTGGGGGGAAGCATAATAGAATTTCCCCCCTTCCTTGCTTGTGCTCGCTCTGAGTTCATCATGCAGCAGTAAGACATCTACTGGCAATGCAGTGATTGTGTTAGGAAAACACAGCAGCAGCTTTATGATGCAGCAAGAAATTATGTTCAGGGTGAGACTATGACTAAGAGAAATGTGATTAAGTTAAGCAAAGAAAAAAATTAGGCTGACTACCAAGAGAAATTTCTTCCTGATTTTGAGAACAGTTACTCTGTGAATGTCAATGGCCATTCTGAGGGCAGTGGTGGAACCGTGTTGCTTGTGGTATTTAAAACAAGGGGGAGAAAATATGCTTTCAGTGCTGTGTTCTGTACTTTCAAGTATACCACAATTGTGCACTGATCTGAACTGGATATTGGAATTGGAACAGGCCAGATTTACAAAGCAGTTTGCCGCAGGAGTGCTAGTGCAAAACTAGTGCGATTGCACTAATTTGCATCCCCAGTTACTGTAGTTGGGGCTAGGAACTGGTTGCACAAATAGCTGATTGGGTATTTACCCTGCAGAGTTACCTGCTTTGTTAACTGCATGTGCAAATTAGGTGTGCAACAGTGCTCCCGTTTTGTGTAATTGTGCCTATAAATTGCCTGGAAATCTGTCCCCAAAGATCTCTCCCATCTCTAGCTTAGATCATTCCATTTGCTGAGTAATAGATCACCCAGCTTGGACAATAAAACCAGCTTGGTTTTGAGAGGAAATATCAATTAAATGGGTAAATAAAGTGCTGCTAAGGATGGGGTTTTTTTTGTTTGTTTGTTTTTCACCTAAATCTCCTTTTGTGTAGCCACCAGAGCGGAAAACCTGGAATTTGTTTAGGGTCTTTCTCAGGCTGTGAATGATAATTAGTTCCTTCAGTCACACTCTTTCTTGCTGTTCAAAAGAAAATATCCCTTATAGTTTTTAATATAATTTATTAGTAGTATTAGGAAAATAGACACATGAGTCAAATTCAGCTCTCCCTTCAAACTGTGAAATTCCCATTGAATTTCATAGGATAAAGGTTTAGCTGTGGCCAGAATCTGCCTTTATGTGAATGCCTGAGCAGAAAAAGGTTGGTCAACGGGATCCCAAAACTAGCATCGTATCTGAGGGAGATAGCATAGTCCAATGATTAAATTCCAGGCTGAGGATTCAGAGGGCCAGTGTTTCCAGTCCCAGCTCTGCCCATGATTTGCTGACAAAAATATATAGGTCTCACTTTACAAAGTGCTTTACAAAGGAGGTAGCATTATCCCCATTTCACAGATGGGGAAACCGAGGCACTGCAAAGTGAAGTGACTTGCCTGAGGTCACCCAGTAGGCCAGTGTCAGAGCCGGGAATAGCATGTGGATCTCCTGAGTCCAGTGCTCATTCTGCTATGCCACTCTGCCTCCCTTAGGAAAGTTACTTCCCCTTTTTGCACCTCAGTTTCCCCACCTGTAAAATGTGTCTAATGATTTTTCCTTTGTAATGTGCATTTGAGACCTATGGATCAAAAGGTCTATATATATATATGTCTACTATCACAATCACATTTGTTTATCCTTTGTGTTTGCACAGCACCTCACCCAACAAGTGCTCTGATTTGAGTGCTAGAGCGATACAAAAAATGATGCTGTCTTCTTCCAGCAGAATCTTGAGAGAAGGGGACTGTGCCTAAAACAAGATTGGGGGTGCCGGTGGGGGTGGTGGGAGGAGAGAGAATCTTTTAAAGGTAGCAACACATCAAAGGTTTGATTCTAGTTTACAAAGGCACACCCTGCCTGCCAGATGCAATCAGCTCCATCCACTTTCCTTCCAGCCCATGGAAAACTGTCTGTACAAATGATCTCTAATGCCCTTACCTGAACTTTACAGCTTTACCGGAGAGAGAGAGAGAGCATTTTTCGCTTTCTGAGGGCTCAGATCCATCTCAGACTCTGCGGGTGTGGGCTGGGTGAGTGGACCTGTTGGTATTGAAATACCTGATGTATTAGTGTGTCACCTTAGCTCCCCTTTGCTCTCCTTTGGGGGAGATTCCAGCAGCAAGGAGCAGCTGGATGGACCGGGCATTCTCTCCCATTCAGCTCCCCCCTGGCTTCAGAAGGGAGTTGATTCTCATTTGGATGCCTGAATGGACACCAAGTGAGTGCCTTGTAATTGCACCACTTAGATCTTCTCTGGCAAGCCCAGACACGAAGCTTTCAACCCAGTTCCTTAGGGGCCAGCCTGGGAGGAGTTAATACGGTCTGTTTTTGGACCCGTAATCCACATACTGGACTTTCAGATCAGGTGTCAGTGGCTTTGAGAGATTCCTGAGAAAACTCCATGGAAATATTTTGTAAGGGAGATTCCAGACAGCTTGGTATGGTGGGCCTGATTCTGGCCTTGTTACACCAATGTAAATCAGAGCAACTCCACTGACCTTCATCAGCCCAGTTCTTGGTTCCTCCATTCCTGTACTTGGGACAGGGATGAGGGGGAGGGCAGGATTTCAGCCACCTTTGTGTTTCCTGAGTTCGGAGTCTGTGTATTTTAGAGACACCTCTGGTCTGCTCTAACTTGTCCTCTGCTTCCTACGTCCCCCAGGGCAGCAGAGAAATAGCTGTAGAGTAGAACACACTGGTCACGCCCCTAGTGCCTCCTGCTCTAACCCTACCCTGGGGGATGGGGGCAGGGCTGACGTAAATCCCGGACACTGGGGAGCTATTCCTGGGCAGATGTTTCCACTCAGTTTAAGGCCCCTTTGTGCTCTTGAAGTGGCATTAAAAGGCCTGAGTGTCACTAATAACTGAGCCCAGTCGATTCACTTCAGTGTACCTGAGATCAGAATCTGGCTACGTATCTACAGAATGGGACCTGATTTGGGAGAGAACCATTCTAATGCCCATACTTTGTACAGGGCCTTGCACAAACACAGCATCTGCAAATAATTAACAGAGTTCAAACCTCTGCAGAGTCAGTGTCAATTTCCTTCTGCTGCTGCTGTTAAAGCTGGTGGGCTGAACAGAGAACCCAGCCCCAGGAACACTTGCTCCCACCCCAATGCCTACTTGTCTATTGTTTGAGAGGTGTGTGCAAGAGTGAAAAGAGCATATTGGTCAGGGGAGGTTTTAGAAGACAGTCTCTGAGATGAAGAGGGTGAGGAAATCTGCTGCGGAGAAGGCTCTCTCACCATCAGTGCCAGCAGAGAGTTGGACTTGGTGCTAGAGGGGAAGGAAGAGAGATAGTAGAATAAGTGGCAGCAGGCCGGTGGCAAATATGGAATGCAAAACAGCCCCATTCTGAGCAGAGCCCTGAGATCTGAAGAGGGGAGTCAGTGGAGGTGGCTGATGGGGACGAGCCTTGTACATTTCAGAGGATGTAGACAAAGGCAGGGCAGCCAGTTTTTAGGCAAAGGGAAAGACTAGACCAGGAGCCGAGCTGGGCCTGAACTTCCCCTCCTCTTCCCACTCCCGGCCTGGGAGGAGCACATCATTTCAGCACCTGCCTGGCTCCCTGCTACAAAAGAGGCATCAGTTCCACAATTTCTCTTTAAGTATCGTGTAAGGGTGGTAAGCCACTGGAGTGGGACTCAGGAGAGCGCCATTCAGTTCAGAGCTCTGCCACTGGCCTGCTATGTCACCTTGAGCAAGTCACTTCCCGCCCTATGCCTCAGTTTTCTTGTCTGTTAAAGGGGGTGATGGCATTGTGATCTAGATTGAAAAGTGCTGTGATAGTGTAACCCACGTACCTACTGGGTGTGGTGTCCTGTCCCCTCTAGTAGCACTGAGACCACTTAAAGAGAAAGAGAAAATGAGTTTGCTCTACAGCCTTATCTAACAGCCAGTTGGCTTTTAGCTCATGCAGTAGATTCGTGCATTAAGCTCCCGAGGCCCCAGGTTCAATCCTGCCCACCAATGGCTGGGGTCTGTTGGCATTACAATAGCATTAACTCTTGCCTTCCAGGTGCACATCTTTGGGCCTAACCTTGTGAAATGAACCCTGGGTGAAGAAGAGAAAGGAAGCAGCAACCCAACCAAACCTAGGCAGCCTTCTAAGGTGCTTGACCGCCTAGGAACAGTTAGTAACATGCGGAAAGCATCATTATGATTATAATTAGCAGTTGCCGGGGGAATGTGAAACAATGAGATTAGATCTTGGCAGGAAAGTGACAGCTTTTCAATTCTCCTTTAAGGAACTTTAGACGCTTTGCCCTGCATTCCGCTCGGAAGAAAGCACTAGTGTTAACTTCCATATTCTGTCTTGGTCTCACTTACTCCTGCATTAGTATGTGCTGCAGTAATAACCGTAATCATTCTCAAAGGCCAAGTCATCAGATGACAGTTTTCCAAAGAGAGAGACCAGAGAAAGGAAGTGCTTTGATCTCCTGCTTAAGATAATGCCATACCTGGCAAACACATCCCTTGATCACATCAAAGGGGTTCATTCGGGTAAAATTACAAAGGCATGAAAATGAGCAGGGACCCCTTTGAAGTCAAGACAATTGGAGTCATCTTGCTGGTCATTTCTTATGGAAGTGACTCCATCTTTATTAATAATAAAATGGAGCACTTGGATGGTTCCTTTCATCATGAAAGTGGCACTTAAACAGTAACTGATGCATTCAGCACCCCTATGAGGTCAGTCAGTAGTATTATCCCTATTTAAAGATGGGGAAACTGAGGAAGGGAAGTTATGTAACTTGACCCAGGCCGCAGAGCAAGTCAGTATCTGAGATGTAATTAGAAATATCGGTGCAGATCCTCCCCTGGTGTAAATTATCATAGTTCCACAAGAGAGATGTGCCCCTAGCTGTTCTTGGCTTCCAGTCCTGTGTTTTAACCACTAGGCAAATGTGCTTTTTAGTCTCCTACATATTCCTTCCTGGAGGAGGGGAGGATCATTGTAATGTGATCTGTACCAGAGCAGGTTGGAACATTTTTGTCAAAACAGTTTCGTACCAGAAAATGCCATTTCAATGAAGCCAAAATTTTCCATGAAAGCACATTGATTTCCACAGCATTTGGATTAGGGGGCAAAAAAATGAAAAATGGCTTTAAAAAATGGTGAAACTTCCCATGTTGGCATTTTCGGAATGAAACGTTTTGATTTTTCATTTTGAAATGTATTTTATGTTAAAAATCAAAAGGCTCAAAAATGAAACATTGTTGATTAACCCCAAACAATTTTTTCCCCCAAGTTTTGTGTTTATGACAAATTTCAAAGTTTTGGCTTTTTGTCCCAGTTCAGGTTAGGCTTTACAAAGGAGTCCCAAACTCAGGAGGGTTGTCAAGGGTATGATGCCAAGTTAAAAAAAACATGCTCAGAGCACTCAGAATACACAGTTCTGTATGACTGTCCCTAGGAGTTCCCTGCTCTGAACTCCTTCCAAGAGAAGAACCCAGTTATCCTTCCTCCCAGTCCTTTCCTGCTCTAACCACTAGACCCCACTCCTTTTTAAAGCTACGATTAGAATCCAGGCATCCTGACTGCCAGCCCAACCTGCCCTAAGCACTAGAGAACACTTCCTTCCAGAATTAGCAATTCACCCTAGGAAGCCCTGATTCCCAGTTTCCCTATCTAAGCGTGAAACTAAACTGCCTTCCTTCATCCTGACTCCCACTCCCCCTGCCCCTCAACTCTAAATCTGACCCCACACATTCTAGTTTTCCCCTCTTAGTGCCAGGTATAATTATCTTCCTGAAAGAAGGCTGCTGAACGAGGTTACCAGTCCATAGGCTGGGTTCTAGCAAAAATGTGCCCCCCACCAATGAAGTGGGTTTGAATTGTCATGAGCACTCACTGGAATGTAGGTGGACAATCACACAGGACAATTAAGTTAAGTCCAACAGAAAACAGCGCACATGCTGATGTAGTACATATTGGAAGATAGATGAACTTTACCATTTCATCTGAGCATTGTATGCTACAGTAAATATCAGAGGTAATGATATTGACTTTAAGGTTTTACAGCTCCAAATGTCACTTCTGCTCTATCTAGAACTCCTTTTGATTTGATTTACATTTCCCCCTCCATCCCCGCCTCTTACGCTGAGAGCTGCAGAAAGAGGCTGCTGGAAAGTGGGTCTCTCTCTCTTGTTGGTTTTCATGTCACTGATCCCTGTCCCGGGCTTCAGAACCAACTCTCTGGCCCTTTGTCTCCTGCTTTCATTCTGATTGTAAATAACCCTGCTCCAGGCTTGGGGTGGGTCAAACGGATCACGTAGCAGCAGTCTGCAAAGGGAGGTTAGTTGCTAAAAAGGTTGCTGTGCAGAAAGATCAAAAAAGCATTAGCAACAATTTCAGCTGACCGACACCAGCCCAAGGAATTGGAAAGGCTCATAAGCATAACATTTATACCGTTCTCCCAAACCCTTACTAAGTAATCTGCATGGTGCCCTGATGGCATAGGCAGCATGGTCTCTGTTTGGCTATAGGTGGGTCAGAACTGAACCCACTGACTTCAGTGTTCCAGTGTCATGAAGCTGGCTCCTTCCTCTATAATGAGCTGAACTGAAACCCTGGATTTGAACAATCCCAGATCTTTAGAAAGTTTGGGCTAGGTCTATCATTTAGACTGCCGCTGAATAGGAAATGTTTTTCCCATCCCGGGAGAGTTTTGGAGATTTTGACATTTTCCCTCATCCCAGAATGGGACAGAAGGTTAATGTTGAAAATGTTCACCGGCCCCATAATCCAGTACTTGAATAAGTAAATAATAAACAAAGGGGAAAGGAAAAGGCCAGTCAAAACATTTTGCTCTGATTCGGACCATTTTGAATTGTTTTAATGTTTTCTTTAGTATAACTTAACAAACTTTTCAAAACAAAAAGTCATTGCGAATCAAAAAGCAGAACTATTTTTTGTTTTGAATGTGTCAAAACGAGACATCGACTATTTGGAAAGGGTTTTTTCACAAAAGGTTGCGAAACAGGAGGGTTGACAAAACCAGTGTCATGCCAACCATTTTGGTTTGGACAAATCAACATTTTCCAGTTAAAAATAAACATCAGCAAAATCCCAGCCGGATCTAGCTCAGACTCATCTCTACATCCAGGAAGGCTGCAAACCTGACCCTTTAAAATGTGTCATAGTCCCTATGAAAGGAGGTGTCTTTTTTCCTTTCTTTATTGTAAGTGTTGCTGAATGGAAGTCACTCTCCAGAGCAGAAGGAATTTGAAAGGGCCTGTTCTGTAAGGTAGAGAATTTAATTTACTAGCTCACGATCAAACAAAGAATCAATGACAGAGCCAGGTGTAGAAGTCTGGAGACTCCAGCTCTCAAGCCATTAAAGGGGAGGGTTCAAAGAGGGAAGATATGAGGACTCATTTAGCACAGAATCACGATGTTGAGAACAAGATTAATCAATGAAACAATGAAAAGGAGGTCTTTTTAAAGTATATTAAGAACAAAAATAATACTGACAATGGTATTGGTCCATTGGTAGATAAAAATGGAATATTATTAATAATAATAATAGAAAAAGCAGAAATGTTTGATAAATATTTCTGTTCTGTATTTGGGGGGAAAATAGATGATGGTGTCTCACAACACTTTTCCCATTTCACTAGTATCTCAGGAGGCTGTAAAACAGCAGCTACTAAAGTTCAGCATTTTTAAATTAGTAGGTCTAGATACCCTGCATCCAAGAGTTTTAAAAGAGCTGGCTAAGGAGATAGCTGGACTGCTTATGTCAATTTTCAAGGAGTCTTGGACCACTAGGGAAGTTCTAGAAGACTGGAAGAAAGTTAATGCTGTGCCAATATTTAAAAAGGGTAAATGGGATGAACTGAGTAATTATAGTCCTGTCAGGCTGACATCAATCTCAGCAAGATAATGGTGCAGCTGATCATGTACTTGAATAATAAGAATTAAAGTAGGGTTATATAATTAATGCCAATCAACATGGGTTTATGTTAAATAGATGCTGTCAAACTAATTTGCTATATTTTTGATGAGATTACAAGTTTTGTTGTTAAAGGTAATAATGTTGATATAATACACTTAGATTTCTGTAAGATGTTTGACTTGGTGCTGCATGACATTTTGATTAAAAAACTATAATGATATAAAATTAACGTGGCATGCAGTAAGTGGATCGAAAGCTGGCTAACTGATAGATCTCAAAATGTAATTGCAAATGGGGAATCATCATTGATCCAGTGTGTTTCAGTGGGGTACCCCAAGGATCTGTTCTTGGCCCTACACTAATTAACATTTTTACCAATGACGTTGAAGAAAATATAAAATCACCCCTGAAAAAATCTGCATATGATGCACAAACTGGGGGAGTGGTAAATAACAAAGAGGACAGGCCAGTGATTCAGAGCGATCCAGATAACATGGTAAACTGAGGACAAGCAAGCAACATGCATTTTAATATGGCTAAATATAAATGTATACATCTAGGAGCAAAGAATACAGGCCATACTTTCAGGGCAGGGTACTATATCCTGGGAAGCAGTGACTCTGAGAAAGATTTGGGGGTCATGATGGAAAGTTAGGGGAATATGAGTTCCCTGTGCAATGCTGTGGCCAGAAGAGCTAATGTGGTGCATTAACAAGGGACCCTTTTGTAGGAGTAGGGAGGTTATCTTACCTCTGTATATTCAGCACTCGATACTGGAGACCACTGCTGGAATATTGGGTCCAGTTCTGGTGCCCAGAATTCAAGCAAGATGTTGAGAAATGGGAGGGGAATCAGAGAAGAGACACAAGAATGATAAAAGGATTAGAAAACCTGCCTTATTGTGAGAGACTCAAAGAGCACAATCTATTTAGCCTAACAAAAAGAATGTTAAGAGGTGACTTGATCACAGTCTATAAGTGCCTACCTAGGGAACAAATATTTAATAATGGACTCTAGTCTAGCAGAGAAGGTCTAGCAGCATGATCCCATGGCTGGAAGTTGAAGCTAGATCAATTCAGATGCAAATAAGCCATCCGTTTTTAATGATGAGATTAATTTACCATTGGAACAATTTAGCAAGGGACATGGTGGATTCTTCATTACTGACCATTTTAAAATCAAGATTGGATGTTCCCCACACACACACACAAACACACACACACATTCTCTTTATAAGGACTAAGGTACTTAAACACACATGGAACTTTAAGAATGCTAATAATCTTATTAACTTGAATGGGAGTGTCCATGTTCTTTGAGGACCCATGTGTATAAGAACTTTGCTGAATCAGGATCTCAATAAAAGGTCTTTGTTTGGCTGAGAGATGACTAAGGGGCTGAGAATTAAACACACCATGTGAGGAGTATGGGCATCAATGACTGAGGGGACTTCTTTAATGCAGAGCTGCCCAGAGAATTCAGGGGGCCTGGGGCAAAGCAATTTTGAGGGCCCCTTCCATAAAAAAAAAGTTGCAATACTATAGAATACTATATTCTCATGGGGGCTCCTGCAGGGCTTGGGGCCTGGGGCAAATTGCTCCACTTCCCCTCTGCCCCCCCGGCAGCCCTGCTTTAACATGATCTATGGGGACATGTCTAAGAGGAATGGGATACAATTAAACAAAGGAAATATTAAGATGAAGATCAGCAATAAAAAGCTACTTGTTAGTGAAGTATATAAGACCATGGAACAATCTCCCAATTGTGGAAGAGCCACAGCTTGGTCTATTCACAAGTGTATTAGATAAAATAGTAAAATATATACAGGGAGGAAAGTTCAGGCATCGGTGAGAAAAATGACTGGATAACCTGCAGAAATAGATCATTTTTGTTTCTTCTTTCTGATCCTGTCAACTACTGTCCTATAAATCTAACTTCTATCAAAGTCAAATAATGGAATATAAAGAGAGACAAAATCCCTAAACTTCTAGTGGTCAATAGAATTACGAGCCATTAACAGGATGGTCTTAACCACAATCCGATAAGTGGATGAAGGAATGCAGGAAAGATAATCCATTGCGATTTGAGTAAAGAATTTGATGTGCGGCATCTCAAAATCTTTCCCTCAAAAGGACATTTAAATTGACTTAGATACTGTCACTTCCATTGAAGGACCAGGACAAGGGTAATGATCAACCACTGAGTATCCAACTGAGAAGAAGTGTCTACAGAAAGACTGCAGTCTATCTGTCTTCATGTCTTCATCCGTGATGTGGAAGAGGAAGTAAACAGACTGGTTATGACATTTGTAGTTGATACTATTGATAGTTGATACTACTAGAAAACACTATTTCACTAGATGGATGGTGAAGCACTGGAATGGGTTACCTTGAGAGGTGGTAGACTCTCCATCCTTAGAGGTTTTAAGGTCAAGCTTGACAAAGCCCTGACTGGGATGATTTAGTTGGGGATTGGTCCTGCTTTGAGCTGGGGGTTGGACAAGGTGACCTCCTGATCTATGATTCTATACTAAATTAAGCAGAGTTCTGAACACTCGCTAAGACAGGATCTAGCACACAGGAACCTAGAAAGATTGTTATAATGGCAGAGCATTTCTTTAAGGGCAGGTTATTTCAAAACTGTCCATTAGGGAGTTCCTTGCATCTTCTGGTACTGGACACATCTGGTGTCAGCAGAATGCAGCAGATTAGATGGACCACTGTTCTAATCCAGTGTGGTAATTCCTATGCTGCTATTATAATGGAGGAGAGAAGGCACTAAGAGGTTTGATCATTTGCCAAAGGTGCCACAGTGAGTCCATGACAGAGTTGGGAATTAAAGGCCTGATTCTCATTTCCACTGAAATTCCTTTACCACAGTGTAAAGGGGCCTTAATGTGGGTGTCAGTCACATTACATTTTAAGGCCCCTCTCCACTATTAGGATGGTGTAAATGTACCAAAGTTTAAATGAGAATCTGGCCCATTATCTCAGAGTCCTGTCCACCAGTCCCTTGCTTTACCCAGGAGACAACACTTCTGTTACTAGGGTCCCTTGAACAGTAATTAACATACTTGGCAAGGAAAGGCATAAAGAATAAGAGACATTTAATTGAGATTTTGTTTTTCATTCAGATGTATTGTGGAGCTTCCCTATACACAAATCTCACTTTCAGCCTGGATCTCCACAGATTGTCGCCTACTGTATTTTATCATTACACCCCTGAACCTGCTGCCCTATTGATAACCCAGCGCTGCCTCACGCAGAGTTTGTGGGAGTTACACGGGCCTATTGTAACCCCAAGTCTGGGGTAATTATTTCCGATCAGAACACGGATGCCTCCCAGAGCTAACGTTGAACAGCATATGCTAAAGTTGTGCTTTAAAGGTGATGTAAGTAATACACGCAGAATATCCTGTAGATGCTGAAACTGGGAGAAGACCAAGATGCAACCTTCAATCTAATTGCTTGGTGTGTCGATTGTCTGATTATTTCGGTGTGGGGGGAAGGAGGAACAGAGCAGTTCCCTACCTCACCACCCGACCCTGAGAACCAAGCAGCTTAAACCTATTCAAAATCAAAGTTACTCTAAAAAGGAAGGATGGTCTTGTGGTTAAGGCATCCGGTTCTGACTCGGGAGACCTGGGTTTAATTCCTTGGTGTGCTACAAGCACCTAATGTGTCGTCCTTGTACCTCAGTTCCTCATCTGTAAAATAACAACAACCCCTGTTTCCCAGCCTTTGTCTGTGAACTCTCTGGGGGTGGAGACTCTCCTTTACTATATGTCTGCACGGTGCCAAGCACAATGGGTGCTGATTGTTCGCGAGGCCTTTGTTTGCCACCATATAAATATAGTTTCCTTAGGAACAGCTTAGGTTCTATTTAAAGAATAAACAAATGCTACATATTCGGACTCTGTTTCAAACATAGAGTGACCTGGCAGACTGCAGCCTCCGCTGGTCTGTGCTGCCACAAAGGGATGGGGATGGGGGAATGCGTTTTAATTTACTCAGATCTGTCCTCCTTTGTTGTGTTGTGCTGCAGCACTAGCCATTTCCCGGCTTCGGTGGTCCGTGCCGAATTCAGTCTGAAAGGTCAGCCAGAGGGGGGAGGCCAGGTCACTGCGAAGACCTAGCCTGTCAGAACACTGTGTTTAATTACACACCCATTTACTGCCACGTGTCAGGAGGCAGTGAGCTTGTCCCATGGAAAGGTCATGCTTTGTGTGGTGACTTTATCCAAATTGCGCAAAGAGGAATGGAAGCGAATAATATAATGAATATATGGCCAGACCCCGGCATGCACAGTGCATTTGTGTGCTTGGTTCGTCTGAACTGTAACTCCTTCCCTGGCCTTTCCAGAAAGAGACAGGATAGAAATGAATGCTCTTCCACGTCAATGGAAGGGCCATTGTATTTTGCTTCTCTGGTCAATGGTATAGTTTCAATTCATGTTGTTGCACAGTAGGGGACTCATAAAAATGCATAAACCACAAAAGGCAATGGATTGATGCTTATCCAATGGTTACCCAAACTCAACCGAGCATCTTTTGTCAGGTTGGAATTCTAATGGCCAATATTTCTTTCTTATGGATAGGTTGGAAATCTTTCTGTCTTTGGGTTTTCTATGGGTGTCCATCCCCACAATACCTGAACAAGTCCCACGTTAAAAGGCCTTTGTAGAGCAGGCTGAAAAACTTTCAACAAACCTCTCCCCCCCCCTTGGAAAATTCCATTTCACGGAAACCAAAACATTTAGTGGAAACATGTCGGTTGCAACAACATTTCCTTTGGGAAGTTTTCTCAGGTCTAATGTGGAATTGGCTAGACAGACCAACAGACCCACCCACCACAGTACAGCCTGGTGGTGAGGGCATTACCCTGGGATGGAGTAGACCCAGGTTCAGCTCATTCCATATCAGAGTGGAAATAAATTCCAAAACCTTGAAATCTTTCACAAAATAGAGATGTTGTTTTCCAGCCAGCCCCAGTCTTTGGCTCTTCTGCAACAATAAGAAGCTGTGCTTGGGGTGTTTTTTTGTTTGTTTGTTTTTTGTTTCTATTGCAAGGGGACAACTGTTATTGCTATTATTATTTATTAGTATTGCAGTAGTACCAAGAGGCCACAATCAAGACCGTGGCCCCATTGTGTCCATTGTGTGCCAGTCACTGTGTTATGTTAAATGTCATCAAACCTAAAAGTTTAGATTTGTTTCCAGTCTGATGGTTTGGGGCTATTTTTCCCATTCCCAATTAATCACAGAATTTGGTGCCATTCCTTGGAAGGTTGACCTTATGGGATACTCTTCTGTAATCAACTCGGTCTGTTCTGGTAGGTTAAAAAAAAGTTACTATGTCACATACCCGCTCTGTATCAATTTCGCGCTGTCACACCCGCTGTGACATACGTGTGTGTGTGTGTGTGAGAGAGAGAGAGGGAGAGAGTGTTATACAGAAGAAAGGAACTCAGCGACTTACTACCTTCATGATTTCCTAACATGGACAAATGCAAGAATAGCTCAAGTTGCCAACTTCATTACAGATTAATAACTGGCCAGCATTTAGGATAAACTCCATAAACAGGGGCAACGAGATAAAATTGAAAAAGAGGCTTAGGCTGAATCGCAGGAAAAATTCCCGATCATTGGAGTCAATTTGATTCTGAAACCATCTCCCAAGGAAAGTATCAAAGCTCTATCGCTTGATTCATTGTAGAACTATAGAGGACACAAAGCTGGGAAATACACAGTAGCGAACCATTGTGTACTAGGAAAGGGCTGGACTAGCTAACTTAGCAGGTATCTGCTGTCTCTTCTTTCTATGATTCCTTATGACTTGATTTACTTGACCTTACAAGGTCTGTGGGATGCTTAGTACCTTCACTGAATCAGTGGCAGTTATATGGATGTTCAGCATCACAGAGTCTTAAATGACGTCATTTAATATTGCCCTACAGAGTGCTGCTAATGTACGGTTTGATCATTGAAATGGCACGTGTCTGTTCTGTGGTGGTGGTGAAGTGTGAATGGAACACCCGCCTCTATTGAAGATGCTGGTTTATGATCAAATTATTAGTAGTAGCATGTAGAGGCTCTGGTTCTGGGTCAAGTGCCATTGTGCTGGGGCTGTAGTTTGTTTCCCCAGAAGCTAACAATCTCAGACTCCAGTCCTGCAAACACTATGGTACGTACAGGGGCTTTATCACCAGAGTACCTGAGCGCCTCATAATCTTTAAATATATTTATCCTCACCAAGCCCCTATGCAGGGCTGTGTTATTATTCCTTTTTACATGGGGAACCGAGGCACAGAGAGACTACATGGTTTGTATAAGGTCACATGGGAAGTCTCTGATGGAGCTGAGAATTGGACCCCAGTTCCCCAAGTCCTACATTAGTGCTTTGACCATGAGAACACCCTTCCTTTTTATTAACCTGCTCAACTGTACTGCCAGGAGTGGTCCCAGTGATGTCCCACCGGGGCCTAACTAATAAACCTTTTTCTATTTATCTTGAATGATCATCTTTTGGAGGTAGGGACTTTGTTTTCCTGCATATTTGTACAGCACCTAGCGCAATGGAGCCTCTACCCTGCCTGGGGCTTCTGGGAGTCACCAGAATATAAATTATGCAGCTAAAGGCCATCTCTAGTTACATGGGTTATCCCTGTGGATATAGACATTGATTCATAACAAATCTAGGTTTAACTTCTACCTTTCTTAAACATTTATTATAGGCATATGACTATCCTTAATCTGTTCTGCACTGCAGGGGTGTTTGACACAGCATATGGAACAGCGGACTTGTTGGAATCTAAAATCCTGGCTCAGTCTGGATTCTGCTCTCCTTATTTCCATTTTCTCCTGCCTTCCCCCACCTCCAAGGTTAGCATGCTCTAAAGCCAGTGTTAAAGTAGAGTATGTCTAAATGTGGACGTCTGTGTAGCTTCAATGACGTGCTCTGAACTGAGGGTTCACTGACACTTTGATTGTCTGTCAAAGTGCTTTCGGGGGAGAGATTAGGATCGGGAACCTTCTTGGACTAGTGTTTGCTAGTGCTTGGAGATCTCAGATGAAAGACTGTAACGATCAATGTAGAGTTCTTATAATGATGATTAGCCTTTATAAAATGTTATCTTCTCTTATTATGAAGGGTAACAATTCATTAAAATTAAATGGTAACATAGGCCTGTTTTATACACTCTCTCTCTCTCTCACACACACATGCACACTCTGAAAATTACCATGGGGTAGATTGTAATTCTACAATCTGCTCTGAGTAAGGGACAGAACATAACTGCACTGATCTAGGAGCAGATCAGAAGCACAGTTCTTTATTACCTCTCCCATAACTCTGTGGAGAGAGTAAATTACTTTGTTCCTTAATATTTGTCCGGATGGCCCCTTTGGCTTCTTTCCATCCCTCTTCACCCCTTCCTTATCCAGATACTTGCAATAACGATTATCAGGTGAGCAGCCCCTGCTCTCCCTTCCATGCTTCAAATCACAATCTCCACAAGAGAGTAAAGGGCAGCCTTCCTGACTGCATAAAGATTGGGACAGCCTAGTTCCTTGTGCGTATGTGTGTATATATGTACACACACACACATATATGTTAATGACAATTTCATTCTGTGCGCTGCTAGCTGATGCATTGAGATCTATCTTCTCTTTGGCTCATGAGTTTGGAATCAAGGCATTGAGAGATCACAGGTTCCTTATCCCGTTTCTAAGAAAGACTCTGAAGGTTAAAAAGAAATGCATCAAAGGAGCTGAAAGAAACACACACACAAAATGTTCCTCCTGCACTAAAAGTCAAAGCTGAATTCCATATTCAGAACTTTTTTTTTTTAACTGAAACCTCCAATAATTGCCTCACGTTTGTGGGAATGTAAATTACTCTTTTTTGGTCTCTATATGCAGAGCAAGGAGATGAATAGGAGTCTAAATTGGTTTTGCTTCCTGTTCCCTGTAGTGGATGCAGGATTAGTCCACTGTGCCTCTTTGCCCTTCCATTTCCTTGAAGACATGGGAAACCTTCATTTTGCCAGTAGTTACTTACTCATTAAAATGAATCAAACAAGCCAGATTGTAGCAGGCATTTGAAAACCTGCTATCTGTCAAGAATTTTAAATTTAAAATTAACATTGAGTCCTCCTTTAAGACAAAAACCTTGACCTTAAGTTGCATAGTGATTGGCAAGCGCTCCCCATCCCCTGACTCGATTAACATTTAAATGCCATTTTGTGTGAATATGAGTGGTGCCTTTGGAACAAACAAATTACTAATGTCTTCCTGCAGGAATGAAGCATCAGAAGTGCCTTATTAATTTGATGCCTAATTGAAAATCCTTCCTTTATTCCTGGGAGGTCAAAGGGGGCTATGAGATTTGTGTGCGCGCGTGGGTGGAGAGCTTGGGAAGTGGTAACTCATGGCCCTTACAGGTGATATCACAATTAAGCCAAGCTTCCTTTATTTTATTTCAGGGTCAATGATACAGGAGTGAGTGGGAGGGAAAGGTATTGTTAAAGGGATGAGTGTGCCTGGGAAACAAAAATGTTTAGGATTTGCACTTCTAGAGAACTCTCTATGAAGCAAAAATTGAGCAGTAATCTGCAAACGTTAATTAAGCCTCATGGCATGGTGTACAGTAGATTCACAGAATCCAAAAAGGGGAAACTGAGGCATTAAGTAAATTTCCTGTTCACGTACCAGATCAGAGCCAGATCCAGGAACAGAACTCAGGAGTCCTCAGCCATCAAGGACCATGCAGAAAGCATCATGGTCTCCAAGGAGAGCAATGTATTTGTATCTGAATTTGGGAACAGTTAAGAGTCAGATCAAAATTTGGATCCAAACTTCCCCCCTCAGCCCAGTCTTTAATTATGAACCCTCCACGCAAATGTGGCTATTTCACAAGGCCCCAGCCCAGCACATGACAGATAGTGCCTGATCAAGCAAAGCACTTGATCATGTGCATAATTCTAAGCACGTGAGTAATCCTGCTGATTTCATTTGAGCTGTTACTGCTGAAAGTTCTGCATGTGCTTAAATGCTTTGCCATATCAGGGCCTTTTTAGAAAGAAAGAAAGAAAGAAAGAAAGAAAGAAAGAAATCCAGTTCATGTAGTGGAAATAATAATCCCCAAATCTCCATGATCATAATGAACCCGAACCCCAAATAGTGAAAAGATAGCATTAATTAGTAATGGCTGAACCTTCAAAATGTCTGTATGTTCAAGCTTGATACATTTCTGATGAGTTTATAGGAGGGGGCTGCTTGTGAAAGCAGGAAAGCTAGACTCAGTGGCTGAGGGCGTCCCTCCCAATCCTCCGTTCTTACGTTTGGTTCCGAGACGTGTCCACAATAACGTTATGAGTTTAGCATGAAAGCTTTATTCCTTGCCCCAAAGAGTTCACGATCTAAACTGACAAGACTGATAAAGTGGTTAAGTCTCCAATTCTGCAAACGTTTATGCATGTGCTTTAATGAAATATCATTGGAGTCCATACAAAAGCCAAACATATGCATAGAGTTTGCAAGATCAGGATGAAAGTGTTTCCCAGGGTTAAACAGAAGTGTAAGAGAACTCAGATTTTCTAAATCCTCATCCTTTTCCAAAGCCGCCCCCCCCCCCCGCCCCGCAAACAATGATGCTAATTCACTTGTATCTTCTTTCCTAATGTGTTTCTTTTACATTCCCACCATTTGGGGGAATAGTATTCAGTGTATCATACAGTTTTGAGCCTGTGGAGACCCTTGAACTTCAAGGATGTTTGAAATCCCGAACCAGATCTGAGTTTTGCAGGCAAACCTATCTCTAATATTTCCCTGCTTTGCATCCCAGGGAGAGATCTTGGCAGGGGAGAGGATAAAAGAGAATGCTTTGCCAACCAAGGCATTTCTCAGCCAGCACTAATTGTGCAAATGGGGAGGAATGTGTAAGTTGCAAAGGTGCTGCTCAGAGAACAACAGAATTTTCTGCTATAGCTGATAAATAAATATGAATATGCAAATTACAAATAGGCTTCTTTCCCCCCCGCCCCCCGGATAATGCCCACTGTCTCCTTCAAATTATGTCAATTTGACATTGCACATTTTACACAGCAGAATCCTTATACACTGGACTCAGGACTTGTGTTCAGAGCAGGGTTGTGGGGTTTTTTTTTCCCCACTGTCTCCTTAATTCTGTGTATGGTTGTTGCTCAGTCACTTTACAAAGTTACAATATTCAGTTTCTGAGCAAAGGTTGATGAGATGTATTATATTTTCAGCTACTCCATTGTCTCGCCTCTTCCAAGTGGGTTTCCCACTAGCTATTTCTCTCCTTCCCCTTCCTGCTGGGAGTGGACAGTGGGCATTCCCCTCTCTTAGGCAGAGCATGCTTACGTTCTGTGTTGCACTTGCTCTGCCTTAGGATTCCTCTTCTTCAGACCTTTACATTATAGCCTGAGGAAAGGCTGCTGCTGACCCTGGCGCAAGCACGCAGCTTGCAGGGAACTCTGTTCTTGCAAAATTTCCAGCTCAGTGGGACTAAAAGGTTTGGGTCTCTTGGGTGGTTCTGCAGACTTTGGTCTATTTAAGGCAGCGTTTCCCAGACTTTAGCAACCCGAGAAGCCCCATTTTATTTTATTTTTTCTCGGACCCTCCAGCCCCCTGCTCAGCCCCAGCCCCTGCTCCACCTCTTCCCTGGCTTTTTCTGCCCCTTCCCCCGAGCGTGCCCCAGCTGTTCTGTGGTGTGCAGGAGGCCCTGAGAGGGAGGGGGAAGAGTTGATCAATGGGGCTGGCAGCCCTGGACATGACTTGCGGATCCCCTGGAGTACCCTTGTGGGCCCCCATTTGAGAAACCCTGATCTAAGGTATTTGTATGGACTCCCTCACTGTACTACATGAGCTCTTGACCGTCTTGAAATGTATTTATCCTCACACACCCTTGTGGAGGAGGGCAGTGTACTCTCTCCATTTGCAGCTGGGGAACTGAGGCACAGGGAAGCTAAGGGTCAGATGTTTAAAGGCATTTAGGTCCTAACTGCCACTGGTTGCATGGAATTAGGTGCCTATATACCTTTTAAATACACTTCCGTGATCACACAGGCAAGCTATGGGAAGCAAGCCCAGGTATCCCGGGTTAGTACCTTAACCACTTTTCCTCAGCGCTTTCCAGTGTTCAACTGAATCGAATCCAGGGGTCAAGCCTGTCCCTGGCTGCTCATCACTATAATGCCTTTCAATCTATCTGTGTTGGAGTCATGTGTGTGACATCTGGGTGTTATCTACGCCTGCCTGGAACACGTGACGGGGGAAGATGGTGTAAGGGTTTAATCTGCATACGTTTGGTATGTGCACCTTCATCACAACGTGCTGAATGAAGTATTCATTTCTGAATATACTTGTCAGTTAGCCCACCAGCAATTATATTACTCTCCTGTGATCTCAGCCTTGTTTTTTCCACCTAGAGGAGATGGATCAGTGGGCAGAGTGCAGGTGACGTGGTCAAAGGTACATGATAGATGCGATTTATCACACCATTCTGCTGTTTATCATGTGGGGCTGCAATTTATCACATCACCACCGTAAATCTATACACAAACATCCACACACTCGGGGTAATAAGGTCAGAAACCTGAAAAGCATGTTCATTTTTTGTTCGGGTGTTTGAGTTGGATATACACATATATACACATATACTTCCTGCCAAGTAATGTTGACTAAACCTTTTAAGCAAAATCCAGACATAAGGAGATTCTTTCATTTCTAAGCTGGATGATCTTGAATAATGATCATTTTGTGGGAGGAAGGGGGCTTGCGATAAGTAAAAGTCCGATACTGTAGCCAAATCGGTATCCATGCCTGGGATAACTCCATGATCTCAACATCACTGAAGACAGAGCTGGAACGGACGGTCTACCTCATGAGCCTACCAATGCAAGAGCATCCTCTGATGTACATTTTCCGTTGTTCTGTATGATCTAATCTCAAAAGCAATGAAGTTTTCCCATTTCCTTTGGTAGGTACTAGCTAATGTATTTTTCTTCTTAGGAAAATTCTCCCTGATATTAAGCCTACAATTTACTTTGCATATTTCCATATAGATATAACATGATCAGCATGTGGACATTTTGTACAAGAGCTGAGGGCAAATTGTACTCTACATAAAATTATCGTCCTGTATCATTCTTCCCTAAGAGTAATGGGTCCTTTAGCACATCCATCAGCTTTCTACCTTTCACGGAGGTATAGGTTGGATATTAGGAAAAACTTTTTCACTAGGAGGGTGGTGAAGCACTGGAATGGGTTACCTAGGGAGGTGGTGGAATCTCCATCCTTAGAGGTTTTAAGGTCAGGCTTGACAAAGCCCTGGCTGGGATGATTTAATTGGGGATTTGTCCTGCTTTGAGTAGGGGGTTGGACTAAATGGCCACCTGAGGTCCCCTTACAATGCTGATATTCTATGTTTCTATGAATCTGCCATAGCTAAAAGTGGGGAGGAAGGTAGACCATATCCCACCAATGTGAATATGGAGTTACACTGTTGACTTGGTTGGAGTTACTTCAGATTCACACCAAGGGAATTGGACCGTATTGGCCGCATGCTGTGACACAGGGGATCACACAGGAAAATATAATGCTAACTAGAAAAGTGTACATATTTTCCATATTTTTTTAATCTTTTTATGTGTGTGTGTTAGATTGGAGTTTTTTTAAGTGTAATTTTTTAGAGTTTTTGACAAAAAGTAAACATTTGGTCAGTAAAATTATTCAGCATTTAGTTTTTGAAAATAAATATATTGAAAATGTTTTGTTTCTCAAAAAAAACAGAATGTTGGGTTTCAGTTTTTACCAAATAAAGGGAATTTTGAATGAAACAAGAATAAAATCCATGAAATGTTCATTTAGGGGGGAAAAAAAGGCTGTTTTTTATCGAAAACCAGTTTTGATGGAAAATTTTCAAACAGCTGTAGGAAAAATGAGGGGCCTTACTAGATTCTGTAGGATTCCTTCAAAATAGCATTGCTGAACCTCTAGCTCATGCTTCTGCATTTTTGAGGTTTCTAATTCATGAAAACAGAACAAGAACCTCTGGTTGTCCAGGGACAGAGGAAACATTTTGGGACATGTCACATAACGGAGAGCAAAAGTTTGTGTGTGCTCATGTTGGGATCCAGGGAAAGAGTGGGGTCAGTGAGGGATTTCAAAATGAGTTTGCTTTTATTTAATCGCACAGCCAGCATCCTTCACGGCGCTTCAAAAAGCTTTCCATACAAACCAAATAAAATGCCTGATAAAATATGGACTCACAACAAAAATTCAAATAACCATCTCGGTACAAGCCCATAAATAAAGATCTAGCTAGTGAGACACCCGCAAAATACATTTTCAAAAGGCTTTTAAACTGATTAAGGGAGTCTACTTCATGTATATTGAAATTGTACTGGTACATTTTCCTACACAAAGCAACCAGTCGCCAAGGAAGAGTAGGTAAATGGTAGTCCAGACTATTAGTTTGCAAGGACTATAAAACAAGATCTTGTAACAAGTTGCTCCAAGAAATAAGTCATTGTTAAATCTTAAGGGAAAGGTTTGGGGAGGGGGGTTGCTTGTTTATCTTTTTTTTAATAAAACAAAGTGTTACAAGCCTCAGCAATAGCTCATCCATCTATACAGCGAAAAAGCAACATTTTCATTTCAAACTTCTGCTGTGTGCTTCACGTCAGCAACCTAGCTTATGTAATAGAGCTGAGAAGAATCTGATGTCTTCTACAAGCCAGGCAGAAAAAATATGGGACGACTTTCACTAGAAACATTCCGGAGGGAAATCCCTGGTCTGTATCTCTGTTCACATGTAAATTTGCAGTTTGAATTACCCCTAAATCTCAGGCAGTCTAGTTTGGGATCTGGATAGCTGAAATCCCAAATCTGAGCATTTGGGGTTTTCTTTGTGATCTAAGCCATGTCTTTCCCCGTTATTGTAATATTGAGGGGCTAGAGGGTAGTTTTGCACTCCATCCTGAGTCAGGAGGAACATGAGGGTGGGCTGCCCCAGGAGCAGACCGTGCTTTAGAGAATCACTGTTATATTTTACTCTGAAAGGAGGAATACATTCTTTCCCCTTTTGTGGGAGGCAATTTACTCTCCTTCTTGTGGACTTGGCCTGCCACTCAAGCTGCCAGATGAGAGAGCAGAGCCAGTGTTTTACAACGCTTTGTCCTGCCCCAGTCTAGGAATTTGGGGAAAGGAGCCCTGCACTCCCTGTTCAGCAGGTGGAGTTATAATCTGAGCAAACCTGAGCAGGGGGCTAAGGGGAGCTGTATTCCTTTATGCAGCCAAGTAAAGCCTTCCACAGTGTAGGTCCAAGCGACCCGGTAGTGATGAGACCTTTAGATCTGACGCTCGAATCCAGGGTTTGGCTTTGGGCTCTACCGCACGGGCCTGCAGATCTTCTTTTGAAAAAAATGCACCCCAGTTTGAGTTATGGATTTAGATAATACAAGGAGCAAAACGTGATTTTTGCTATTTATTTAGGGCGAGGTTGTGTGCAGCCCAGCCCTGAATGAAGGGCAGTGCGCAGCTTGGAGAGGCACAGCTCCTGCCATGGCTACCTGGTTGTTCAAAAGGCGTATATATATGTAAGGTTGTCTACACTGCGACTGAACACCCGCAGCTGGCCTGTGTCAGCTGATGCAGACTCTCAAGGCCCAGTCTGCGGAACTATAAAATGCAGTGTAGACACCCAAGCTCGGGCTGGAGCCAGGGCTCTGGGATCCTGCAAGGTGGGAGGGTCTCCAAGCTGAGGCTCCAGCCCGAGCCTGAATGTCTGCACTTAGCCTGCAACCCGAGCATGAATCAGCTGATCCCGGCCAGCCACAGCCGTGCTGCAGGTCCTTTATCCCTGTGTAGACATACCCTTGGGGGGGCGGGGGGAATCTGTTTGTTGGGTTTATGTTTCCCTGTGGGATGAGAAATTTCCCAAGTTGCTGCATCATTTGGTCAAGAGAGACAGATATCATTCTCGTTCTTTTTTCTCTGCACCCTGCTCTCCCATTAGCCAATCCAATTATCGAAAATCAAATAACCTGCTAGAGCCAGCCAAATTCAATTACACAGATACTTCTGGGCAGATTTTGGCAGTGAATAGTTTGCTGGCTTTACCCAGGCTTTTGTCCTTAATAGAATGCTCTCACTTATTCAGTAGATCTTGTTAAAAAAAGCCACACATAGGTAAGTAGAGAAGAACTGTGGTTCAGAGACCTGTTGGATGTAAAGTATTCAACTCCCTCCTAATGCCTTCATGGAGAGGTACTAGAACCCCCCCACCCACCACCACACTTTTATGACTGCCCAGGAAATACAACCTCCAAAAGCTGGGACTTAGCATGCTAACATTATAAGAAGAGCTAATGGAAAAGTTTTTTTTTTCCCATGGAAAACAATGACTTTTGGGTGAAATATCAAAAAGAGAAGTATTACAATTGAAAACTGAAAAATTTCTTATTCGGAAATGCCTCTGTGGTGCCTCATGGGTGTTGTAGTCCAGGTGCTGCATGCTCTGTGCTCAGACTAGTTACTTATGATGCATCATAGCTTCCCTTCCTGGTGAAGGGCAGTGGTGTATCATGGGAGTTGAAGTCCATCTGGGGAGCACAGCCCATAGAGGACTATGGGGACATGATGCAACCAAACTACAATTCCCAGGGAGTGCCTTGGTGGCATACCTGAATTACCATATTTATATTTTTCATTGACAGACATTCCAAGTCAAAATTTCCCATGGAAAAATGCTTTTTCGGGAAAACAATGTCAAAATCCAGTGATGTATTATACCCATTTTACAGAAGGGCAAACCAAGGCCTAGAGAGGTTAAATGACTTGCCCACAGCCACATGTTGACTCAGTGCCAGAGTTGGGAATGCCATATGATAGTTGTGATTCTTCATCCCTTGCACCAATCACTAAATACCCCATTGCATGGATCTGATGCAGTGCAAACAGCAAATGAAGAAACAGAAATCATGAAGCCTATCTATCTATCTATCCCCAGACACCCCCTCTATCTATCTGTCTGTCACACCTAAACTGGAGGGGGGCAGGAACAGATAGCTCAGTGGTTTGAGCATTGGCCTGCTAAACCCAGGGTAGTGAGTTTAATCCTTGGAGGACCCAGTTTGGGGCAAAAATCTGTCTGGGGATTGGTCCTGCTTTAAGAAGCAGGTTGGACTAGATGATCTCCTGAGGTCCCTTCCAACCCTGATTATAAAAAAGAACCAACATAATCTGAACCTCCCTGCAGTTATCATAGAATATCAGAGTTGGAAGGAACCTCAGGAGGTCATCTAGTCCAACCCCCTGCTCAAAGCAGGACCAATTCCCAACTGAATCATTTCAGCCAGGGCTTTGTCAAGCCTGACCTTAAAAACCTCTAAGGAAGGAGATTCCACCACCTCCCTAGGGAACCCATTCCAGTGCTTCACCACCCCCCTAGTGAAAAAGTTTTTCCTAATATCCAGCTAAACCTCCCCCACTGCAACTTGAGACCATTACTCCTTGTTCTGTCATCAAATACCACTGAGAATAGTTGTGGAAGTATAACCAGCATTCTATGCTCCCTTGGTCCTGAGGTTGTATTCATGACCTGGTACAACTTATCCAGTAAAAAGAGAAAGCAGTCTGCATTGGAAATGAGCCGGAACTGAAATCTTTCTTTCCCCACATGGAAAATGCCTGTTCCTCATCCTCCTAATAAACCCCTACACCATTCAAACAAGACATAAGACTGATGTCCCAGCCACTCATCATTAAAGAACCTTTGGCTACATAATACATCTAAGAAGCAGGGAGTTAGCCTCCATGCCCTGGGCAATAACTAGAACTATTTGTGAAAATTGGTATGGATTTTTCCTTGAAATGTATGGGAAGAGATAAGAAGTTTCCAGTCTGTTTTAGTCATTACATTCTGCCTACTAAAAATGTGACATCTCCCTTTACCTTACTTTCAGTTGCTTATGGCATTTGTCTTCACTTTTCCTAAATGTTTGTGCCGTGTTGCTGTTGACCAGTTTCCACGTTCTGCCCCAGGTGTGAAAACACTTTGATCCTAATGTAGCCTTATCTAGACCAAGAACTGAGCAGAATCAAGGGGTGGGGTGAGGGAAAGAATAGGTTAGACCTTTATTGGGTTACAAGAACATCCAGAGTTACAGTAATAAGAATTTTTTAAAAAATCAGCTCTTTGCAAGGGATGTAAGCTTTCCTGCTTAGCACATAGAGCTGGGGTTTAAGAAGATGATGCCCTATGAGTATGTTATCCCAGATCTTCCAACTTGAAGGGTGTCTTGCAAATTCCAGAGAATGAGCTGGTAGGTTACTGGGCTAGACAAACTGCTGGTCTAATCCAGTATCCATCTATCTATCTAATGAATTTTTCAAATGCTTCTCGCATCCAGTAGTCATGTGCATAAAGTCCTGGAAAAAATGTGAATCTCATTTTAAAGGATCCTTCTGTCCTTTGGAATCATCTTGAATGAAAAGTGCTATATTACTATGACATTGTCATATCCACTGTGCTGCCTTGCACAGCTCTGCTCATTCAAAAGCTCCACTGCCCTGCCAGGGCTAAGGCTGGCAGAGAATTATTAATTTCAGCATTTTTCTTGTATTTTGGGAGAGCGTCCTCACTCAGGGAAAGTGTGTCTGGGGAAGCTGCAAGGTGGGAATGAGCAGCAGCTTGTATTTCAATGTTAGAAAGTCAAGATGAGCCATCTGTGAACAAAGGAGACTCTAGACAAGCTGCTTGAGGACACTGCAGACAGCGGTTGAACGATCATTCCTTGGACACAAGATATAGAGCCTAGCCCGTGACTCGTGCAGCCGTATATAAATCACGCCACTTTTTTTTCCCTCCCACCAGTCAAACAGTCAGTGTTTTAAAGAAGACTTTGTCATATTTAATAGTGCTGTCAACCTTGCAGTTTTGCTGGCCTGTTAATAAGAAGTCCCAAAATGACATGTTTAACCACTCTCCTCCAGGAGCTGAGCTAAGCGATACAAATCCGAAGCACTACCATAGGCAGGACAGAGGCTGAAGTTAATACCGATGGAATGTTGAAACAATGGGCTAAAATCATCCCCAGGCTAACGCCAGTGTCTCATGCGATGCTGTTGGAGAACCATAAAAGTACCTAGGCTGACTGCCGTGGAGTTCCAATGGGCCCATCGTGTGCTGAGATTGATTATGAAGCACGCCCTGGGCCAAGGCAATGCCTTATGGCTCACATCACCATAGTAGGGAAGTGGGCGGAGTTGACATTAATGATCCTTCCAAGGGCAGGGTGGGGGGAGCTTTTGGGAGGCACAGCTTGATTTTTTTTTTCTCCAGCTTACTCTGTGACCTGAAATCGGGTTTCCTGCTTTCCCTTAGGGACCTAACCATCCCAGCCCCACTATCTATATCCTAAGCAGCACCACATTCTTTTCACACCCTCAGGTTAGGTGAATTAGCCATGAGCTCCATCGATGCAAGAAGTAGGGAAGAGAGGATGTAGATACAAGCCCATAGAGTAAAGGAGCCCCTGAGCTCAGAACTGTAATACAAGAATTTAATCATTACAATTTAAAACCTTCTATTTACTGTCACTGCTTATTACAGAAACATTTACTAGAATCAAACCTGGTAGTTGGCAGCAGGGTCCAGTGATCATAGCAGTAGTAATAGTCAACCTTTCTGGAAGTGCCCCAAAAGCTTCAACTGGGATTGGTGTCTCATTGTGCTCGGTACTGTACGGTCATCAAAAAAATCTCCTGCTCTGAAGAGTTTACAATTTAAAGACACACACAAAGGGAAGGTAGGCGAGAGGGTACAACATACAAGCAAATGAATATAATGATGGAGTGGCTCGGCTTTGGTAGGTACGGATGTTATAATTGGGTTTTGTTTGTTGATTTTATTTGAGGCAGAGGTAGGGACTAGGATGAAGAAGAGAAGAGTAACAATTACAGTTTTTCACCGGCTTAACTAGGATTGGCAGGCTGGGTTCTGTTGACATCATGGCAGAGTCATCGAGTTTAAAGCCAGGAGGGACTCGCAGATCATCCAGTCTGACTCTGTGTTTCACAGGCTACCAGCGCCCACACCTGAAACCCAACAACCAAAAAGAGATGAGAATATTACTGCCCACTTGACGCTAGACTATTAGGTGCCACAGGTAGAGAAGAGGAGGAGTCGAGATTACCAATACCTGAGGCCCCTGCAGTAGCAAAGAAATGACCCAGTGAGATATACCCAGATAATCCCAGCAAGTGACCCACACACTGCAGAGGAAAGCGAAAAAAACCAAAGGTCACTGCCAATGTTACTGGGGGGGAGATTCTTTCCTGGTGATCAGTTAGACCCAAGCATGTGAGCAAGAACCATCCAGCTAAGTGCCTGAGAGAGGGAGAGAGAATGCTTCATTCCATCTCGGAGTCCTGGCCCTCTCAGTTCAGAGGTAAGCTTTAAGGAGGGCTTTGGAGGAAGATAAATTAGTAGCTGTCTGGATTTATCACAGAGTGTTTCCTCTGTGAAAGGGGCAGAATAGGGGAAAGCATGCATGTGTTGCAGAGAGAAGCTGGGCTGGGAATGGTGACAAAGTGAAGATGAGGCCTGAGGTTGCTGTAGGTTACTAGGTTAGCTATGTTGGGTGGGGCTAAGATGCGAAGGATCTGGAAGGTCTGGTTTCAATGGAGAGCAAAGGGTGGAATCTGGATTGGAGAGAGCCAAGAACAGAAGTGGAAGAAAGGGACTTCAGCCAGTGGTTGTAGAGGGTTCACTCCAGGTCTTTGGAAGAGAAGCGAGATTGGGCAGTAGCTTAACTGGGAGCTAGGGTAAAGGGTGGGGTTCTTTAAACAGATGGGAGACATGCTGATAAAGAATGTTGATTCCTTGAGATTCAATGCAACGTGTTTGTCCAGGGGACAGAGAGTCGGAGGAGGGAATTGGCTCTCTTGATGGACAGTCTATGTTGTTGCAATCCATTGGCCCATTTAAGCACAGGAATAGATCAGTGATGAGCAAAGTTGATATGGTAGCTCAGGCCATCTCTCATAAAGGAAAGAGAGGAAATCCGTCTGTCTGTCTGTCCATCAGTCATACGCGGTCATCACAGACACAGCATATTTCCCTGCTGTAGCAGCTCATCAAAACAGATGATTTGCATAACTGGAATCCTCCTCCCATCTTGCGGGAAATGGCCATAGTAGCAACAGATGACTGGACTTTATATATATGTTAAGAAGAAGCCGCAAAGAATTGGAGATATTTGCAGTCGTGTGTGTGTGTGTGTGAGAGAGAGAGAGAGAGAGAGATTTCCTTCAGCACACTAGACCATCCTGCAGAAAAATCAAAATCAAACTCACAACTGGTTGGAATCAGGGAGGTTTTTATTTGTTTGCTTGGTTGTCGTGTGTGTGTGTGTTATGGTTTTGCTTTATTTAAAACTTCTCACGCTCCTGTAGCAACGTTTCCTTCTTCAAACTCTCTCTTCTGCTTCAGCCTTTTGATCCAGGTCATTTCATCTCATGTGAAGAAGTGGGGTTGTCAAGACTATTTAGAAATCAGCCCGTTTGGGGGATGATGGATCCTTACCTGATTGATTTGTAGGATTCCCCCCACCTATGCTGGTTTTATTTTTTATTCAGGGAGGCCCTGAATTTGTTAATTATTCATGCAAAGTGGCACCATTTGCACCCCTGAAGTTTGGCTTGTCTGTCATATAAAAAGAGGCATGTGGCTCAAATAGATATGATGCACCTTGCCACTGAAACTTGCCGTCTGAGTCCAAAATAGACCTTTCCTCCTTTGAAGAAGAAAGAATTGGTTTCCCCACTCTGTAAAGTGGCAGCAGCCCAAAATATCAATAGTAAGTGTTCATGTAACTCAACGAGTGCCTGATCCGACATACACTGAATGCAATAGGAGTCTTTTTTTTATTTTCAATGGGCATTTCATCAAACCCCTAAGTAAGCAGGATTTGTCATATTGGTTTAGACCATTTATCAACTGCCCCGACATCTTCCTTTCAGTAGTGGCAAATAACAGCAGAAGATGAAATATCTCATAATGCAGCCAAGTATTTGCATAATGCTGTGTGACAATGTGGTGGGGTGGAATTTCTGCCTGACCCACACAAGCAATTACATTTCTGCCCAGAAGCATGAGATTTTGATTACTTTTATCACAGCCCACGGAGTGGTTTTTGCTGCAAAATATCTGCTCAGTTATGTTGTGAAACGTTTAACTTAATATGCACGAGGCACAATGTGTCTGCATTAGCGACACTACTGAAACCTTAACCTTTGCATTTCCTGGCATGTTGTGGCTTCAGATTTGCAACATTAACATTGCATTAACGTAGGGCTCCGCATTTAATATGGATATGCAGTCGTTTGTAAATCAGTTTGCAAAGCACTTTGGGATCCTTCTGGCTGAAAGGCACTATATGAATGTCAGTGATTATTACTATCATTATTATCATTATACGTTCATGAGGAGACAAACAGCAACATTAGAATAACATCGGGGTAAATTTTCAAAGCAGTGAACAGGAGTACATGAATGCCCGGTAAATGGAGATACACATGGGTTAACCAGCATGCACCACTTTGGAAACAAATGCTTCAGGGTCTGATCCAGACCTATTTAAAAAACCAGAGAGCAAGTTCAGAGCTAAGACCTCAGTCCTTAACATGCACCTTAGTGTGACTGAGCAATGTGCTACAGCCACTCTTATATGAATGAGAGTCGCACATTGGCCAAACAGGATGAGTTAAGCATGGACTGACACCCTCAGGTTCTGACCTTCCTTGTATGTGGCTACCTTTTCGCTTTAATGATTACAATTTAATGATGCACTCTTTCTCTCATTTAGCAATGCTAAAAGCAAGAGATTTTCTAAAATCAGGCACAGGCACACACATTGAAAAACACAATTATAAAGTAATTGACTGAAAAAGTAAGTTGTCGTTAGCTAGTTTCATGACTGAAATAGAAATTATGGTAAACAGCAAAGATTACCTACCTGTAGAAACTTGGATCGAGAGAGCCGTTTTTATAACATTTCACACAGCATACTCTCAATAGGCATATATTTAGTCAGTTGTGCACACTCATGTAGGAAAATAAATATAAAAATGGTGATTGAATACATATGCATGGCTTACAGTATGTGTGCCCAGATACTTTTATACAAGCTACTTGGCCAAACGATGTTATTAGTTAGTCATAATCTAGCAGTCTGCACATAGGACCTGATAGTGGGAATTCCTGCATTCTAATCCCAGTTCTTCTGTGTCCTCTCTGGCCCAGAGCAAGTCACAAAGGCCCATGCTTTCAGGAGTGATCTCACATTTTGGGTGCCGAGTTTAAGACACCGTGGGCTTGATTTTCAGAATGGCTGAGCATCTGCAACTCCAAGTGAAGTGTAATGGGAATATTGCATGCTCAGCACCTCTGAAAAATCAGGTCCAAAGCATCTCAAATTGAACATTAAAAATTGATGATGAGGACCAAAGTAGACAACCTATAAACAAAAGACCAAATGGGGTGGATCAAAGGAACAAGGTCACTTTTGAAAATGTGGGCCCAGTTAACCTATCTGTGTCTTGGTTTTCCTATCTGTAAAATGGGTTAATAACAGTCCCTTGGTCACTAGGCTCGTGTGCAGAGAAATTAGTTAATATATACATCATTGTTTTAAATAAAGAAAAGCACTGTAGAAATGCAAAGTAATTACTGAGGATGCTTTGACAGATTCATGTTGATAGACAACTGTATATGGAAATCCAGCTGCAAATCCTAAATGCACCAATTTAGCAATAATATACTTCTGTAGTAAGCTTTCTGGATTAAGAAACCAAAAGGGATTTGGATTTGGAATAGAACAAGTCCCTCTAAGTTCCCTATTGGACATGTATTCCCATTATAATCCAGCTATCTTTACTGTATTTTCATGTTGAGCTTGAAAAACAACATTCATTTTCTTGTCTATCTGACGATCCTTCAGCTGCATTGTGGTTGATTATAATTCAGACATTAATTGAGGAACAGGGGGATGAGTCGCTGTTTCTTGCAGTGGAATTTCTACTGAGGACTTTCTGACGAGGAGATGGCAATGGAATGCTCACACTCACGTTGTCCCAGCTTTCTCATGGGGTGTCCTCCTTAAAAAGTCCCATGATGCATTAGGTTCCAGAGGCTCTGCCTCTGGTTTTCTCATCACTTACTGTGTTTCACACAGCCAACAGCCCCATTCCCAAGTAAATTATGACAGGTCGGCAGGTGGGATGTCTCCGATGTGTTCTCCTTTCCATGCTCCCGCTTATCCATGGGAGATCTTCCCCAAATCCATTAGTAAGCCCTCGCTCAATTAGATCTCTCTAGACCCACTTCTGCTACGATGACCATAAACCAACCCAGTCAATTAATGTTGGCTTCCAAGGTAGATGAGATTAGTTGGTGCTTACTTTGTTATTAAATAATACTTGTATATTTGATTGCATTCTGCTCCCTTCACCCATCACGTCACTTGTCTTTTTAGACTGTAAAGTCTTTGGGACTGTGATTACATTTATGTTTGTACCGCCCCTAGCACAATGGGACCCTACTCCCCCCCTGCTTCTCCAGGCCTGTTTTTCTTCTCGTATGCAGACATCACAGCATAATGTCCCCGGCCCGTAACCATAGGATAGCCTCTGTAGTAAGGAAGGCTAGGCATTGTAAACCATCCTCCAGATGGCAAGTTAAGCACTCTTCCATTACTTAACTTATTGTCTGAAATGCTGCTCCTGCTGTTTTCCTTTATCTTCCAGATTCAGTTCTAGAGCATCACTTTTAGAAAGACACCTAGGTCTTGGTTCAAAGACTTCAAGTCAGAAGTTCCTTCTTCCTGTTGTTGTTGTTTTTTTGCCTTATTTCTAGTCTGTTTGTCTAGCTTGAGCGTGGGGTCCTGTTCTGCCTTTGCTTCCTATACTAAAGAACCCTCTGCTATCATAATTCTTCTCTCCATTGAGGTATACACTGTGATCAAGTTATCTCTTAACCTTCTCTTTGACAAGCTTCCTAAGTCTTTCTCTGTGAGACAGGCCTCAAATCATTCTTGTAGCTCTCTTCTGAACATTCCAATTTTTCAATATCCTTTCTGAAGTATGGACACCAGCACTCAGACAGACCCTTCTGTGATGGGTTGTCTACCCCACAGAGGATTGAAAGGGGGTTAAGATGGCCTGGCAGGCTGCACCTGGGGGAAGAGCCAGGGAGCAGAGAACTAACTGGAAGCATGTACAGCTATGCAGGAACAAACAGGGAGTGTATGAAGCAAGGTAGCTGGCAATAGACCGGGGCTGTTTGGAAAGGCTTCAGGAATGCAGACAGCAGTTACTCCCCTGGAAAAGGAAGGAAGGTTTGAGAGCTGATACACCCAGAGAGAGAAGGAGAACCAGGTATGGTAGGAAGCAGTCCAGGGAAGGAGCAGTGAAGGCTAAGGCAGGAAAGCCCGGAACTGCTGAGTTGAGGGTCCCTGAACTGGATCTTGGAATAGAGGGCAGGCCTGTGTTCCACTGGCAGCCACTCAAGGAGTGGTATCATGGGACAGTGAGAGGGAAGACTGCCTAGGACTGCTAGGGAGGAAAGGACTTTGTGATCTGGAAGGGGGGAGAAAAATGAGTGACCCTCTGACTCGGAGGGCTGAGTCAGAAAGAGGATGCTGTGGTTCCTGGAGCAAGAGGGGGACCGCAGACCAAAGAGAGAGAGAGAGAATGACGGCATGCAAGGCGTGGAAGTGGGGGCAGTGAACTCAAGAGCTAATCCCCAGAGTGACCAGGAGGAGGCATCAGACCCATGATGAGTGGTGCACCCTGTGACACCCACATTTCTATGATTCTATGAACGAGACATCCATGTTCCACTAACAATCTCACTAATGCTATATATATAGGTATAGGCTTATATACCCCCTCTTTACTACGCAACATTCCCCTGCTTATACGTCCCAGGACAGCGTTGGCCTTCTGAGCCACAACGTTGCACTGGGAGCTCATGTTCAGTCTATTATCCACTATGGCCCTGACGTCCTTTTCAGAGTCCTTGTTTCCCCGCCCCGTAAGTGTGATCTGAAGTCTTTGTGCATTTGGCTGTTGTTGGGTTTTGATTTCCTGGTCTCTGAGTCTCATTCTCCTCACTTCATTCAGGTGTGCAGCTGGGATTGTAAAGGCCTTATAGAAGAGGAGGTATTTCAAAGAGAAAGAGGATGGAGGCAGATTAAAGATATTCCAGGCCCACTTGCCTATGGGGGAGAAAGCATGTATCTTGGGCCAGGGGAAAGGAGGAGTGAAAAAGAAAAAAAATCCATGAGCAGTTGGCAGGAGCTAAATCAACTGAGGTCTTGAAGCCAAGGACAATGCCCTATTTTGTAGCTATAAAACTAGTGGCTGTCCCAGCTTTAGTTTTTTGCTTTAACAGCAACATTAATACTGGCAGAGATCAATGCTTAGAATGGAGATGTCCAAGTCAATGTGCTTTTAAGCAAATTATTTCCACCGGCACTGTCCCTCCCATAATCTATACCATGAACCATTGGTGGTGTCTGCAGCTCCATGAGATGATGCCTCCTCCAGGGTTCTGTCTCTTTAATTTAGTCATCCTAACATAAACCGCACCTCAACAGGAAGCAAGAATACCAGGTCATTCGAACCATCCAATGATGTCTCATGCATCCAGGGGATTGCCAGAAGCAAGAGGTTTCTTTTATTGTACTGTTTATGAGAAATATTTGCACTTCTTTTTTTAAAACTCCTCTGTCACTTTGATTTGATCTACTGTTTTCTTTGTCATCATGATGATACTGCTGCCCAGGAGAACCATACATAAATAAATAAGCCCCACCATAAACACCCCACCACTGCTACCGGTGTATCATGTTATGCAGCCAAATCAATCAACCAGTGACCATTGTTAGAGGCTCCATGATACGAGGAGACACTGCTTCAGACGATGATCTTGCTGCTTAGAGGGGCCTCGGATCCTGCAGCCTTCAGGAGCCACTTTGCAAAAGTGCCTCCGATTGGAATGTGGTGAGAATCACGCTGAATCAGACTCGTCTCAAAGTGGCCAAAAAAAGTGTCATGGAAATGTCCATAATGGACCTGATCCAAAGCATGCTGAAGTCAATGGAAGGGTTCCCACTGACTTCCGTGGGCTTTGGATCTAGCCCATAGTGAAGATTATTATATCACCTACTATATCTAGACATATCTTCATTTGCCTATTCTATATTGCTACATATTCCTGCCAGAGATCCTCCTCGATTTTGATCCCTATTAGAAATCAAAAGTCCTTTTCATTGGCTTCTATTGGTTATAAAGCTTTGGACTCACCTGATTGATGGATTGGCAGACTGACATCCCAGAACTGTCTTGTGGAGGTTTGAGCAGATGTGATGAAGAGTGATAGTTCTTCTCTGGACAGATGTGGTTAGACCAGAGCTAGAATGCAGTGTGTAACTATGGGAACATTTGGTATTGGAAAAATGTTAATAAGAGCTGGTGGAAAAAATTAGACAAAACTTTTTTTTTTCCCAAATGAAAAATTCCATCTCTTCAAAATAAAAACATTTCCAAGAAACGTATCGATTCTGATGAAGATTTCATTTGGAAGTTTCCTCAGGTCCTGGATAAAATTTCTGGTCAACACCAGGAAGCACTTAGAGACACGTAGAAAAGCTTAGCAGTTAGGCTGCTCACATGCCATGTACAAGACCCAGGTTCTATTCCCTTGGTGGTTCAGATCAGGAACTTGGGAATCTTTGACTCCAACATCCCTTCAGAAAATCCTAAACACTTGGTTATTTTAGGATGTCTCTCACTTTTGGAAGGGTTTTCATTGTGCATCAAATCAGACGCAAATTTAGAAACCTCGGTCTTTTCATGGAATGGGATTGTTGTTTTCGACCAACCCCCGTATTGACAAACTGGACAGAATTCACAGAAGAGTAAGAAAAAAGACTTGATTTAAAGAGAGCAAAACAAAAAACAAGCTTGCCTTTAATGTATGCTGGTGCTGAAAACACCAGGAACCAGAGAATATGAAGGGGGTGGCCAGAGGGACCATTTAGAAATGGCTCTGTTTGGTGCTTAAGTACAGCAGCAATGAGTGTTATATGGAACCTTAAGACAAATGGGATGTAGGGACTTCCTAATGGTGAGATTTATTTCCTTGTGGAATAGTCTCCCAAAGGAAAATGACGGAAACTCAGTCCCTTGGGTCATTTATTACTGTGCATTTGGCATGAGGATGAACAGTGTATCCTAGCAGAGCTTCTCTATCTCTGATGTTGATGAATTCTAGGATCTCCAGGGAATGAGTGCAAACTCTTTTTTTCCAACACCTTTCCCTGTAGAGACATGACACAGAGGAGCAGAATGCTCCCCTGCAAACCCTTTGTTCTGCTGGGCCACCGGCAATGTTAGCCTTTTTACAAAAGCCAGGCGGGGGAGCGGGGGAGAGAAAGTCTTTGGGCTTTGGTTTAATTCAGAGCACCTGCTGTCTTCCTGGGTGCCAGAATTGTATAGCCTTGTTGGGAGCCAAGATGTAATAGCCTTGTGTGTGATAAATAGCAGCACTAAACGTGCTACAGCAAAGCTTTTCTGTACTATAATAATTGTAGGTGCTGACTTGGTGCAATATATCTTCGCCAGCATGTAGTGATAGCATAAATAGCTGTTTTTAACTATGGGATCAGGACAAGCTAATGCAGTGATTGAGGGAACGTATCCAGATAAGTGTAGTCTGACTTTGACGTGCCTCCTTTCCATCCTAGCTGTGCTGTAGGCATGACTGATGAATTCCTACTCCATCAATGTCAGAATGTTGCAACGGGTAATGTAGGGGGAGATCCTTAATTGTCATAGTTTTGCTGAAATTGAAAGGTTTAGGACAATTTACCCAAGTTGAGGATCTGCCACAACTTCATCAGGCAAGTCACCAAAGAAAGGGGAGAAGACAAGGCTGGGAAATCAAATGGTTCAGAGGTTTGTTGACTGGCTACAAAGACACAATTGTCTAGGTCATCAGTTCTGACTCATTGCCATCTGGTAGCTGTTCAGTGGCCCCTAGCAATAGTGATCACAGGCCGGTTCCTGTGAGATGTCAATACCACCTCAAAACTCCAGCATAATTGGCCTTGTTGATAATCTTTGCAGAGAAGCTGCGGCTGAAGGGGCCACAGAATCTAAGGTAATCTCAACAACTCTTTCCCTCTAGAGATGTTCCCTTGGACGGGTATGACAGAGTTTGTGCTGTCACTGCCTTTCCCCTCCATTTGAATACATTTGTTCTGAACAAACACAGACTGAAAAGGTGGCCTGGTAAACGTGGTATTTTGGTACATCGTGGTACCACCCTTATACTTCAGCTGAGGACTGGTAGAGTAATTCCAGGTGGGAAATCATTGAATTTAGGAGCATGGTTAAGGGCAGAAGCTCCCTTCCCAACACTATTTTAGGGATTAAGGGGAAAACACTCCTCTTCCAAAACTGTTGAGTTTAAAATGGAATCAGCTTCATATATGAATTTATTAATTATTTCTTTGACGGTTGCACCTGTAGGCTCCAGCTGAAATCAAGGCCCTGTCCTGCTAGGCACCGTAGAAACACATTAGCAGACCCTGCCCTCAGAGAACTTACAATCAAAATAGACAAAGGGTAGGAGGCAAATCAAAGGCACAAGAACCCACATCCCTTGACTCTAATGTTGATGGCCTATTTGCTGAACCGCACGGCCTATTTAGAAAGGAACCTATTTGTATTTCTGTGTCTCTCTCTCCCTTTGGCTCAGTCGGCTTTCTACATACCTTATCCATTTCCTAACCAGCAGAGGAAGACATGGCTGCAGCCAGGGGCAGCTCTATGTATTTTGCCGCCCTAAGCATGGCAGTCAGGCGGCTTTGGTGGCATCCCTGCAGGAGGTCCGCTGGTCCCACGCCTTTGGCGCACCCACTGCTGAATTGCCACCAAAGCTGCGGGACCGGCAGACCTCCCGTAGGCATGCCGCCAAAGGCAGCCTGACTGCCACCCTCACAGCGACCGGCAGGCCGTCCCCTGTGGCTTCCTGCCCCTGGCTGCAGCTTGCAATCTAAGCACTGGAGTTCTTTTGCAAAAGATGCTTTGAGCTTGAAGTGTTTGATGACAACCCTGCCATAAAGGCCCCGTATCTGCATATTAGCCATATCCGACAATGGGTCAATGGCATGTGCCATCAAGACACTTGATGTATTTCACTTCAAGGGCTTAATTAACACGATGAAACACACACACACACAATGCTGACACCAAGAAAAAAGCCAGAACTGAGCCTGCATTAGGTCTGATTAGGGTGAGTACCAGAGGACTTGGTTCTGTCATCAGGAAAATATTCAAATGCAAGTACAGAGGGGGGATTATATTCCGCTAGGAATTATAGTCCTGGAATTTTAAATGTCTCCCTGTTCTATGCTGGATTCTTGCTCTTTGGGTGGGTTCCATTGAGGACTATTGGGGGGGGGAAAATCCCACTCACCTAGAGCTGCAGGAATATGGAGCCTGGAGAGATGTGTGTTTATGTGAGAGGCCCAAGTCCCTTCCTCTTTCTGACATTATTTTCCTTTTGTGAACTGAACCAGGGATCGACAGGTCCCAGGGCTGCCCTTGGCATGAAGGAAATTGTGAAAGACATCAGTGAAACACACAGCATAGAACTGACCTGATCTGGAGGATGCAAGAAAATAAGGAGTGTGGGAGAAAAAAAGGCAGATCTCACAAGTTCAACTTAATTGTGCTGCGCCCTAGAAGTTCTGCAAATCCTAAAGTGTCTCTTTTGCCTTTGCCCAAATACAATCATCCCAAGGGTAAAATATGTGCTACCCCTTTCAGTAAACTGTCCTACAGAAACCTTTCCAGGCAAAGGCCCTGATTCAGCATAGCACTTAAGTGCATGTTGCCTCAATGGGACTTAAGCATCTGCTTAAGTGCTTTGCTGTGTAGGGACTGGATAATTATTTATTATTATTTATGCTTAATGCTTTGCTGAACTGGGGCCAAAAGCCACAGCTAAATTTGGCATTTGCGCCATTCTCACCCTCTTTGCTCCCCTCTTTGAGGAGAGAACATCGAGGACTAACTGGGAAGTTTTAAATAATATAACTATTTTTTTTCTAAAACAAAAAAATTAAATTAATTGCAAATCGTTCTATTGTATGAGCAATAGGATATGGTTGCACAGTGCATAACCCAAAAAGGTGAGGAAATCTATACATTCCAGGTGCAAGATTAGCTCAGCCGTACTGTACAGCCCATCTAGGATATGCTGTGCACATTGCAACATAAACAGTGATATTTTAAACTGCACATTTAAGCCCAAATCCTGTTGAAGTTTAGTATGCAAGGAATCATGCTGACTGCAGTGAAACTACTTACATTGGAAAAGGGGGCAGGATGAGGCCCTTAATTGTATAAACAGGATTAGAAAATCTGACCATACAATATTTTTGAAAATGGTCAACACCCAGCATCTTGCATTGTCAAAATCCAGCCACTTGCGTTAGGTGTGTTCATGGGTGCAACAGGTTTCAAATATGGCTTTACCTGTACCTCAAGCCTGAGTTAATGTCACTATAGAACTTTATTTTTCCATTGTTTGTTTTTGTTATGCTGTGCAACAAGACTGGATTTTCTTTCTAAATAATACGCTATAGCTCAAACACAAGTTAAAGACTTGATGTAGAAATTAGTGGGTCAGATTCTCTAGCCTGTGCTACACAGAAGGTCAGACTAGAGAATCTTATAATCCTTTCTGGCTTGAAATCTATTAATCTATTGACATTCCATTAAAATAGTTTACATTTACAACATACATACATATGAGTTTATGTATATTGCTATATATGTATGTGTGTGCATGTCTGAAATATGTATTTGTATAGCTATATTTATGTGTGTGTATATATTATATATAGATGTGTATATTAGTGCTGGGAAAACAATTTCCAAAAAATAGATATTTTTTTTTTTGGCTGGAAAATGCATTTTCCAGGGCTCTGGAACTATTTGAATTTGACAAATAGTTTCATTTGAAAAAAAAATCCAAAAAAGTTGAAATATTTCAAGTTTTAATTTCAAAACAGAATTTCTTTTTCAAATTTGGCCAAACTAAACAAACAAACAAAAATACAACACACAAAAATGGTTAAATCAAATAAAAAAACCTCAGCAAACCTCAAAGATAAACTTGTTTCAAGTTGATCTGAAATGTTTTGGAAGCTTAGAAATGAAAGTTTCTCAATTTATTCGCTTTGATGAACAATTAAAAAAATTGTTTAAAATCAAACCATATTTTACCCGGATTTTTCGGTTCAGCCTGAATAAATAAATCCATTGAATTAAAAAATCCATTATTTGCTCAGCTGTACCATATGTATGTGTGTATGCACACGCACACACACACACACACAAATGTATGTTGTGTGTGTTTGATTGTATATAATATATAATATAATTTACACATGCCCCTTCTAAATTGAGAAATATAGTGGAGCAGCACTGTATAAGCAGACTGCATTGAGAGCAAGTGACTAAAATATGCTGCAAACAAACTGCCACATGCTTAAAATATTTCTAGAGCATGAACATATCTCTGAGTAAATGGACTTTATTTACACAGTGTCTCCACTTCATATACATGAGTTCAATGGCTCTCGGTATGGGTCTGGTTTTCTCTTTCCTGCTCTCTTTCCAAGGCTAGCTGACTGCAGGTGTTCAGAAATCACAGATTTCTGTTTATTCACAAGCTCGAAAGAAAATGTTGGAAAACAGAAGCTGTTTCTGGCTGTGGATGGTCTCTGGTTGTTTGTGTTTTTGAATATCTCCCTACCCCCCTTTTCGTTGGCAGTGAAATCTCGAAACACACAGGCAAAAAAAATACTGGAAATCAGCAATTGGGCACTTTCTCTCTGAATTTCACATGCTGATGCAGTTCTGTGTTAGCCAAAAATAGCATCAATAACAACAACAAAAGAAGAAGACAAAAATGTTTAATGCAAATCACTTGCCAGTGATTTTTTCCCCCAATGCAATAGCATTTACTCTATACTGTAGTGCAGCTGGCTGTTGACCCCCCGTGGAGAACTCTGACTAAGGTACCATTTAGAAACAATTTGGCTGATCAATCATTTAGATTTCTGGCAAATCTTTTCCCTTGTTTCTTCTTTACTAAGAAAATGTGATGAATGCGCCTCAGATTCAGAGATTCACCACTAGAAAGCACCTACTGGGGCTCATCTGAGGCTTAGACCCCTTGTGGAGATCTTATTCAGCCTTTGGGTGCCCATCCCAAACTAGATAACCTGCAGTGGCAACATCCAAAGCTTAGACATTCTGCAGAAAAGCTTGGCTCCATTGAAGTAAATGGCAAAAAATCCCATACTTCAGTGGACCATCATTTCACCCCCTGTATCTGGTTCTATCCATCCACTGGATGGTTATGCTAAGCTTAGCCAGCCTGTGAAAATATCCATCTACCTATCACGTTCTCTCAGTGTCAGTTTCAATCCAGTGCTGTGCCCAACTGTCCCGCTCTCCAATCCACCATTGACTGGTCAGTTGTCCACTATTGAAAGTATCTCATTTCTCATATATCTTAAATGTCTACGATTCTATCGTAAGTCTCTTTCCCCACTCTCATCGCTCACATATTTATCTTCTGCACCTGAGAATTTTGAGGACAGATTGTGAGATGCACTTGCTTCTGTGCTAAACCCAGGCACTTCCTCGATTTTTTTCTGGTGCTTAATTAGGCTGGTACACACTGAAGTCTGCAGCTCACAACTCCAAGAGGAAGCCTGGGAGTGTGGGGCAGATGTGGTTGCCCAAAACTTATTTAGAAAAGATGGGGACAGGGAGTCTGATGTCACAAAAGTGGATCACAATGAGCGACAGGAAAGTCAGGATGGATGGGGCAGAAGCAATCAGATTTCAGTGGATGCTTAAATGCTTTCCTGAATTAGGATCTTTATTCGCACTAGAGATGGGCCTGGACTAGCATCCATGAGCCAAATGCCCTTGGGCTTTGGGAAAGTTCAGCTCCAAACCCGTGGCTTTGTGGGATCAGATGCATGTCTGCTTTGTATATCATGTTACAAGGTATGGGTCTTTGTAAGTGCTTTACAAGGGAAGGACTCAGTGGTGGCAGATGACAGAACAAGGAGCAATGGTCTCAAGTTGCAGAGGAGGAGGTCTAGGTTGGATATCAGGAAACACTATTCCACTAGGAGAGTGGTGAAACACTGGAATGGGTTACCTAGGGATGTGGTGGAATCTCCACCCTTAAGAGGTTTTTAAGGTCCAGTTTGACAAAGCCCTGGCAGGGATGATTTAGTCGGGGTTGGTCCTGCTTTGAGCAGGGGGTTGGACTAGCTGACCTCCTGAATTCTCTTCCAACCCTAAACTTCTATGATTCTATGACTCATTAACCCCATATGCAGATGTGAAAATGGAGGCACGGAGAGATGAAGTGGCTTCCACACTGTGCTGTTAATACTGCAAATCTGATGTACCAGTTGCAAAGCAAGGGACACAATGCAGCTCAATGCTCTAATCACTCCACCACTCTACCTCCCAGGTAGCCTTCTATGTGGACTGTGTCCCCAAATGCTTTAAGGAGATAGATAAAATGAAACAGCAGATTACAAATTAAATTCCAGCCTGAAAGAATGGCTCCTCATCAGAATGGGCTTCATACTCTTCTACTGGGTGACAGGTGCTCTTTATTTGGGCAAAGTCTCACCTGTTCTCTAGCTTACCTTATTACTATGAAACGTATGCCTAGAGGGCCTTGTTATTAGGAAGCTAACGTGTCACTTGGCAGCCAAAGACGTTTCTCTGGTGACGTGTTTTGCCACAGTAGCAAAGAAGGTTGCAGTGCAGCTGTCTCAAGGTGAAGGAAGATGTAGGGAAGTAAATCAGTATTGCCATTGATATGGGGAGGCAGCAATCTGTACGTTACCTTTATATTGCTTTCCTTATTGTATACCCCAGTAGCTACCCCAATTAGTCCCAAGATCACCCCGTAGTACAGATGTTCTGTCTAACCTTAGACAAGTCACTTAATGTTTCTGCACTTCAGGTCCCCCTCTGTAAATGGGACCATTGAATTTCAGAAACATTCTTGTTTCCTTTATCTATTTACACCTTCCACTTCAGGCTGAGGTCTCATCTTGCCTCTTAGCGGCTGGTCTTTGCTTGGATAGGAGACCTCCAAGGAAGATTCAGAGGCTGTAGGAAGTGTTGGTGGTGATTCAGTAGGAAGCGCTCTTCTAACTGAGCCCGTTTTCCATCTCAATACAAGAGGAGAGAGCTGTGTGGCTGCAGATTGTGTTTTAGATAAGACATGAAACCTGTTGAGGTTGACTCAAGCGATCATAAAATATCCTATGACACTTTGTGCAACAGTAAGTATATCAATCCAGGGTCCTGGGAATAGCCTAACTCAGATCGTTGCCTTCTGCTCACCTAAAGATCCCTTTACAGAGGTCGTATCCTTAATTATATGTTTCTTGTGCAAACAAAGTAGATGGTCTTATAGTGAATAGGAATCAGGAGACTGGTTCTAGTCCTGGCCTTGAACAAATTTCTTGCTTGTGTTAATTTTCCCCTGCAAAGAGGCCCAGCAACACTTTCCTCCCTCACAGGGGTGCTATGAGGTTAAAGTCATTAGTGTGCATTAAATACATTAAAATTCAATTGATGAGAGGTATCAGAGGAAGTGACAAATTGATTGTCATCATCCTAAAAAGCAGCGTGTTGCTGACAGACATCAGCTGTTTTCCACCCGAGAAGTAGCTGCATTTCATTGGTTAGTTCATAATTCTATATCTGCACTCTATAAAATACTTTGGACTAATTCAAAAAGAAGCCAGACTGGACAAAGCTCTGGAGAATATACTGTAGGGAATGATCCTGCATGGACAGTTTGGATGACCTGTACTGGCAGATAACTCCAGCTCTGTTTCTATGAAGATGTGAAAAGGATGTATGTAAAAAAGTATGTGATTGTCATTCTCTCTGTGTCTGTTATAGTGAGCGGAAAGAAGTGCCCAGAAAGGTCCATAGATATGATCTAAAGTCAGTTGTGAGTCTTTCCACTGCAAGTCATAGAATCATAGAAGATTAGGGCTGGAAGAGACCTCAGGAGGTCATCTAGTCCAACCCCCTGCTCAAAGCAGGACCAACTCCAACTAACTTCAATGAACTTTGGATCAGGCCTCATTGATGCAACGTTTATCTCTTAGATTTGCTCTTCTCCTCTTTCTCATCCTAATTCATGATTGTACAAGATTCACCATTTTTTTCTTATTGTTATTTTCTGTTAACTTATTGGTCAGCGATAACCCACATGATAAATTCCAAACATAAACCACGCCAAACTCCACAAACACAATGGATCACCGCTTGGGACAAATGAAAAACAGAGAGCTGTTACTTAGCGGTCGCTAGTGTCTCCCTAACAATCCAGAGCTCTGGCCCCAGGGCCTTTGGTTTTATAATATCTATGGTAAAAAAGCAGCAAAGAATCCTGTGGCACCTTATAGACTAACAGATGTTTTGGAGCATGAGCTTTCATGGGTGAATACCCACTTCGTCAGATGCATGTCTGGTAAAAAAAAGATCCTTGGAAAAGCACGGGGCAGGGGGTATGAGGGAATTGCATTTACTCAGGGTCATAAATGACATTTAGTGCCACAATGTAACCATAATGAAAATATTCCGAGTATAATTGAAGTTTACTAGGCACCTGGAAAATATCCTGCTTTTTCCTGTCACAAAGCACTAGGAGATGAGCAGTAGCCAGTTAGATTCCTGGACTGCCTGCACATTTCTAATGCATCATCATTTTTGCATAGTCCCTTTGATACTCTCAGTTGTAGATGTGAGTGATTCTGTCCACACTGCAGTTGTGAGGTGCATGGATGCACAAGTATGCACTCAGGGGCTTGGAAGAGTGGGGCTGGCCAATGCAGCCTTCAGTGCTGCTGTAGCTTCACTGCTTTTGTGACTTGAGCTACATCAAAGGTAGCTTGAGTATGTCTGCCTGTGCTGTCCGCAGTCACTAATCTCCGATCCAAGCTATACCATCTAAGTGCCTGACTTCTCCAAAGTTGCAAGCAGCTGGTTGCAGAAGGGTTAACTGCTGGCTTCCGTGACCTGTCCCACTGGCCACCAGCAGAAGCGGTACAAGCATCCACAATGAGAGAAAAGCAGAGCAATCCAAAGTGCTTTAGGGCAGGGGAACATGGAGAAGGAGGAGCCACCTCTGGAAAGGGCAAAGTAAAACAGAGCCAATTCAGCGAGGCTTGTTTGATGCTATTCTTTGCCAACCTTTCCTTAATTATTGTTCTATTCTACAATGGCTAGTGAGTTATGGCTTTTCCTAGAACTTTTGTGTCCTTTCTCTGCTGCGGGGTGTGTCTGTGTTTTAAAGAAGAATGAATTGAGACCAACCAGCGCTGCCTTGCCCAAAGCAGAATTTATGATGGCCTTGCTGGTAGGGATAGAAATGGGAGGGCACAGGGAGGGTAGCAGGGAGGGAGGGGGCCAAAGATAGCATGCTTTGATGTCCAGACTGTTTCACCTGTATCATAAACGGAGAGATTTACTACATGTTCTTTGTGTCACTCTGTCTCATGGGTTACATCCTTGCCACCTGTCAGGATCATATATTGCCTATGCATTTTATTTTATTCCAGTGCAATCTGTCACCTGCTCCAAAATACATGCATGCTTGTGGGCTGCATTCTTCGAGAGCTTGGGTATGGTTAAACAATATGCTTCCCCCGTCCGTATTCTGAGGAAATAGTTTGTGTTCTGTTATGAAGAAGGATAGTCTAGTGGTTAGGGTGCTGATGTGGGATTTGGGTTCAATTCCCTACTCCACTACCGACTTCCAGTATGACTCCAGGCAAATCACAGCTCCTCATCTGTACAAAGGGATACAAACATTTCCTTTATCTCCCAGGGAATGTTTGAGGATAAATACATTGAAATACACTATAAGGTGCTCAGATTCAACAATAATGGGGTCTTAGGTACATAAGAAGGGCCATACTGGGTCAAACCAATGGTCCATCCAGCCCAGTATCCTGTGTTTTGACAGTGGCCAATGCCAGGTGCTTCAGAGGGAATGAACAGGACAGGTTATCATCAAGTGATCCATGCTCCATCACTCATTCCCAGCACTTCAAAGCACGGTTTTGCATCCCTGCCCATCCTGGCTAATAACCATTGGCTCCTCCATGAACTTATCTAGCTCTTTTTTGAATCTTGTTATAGTCTTGGCCTTCACAACGTCCTCTGGCAAAGAGTTCCACAGGTTGATGTTGTGTGAAAAAATACTTCCTTTTATTTGTTTTAAACCTGCTGCCTATCTTTTTATACTCAGAAAGAGAAGTCCCCTCAAATGCCACCCTCCAGACACACACAGTTAATTTTACAGCTTGGGTAGTGACCACTGGCTTCCCTCGAAATCCATTCACCCACCTAATCACACCCAATATTTTACACCCATAAATATATTTACACTCTGTGCTCAGTAGGGCAAAGTTTCTTTGGAAATAATGCTCTCCTCCTGCCCTCTTTAGCTGCTACTTTCTTACTACCCATTGTGGAAGCCACATGGCCTCTGGGATGCTGCTTTCTAGATATGACTCTGCAAATCAAGAATTGACTCAATAAGCATCAGTATCCACTGATCGGTCAGTAAACATCAGAGATAATCGATGAACTAAAATCTCAGTTCACAGAGGTGTTTTGACTCTCAGTAGATACTGCCCTCTCTGTGTGAAGAGTAAGAAGCCCCTGTGCTCCTGGATTTTTATCTGGTTTCCAGGTATTATTATTGTTTTGGGTTCTTGTAGACCTCACACCAAGATCAGGGCCCGTTGTACGTACATGTAAGAGATTATTATTTAAATCGATAGGACAGAGGCAAGGGAAATAAATGAATTGATTTACACAAAGTCACACAACAGATGAGTGTCAGGACTGTGTGTATAACCCACACCTTCTAAATTCCAGCCTGGTAGCCTAGCTCCCAGATCACACTGGCTCCCAGATAGTTACTAACTCCTGCTTCCCGTAAAGGAAAATAACAGAGGACAAAATATGACCAAAAAGGAGGGCTGAGCTGTCTTTTGTAGGGTGGGTAGGGTATGTTCATCAGATCCCAGGGAACATCGACTTTAGTTTTGTTTAGTATCACATTTTATTTCTATGAAAAAAATAAATAAGCAGGTGATGAATTTTGCTTTCCCATAGAACAAAAATGCCGGCACTTGTTGAGCTGCATCTTCATCGCTGCCTTGGGGGTATTTGATTTCATGAATCTGATTAAATTATTTGGCTCTGAGTATTTCTTTAATATTGTGTTATGAAATATATTTCTAGTGGCTTCAGTGGTGAAAGCGCTTGCTGTACTTTCTTTAAAGCTTGCCTCTTGGGGCTTGGGGAAGAGCCCTTATTAAAGAGTTCAGTGTTAAAAGCCTATTGCTGCCAGAGAATTACTCTGAAACAACAGAAATACACACATATACTTTTCATAATGATTATAGAGGCCTGCATACCAGTGCCTTTCAGGGATAGAAAGGGTCATCAGTAGCATTGATCGGGAATTTCATGGTGAAATATTTTTCAATTGGAAAACGGTGATTTATTGAAACCAAAACTTTTTGCAGGAACATACCGGGTTGGTGCAACTTTCATTGTGAAAGGCTTCCCAGGTCCAGTATGGATTTTCTGGTGAAGGTCACAGAAAGAGAATAGTATTTGCCCCAGAACAGACAATAGCACTATGGGTTAGGCACACATTTATGTTGTGGGTAATGCAGGTTCGAGTCTCTGCTCTGTCTGATTCAGGCTAGCAAGCTGAGACTCAGTTGCCCCATTAAGAACTGCTCTACTTGATAAGCCCAATGGTCCATTGAGTCCAGCAGCCTGTCTCTGACAGTGGTCAGTACCAGATCTTCAGGGGGAGAGTCCAGGGTAGCTAGAGTGATCCACCCCTGTATTCTCCTTCTGTCAGTCAGAGGTTTATGGTCACCTTGAGCATGAAGTTGCATCCCTGACCACCTTGGCTAACACCACTGACTCATCTATGCACCATGAACCTGCAGTTCCTTTTTGAACCCAGTTATACCTTCGGCAATCACAACATCCCAAGGTAATGAGTTCCACAGGTGAATTGTGCATTGTGTGGAAAAAGTTCTTGTGTGTTAAACCTATTACTCATCAATTTCATTTAGTGACCCCCTGGTTTTTGTGTTGTGGGAAAAAGTAAATAAAACTTCTTTATTCACATTTTCCTTATAGACCTTTATCATATTCTCCCCCCGTCATCTGTTGTTGTTTTTTTAAGTTGAACAACACTCATCTTTTTTGTCTCTCCTTATATGGGAGCCATTCCATATCCTTGATCATCTTTGTTGCCCTTCTCTGAACCTTTTCCAATTCCGCTCTATCCTTATAGAGAAGAGGCAACCAGAACTGGACATCGTATTCAAGGTGTTAATGCACCATCAGTTTAAATAGTGGCATTAGTGTATTTTCTTCTCTTATTTTCTATTCCTTTCTCAATAGTTCTTAGCATTCTGTTAGCCTTATTGACCACTACTGCATACGGAGATGAAGTTTGCAGAGAACTAGCCATGGTGACTCCAACATCTGTTTCTTATGTGGTAACACGGAGGTGGGGAAACTACGGCCCATGGGACCCTCCTGCCCGGCCCCTGAGCTCCTGGCCCAGAAGACTTGCCCCCTTCCCTGCAACCTGAGCTCGTCACTCCTCCGGCGCAAGGCTCTGGGTGGTGGGGAAGAGCAGCTCCACCCAGTGCTCTGTGCTGCACGGTGGCATGGCTGGCTCCAGCTGGGCAGCATGGCTGTAGTGTCGCCAGCCACCAGGGCTCCAGGAAGTGCAATAAGGGGGCAGGGAGCAGGGGGGGTTGGATAGAGGGCAGGGGAGTTTGGGGGGTGGTCAGGGTTGGGGGGTGTGGATAGAGGGCAGTCAGAGGGCAGGGAGCAGGGGGGTTGAATGGGGGAAGGGGTACCGGGGAGGCAGTCAGGAAGAGGGGGGTTTGGATGGGGTGGCAGGGGGCAGTCAGGGCTGGGGGTTCTGGAGGCGGTCAGAGGACAGGGAGAAGGGGTGGTTGAATTGGGGCAGGGGTTCCAGAAGGGCCATCAGGATTGAGAGGGGGGGATGGATGGCGTGGTGGGGGGCAGTTAGGGGTGGGGGGTCTGGGGGCAATGAGGGGACAGAGAGCAGGGGCGGGTGGATGGGGCAGGAGTACCGGAGGGGGCCATCAGGGGGCAAGAAGCAGGTGGGGCCAGATAGAGGGCGAGGTCCTGGCCATGCCTGGCTGTTTGGGGAGGCACAGCCTCCCCTAACCAGCCCTCCATACAATTTCAGAAACCCGATGCTGCCATCGGGCCAAAAAGTCTGCCCGCCCCTGTGGTAACAGCTAATTTAGAACCTATCATTATGTTTGTGGAGTTGGGATTATTTTTTCCAATGTGCTTTGCCTTACACTTATCGGTGCTGAATTTCATTTGCCTTTTTTTTTGTCCAGTTAATCTAGTTTTGTGACTCTTTGCAGCCAGCTTTGTACTTAACTGTCTTGAATAATTTCATATCATCTGCAAACTTTGTCACTTCACTATTCATTCTCTTTTCCAGATCATTAATAAATATGTTGAACAGCACAGGTCCCAGTGCAGATCCTTGGGGGACCCTGTTGTTTACCTCTCTCCATTGTGAAAACTGACCATTTCTTCCTACCCTTTGCTTCCTTCTTTTAATCGGTTACTGAGCCACAAGAGAACATTTCCTCTTTATCATTAAAAGCAGCAAAGAATCCTGTGGCTCCTTATAGACTAACAGACATTTTGGAGCATGAGCTTTCGAGGGTGAATACTCACTTTGTCAGATGCATGTCAGTGGCAAAACTGAACATGACATGCATCTGACGAAGTGGGTATTCACCCACGAAAGCTCATGCTCCAAAACGTCTGTTAGTCTATAAGGTGCCACAGGATTCTTTGCTGCTTTTACAGATCCGACTAACATAGCTACCCCTCTGATACCTCTTTATCATTATTTACTTTCCTTAAGAGCCTGTGGTAAGGGACCTTGTCAAAGGTCCCACATGAGTGTTCTACCCACTGGTCTATTCTGGATGGATGAGTCTCTCTCATCATCTCCTTCCCTCCCCTTCCCACCATGAAAAGCTTGAAAAGGTCTCGGTTTTATCCTGATGCAGAATGAGAAAATATTTGAAATCTCAAAAAATTTTCACAGGATGGCAAAACCATTTCCTGCCCAGTTTTCTCGCCATTGGCGATTTCATCAATAGCAAACCTCTACCTGCAAAGATTTAGCATATGATCTGATCTGATCATAGCCAATCTCAGAGTGGGTCTGATTTAAATCCATCTTCTCCAATATCCCATAGTGACAAATACCTAGAATTTGGTCTCAGTTGAAACTTTATTATGCATATTATGGTATTACCTAGAGGCCCGAGCTGAGATCGGGGCCTCGTTGTGCTAAACAGTGTGTAGACACATAGGAAGAGAGAGCCCTTGCCCCATGGGCCCTACAGTCTTAATAACAGGACAGAGAAAGGATGAGTAGGGAAGCAGAAACACAGAGAAATAAAGTGATTTGCCAAAGGTCACGTGACAGACGAGTGGCAAAACTGAACATAAAACCCAAGTCCCTTGGGTCATATGACTTCTCATTCAGGGCTCTCTATTTTTAATACGAAATCAACACTCATAGCCCTCTGTATTTATGTAACTCCTTCCAGTACTTATGAAGCTGTCCTGGAGGACTTGAGGGTAGGGTATTCAGAATTGCCTAAGTGACTTAGGAACACAGGTCTCATCAAAAGGCCCCAAGACTTGTGCTTCTAGGTCACTCAGGCACTTTTGCAACTTCCACCACAAATTCCTAGTGATAGCCACCGAACAGGTGACGCATGAGCAGAGACTGTTCTGGCAACAGGCTAGGTCAAGGTACAGCATTGTTCTTCCATGACCCGAAGCCCACAAGAGTCAATGAAAAGGCTCCAGTGGGCTTTAGATCAGCCCCGGTGCCTCTTTCTGAAAAGCCAGGCCACACCCTCTAGAGCTACACCCACGCTGTTAATGAGGGATGTGATTCCCTTGCTTGTGTACGCTTCGTGGTAGGTGATGAGAACTAGCATGAGTTTAAATAGCAGTGGAGTGCAGCTAGGCCAAGTACCAACCCGCCTGAACCCTAAGGGTGCGTAGCTGTGCCCCCACTGTTGCAGCCTGTGATATTGTGGCTGCACTGCTATTTATGCTTGTGCTACCTCCCATGATAAGCAGGGAATCGCACCCTCTACCTCATGGTGTAGACACAGTCTTTAAAAGGTCCGCCTAGGGTGCCCAGATGTCCTGATTTTATAGGGACAGTCCCGAATTTGGGTCTTTTTCTTATATAGGATCCTATTACCCCCCAACCCCTTGTCCCGATTTTTCACATTTGCTGTCTGGTCATCCTAGGTCCGCCCATAATATTTCTGTCTTTGAGAGAAAGAGAAAAAGACACCTGTCTCTCTAACACATTTCATCCTTGGTCAGGAAGTGGTCCTCCTTCTGTCTATGTACGTGTTGAAGCTCTTTCTTGCTTGTCAAGTCTTGCAGGTAACTCATAAACTGTATCACTTCTCCAAGAATGATACATAATGTGTATAAAGGTATACAATAATCGTTAGGAGCGACTCAGCCGTCTGCTGCCGGCTCACAAAATAAATGACATTAATCAACAGGATGCCTTCAGAACTTTTGGTGAATCATTTGTTATGCTAATTGGGCCACTTAAAGTAAACTGTCAATGAGCAGAAATCATTGACAGTTTGGAGGAGATGATGGGCTAATTATTCAGCATACGCCAACACCTCTCCCCTTTCCCAATTTTGATAATATAATATTAATGAAAGGAGATAATGGTAATCGCCTGACCAGACTCCAAAGTAGAGGGAAAGGTAGCAAAAGGTAGATCCAGTTGTGGGGCTGAAGTTTCTCACCATGACAGATACAACACCCCAAATGAGAAGGTCGATCACACAGAGATCTTGCAAGAATTTTGTTGTATCCCCTAGGTTACTGGGACCTTTTTAATTAATACAAGAAAATCTAATATCTGCTCTTGGTTATATATGCAAATTGAGAGCAACTCCACTGACTTCAGTCAAGGTACTCTGAATTCATACTAGCAAAACTGAAATCAGAATTTGGCTCTGAGCTTTGGTATTAACATACAGATCGAATAGGTCGATTGGATACACCAGGGGTAGGCAACCTATGGCACGGGTGCCGAAGTCGGCTTGCAAGCTGATTTTCAGTGGCACTCACACTGCCTGGGTTCTGGCCACCTGTCGGGTGGGGAGAGTCTGCATTTAATTTTAGATGAAGCTTTCTAAACATTTTAAAAACCTTATTTACTTTACATACAACAATAGTTAATTCTATATTATAAACTTAGAAAGAGACCTTCTAAAAACATTAAAATGTATGACTGGCACGCAAAACCTTAAAGTAGAGTGAATAAATGAAGACTCGGCACAGCACTTCTGAAAGGTTGCCGACCCCTGGGAAAAACCCCCTGCCTGAAACGAACTACAACTCCTGAAGTTCCTAGATTGCATGAGGGGCTCATTGAAAGACCTGGGCAGGATTATGGAAGGGACTATGCTTTGGTCCAAAGCATAGAATGGATCTTTCTGGGATATGACATCTCTCCCTGCCTGTTTATTTAAGAAGCAGATGATTAGTTATATTACTTAACAGTGGTGCCACTTTTGCTCTTGAAACCATGCCAGTGATGGAGAGACCATCTGCTCTTGGGAGTGTCCAGTGCAGCAGACTGTAAGGTTTTTGAGTCTTATGACACGCCATGAAATTACTGCTATTTATTTACAGTTACACCTTTTACATAGTAGGCCTTACCAGTGGAGCCCTGTGGAATTGACCAACTTATACTCCACCAGGATCTGTGTGCAGATTTTGTCATATTTGGAGGTGTTCCCTATCTTGTTTCCAGGTTGGGCTACTTGCCTTAGATAAAACAAAAACATTCACTCTGCTCATGAAATGAATTGAACCCGGAACTTTGACTGGGTTTGCAAAAGTCAAAAGAACTTTTTTTTTTAATTCAAGTTTTTAAATTTCAAGCACCTTTCTCCATCTCATTTTTTTCAGTCAGGACCCGAATTAGAAATCCTAAAATAATGAGACAGAGATTGTTCTTCACTTTCTGTCCTAAACTGTTCTGTGCAAGGTTAGGAACCAATCTTGCTCCCATTCATTCCAATTAGAGCAGTTTAACTTCACTCTGAAGCAGTTGCATTTTGGTGGGGGATGAGAACTGATTCCAATATTATAGCAAGTGTCAGTAGCAATCACTATTGCAGAGGTTGAATTCTAGTGTCATCATACAATCTCCCTTTTACACTTACCCAAAACTTTCTCAATTTTCTTTTTTACTGAATATTTCCATTCTTGGTGTCCTCCAGGAGGACTGAGCAAATTCAGATCTGCCACATTTGAACTATGCAAGTCCTGTGAAGAAAACAATACACTCTTTTCCAATGTTACATATTTGCAAAACAATCTGAAGAGTCTCCAAGGTGCCAGAAGGACTCCTCATTGTTTTTGCTGGTACAGACTAACACGGCTACCACTCTGAAACCTGTTGCTTTTAGGTAATACACTGCAGTCACCAAGTGTGATTTCAGTTTATGTGGACATACTCAAACTAGTTTTCATCTCGTTAGCTTGGGTACTGATAGCCGTGAAGCTGCAGCAGCTTGCGCTTCGGTGTGGGCGAACATCCAGAATAATTACCCAGAGTTCCTTGTGGGCTTCTTCAGCCTGTTCTGAAACCCATGATGCTGCTTTAACTTTGCTGCTACTGGTCCCTGAGTGTGACGGAGCACAGGACTCGCTGCTGTGGTGTCTCCTGCTGGCTGTTCTGAAATTAGCTCAAGTCCTCCCGCAGGACGCCCTTCTCCAGTGGTGTCTCGTGCGCCGTTACTCCTGCTTTGCTGTCTCCACCACTCTGGGACCGGCATCACTGCCCAGACTGTGGTGTCCTTTATTCGGCACAGCCCTCTGGCTGTGCCCCGCTCTGCTCTCCCCCACACACACCCCCGCTTTTGGGGCAACCAGTAGTCTATAGTCCAGCTGCTCATCTCAATGGACTCCTGCAGTCACCAGTCTAGGCCCTTGCTCCAGGACAAACTGCAGTCTGTGTTGGCCACCTCTCTCAGGGCAAGTGCGGGCAGCCCTAGCATTTTATCTGCCCTTCCTCCAGGACCTTGGTCTGGCAGCGGTCAGCCAGAAACTCCTTCTGCTCTGGTACCCCACCCCATACTGTTCTAGCTCTGCTGCTTCTAGGCAGCTAGTCCTTCTCCCTAGCAGGCCAGGGAGAGACTGCCTTCTGCTCTGTTGAGCAGCCCTTTATATATGGCCCCTGCTGGCCTGATTGGCCACTGCAACAAGCCACTTCCCGACTGGCTTGCTTAGTGAGCCCTCCTCTAATTGGAGGGTTCTGTGCAGGCTCCCTCTGGCCTGCTTTAACCCTTCCTGTTCCTGGTGTGGGGCAACCGCCCCACTACACTGAGATAGCTAGATGACAGCTAGCTCAGGTATGTCTGCAGGAGCTGCCATTGCTCCCCATGGTTGCAGTTTAGACATATCTTTAGAAGAGACACTTGTGGAACTGGTTTCTGTTTGAGCTCTGTGAAACTTTTGTAGCAAAACCAGGGTTCAGATTTTGTCACAAACTTGCAAATCGGGCCAGCATCACCAGAAGTTCCATGGAGGCTTCCTTTGCCACTGGACTTGAAAGAGCCTGTGGCATGAACTTTGACGGAATGTGGGCTGATGTGATTTTGGGTCAACACCAGGCACAACTCGGCACCGGGAGTGGGGTGGAGAAAATCCACGTGTAATGAAAACAGAAATAAGGGTTTGCATCAATGCTTGTGAGCCTGTTAGTCCCTCCCCAAATTAGTCCAGATCCAGTTTCTGCTGCACCCAGCTCATTGTCAGAAAACTAAACTGTTATTCGATTGCATAAGAAAGCCTTTCTCCTAGGTCCCAACCAGCTGGTTTAGAGACAGCCAGATCTTCCTGCTGCGGTCAATCTGGGAAGCTCAACATGTTTGGCCAATAAACATGCAGAAACTGTAAACTACAATCAGATAAAGAGAGAGTATGATTTGAAAATGTTGATTGAACAAAACACCACCTTGTACACCGGCTGTCAATTAGAAAGGGGACTGGGCAGGAGAGCTGAATATTGAGGAGCCTGTTGGATTTTCAAGCACAGGCAGCTTCAGAATGTAGTAATGTTGCCCAGTCCTGCCCAGTCCAGACCAGCAAGTAGCCCATGAGCTCTGCCTTGAATAAAATCCCCTTATGCACCCACACTCCAAGAAGGATGTGGAAAAATTGGAGAGAGTCCAGCGGAGGGCAAAAAAAATGATTAGGGGGCTGGGGTACATGACTTATGAGGAGAGGCTGAGGGAACTGGGATAGTTTAGTCTGCAGAAGAGAAGAATGAAGGGGGATTTGATAGCTGCTTTCAACTACCTGAAAGGGGGTTCCAAAGAGGGTAGATCTAGACTGTTCTCAGTGGTAGCAGATGACAGAACAAGGTGCAATGGTCTCAAGTTGCAGTGGGGGAGGTTTAGGTTGGACATTAGAAAAAACTTTTTCACTAGGAGGGTGGTGAAGCAGTGGAATGGGTTACCTAGGGAGGTGGTGGAATCTCCTTCCTTAGAGGTTTTTAAGGTCAGGCTTGGCAAAGCCCTGGCTAGGATGATTTAGTTGGGGACTGGCCCTGCTTTGAGCAGGGGGTTGGACTAGATGACCTCCTGAGGTCCCTTCCAACCCTGATATTCTATGATTCTTTGAAGTCTTTAAATTGGTTCAAAAAACTGAGTGGGCTTAGGGGAAGGACAATGCGAGAAAGGATGGTTTCAGACCCAAGGCTAATCCTCTTTGCTGTGTAACTGACTTTCCGATGTCAATCTGTTATAGTCTGTCATGGTAGAGGCTGCTTCTTTAGTTCAAGCTCTACAGCTTCATGTATTTAGCTGTGGAGGTCCTCAGCTGAGTCTCAGATAGCAGTCAAAATGGCATCCATCACATAAGTGGAGGCTTGGCTGGGTTTCAAATTCATATAGACCTCAGGTGCTTTCAGCAAGCTTCCTTTGTCCAGAGGAAGCATGGAAGCCACTGGTCAATGAGCGTTACAGGTACCCCTTTGTGCCTGATCAATAGAGGATGTGAGTCTGTGTAGATTTAGCTCTGGAGATACCCAGTTCCATCTCTGGTGTATAAGCCAAAATGGCAGCCATCACAAGAGTAATATCAAAGTGTTCTGGCATACTCAGGTCCTCTGTGAAATGGATGGTAGCTTAACAGGATCATGCAGTGCTGTCTCCTTAGGTGATCTGACTTGGGAACCTGTATTTGATCTGGTACAAGGAGAGATCCTAATCCAAACATTTTTGAACTACTGCAAAAAAGTTGTTTCATGACTGAGGCGGAACCAGTTCTTACTATAACTGACCCATTTGATGCATCCATCCTCAAAACTGCCGGCCACAACTTTTATTTGTAAGCAAACTTCTCATATTCAGGGTCTTTGGTTGATTCATGTTTGCCGAAGGGAAAATGAAAATGTACAGGGTAGGGTTTTCTTGATGTTTTCACGCGGCGCAAAGATTTTAGAGTCAAACATTGGAGACATAAGAGGTTGGAATGTCTGTGTGTTGTGGGATATCGGTCTAGGGATATTTTCCCAGTACACTTCTTCACCTGGATTCCATTTAATCTCCAGACTGATGACATATCAATTAGAGATGGTGCCTTTAACTTTGAGTGAGTTTGGAATCCAAATCCAGATTTCACCACTAACTCTTACCTCTATAACAGCCCAAATCAACACCCTCCCAAGCTTTGTGAGGGAAGAGGGAGAGGGGACTTGAAATCCAGAGCCCAGTTTTGCAGCCCTGCCTTGTCTCTGTTTCCTGTTCTGGTTGCTAGCTACTGGGCTCCCTTCCAAACATACTGTTTGCATTTGGGGTAGTTTCTCTCGATCCAGATTAAAATTCCAGACAGTTTGCTTCATTCCTATAGACCATAACCTCGAATGGGGCTTAGTAAATCTTTTATACAGAATATAGATTCCTGAGATGATCTGAGTAACACGTTGGAACCAGATTTATTTATGAGGTGCTCACATGCACACGCAAAGATACATGTGATCACTCATACACCCACATATATACACACTCATAGCCCCGCAAACATGCCCCCATGAATTCGCGCACACTGACCTGTTCACTCGACCTCCACCTATGCAATGCACATATCGAGTAAACAATTACACACACACACACACCTGTCATAAGGCAACTGAAATGCCAGCTGCATTTGAAGGTTCCCGAAGAGCAGGCAAACGAGTCAACAGTGCTGGCTAAGATCACATCATTAATCATCTATTAGCCGAGCTTGTGTGCTCCTGTCACCTGTCACTTCGTAATGCATGCAAATCACTCCAAGAGTAACATTTCCAGCCTGACATTTCCAGGGCCAAAGCTGGGATCAACCCGGTCTTTGTGTTAGAGACGAAAAGGAAGTGAAGGAAAAGCATGGAGAATGCTGGCGAGCTGCTGAGAAAATAAAGGAGGAAATAGTAGAATGACCGGTAAAAGTCCATGAAGGTTGGATAGAGAATGTTAGGGATGCGTCATTGTTTTTAAGTCCTCCTATAACATTTGTTAAGAATTAGATCCCTTCTGTAGAAAAATATATCCCTGTTCCATTTTTTAAAAAAATGGGGTGTGTGTGTTTCTGTTAAATTGTCTATTTTTATTTATTATTTCTATTTCCATAGTGGCCCTGCTTTGAGCAGGGGGTTGGACTAGATGACGTCCTGAGGTCTCTTCTGACCCTAATATGCTGATTCTATGATTCTAAAATCTTCAGACCTGGACCAGGACCACATTCTGTTCAGTGCTACACAAACACAGAACCAAAAGAACGAGGAGTACTTGTGTTAGTCTCTAAGGTGCCACACTTACTCCTCATTCTTTTTGCTGATACAGACTAACACGGCTACCACTCTGAAAGCAGAACAAAAAGACTACCCCTGCCCAGAGACTTACCAGTATAAGAAAAGAGACTAGAGATGGATAGGCAGACAGACAGATGGAGGAGTACCAGGAGACAGTAGTGGTCAGCATCAAAGCTGCAGCAGTCCTACTGGACCATTCCATATATTCTGTTGGATTTTACAGGGATGTCTATTGCACCCAATCAAATTCTATAGAAGCTGAATGATTTTTCCTCTTACCTTAGATTCTATAGGACTTTTCCAGTAGACCAAGAAATTATAAGAAAACCAAACCCATGTACTGCTTTGTATTTCCCAGTCTGCAATGGAAACGATCCCTTTAAGGAAAACAAAGGCAGGAAGATTAGAAGAGGGTCACATCTCTCTGTCCATCCATCAGTTTACATCCATCACTGTATTATCTGAACATCTTCCATGGACGTAAGGATTGCATGGCAGGGTTCTAGTGGAATTTGTACATCGTACGCTCACTTTCCTTCCAAGTTGTAGAGCGGCTCTGCATGGGGTATGTTGGGACAGGAAGTATCTTTTACGTTTTCTTCCACTCCATCTGTTTTTCTTCTTCCTGCTTTTTCTCTCCTCCCACTTCCTGCCCACTATTCCCCTCCCTTCCTTTGGACCCCAATTCATCAATGCTATTATGCCCATGTTTACGTCCATATCTAGTAAAGTGATTAAATCTATACATAAATCCAATTGAAGTCAGTGGAATTTAGGCACATGCCAGAAGTTGAACAGGTGATTGCTGAAGGGGTAATTTGGTTCTACTGGAAATACCAATCATCAACAGGGAGAGGGATTACACCCATGCAACCCTGCCAGGGGGGTGGTCACTGTCTGTAAGTGAAGGTAGGATTTTATCCCAGTTACACTGGAAGAGAGAGAATATCGAAAAATCAGGGGCTGCTACAGACAATCAGCACAAGATTTCGATTCCTGGCAGTCCTTTCAATGGAAGGAGAGAGTAGAAATAGCCTTTCAGATCCCCCCTCCCACACCATTCCCTCGCTTATAATGAAGAGATGAATCAGCTTTATTCCTTAATTCCTTTGCTGTGCGGGTGTCTGAAATGGATTAGGTCTGGATAGGGATTAACCCTGAGAGATCCCATCTCTGGATTTCAAATTAAGGCTGGGATAGATGTGGGGGAAGGGAGTCATTCCACTAGTCAATCCACAGGCTATTTATTCTTCAGAAGAATTTGATTATTATTTATTTATATAAACAAACTCTAGATCATGGAGGCAATTTACCCTGCTTCCGATTCGGGAGCCCTCACGTTATCTGTCTGGGAGAGCTTAGCAGGTGCATTCAAGCTACATGAAGAGGCAGATAATGTCTGCTTTAAATCTCAAGTTTTTCCCCTTTCAAGGGGTCTGAACTTAGTCTTTGCCAAGTAGTAAACCCTAACTTGGAGTGTAGAGTTTGCAAAGGAAAAAATGTGTCCTTGTAACCTGGGTCCTGTTCTGAGATGTGGGTCATGAGCATCTAGAATTTAAAAAACCATTAAGACATCCTGGATGAAAATTAAATCTTGTATCGGACCAGAAAGAGAGAGAGAGATGAAAAGAAGACGTAGAGAAAAGACCAGGAAAAGAAAAAGGAGAGAGAGCAGAGACAGAGAGGGGAAGAAGAATGATAAGAGAAAATAGGGGGATGCTAAAAGGAGAAAGAAAGGGAGGAATGAAGATGAGAAAGAGAAGGAAGGAAGGATGCCTGGATGTGATTATTTTTCTAGAATAGGCCATTTCTAACAGAAAGATGAGAGAGACTTTTTGTAGTGTTGTCCTTACGTGAGTTCCACCACCAGCCAGCATCTCATTTTCTGACAGGTAAATAAGACTAGCTAATTGGTCCCTGGTTTAAGAATGGGATAGCTAGCAGAGCCTGTGCCTTATGAATTAGGATCTTGTCCAATTTCTAGTCCTAGCAGATGTGATCTCTTCAGGGTTCTACTGTAATGATAAATGGAAACATCTGAATGTTGCGTTCCCAAGTCCCAGCGCCTGGTTTTGTGAGTGGAGAAAGAGGATCTGATCAAGTTTCCTTCCGAAATGACAAATTGTGATTTCCAAAAATATGATTTAGTCCATTTGCAAGCCTAACAGGCAGAAGCCTGGGGAGGGAAGGGTGAACGGGGGTGTACCAAGGTCACCAGCTCCTGAAAGACTCAACTCTGGAAGTCGTGCTCTCCTCCCTGGATAATGTCTGAGCGCATATCGAGTCAGAAACACTTTAAATCAAGGTGACACTTACAAACACTTTATTAATAATTAATACGTGATTAATGAAAATTGGTTTTTAGCAGATAAGTTGCTCTAAGACACATTAGAGCATGTTTTAGGGTGACGTGGATAAATATTTGCATGCACTCTACTTTATAAATGCTTAGTAATGGACTCTCAACTTTCAGGTGCCTCAGCATCTTTTATCCCCACGCAGGTGAGCGAGGCATCTTATCATCATTTATTTTCAGAATCCATTTCTATCAGCCACGTCTTAATTATTATTAAGAAAATATTTGCACGTGTTGCCCTTAATCCCAGGTCTTGGCTGAGTACTGGAAAGGAAAAGAGGAAAATGAGGAAAGAGATCTGTGCCTGCTTACCTCTTTTTATCTTAGAATCAGGGGGGACCAGATTCTCAGCTGTTGTAAATGATCAGATCTCTGTGGATTACACTGATTTACACCAGCTGAGGTTCTGGCCTGGGCAGCTTGGCCCCTCTGTGAGTTTTGTCTCATGGGGAAGGGAGGACAATCTATAATAGAAACTTTTGATGGCTAACCTAGTGAGCCCCTCACAATCACTGGATCCTTACCACCCCTGTGGGAGGAAGGGTAGTGCTTGTATCCACATTGCAGAGAGCAGAAACTGAGGCACAGAGAGATTTAGGGTATGTATAAGCTGGATGCATCATTTCTGATGGCCCTAACATGCTAAAAAGAGCAATGTAGCTGCAGCAGGGTGTCCAAGCCACCCGAAGTATGATCCTATCTGAAACCCTAGGTACGTACTCAGGGCAGCAAGCCTGTCCCAGCCTGGGTGCGCTACTATTTTTAGCACACTAGTTGGATCAGAGCTAGTGTGAGTACTTCTACTCAACCTGGAAATTACACCTCCAGCTGCAGTGAAGACGTACCTTCAAATGACTTGTCTGTGATCAGTGTAGGAATCTGAACCTGGGTTTTCTAAGTCACAGGCCAGCACTCTAACCACTGAACTAGCCCATTTTGAGGCTGAGGGGTGCACTGAATTTCTCTGGGGGGTGTGGTAAGGGTGGAGATGCCAGCTATAGCTTGTACCAGGAACAAACGGCCATTGGTTCAGCATGATGCAGGGATAGCAAGGGCATGGGGGGTGGCATAGGAAATACATTATTCTAGGATTCCCCAAAGTTGGCTAATGATCCCATGGCTGGTTAATTCAGTTTAGGGCCACAATTGGATGAGAGTACAATGCAAAATCTCAGCATTGCAGGACAGCACCTTGAGCGGAGGTTTTCAAATCAGACTAGGGCATTTAGACACATGTTCACCATTAAACCAAATGGAAGATGTATGTCTAAATCCCCTGGCTTGACCAGACCATCTCAATGTATTCATAAATATTTTATTTGACATTGGGAGGGGGAAGCGACCATAAACTCCATCCACTTACCCAGGAAAGCTTAAGAGAAAAAAAGAAAAGCATAATCATTTTGTAGACACCTGCCCGTGTATCTGAATGTTGTGCAGAGCTCCGTGAAAAGGGAACTGGGTGCATCATGGAAATTCTGTGACTCTTGGATTGAACTTGCTTTGATTGTCTTGATGCCCATTTTGCATTCACTTTCCATGGCTATTGCAGTGAACGTGCTAGTCATCAGGAGCATTCACAGAAATAGTGAACGATTGTGGAATATACACAGGTCGGTGAATTTTTGAATTCCTAATCACGAGCATTCACACTGGAAACACGACTTCAGAGCTTGCGCTCATTCAGTCAGGGAACAGAAACAATAGATCTATGTAGATATTTGCATGGCCTTCCTCTTCATGCTATGCGAGTGCCTCACCATCATGATTAAATATATCCTCTCAACACCTACCTCTTCCCCCAGGAAAGAGGGAAATATTTCCATTGCAAAGAGCCAGGACTAAGCTCACGGCGAGATTAGATGCCTTGACCAAGGTCACACATGGATTACGTGGCTGAGCTGGAAATCAAACCTGAGTCTGCTCCCCAATCCATCCTTCCAACCAAATACTAGTAAAATAGCAAAAGTCTTGGATCCGATCAACACTAGCCAATGCAACTTGAAGTTGGGATATGTATTCCTCTGAGGGCCAGAAATCATTCCCATATATTGCTCAGTGAATTATTTCAAATAATAATACATTTGGGAGAATTAGAAGCTGCTCAAGGATGATTCATGAATAACATATGGATATATTTAAATGCAGCAAAATACTCCAATAAATGATTCTCTGGATGATTTGCTCAGTTTGAATACCCACCAGCCTCTTGAACCAGACCATGGAAGGCAGTGTGTCTTAGCGGATAGAGCACTGGACTGGGTCTCAAGAGAACTTGATTCTATTCCCTAGCTCCGCCACTGGCTTGCTGGATGACCATGGGCAAGTCACTTACCTCAGCACCACCCCACCCTCCGGCGCACAAAATCACAATAATGACACTGATCTCCTTTGCAAGTGGTTTGAGATCTACTGAGGAAAAGTGCCATGTAACAGCTAGGTGGTGTTGTCATCCCCTATGCATAGTGGGTGTAAAATGCTACACCAAAAAATACACTGCACAAACAAACAGTCATACAAATCCAGACACACCCCCATGCTGCCTGTACAGTGTATGTGGCAGGTGTGTGATTCTGGGGTTTGCTTTTGTGTATGAATCGTGGAGAGCAAGCACTGTTCAGATGACAGCAGTCAGTTTTCGAGTTCTCTTACTGCTCAGTCATACCACCACTACAAACACTGTATGATCCTCTTCAGTAGAGTGGGCATCACATGTTCCCTCTCTGAGTGACTCCTGCAAGGGGCTGGGTCGGGTTGATCTCTGCTGCCTTGTCCAACACCACCTGAACACTGGCCACTGAGCAATTCTCTATGAGATGCGCTGGGGCAGGGATGTAATGTCAAAGGAAACAGAGCCCCGGGTGATTACAAATAGATTATGAAATACAGTATCCCTTTTCCTCTTTGGTATTTAGCTATTTCTAAATAACCAAGTCATCTTTAATGCTGTGTCTTTTCTTAAAAATGATCTCTGCTGACCAACCTACTTATATGGCCACTCTACCCTTATATCAAAGTCATCCCCAGTATTTAAAAGTAAAAATTACAGTAACAATCTCTCTACTTCTCAGACTGTAAGAAGAGAAGTTTGGTGAGCTTCTAGGTTTTGTCATGGTGGGATATGTGTGTGTGGGTGTGTTGGGGGGGGGTGATACTTGTGTTAGTGAGAAGATGGCCCAGTGGTTATGATGCTAGTCTGGGACTCTAGACATCTGGATTCAATTCCATACTCTTCTACAGACTTTCTGTGTGACCAGTTTCCCCTTCTGGAATGTGGGGAATAATAGCACTGTTTCATCTCCTAGGTGAAGATTGGGGATGCTCAGATACTAGGATAGGGAGAGACATATAAGTGCCTTAGATAGAGTGGCTGTGTCTTTGCAGAGTGATGGGGGGTGGTTCTCTAGCTCTTTCTCTGTGAAAGATTTATTGAGGGAAAGCTATGCCGAGACGTGAGTTTTGCATTTAGTCAAAAGCGTGCTGAGAGGAGCAGAGAAAATGACACAGAAAAGGCTACGTGGTTTCGTAACGGGGTAGAGTCTAAGTTGCCACAAAGAGCCCAGTGTGTCCAAAAAGGACAACTATGGACACCTGAGCACACTTTACTGTCCATGGAAAACAAACAGAAATGCACACCACCTTATAGCTGTGTCTCCTTAACCTCTGACTTATTGCTAAAAACATGTATGTAGTATTAGTTCTGCAGCAGTTCTGAGCTGCATGCACACGCGCACATGCGCGCGCGCACACACACACACACACACACACACACACACACACAGTATGTTTAGGGATGTAGGCATGCATTTTCCAGTGCTAGAGGGGTGTGGAGTGTGAAAAATTGCCTATGCTGTTGTGAATAAGTCTTTCTCTCCCTCTCGACCTCTCTTTCCTTGTCAGTTCTTTTGTATGGAAATACCATTTCCTTGCAGGATCACTCGCTCTATCTATCTATCTATCTATCTATCTATCTATCTATCTATCTATCTATCTATCTATCTATCTATCTATGTGGGGCAGAGCTCAGTGAGCCATCTTAGATGAGACTATGTGAGAGCCACTCTGATGTAGGGACGAGGGAAGGCACTGTAGGGCCTAGAGGGAGGTGCTGTGGTGCGGAGCCAGAGGGAGGCGCTGTGGTACGGGTCAGCAGGGCACTGTGGTACCATGGGAAGCTGAGCTTAGTCTGAAATGTTCTCTAGCGAAATTCCACTTAGTGCCCCATCATAGGCCGTTCATAATGGCAACTCCTGTTATAATTAAACCCTTCTTTTAATGAGATACTAAATCCAGCCTACAAGGAAGGCTCAATCAGGATTTTTATCTGTGCCAGGAGACATTTCCACCCTCGTCTTCCCCTGTCTCCCGCCCCCTCCTGAAATCTTGGTGTGAGGTGTCTTTCACTAGCCTTCAGTGTCTTCACAGGGGGACTTAATCTGCATCTCTGATGATTAGTTAGATGTATTTTTAGCCTAGTGGAATCAGGGAAGATTGAATGAGGATGGGAAGAGGGTCATTTCTATGGTTGGCGAGGATGTGCTGTCCTGATAATCGCCAACAAGGAGCTGATGGCTAGATTTGTGAGTGGATATAACCCTTTTGTGGACTTCCCCATGAGGATCTTCAAGTGCTTTTCAGACAACAGGGCCTCCCTCTGTTATGGCTTTGGAAACCCAATATTCTGCTCCAGGCCATGCCAGGGGACAGCTCCCATGGAGGGGCCTATGACAGATGGAGTCCCTCTGGGGATGCTGGAGGAGTGCGCACAGGAAGGCGATCAGCAGGAGGTGCTCCTCCTTGTCCCAGCCTAGTCCCTGCTCCACTTGCACTGCAGGCATGAATAATCCCCAGACACTGGCAAACGAGGGACCGCATCCCCAGCTGGCGTAAATCAGCATAGCTTCATTGGGGTGCTGCTATTTGACACCAACTGAGGATCTGGCCCAGAGAGGGAGTTCTAATCCCATCTGTTTCAGTGACTCACCTTAGCCAGAGCCTCAGATCCCCGTGTGTGAAACCTGCCTCAGCGGAGAGCTGTGGGGATTCTCAAGGGTCTGGGCAGCTCTTCGAAGAGGCAGGGCACTATATATTCGTGTGAATAATTCTTCTTACATGACAAGCCCTGCCAGGGAAATTAACTAAGGGTAACATTTTTAAAAATCCCATTTTCAAAAGTGACCTGGGCACTTAGGAATCTAAGTCTCATTGAAAGTCAGTGAAACCCAGGTTCATAAAAATCTGCTTTCAGATAGGTTACCAGGGAAACAATTCTTTTAGTATAGGGGAACATTTTCCAAAAGCAACTTACTGACTCAGGAGACAGAAATTCTACTCCAATAGACTATGGGGTAATCACTCAAGGGAAAAGATAGCAGCTCTGTTGTTTCGAACTGGGAAGTAGATGTTATACAGATGGAAACAAGCCTAGGCAGGCTTAAGGGGGAGAAATGTGTGACAAAATGGTGGGGTTTTGTCCTGAGTCTTTAGCTCCTTCCAACAATAGGCTCAGACCTGAAGCCTGTACTGAGTGCAGCATCAAGAGGTCAAGGGGATTGCCTGGGTGTAACTAGGGGAAGAATTAGATCTCTGGTCTCAGGTAGGAAATCAGTGGGAGTTTTGCCTGAGCAAGGAGTTGCTCAGGACCACTTTATAAATGTTAATGAAATAAGACTTTACAACTTCTCCCAGCTCTGGGAGGTGATCATTATTATTCTCGCTTTACAGGATGAGAAACTGAGGCTCAGAGAAACTAAGGCCCAAAATGTCAACCTTGAATGTTTAAAATTATCCCCGTAAATCCAAAATGAATCTCTCAATAAGGCCTACTTTTGATGGTTTCTGAACATCTCCCATTGCTTTTGAAATGTTGGCCTATGCAATTGCGCAGATATATGTACTTAATCAAAAGTACTTAATCATTTTGGATGCCTCTGTTTTTGGAGGCCCAGATTGAGGCAATTTAGAGAGGACCAAAATTTCAGAGAATGGGTGCCCAAAAGCAAATCCTTTTTGAAAATGTAGTCCCAGTATTGCTGACTCCCACAACTCAGGCCTGTCCATTGTACCACAGTCCCTCATGACAATGCCCACTCTGGGTCTGTGATTAAGCACACATGTCACCTCCAGCCCCCAATAACGATCTTCATTTAACCATCATAATTTTGTGGCACAGTTTTACCACCTCAGTAATGAAATTCAGGCACCTCATGCTCCCCAGATGTTTTCATCAGTGGACACGCTTGTCTGTCATTTACACCCTCCTCCCAAAACTGCCTCCTCGCATGGCTGAGTGTGTTTTTTGTCAAGTTCAAGCTGAATTTCAAGCTTCAGGGCCTGGCTCCAACATTTCGGTTCTTCAGCTATGTGCTACTTCTGGAGTGTTTGCACAAGCAGTGCATCATGGAGAGGGAAAGGGGAGGAGGGTTGTCAGCAAAAGGCCCCATGCTAATCTTCTCCTTCAAGATGGGGCCTTTTCGGAAACCTGTTTTAATATTCATGGTCTTTAGGTAAATAGTCTCTGTGTTAGGCTGTCAGTTTCTGCAAATGTGCCTGTCTCGCTGAGCTACTGCACATTTATCAGTGAGTAAACAGTGACAGGAGTAGGGGGATTAGGGAATTAAATTAGTGTGTAACCACTCTCCTTCTCAAGTTTTTGGCATTGCCTTGTGTGTGTTTTGTTCCAAGAAGTTTAGAAAAATAGCTCTCTCTCTCTCACACACACAGACACGCGTGCGCATGCGCACACACTCTTGAAATCTCTGGTCTCCTTTTCTCTCCTTTCTAAGGATATGTTCTCATCCAAATGAGATCATTACAATCAGAATCAAGTAAGCAACAGATAAGGCCTGGGAGAAAGTTGCAGATGCCAACTCAGGTCTTCTGTCTCCCTCCTGATCCTTTGACGATTCTCCGGCTGGGTTTCCCAAGTAATCTGCACTTTTCCAGTGTGATGAGCTATCACTTCCTTTCTGTACCAGTTTTTTCTTTCTCCTCCCCTTCCACTTCCCATGGGGCATAGATTCTGCCATCTGCCTAGCAATGATCAGGTTGCAAGTCAGATATGCAAGTGATCTGGCAGTGCCAGTTTCTTACTATCTTTGTTACCATGCCCTGACACACGTCCACACACTCCATGGTTCCTTTGGTTCTTATTCAAAAGAAAGTGACACTTTAGTCAACTTTTGGAGCTAAACCTATGATAATTGTAAATCACACCAATTAGATCTGAATGTGGCTAGGTTCCATCTTGCATCATTCAACACCATGGAGAGTCTGTGTGCGCCAGCCTTAGTTTTTTGGTTGTTCAGCACCATGGACAGAGCATGCCCCACTTGTCCTTCAGGAGGATTTCACATGCAGCGAGCATAAAATGGGGAAAGTGGAAAGAACATTACTGTAACTCTATCTTAGCTATCCCAGTGTATTTCTCAGCCTGTGCTAAGCCAATCCACTGGCTTGTATGCGACCTCAGATGGATTAGCAGCACCTTTCTGTCTCTCCAGCCTAAAGGGTTTGACTTGTATGTGCTGCTGCTGTTTTCCAGTGCTCTATCCCCTCAGCCCCATTACCATCACTGTGTCCTGCAGAACTGTGCAGACCACTCACACCAACCTCTGTAACTCTCTCCGGGTTCTCAGTGTCTCACACTCCAACCTTAGAGGATGATCCTGCTGAGGGTACTGCTCAAAACTGGGTCTAAAGTCCAAATCAACAGGAGTAGGTCCAGTAATAGTCACTACATAGGGTAATGTTTGCAAAGTCTGGACTCCACTTGTTTTCAGGAGCTGGAGTATTTTAAGGTCTCTTAGGGCTGGTCCACACTACGGAGGGGAAATCAATCTTAGATACGCAACTTCAGCTACGTGAATAACGTAGCTGAAGTTGAACATCTAAGATCGGATTACTCACCCGTCCACACCACGCGGGATCGATGTTCGCGGCTCTCCCTGTCGATTCCGGAACTCCGTTGGGGTTGATGGAGTTCTGGAATCGATATAAGCGCACTCGGGGATCGATATATCGCATCTAGATTAGACGCGATATATTGATCCCCGAGCAATCGATTTTAACCCGCTGATATGGCGGGTAGTCTGGACGTAGCCTTAGTGGGCATGGGTAGCAGATGGGGCTATTCAATTAATCCTCCCCTGGTTGGTTGCAGGCATGGAGGCAGCAGAGGTCTCCATGTGTCCCTTGAACTTCCTTGCAGGGATGATGTGGTGGGAACTCTTCCCACTGCACCATCTTACCCAGAAGACATAGAAACTAGGGGAACTCTTAAGGATAATGGTGTGGGAGGATTCCATAACAAGTTGTGGGGAATGGGTATCTAGGGGGTATCAGGAGTAGGGGGTATTTATGAACTCCAAGCTGTATAATGTGCTGTGAAACCCACCAAAACCTAGTGTTGGCCAGTGCTGTTCAGCTCTGATTTCCAGATGCTTGTGGGAAAAGAAGAATACCATAAAATTGAAAATACCAATTTATGCCCCCTGAAACTCCCATTACATCGTGTTCACATTTTAGAACCAAATGCATTTGGGATTTCCATAGAAGGTGAAAAATGAGGCTACCACCCTGAAGCAACTGCTAGGGCTGAACAAACAGCCATGCAAAAGCTAAAGCTGCTGCTGTCGATGTGGTGTTAAGTCCTCTATGCCATGCACTGTGCTCCCTGCCTAGCCTGCCTTCCTCCCCATGGCACATCTCAACTCAACAAATGTACATAGACACCACCCGGCTGGGAAAGGAGCCAGAGCACATGCTCCCATGAAAAGGCCGACAGGTTCAGTGGCCCCTTTTCCCAGGGATGTGTTCAAAGGGAAAGTCCAAAACAGCTCATACAAACCCAGTCCCTTTTCCTTCTTCCCTGTCCTCCCCTCCCATGTTGGGTGGAATAATCAGGCTTCCCTAGACTTTTCTGTTCCCTGTTTATTTTGTGTTTTATGGCACATTCTTTATTGTCACCAGAGCTGTCTGCGTCTCTGTAACTGTCCTGTAGACTGGCAGCATTTCCCATGCAGGTGGGATTATTTTATTTGGTTGTTTGGCCGGGGAGGGTTTGAGGATCTTTTCACAGAAGCTCAGTGACGAGCCCCACTTTGCAGCCCTGCAGAGCAGTAAGGGGGCATAAGGAGACTGCCTGGGGCGCCAGGCGAAATCTAGTGTCAATAGTGCTACTGCTGTTGCCATGCAGAGGGTTTGGGAGTAGGAGATTCTCTTTTCCATACACACAGGCTTTCCCTGTGTAGAGACACATTCAGCAGGAGGGCAGAGTTTGTCCTGGCCTCCCTCTGAACACGTTCCCTGGGGAAGGATGTTTGGATTCCAGAACTTTCAGTTCCCCTGAGCTAAGACCGTGTGATGGGAGCCATGCTGCCCATGCCTGCCATGGGCTCCCTGCCTTTAAGCAGTTCCATAGTGCAGTGGAGTGAGGAGAGGTAACATACATTAATGATCACATGGTTAGAGTTAAACCGTGTCCCTGAAGGGCTTGGAGGAGCATGATGATGCTGAGAACAGCCATCTCCAGCAGTGGGGCACCTTTTGCTGGGCCGGGGTAGAACAGGGGACCATGTATCCCCAGCTCTCCTCTCCATCCTGCAACTGTGATCTGCCGGTCTTCTCGCAGAAGGTATCAATGGGTCTTTGAAGGTTAATTACAGCTGGTCTGGAGACCAGACACTAAAAACCGAACCAAACCACCCGTGTGCGGTGCTGTGACCCGAACAATAATGCGGGATGACGCTGGAGCTCAGAGATTGCTCTTTATGGGATGTACTGGAGAGAAAACAGACCACTGGCATAACCAGCACTATGATGAAGGGGTTTCTTTGCTTCCAGCAATGTAATATTGTAGTCTAACGCACGCAGGATGAATCAGCCACCTCCTGTATGTTTGGAGCCAGGTGTGCTTGAGGAGTGGAAACACCCATTTCAAACTAAACTGCAGTGGGTTTTGTGGTTGAAGCAGGGTGAGGAGAGCCTGGTGCCTCTCCTGGAAATGGCACTTCCGTGGTTTATGTCAGGCAGAACAATGCTGCATAATGCATTATGGGCCCGGCTGCCTCTTATTTAGAGATCACAAGCTAATGAAGGCACAATAGAGATATTGATGCAGCTGCTAAAATTTCAGTTATGGATTGCAACTTACTGAACAGAGCAGAGGCGCTAGGGAGAAAGGGACGGTTTAACTCCTTCCTGCCACCCCAGCAACATATCCACAGAGCCAAAAATGAGCTAAGCAGAGGGTCACTGCCTGGGACATTGCAAAGACTCTAAAAGAATGCCCTGGGTTCTGGATTTCTAATTTCACTGTAAGTGTCCTATGTTGGTCTTGATGAAATCAAAGCTTTTACCACATAGACCGGCCTCGATCCTACAACTGAATCTCCTGTAACTAGACCATTGAAGGAGGTGAAGACTATGAGCTTATGTCACTGCGCCAGTGAGCTGCTGCACTGCAGCTAACCTAGGGAGTAGAGCGGGGTAACTTTTTTTCCTGCAAATAGTACATTTGCCGAAACTGGCATTTTCCAGGGCCCTGAAATGATTCATAAATTTGGGTTGAATTCAGTGACTAGTTTCAGCCAGGAAAAAGCCTGAAAACAAACATTTTGGAAATGTGGACACGGTTTTATTGAGAAAATATTGTTCTCAGGTGGACACTTTGTGTTGAAAATGTCATTGTGAAGGGACTTTTGAACCATTTTGTCCAACCCAAGTGAAAATGTTCCCGTTTTGCCTTTCATCGAGGAAAAAAGAAAGAAAGAAGGTTGGGTTCTAAACGATCCCCTGCCCTTGGATTTTTTAGTTCAGTCACCGAACCAAAAAAAGCATTTGTTCTCTCAGCTCTGTGAGGCAGCGAGAGTGGATTTGGGGTACATCTACACCACAAAAGAAGGCTACTTCTACACATGGAGCTAGGGGTCCGATTCCCCGATCACATGGACACACACACACAGAGCTCTGATTGAGCTAGCTCATAGCATAGTGGTGTCGCCATGCTAGCACAGGCAGAGACGAGTGGTGGTACAGGTCAGTCACCTTGAGTACCACCCTGTCCTGGTTGTGTGGGTATGTGCTCAGGGCAGCCAACCCATGCCCCTCCTCAGTGCTGCCTGTTACTGCAGCTGCACGATTGTTCCTAGCACAATGGCCCGATGAGAGCTAGCATGAACACATCTGCACAACCTGGGACTCACACCCCCAGCTCCAAACGTAGATGTAGCTTTAGGTATAACAATATTATGGACAGTCATATTCGCGCTACCAATAATTTAGCTAGTGCGGGTAATGGCAGTGAAGACGCGGTGGCACAGGACTCAGCCTAGACTAGCCACCCAAGTGCAAGCCCGATGGGGACCTTGAGTTCGTATTCAGGTTGCTGGCCCGTGCAAGGATCCATTCTGCTGTGTCTTCACTGCTATTGTTACCCACGCTAGGTAGATTAAAGCTAGCATGCCCACAACGCAGGCACCCCTTCACATGCAAAGCAGTTATACCTAAGAGTGCGTTCAGACTACCCGCCGGATTGGCTGATACCGATTGATCTATCGGGGATCAGTATATCACGTCTCATCGAGATGCGATATATCAATCCCCAAACGCGCTACCGTTGACTCCGGAACTCCACCAGGGTTAGCGGCGGAAGCGGAGTCGACATGGGAGCCACGGCCGTCGATCCTGCTCCGTGAGGACGGGAGGTAAGTCGAAATAAGATACGTGGACTTCAGCCACGCTATTCCCATAGCTGAAGTTGTGTATCTTACATCGACCCCCACTCCACCTCCAGTATAGACCAGGCCTGAGTGTGACCACGCTATGAAACAACACTGGAGCTACACAAAGTAGCTGGGTTAGCAGAGTGATTGGATTAGCAGTCGATGAGTTGAAACTCAAATTGCTGCATTCCGATTGTTCAAACACAACCACCCCCTACAGCCCGAGACACATGAGCCAGTCAGTGCGAGCTTAAAGCACCACGTAACTTGAGCTGGAGATTTGTGTGTGTGGATGGGTGTCGGGTTAGGGGCAACACTCAAGTTATAGCTAAAGCTAATGATGCAGTGAAGGTAAACCCTTCATGTGGGGGCAGGGGGCTTAGTAAGCACAAATCAGGGTTTTTGCATACATTGCCCAGAGTTCTAGGGTTTGGGGAACCTTTTCTATTTTCTTCTCAAAAACCAGATGGAGTTTGCCAACCTTTCTTTCCTGCAATTTAGCTCATTTTGAGGCTGCTGAAATTGAAAAATATGTTTCCCCAGCTAAAGAGGGAACTATGTGTGCTGTATATGGATTGGCAGAAACCCCTACCTCTTTGTATAATTTATAGACAGCAAACTCTGGTAATTGGTAGGCTGGATGAGATTTGGATGGATGCATAGGTAAGTACTGTGGGTATTTTTTCATTAGGATTTTTCTCTCTCCGCTCTAGTACCTTTCACAGTCTCTGTTTTTCACCCTGTTGTTTTTGTGTCCCTCTCCACACACACTTCTCTGTTCCTTTGTTCACTGCCTCTCTGAATAGGAACATGAACTCAATAACATGAGAGTTGAAATTTTCGAGTCCGTGATGTTCTGGTGACTCTGAAATTAGGCAGAAGAATTTCCCCCACCAGCTCAGCTCATGAATAGGTCTTGCAGATTTCATCGGATAACAAGCCATAAAGCTTTCTTCCCCCGGACTTGTCCTGACTCAGAATTTGTAGGAGACGGGGCTGCTTTCACCTGGTTGTTCCTGTTACAGCATCATCACTACAAAGATAAAACACAGAGTTACAATGCAAGGAGCACGTTCTTTTACTGCAAGGCATAGTCTGACAAGTGGCCATATAATGACAATCGGCACCTTGACACCTGGAACCTAAGGTGCCTTGATACCATGGTGATCACAGGGAGCACTAACAACAGGCAGATGGCTGGAGGGGGCCGGAACCCTTCTGACTGTGCTAATTCCTGTGACTGTGCTTGGAAAAAAACATGCTCTCACCCTACTTCTCAGCTGGGATGGAACAGGCAGGGGCTGGAGTGAGGGGCTCCCCTGGATGTGGGATGGAGAGTGACTTGGGGCACAGCCCAGAGGGGTAAATAGCACTATCCCAGGAGCAGTCCCAGTTCTTTCTCTGCTTCCTCCTTGCTCCAAGGAATGGCGGGGGGAGCTGGTAATTCACTCCTGGTTTATTCCTGTGGCAGATGATGATGCACTCCCCTGCCCTCATCTGATGGCTCAGCAACCAAGGTCAGTGAGTTCAGGGTTGGAGCTGAGCCAAGATACCACCCATCTGCTGTGGAGAGAGAGTCAGTGGGCACCTATCACTCACTCGCTTCATCATGCCTGAGCCCAAGATCCAGGCAGCCCATGCAGAGGTGTAGTGAGGTATCCCAACTCATAGGCTAACTCTAAGTCTGCCATCCTCTTACAAAGCATGGGCCCTGTCCTGCAACCCTCCCTTAGTAATCTGCACTCCACCTAGCCCAGCCGGCTTCAGCAGCACACCTGGAGTGAGTGAGGATTACTCATGCAAGCAAGGACTGCGGGGGAATTGATCAGCACCCCAAACACCGACTAGCAGCCCAGGAGGAATTGCCTCTAATTCACCTGGCATGGCACTTGAAGCAACACAGTACATTTTGCAACTTCTCGTTTTAATTCATATTCATTTGAAAATTCCAAATTTCCTTCTCTAATCACGGGCTGTTAATGTGAGGATTGGATCGCATCAGGGGTTGGGGGTAGGGGCGACGAGAAAAGGCCGGGGTTGAACATAAACAAAGTGGGTCCTGTTTCTGAAGCACTGTTTGCCCAGATTAATACAATTTATGAAATAATAACCCCTGCAGTGCCTTTGTCCCAGCAAACATTTGCTTTTTGGATTAAGCCTCGTTTCATTTTATTTTTCCATTTCATTTCTTTCCCCGACCCGTCTTCGAGCTCCACAGGCTGCAGACGGACAGGGGGAATCTCTGCCATCCCTCCTCACTGAAGTGGAACGGTGAGAATTGCATTTCTTTCATTCTCCTCCTGCTGTCCTGAAGGGAGGGGATGGACCACAGGGTCTTCCTTGCTGAGCAGAGCAGTCATTCTAACACCCCATCTCATTCCACTGCCTGCCATAAATTGTGTTCAGGGTGAGGTGAATTTGAAGTTATAACTCCCACAGTCTCTCTCTCCCCCTTCCCCTCCATTCTCTTTTAAGTATTATTTTTAATATCACTAGGACACAATATGGGAATTTCATCCCAGGTATCAGCTTCAGGAGCTAGCTGAAACTATAAGAATATCCATGGTCAAGCATCTCCTTAGGGAATCAATGCCATAACGACAGCCATATTGAGTCAGACCAAAGGTCCATCCAGCCCAGTATCCTGTCTACTGACAGTGGCCAATGCCAGCTGCCCTAGAGGAAGTGCTTGCTTTTTTTTTTTCTGTTTCTGTTTCTGTTTCTGTTTCGTTTCCTTTCCTACAATATTTGTTAGTGTTACAAGAGAGGTTCTGGTTTTATTCTGGACTTCTGGTCTTGTACAAGAAATCTGTCTGTCCTTTAATCTAATCTAATCTAATCTCCCTACCTTCCTACCCATCTACCATTTCTCTCTCTCTCTCTCGCTCTCTCTCTTATGTCCGTTTGGGTGCCTAGGCTCTAAATGTATCATTTAAGTGCAGTCACTATCACCGTCCAAGAACAGGATATTTTCTACATCTTCCTACCCCCTCTCTCTACACGGCTTCTTTAAGAAAGGGGATAATCTTGCTGACCGTTCCTTAGCTGCCTTTATCTTGCAAAGAGCTGTGCCTTTTTTTTGTGCTCTGAAAGAGTAGGCGGGTAGGGGACACAAACTGGTCTCCTGCGGTAGGGAATTTACATCCCAGGACTGTGGTAGGATCTTCCCCGACCGTCCCTGCATTTAAATCTCTGGATTCCAGAAAGGATAGTCCTTTCTAGTGGCATGGCTTTATTTGTCGCTTGGGGTAGGCACAGGGCTGATTATGTTTCATTCAAATAAGCATCACTTAGTGAAACTGTCCTCACAAGTGCATTCCACTGTCGAGCAGTCCCTGTACTGCTGAATGCGAGACAGGCTGTCACAGGCAGCAAGCCGTGGATTTCACTCCCGCCGTTAGGATGTAGATCAGAACAAGTAAACCCTGATCTGTGCGTCGTGCTATAAAGGCCGTCAGGGCTCTGACAATGTGGCAGTTAAGCAGTGTGGCAATTAGGAGGGCTTAATTTCTGCCCCATTAATTCCCATCTCCCCGCAGTGACGAAGTTTACATAATAGCGCCAGGCTGTGAAGGGTTTTTTTTTTTCAATATGCATTGTTTCTAACAACGTAACCAGGTAAATGCCTTGATAGACCAGACCACATAGCCAAGGTAGCATTACTAATTTGATTATGTCGCTGTGACATTATTAACCCACTCAACCATCCTTTGGATGCTTGGCTGCATCCTGAATTATATAGTATGTTTCCTTCCCCACACTATCTCAGGATTTTCCATCTCTCTAATCTGTCCTCCTCTAGTATTACAGTATTCCACAACAATCGCCTGCAATACTCTGCCTTCCTACCTGCTGGCTAAGTGTTCTTTCCATCTCTCTCTCTCTAGTCAAGTCACACACCTCACAATGGTACGGTTTGTGTTCTTTGCTTTTTGGATCGCTCAAGGGAAGTGTTAGAAGTTTCTTGCCCAACACCCACTAACATCTACCAAGCAATCGTATTACTGTGACTGTGCCATCCTACCTTTGCTGATTTGCTCTGTCACTCATCGTTACACTATTATTGCTTATTATTATTTAGGGATGGTACTGTAGGTGCAGTACTGCATTTAGGGATGGTACTGTTGTTTTTCCTAGTGCCTAGGAGCCACACAGACCTACGCCCCATTGTGATGGGTACGGTAGAAACACAGAACAAAAAGATGGACCCTGCCTCAAGGAGCTTGCAAACAAAATGTAAGACGAGACAACAGGCGCTGGAACAATGTGTATAGTGGGGGTGCTCAGAGCCATTAAACCAAACTGTAAACCCTGTCTATGATGGAACCCACTTCAAGCCAGGGGGTGTGGCAGCACCCCCGGCCCCTCTAATTCCAGAACCTATGACAACATGTCGAGACACACGGGGGGTACAAGGAATCAGTGACACAACAGTCAGTGGTCTCAGCAGCCTAACCATGGTCATGTTTTTTATGTGCAATGATTTTAAGTGTTCTTGGAGAAGGGCAGCTTTTTACTTGAAGGTGTGTACAGCTTCTAGCACAGTGGGGTGTTGATCCTTTATTGGGCCCTGTAAGTGCTACTACAATACAAAGAATACATAATAATATTAAAATGATGCAGCACTAGAAACTATCTGATAGGGAACAATCTTGGGGGCATGGATGAAGTGACTTAATAGGTCTTTTCCATTTCAAAAACCTATGATTCACTAATTCCATTATACTAAGCTAATAATAATAATAAATTAATAAAGATGGCTTCTTCCACACATACCTTACAATAACCACCCCAAAATAAATAGCACATTAGTAATTTTTCATGTCTTTGTTCAGTGGCAACCCACAGAGAGCGGCTCAGACGATTAGAAAGAGAAAAGATGCGTATGCTTGAGAGAGAGATGGCGATCCGCAGCCTTTATTTCAGAGCAATCAGATTCTAAAGTGCACTTGGTCTGTGTTTTGTCTCATTTGCAGGAGGCCGAGGAATCAGTCTTGATTCATTCCCTGCACTAGTTTGTAACAATGCGAGGTGTTAAATAAAGAGGCCTGATTATACTATTTACCAAAATGCACCAGCATATGTCACATTTCAGTAGTGGCCCAGTGATGCTGGTGAGTGCAGCCGGCTCTTCAGAGCTTCAGGGAAAGTCAAGTAGGGGGTTGATTTTTCCTTATTTTTTTCCCCTTTAGGCCATTAGTTGCCATAACAACCGAATGTATTTTGTTGTTGTTTTTCCTCGCTGTCGCAGTGTCCCATGATTTTGCAAATAGAGTGCTTAAAAAAAACGTAGCCTGCCCCACAATCACTGTAACATGTGCACAAGCATACACACCATGGACACTTGGAAAAAACACACACACGCGTTGACACACACATGCCCCCCACCATGTCACAGACACAGGCACACGGCTTACCACACAAAAGATTGAAACACAGACGCACCCCATCCCATCACAGGCCCAAATACCACCCCACCACAGACACGCACAGAGTACACACATCTTCCCTGACACACACGGCGAACCACAACACAGGGACACTTACATATTTGTGAGTCACCACACAAGAGACAAAATAATACATTGTACAAATTCCTAAACAACAGTACACTACACACAGCTTTCCACTGACAGTTTGTTTACTTGATCCCTTCCCCACACACACACACTTACACACAGTGCTTGTTGCACACACCTGTATTATACACATGAACTATACACACCACACACACACACAACTTACCACATGCAGGGCTTAACTATCCCATGCATGTGAATACATTACACCCCTGAGCCACTCATCAGGCGGCCGCTGCACGACACCCACACACACACAATAAGCTTATACGCAACACACACAAAGAAGGAAAAAGAAGAGGGATGGATTTAAAGAAAACAAAACTCAAGATGAAACGGTGAGTTCCCTGTTCAGTGTCCTGATGGGCTCTGAAGTCTTGGAAATGTTAAATAACAGTTAACAGGTGAGACCATCAACAGACGAGATAGTGGATGTACTGAAATCTGCTCCAAAGCATGTGTCCCCTTTGCTAGGGAGCACAAATCAGCTTCTGGGGTTCTCTCCTTCGTTCGTGGGGGGGTGAAAAAAAATTACAGCACAGGCTCTGAGTTTAATTGCTCTATGATGCCATCTTGTGGCTTTTAGACACATGCATCTAATCTTTCCCTCTTTGTCACATTACTCTCCAAATGAGGCAATTATCATGCAATCTGCACAGGAAAGAAATCAGAGAAGGAGCAGAGCGAGGGGGATATCGGAGGAGGGGTGGAGTTTCTCCTTAGCTGCCATTGCTAAGCTCTGGATAGGTGCTGGCAATGACATGCATCTACTGGCATTCACCAGCCACAAAGCAGAGCTTACCAGAGCTGGGCAGGAAACAGCTTTCCCACCCCCTGAACAGTTGTGAAAATTTGAAAAAAGAAATTCCCATCCCAAATTGGGATGAAAAGTCCAAATCTTGAGAATTTTCACAAACTGAAAACCCTCCTCCCCTGCTCCAAAAAAAAAACTTGCATTCATTATTGAAAAGTTTTGTTTTGTTTCAGAATGAAATATTTCTATTTTGGTTTTTGTTTACTTATAATTAGCTTAAATTTCAAAAGTCATTCTGAACCAGTAAACTGTAATTTTTTCACTTTGAAAATGTCAAAAAAACTACCTGTTTTGACAATTTCGAACCCGTTTTTCTTTTCCTATACTTTTTTGAGTCCAAAAACATGTCAAAATCAGCCTTTTCCCATGATGTTTCAGTTTTGATGGCTTGGCATCTTCTGATGAAGAAAAAGTTGTGTTGGAAAAATTCCTGACCAGTTCTAGTACCAACCTCATCAGACCCTCCAAAAGAAATTGTGGGGTCATCAGGAATCCAACCTCAGACACATGAGTTTGTGGTTGTATTTTATGAAAGATCGGGCCCTGGAATATTATCTGCTTTCTGGCAGTGGATTAGCTCTCATGTCAGATGAAAAAGCAGAGCAATTGTTTTTTACAGGCGTGTCTATGAGCCAATGATTGCATGGCATGCCACAGTGTGAATCTACAGCACACCAGCTTCCAGTGCAGAAACATCCCATGTGGACACTGCTCCAGTGCAGTGAAAGTGCCGCTTCGTATACTACTATTTCTTGAAAATGCACTATGGTAAGCTGAGCTGGAGCAGCGTCCACATGGAATGTTAGTGCACGCCAAGCTGGTACGCACTAGATTCACACCCTGGCTGTTTAGACATGGCCTCAGGAATTGAAGAGGTAGCAACCTGATTCTGGTTTCACTCGCACTGCTCTAAATCAGGAGCAGCTCAGCTGAAGCCAGTGTGATGTCACCTGTGTAACCCGGGTGGCAGTGAGAGGTGAACCAGGCTTAGAATCTCCTGGCCCTTTGTTGGAGGTAGAGCCGTGCGAATAATGGATTGTGGTTGTCTGTATTTCACATAGGTTCAGACTCAGATCCCCTGGATCTACACCTGCCCCTCTCCTTTCTGGAGGGTCAGCTCCAAAACTAGAAGCACCCCCTCTACCCATTTCCCATTTGGAAGTGACTGAGATCTCTCAAGAAAAGCTTTTCTCATGAGCTGTCAGCTGAGTCTCATGAGCACAGCTGAACTGCTGAGATGTCTCCTATCTGGGCTGGTGGGACTCTCGAAAAACACTGTTCAGGGCCAAAACCTTGTGAGAACAGTTTGGGAAGAATCCTCTGTCCTCATTCATCCTCAGTGCTGAAGCCCAGCTAACCTAAGTCTATATCTCTAATTAATAATAATCCATTAAATCATTAAATAAAAATGATGCAACTAGGAAGTATAAATATGCAAACAAGGCCCAGTCATGCAGTCCTTACTCAGGCAGGACTCCCATTCAAATCACTGGGGTACATTCTGCTCTCCATTACACCAGCAGATGCTCAAAGATACTCTAATAACTTCAGTGGAGTAGCTCTGGGTTTAACCACTGGAGCTGTGAGCAGAGTCTATCCCAATGGACTTTTTCCTTCAGTAAGGCCTGCAGGAATGGGGCCAGATGTGATCAGCCAGTAGCATAGGACTGACCCAAAGCCAGCTGAAGTCCATTGACCTCAGTTGGCTCTGGACCATGTCTTTGTTCCAAGTATCAGCAAACGCTGTTGAACTAAAGAAATGCAACTGATTTCACTGGGAAGCACCCAGTGAGGTTTCAGGAGTCACCCCTACCCTGATGCAAGTGGATGCAATGTAGCCCAGGTCCATGCTTAAAGAAACACACCTTTTTGTTGTTGTTCAACAGAAAGCAATGAAATATTTTGGAGGCATCAAATATGTCTCGAATGAGGAACATAGCTCATTTGTCCACTTTGCGTCATAATCAAACATACCCAGCCACTGACCATTTTTTTAGAGCAGTTTTGTTTTCTCCATGGGTAGAAATCTGGCATGAGCAGCAAATTACCTGTGAATTACCTGCACAGTGGCCAAGAAGCCTATTTACCACCTGTACCTAAATTCGCTGCAGGGAATTTGGCACCTCTCCAGTGAGAACAAACATCAAGGACAAAATCATTTATAGGGATTGCTAGTCATAGCTGTCCTGCTCTCATTTGCAGCTGGCAGATTATACGGCGGGGAAACCAAACACAGGCTGCGAAGCAATAGGGCGTGTTAGCAGCAGCGGCAACAGAAGAAAGTTTTTGGTGCGTGTCTCATGTCGTTCTTGGTGCGGCATTTATTGAGAGCCTGTTCAGTCCCTTGAATGAAATGCAGAAGAACCCAAAACACTCTTAAAAAGAAGAAAAAGAACCTTGAAGCTAGGGACAAGGGCAGAGAGGTAGGACACAAAATGATGCAGGTAAGGGATGGCTTGACTAGACAGGACCAGTCAGAGACCTAGACCTCTCTGTGCCAGTAAGGAAATGCTGGGATGGGCAGAGCTCTGCCCTTTACTGCCTAGCTGTCATTAGCCAACCACACAGCCATGCACTTAAACACACTCAGAATGCATGCGTGCATAGACCCGTACATGCCCCCGAGAGATTCAAAACCCAGCATCGCCATCCAGTTCAGATCCTGATTGACAACTCAAACCTTTGTTTTACCATGGGCCGAATCCAACCCCCCTGAATTGAGATTGAGTGCAATGAATTGGTGGGTGGGTGTGCCTATGGGCACTTGATGCCTCCGACTGGATGGTTTCAGAATGGCTACATTGTGTCGTAGCCCCTCTATTGACTGTGGAGATCCACCTTGTCCTAAAAAGTTAGGGGCTTGTGCTTCTAAAGCAGAGGTGTCTGAGCTGTATCCCTGCTGCCCCTGGGATGTTTCATGTGTATGAAAGAGCAGCAGCCACAAAGTCCAGCATGGCCACAGATTTCTTTTGTTACAATATTTCTTAATTTTTTGTACTGTATCTATCCCCATCTAGTCCATTGTATACTACAATAGGATGCCTTCCAAAGTCACTTAATGACACAGCTCTGCTTCACATAAAATCCTCTATGAAACCCTGTATCCCAAAGTACAGCCCACAGATAAAATTGATGCTAGTGTGGAATCCAAAAGAATAAGAGTAGGTGAAGGGGGGAAAGGGAGGTTTCCCAAGGGGGGCTGAAATGAGCTGGAGACCATCGTTCTCCCTTTGCCTTGCCTTTCTGTGGTCATTTGCCCCCATGCAAAGCAGGTCTAAAAGGCAGGCTTTGTAGGTGCTTACATCCACTCTGCCCATGGGGGAGTAACCTAATGCAATGAAAACACTGATCGGGGGAGCTGATAAGCTGGAGGGGTTGAAGTCTGCGGCCACAGAGCTGGCACTAGCTGCAAAGAAGGGGGAAAAAAAATTCAGATATACCAATCTCCTAGAACTGGAAGGGACTTTGAAAGGTCATCGAGTCCAGCCCCCTGCCTTCACTAGCAGGACCAAGTACTGATTTTTGCCCCAGATCCCTAAGTGGCCCCTTCAGGGACTGAACTCACAACCCTGGGTTTAGCAGGCCAATGCTCAGACCACTGAGCTGTCCCTCCCCCAAGAGGAGGTGGAAGGAGATGCTGAGGGAGTGGGGAGGAAAATGGAGAAGGTAGGGACAAGATGCAGATGATGGTCCAGGGAGGGTTTGCAAAAAAGCCAGGGGGGTTTTCACTGGATCCAGCAAAGGGACCACAGCAGCTACCGCTGAGGGAAGACAGGGTTACAAGAAGCAGGCGTCGGGATAGGAGAAGGCAGTTAAGATGAAGAGGAGAAGCAGGAAGGGTTGGTAATTGTCAGGAGCTGTCTAAGGAGACAGCGAGCTGGTTACAGGCAGCAGAGGAGAGGTGGGATTGATTGAGCTGTGTTCAGAAGTGGGCAATCAATGCGAGAGAAAGAAGCGCATCTGTCCAAGTCTCACCATCTGCCGTCATCTCGCCTGCCACAGTGGCTTGAGGAGAATGAGTTAAACAGGCCGAATATGGAGAAAGGAGGAGAATATATCGATTCAGTCCCCTGGGGTGACTATCCCGTGGCCTCTCCTTCTCCTTCCCACCCTGTCGCGAGTCCAGAATTCACTGAGTATGGCACAGGAATGCTCTCACTCCGTCGCCCAAGATGACATGCTAGTGGGTTAAGTATCAGGGAGTAGTCGTGTTAGTCTGTATCCAGAAAAACAACCAGGAGTCTGGTGGCACCTTAAAGACTAACAGATTTATTTGGGCATAAGCTTTCTTCAGATGCATGGAGTGAAAGTTACAGCTGCAGGCATTATATAATGACACATGAAGAGAAGGGAGTACCTCACTTGTGAGTACCTGATGTGTGTACTCTCTTCATGTGTCATTATATAATGCCTGTATCAGTAACTTTCACTCCACGCATCTGAAGAAGTGAGGGATTTTACCCACGAAAGCTTATGCCCAAATAAATATTAGTCTTTAAGGTGCTACCGGACTCCTGGTTGTTTTTATGCTGGGGATTGTGCTGCTGGGGAGAGGGGAATCCATGACTCAGACGCATGCAACTGGAGAGCTGCATGCGTTCATGGGTGTATGGTACATGTGCTTGTCCTCAGATAGCTCCAAGCCTCCTTAGAGACACACACTGCTGGCTGGATCCAGCAAACAAATACTCTGCTGTGCTCTGCTACTCCTCTCGCTCTCTTTATTCTTTCACTCGCTGCCTTTCTCAGATTTTGGTCTCTTCTTTTGCTTTCTCTTTCCTCTCTCTTCCCTTAGTCCATCCTTTCTTCTTGTCATTTTTCTTTTGTTCTGCTTTCTCTCCTCTCCCCCTTAGTTTATTTGTTCATTTTTCTTTTCTTTCATTCATTCATTCTTCTCTCTTCTCTTGTATTTGTTTAGAGCAAATTTTCAAAGCTATAAACCCATTACAGCAAAGAGCCAGTGCTCCGAGCCTGCAGATGTGGCCAGTCCCAGAGTCCAATAACAGGACTTCTTTGGAAAAAAACATTATCAGTAATGTGGAAATGGGTTGGCTTGAGGGTAAAATTTATCATCATTACCCTAATATCATCTCAAGCCTCAGCTGGAGCAGCAGCTAAAGAAGACACCAAGGCTTAATTCAGTCAGTGCGGGGAAAGAGACAGAGGATGGAAAGTATGATTTATGACAGAAATCAATGCAATCATAATACTTTATGCTTGTAAAATTGGGCTGTTCCAACAATGTTCGTGGATCGCGTAGGTGACTTTCCACCAAAAAATTGTGGCAAGATACGTGGAGGGGCCCTGCAGTGAGATTAGGCCCCAATTTGGGAGGTGGATGGGGGCACATTTTGATTGCTGTGGCCTGTCTACCCTCAGGTCCCTGCAGGGTGACATCATGCACGTCCTGAAGTCTGAGTCTACAGGACAATTTGGGAATGTTCTCCTGCCCACTGCTGAACGATGGTGGAACAGTAAGAGAGGGAAGGAGGAGAGAAGATAGGAAAGCCAAAATTGGTTGCAGTGAGAAGAGCAAGTTCCTGCAGGGAGCAGTATTCCCAGTGGAAAGGTGAAAGAAACAATGGAAGTGGTTCTCTACTAATTGACTCAGTTTTAAATCTGGAGTATCTCACTGAAGTCAGTGGAGTTATACCAGTTAAGATTTGAATTCGCCCATCATTCTAATTTAGTGATGGGCAAACGTCAGAAGGCTGGGAGGTTTGGGTTCTGGTCCCTGAAAGCTGAGATGTTCTTCTAATGTAACAGGATCTCTAGTCCTGCAAAATCGGGCTGCTTGCATTAGCAAAAGTGCAAAGCCCATGCATGCATGATGCAAGACTCCATGCACAGATTGATCATTTGAGCTTTCATGCAAGAAGCATGACTTTTGAAGTTTCTCTTACATTTTTCATGCATGATCCTTGACGCACACAGATGTGTATCTTGCAGTTCTGCTGGTATGGATGGAAATGTCACCACAGTTCTTCCTATAGCTAATGATGGAGGAGATACTGGCAAAAACCCTTCCATATGGTGCAGTCTCTCTTAGGGGAAATGAAGAAGAATATTTAGTTATTATTTGTATCACACCACAGCATGTGAGGTACTTTAAAGACAAAGCTTGTGATTCAATGAAGGGCAGGGAGGGGAATTAGTTCATTCAAACCTAGAAATGGCCAAAAAATTATCACAGAGACTTTTTTTTATTAAAAATGTCTTTTCAAGCTGAAAATATTTTCACCGGAAATTTTTTGTTTCCTTTGAAATTGTCTGATTGTCCAATGAAAAAATCAAAATCTGAAAACCAGTTTTGAGTTATGTCTTTTCATAAAAAACAAACAAAAACATCATAGGATGATTTGGGGAAGGGGTCTTTTCAAATTTCCAGGGAAAAAGGCATTTTTCAACCAATTCCATCTAAACTTCAAAATAATTAAAAAAAAAATTAGTTGGGTCCAGCTGAAGTTTTGGGCAACAGAGGGGAATAATGAGTAAGATAATTCACACAGAATCAGGTCTCTAAACTCAAACCTCTTAATAAAAATCACCTCCATTTTCTTATAGTCACATGTAGGGTTATGTTGAAAAGCCACATATTGAGAACTGCTTGATTGTGTCAATTGCCTTTTGCTCTTCCATGGCTGGGGTAAGGCAGGATACCCATATACATTCTTCCTTTCCACTATAAGATAGGACTGTCTTGCTATCTGGATTCATATGCAACGTTCAACCAACACCTTAGGATTTGAGCTCCAAGCCCATGTGGATCAATGTGCTCTAATACATTAATTGAGTCATAGATTTTAAGGCCAGTAGGGACCATTATGATTATCTCTTCTGACCTCCAGCATAAAATGGGCCATAGAACTGCACCCAGTAATTTCTGCATCAAATCTATAGGGACCTAAGAAGAAGAGAGCTCCCCAAGCAATTATAAAGTAGATACACAAAGATATCTCTCACTTTCTCTCCCCCCTCCCTACCAATGTTCATGGACTGGATTTGAGGTGTGTGTTTTCAGTTGCCTTTGGACAAAAAAGGAGAGAGATATCTTGGGAAAGAGTGATTACGTGGCTGCTGTAGTACAGGGCAGGTAGTTCAGAAGCAAGTGGGGTTATTTTCATGTTGTTCTGCCTGAATCTGAATTCATCTGAATGGCTGCACCAAAAGACTCAGTCTGCTTTCAAGCCGGATGACTTTTCAGCAGTACCTGATGCAGCCGAGTGATCAGCCTGGGGACTATACTATAAAGAACAATCCAGTGCAGGCAGGATGGACCAGATGGAATTGAGTAAGTCTCCTCTTTTCACTCCATCCGTGAATAACTCCACCTGGATTGCATTGTTTCCACCGATGCTTCCAGCTTAGAACTAGCAGAGCAGAAAATATTTGTGAGATGATTTTGCCCCTGTCCTCATGTTAGGCAAGGGGGGACCCAAAGGAAGAGGCTCCCCTTGTCTCAGTGGGATCTCAGAACGTTCAGCAACTTGCTGGGTTGGGCCCTCATGATGGGGCTTCCCAAGAAGGGAGGAGCAGTGCTCAAAAATGTACAACGGAGCCTGTGCTAGTTGTGTAAGGGTGGGGCTTATCTCCAAGGTCTTTGTGTTCAGCTTGCAGGAATGCCCCTTGCTGCAATACTCAACTTATAAAGGATCCCTGCATTGCGCTAGCTGCAAGGATGGTTAAAGAGGTAAAAGAAAGGGGGAGACGCCACATCATTCCTCTCCACTGTATCCCCCAGGTCCTCACAGGACCGTGATGAATGAGGCTCAGTGATTGTGAAGAACCTGTTTCCCTCTCTGATTTGGCATTTTCACCTGTATTCTGCAGGAGGTGGGTCTTGGTCAGTCATTGGGTCTTTCTCTTTAGGACGCTCTGTGATCTCATGTCAGGGGTTGGGTGGCATTTTCAGTCCTGCAAAGCTTCCTCTCCCCTCGCTCCCCAATGCACGCAAGACTCTCTCTCCCCCCAAAAATAAAATCCCAGCCACCACCACAAAAGAATACCTGGAAAATTCAAAGCAATTTGGCCTGATTTTGTAGAGGTCTATGATTAATGTAGACCCTGACGATAGATACGTCGCTCCCCTCCCCTTCCTTTATTCTAACCATCTTTATTTACTTTGAGTGCTGTGATGAAGCTGGTATTTTCATATATTCGTTGTATTTGGAAAAATTAATAAACAATACCAATGGAATAAAAACAAAGCACTCATTTCCTAGAGAGATTTACTCTGTGCACTTGGATGTTGTTTAGACTTGCCAGATGCATTCACAAACGACACCATCACCGTAAGGAACTCCAACAACGTGTCACCATTCTTGCATCTAGAAAAGTTTAACAGCGGCTCCAGGGAGGCTGGGAAGAAAGAGGTCTGATGAACGAATCCAGAATTAAAAGTCTCAGATGCTGGGGATGCACACCACACCCATACATACATGTACCATTTGCCATACCACATGCAACCCAAAACTACCTCACCTAGAAGGCAAACAAGTACATATTCCCCAGACACGTCACCACATTTAAACACCACACAAATGTACAAACCCCACATACAAACACACATGCCTACAACCTCAGTCCTCCTGCCATGCACGCTTGTGCGTGCACACACATAAGTTACGAAAAGTTCCTTAGCAGGGGGGAAAAAATCCTATTATATAGCCTGACTGACGCTAACTTTTTAAGTACAGTCCATAGCTGCCAGTTGAGAGCTCAGGAAATAGGCCTCTGTGGATCTAATAGTTAATCAGCAATGCATGGACCGGGGATGAAAATCTCTGCTGTTAAGGATCAAATCTCAGAAGTAATTTCTTAATTTAGCAAGAGAAATATTCCAGGCAGCTGAATGGCATTTCATTTACTGTCCTATAACTTTACATTGACTGAACAGCCATTGTGAGTCTTACTTGCTCTATGGTACCTTTGCCATGAGTTGGTTTGATTCAGGTTCAGAAGGAACCACATGTTTGTAATCCACGGGAGGAGTTTGAAACATCAAATTCTCTCCACTGGTGGTCTTGAGAGCTGTCTCTTGTTGTTCAGACAGCTGGTGATTTGTGGTATCATTTCTTATGTGTATTACCATAGCATCCAGGACCTAGTGGTCTAGGCACCACACAAACAAAGAACAAAAAGACACAGTTCCTTCCCCTTAGAGTTTACAATCGAAGTATAAGATGAGACAACAGATGGATGCAGACGGTCAGATAGTATTGGTCAGTGTGATAGATGGGGGTCTCTGCACACCAGCAGCCCAGTTATTGTCAAGTTGTGGGGTTTTTTGGTAGGCATCATGGCAAAGAAAAGTTTTGAGAAGGGTTTTGAAGATAGATAATGAGGTAGCTTCGCTGATGTTTATGAGGAGCACCTCCCAAGTGGAGGAGCAGCATTCACAAAGTGGCACCAGCTGAAACACTTTCAGTATTGCCAGACTGGGAGACTGCATGGCCAGGAAATTGATACTGGGTTTCTGAGCCTTTCACTTTTAGGTCACTAGTTTTCTTCCAAGAGGACAGACTCTAATTCAACAAAACGAGTGGGCATGTTGCAGGAATTTACTGTGGAAGGTCTCTGGCCTGTATTGTGCAGACTAGATGATCATAATGGTTCCTTCTGCCTGAAAAGATATGAATCCAGCTAGGTTGATAAGCCGCTGCCATCCAATTGCTCTTTGTCAAATTAGCCAATGGTTTCAACCTGGTTCCTAGTTAGCAAGTGTCCACAGCACAAAACCACCACCACAAATGGCACCGACTGGTGACTCTTCTTGGCATCTCAGCAAAAAGGTGAAGCTGAAGCAGCCATGAAAGCCAAACTATTGTTCCATCATTGGAGGTTAATGTTGAGATCTGCCAACAAGGAAAAGTGTGGGGAGACTTGCAGCGTCTGTTGATTAATAGAGGCTTTCAGTCTCCAGTGCTATCAATCCAGCACCTTTCACTAATAAGAAAGTCATTACAACCATACCCAATAAATCCAGGTTATTAATTGCTGGATCCTATTCAGCATGTGGCACAAAGATTTTAAAAGTTGTTTTCAAGCAACTGGGGCCTGTCTGATCTACCACATCTATGCCAACATAGTCCACTAGTGTAGACCAAACATACACAGAGAGGAGGATTTGTTCTGCCCTGTGTAGGAACGTTCTGAGCAATGTTAGCTAAACCAACGGAAACCCTCTCTTGTTGGCGTACATCTGTGATGCCCTCAAGACAAGATGGCCTCTGATTTGCAATCTCCCAGTGCCACTTTTGTTTTCGCAGGGACCAACTGGGGAGCAGGCCGTGGTTGTGACATGGCCAAAGAGGGAGATGAGGGACAACTTTGTATTTTTTTTTCTTTTTTAAATGCTTGAAGCTTAAGATGTTATCTTCAGGCTACGTTGTGTGCCATTTTTAAAGACAGTGCTCTTAATAAACACCGACAGCAAATCAGGACAAGAACAGACGCAAGTTGTTTCAGGCGACTTCTGTCAAGCGAACAGTAATGCAACAGGATTAGTGGCAATCCTCTCCATATTGCAGGGAGCAAGTCGCCCGCAGATGAAGTGCTCCAGGCATTGAAAAGGGTCCTTCATAGTCCAGAGCAGACGTGCGGAATGCGACATTATCAACAGCTTTCCTTTCTGCCCTTCCATCTCCAGCCAAGGGTTTGGTGGCGGTGGTGGCATGCTGTTGATTTTCATTCTGGAGGCATCTAAATGAGCCCAAAGCTGAGCCGTTCCTTCCCCAAGCTGCACCCCTCACCTCCTTTATTCTTCCAATGAAACCAGGCTTGCCTTTAAAGTTAGAAGTGCTAATAGTGCACTGGTGGGAAGGCAACATTCTGAGCCAGTGAGCCATTAACATCATCAGTCCCATCAAGTGCAATCAAGTCAAGGTGCGACGCAGACTTAAAAGGGCAGGAGATACTGTCCCTGTAGCCAACACGTTTAATTATATCGGCGCAACCGCTGAAACTGCCAGCTCCAATCATAGCCCCTCTTCCCCGGCGCTGTTATTCTGACAGGTGTGGCTGCTGCTTACTGCCCATTGCTCATTTCCCCTCCCCGTTAGAGGGAATGGCTGTACGGCTCTGGTCTGGGACAACTATTCTGGGTAAAATCAGCCCTCCACCCCTGCAGACTTACACTCCAAAATTGGACCAGTTTGGACCGGCAGCGCTGAAATGGCATCTGGGCCTGGCCAAGAGTTCTTTATCCCAGTCTGCCAGACCAAACCGTATGGGCCACTGGGGGCCAACCAGTGTAAATCAGAGCACCCATTTATGGTGTAGGCTGGCTCGGCCCCAGAGCTGGGGATTGCAAAAATGGCTTAAAGGCACCACTGCTCCCCTCCTCCTGAACTGCACTGAATGCTCCTGGGCCACAGCTAAGGATCCAGTGTTCCCAGCCTGACTGGGAAATGCAACATCTTGAGCAAAAGCCTCTCCCTGTGATACTTCCAGTCAATGTTGTTGACTCCAGTGATTGGGGCACTAATCTGAGAGTCAGGCACCCTGAGTTCTATTCCCAGCTCTGCCACTGGCCTGCCAGGTGACCTTGGGCAAGTCACGTCCTCTTTTTCTCCTCATCCCTTATCTATTTGGATTGTAGACTCTTTGGGCCCATGTCCCCAGTATGTTGCACCATAGCCACGGACTGGGGGGTGGGGGGGAAGCACAGTGCCTAGCATAATGGGTCCTTGATTCCAGTTGAAATATTTTGATCCTACCGTGATAATCATAATAGCATAGCAGGGGTTTCTCTTCCCTTCGGTCTGCTGTGTGTCTCCAAGAGCCTTGGCATTCTTCACCAGCCAGGCACAGTGCCAGCAGAAGCAGTGCAATCTTGACATACACCCCTCTGCCTGACATGGAACACCCCCTGCTATTACAGTCCCAGATCCAGGCATTTCAGTCCTGACCCCATCTGTTTTTTGCCAGTGCTCCCCAATTCTGACCTACGTCCTCCCCTGCTATTCCAGTCACAACTCCGCCAAAGTGCTTCAGTCGGGACTTGTAGTAGCCCTCGCTCTATTCCTTCCCCAGACCCTTTCCCGGCTCTGCCAGGAGTCTCTTGGAAGAAGTGCATGGTGCTCCTTCTAATGCTTTTCGTCTCTCCAGATGGTTCTCTCAGCAGAACCCAGCTGATTAAATTCCTCAAAGGACCCGGTTTTTCATACCTTCTGCAGTCCTCTCATAAACTTGGGGCAGTCGGTGTGAGGACAGCTTTTTAAAGCTGTATGGCAGGCCCTTGGTCTGATTATAAGTTTCATGCAGCAGTCAGTTGCCTCCCAAGGTCGTCGTCATCTCCCACCTCCAGCCTGAACCCACAGCTCAGAAGGAAAGGAAGCCAGTGTGGAGCCATCTCTCAAAGCAAACAAACCTCCAGCAAGAACAAAAGGATCCACATGAAATCTCCAGCTTTTCTCCCTGGCTCATTCTCATTTCAGGCCTTGCAGGGACCTGCTTTAGCTTTCCCTGAGTTTCTCTTTGCTCTGTCAATGAAAACGCTGCATTAAACAGGAGTCTGAAATAAGCTTTCTCCTCCATGCTGTTTTTATGAAGTGTATAAAATAACTTAATCAGACACATACCGAGAATCACACACACACACCTGAGATGAAAGTGTCTCATGTTCATAAAGAAAGATATAGTGCTAGTGGCATTTCACACTGAGGTACCCTGGGACCATCACATGTCTTGATGAGACCAAGAGAGCTCGATAGACTTTCCAAACCTAATTAGTACTTAATGATCTGGAGAGACACGGATGTCCATCACCTCTACTTCAGCCCTACGTTCTTCCTCAAATTCTTAATTAACCTTTAAGGATATGATGTGCTGATGAGTTTCCTAGGATATCTCATTGATTTCTTTCACCCACACCCGCGTGCGCACACACACACACAAAACAGTGTCTTGAAAAACTCACAGCCCTGGTGCATTCCATGCAAAGGCCCTGCTGATCAATGTTTATTAATGAAGCGGTACCTCGAAAATTGTTAATTGATGGCCATGTACAGAACACTGTCTGGAATTTAACCTTATTCATCATTTAAGTATGTTGGAGGCTAGAGCGTGGTGTTAATTAATAGCTCAAGAACAAAATTGGTTCGTTCTGCTGTGGATTTGGGGGAGAAAAATCACAGGAGCGAAGGCAAAAAAAAAGGGGGGGTGATTAAATTAAAAAAAGAGAACAAAAAAGTAAGAGAAAATAGAGCCTAAGTCAGTGTTGTTTTCAAGATGACTCACTTTGTGCTGATAATGAAATAAAAATTTGCTCGTGAGCTTATGCAATATTTTACTGTTGTGTCATATTTAATCAACTCTGAGTTTTAACAAGCCAAGAAGAAGGTTGGGGGGGGGAGTTGCTAGGAATGGAGTGAAAACAGATTAATAAGTTTTGAAAAGTTAATAGCCAAGTTTTCAGATTAAAAAAAAAATCAATGTTGGTAGCTGAATTCCCCAGGGGGAAGATGACAAATGGAGAATGCCTTACTTAAAGTTCATTTAATAACAATTTAAATACGTGGCGGCAATGTAGGATGTGAGGCGAACAGCTGCATTTTTCCGGGGTTTCTTGCATTCTCTCTCTATTTCCAGTGGCTGTTTGTTCTACCTGGCAGGGGAGATACCATGATCACGAAGGCAGTTTTCCCCGAGTGAGGTTCATCCATTGCACTGCGGGTGTGCTGACCCCTGCGATTTCCCCAAACGCGGGAAACTCAACTTCATAATTTGTGGAAGTGGGGGACTGTGTTTGCGCTCTCCCCTAAAAAAAAAAAAAAGAGCTAGATCCTCACACCTTTCTAGGTCATTTAATCCATTACCATAGTATCACCCAATTTCTAATGTATTTATCCTCGTAAGCGGCCCTATCCCCATTGTACAGATGGAGAAATGAGGCACAGAACGGCTACATGATGTGGCTCAAGGTGATGCAAGACACATGGAGTGAGGCAGGGACTTGAATCTAGGTCTTCCCATATCTAGCCTGGACTATCATCCCCAGAGCCTTGTAGAGCTGCCCCTTCAATGCTTCATAGTTACTGTTATTTCATGATTATTTATATTAGAGTATGCCCTGGGCATACACTTAGTGAGAGCAATCCTTACCCTGAAGAGTTTACAGCCTAAAGAGACAAGACAGACCACAGGTGGGAAGGGAAAAGAAAGGCAAAGTAGCTTCCTTAAGTTTACATTAGCAATACACTGGCAGATACTGGAACAGAGCCCATATCTTTGGAGACCTAGCCCAAGGCCCTGTCCAGAGGGCCAAACCTCTACGAATAGGTTCTGCTGAGTACCCGTAAGCCCTATTGGGGTGAGAAGAGATTCAGGTCTCCAGCAGTTCTCAGGATCAGACCTATAAGAAAGCATGCAGTTCCTTGCATTAGGAGACAACATCTCACAATGGTGGGTCATGCCTGGGAGCGTGTTTGATCTCCCCGGGGCCAGGAAGGAGCTTTTCTCTGCTGGTGTGCGGCAGCGCAAATGAGCTGGGGCCCAAACGTTCATACTAAACTCTCTAGCCACTCAGCCCCCTGAGAACCTGAACCTGGTCTGATTTCAAAGGGATTGGAGGATGCTCGGTATTTCAAAGCAGGATTTTGGACTGTAACTTCTCTGGACTTCGGTCTGAAAATTTTGCCCTCAGTGTATTATGCGGGGATGGGCATGTGTCTTTTAAAAAAAAAAAGAAAACATTTCTCATCATGTTCCATTTCCTACCTTCTCCCCCCTGTTTTCCCTTCTTTTTATCAAATCCATGGCCAAAGCCTTAAGATCACTTGGCCAGGTCCATTTAACAACTTCCCAAGCCACACACAATGCAACAGAATTTAAGCAATGAAGGAGCCACAATGTATATTGTACTCAAGGCAGGTGCCCTTATACACCAGCTGCTTTTACCGATATTTACCTTATTCCCCTTACTTGCCATGTGGGATTCTCTCAAATAACATTGAACTGGTTGTGTTGGGATATGGCAAGCACTGAAAGCTGTGTAACTTATTTATTTATTGTTCTTTATTTCTATAATGCTAAGTCCCATTAGTTTGATGATTATTGCTTGTCCTTTGCATTGTGGTAGAGAAGAGAGAGACCACAGCCCGCTTGTACTAGCATGTAGTACACCGTCCCTGCCCCACAGACTGATTCTGTTCTTTGCTTGTAGAATGAGGTCCTGGTCCAGGACTGGGGTTTCCACTACCAACACTACGATAAGACAAATAAGAAATAATGGTCTTCATGTAGCCCCAAAGTGGAGCCGTGGGGAACACAGTGGGAAATCAAGCCCTGAGAAAAACCTGTGTGTTCTGCTGAGCAGTTCCTGAGAGGGACTGAATGCCATCAACGCTCCATACTGCACCGGCAATTGACTGCATTCGGCACCTCGCAGGATCCGGTTCTTACTTGGACACATGCTGCACAGGGCACAACTCTCCAGGTGCTTGGAGCTGCAGAAGCTTTGTCAGTGAGGAGATCAGCATAGAGAGGCTTTATGAAAGCAGGGGAGAGAAGGCAATTGTACGTGGCACATGGTGGAGGACAGCTAGTCCTGTGGTTAAGGCACTGGATTGAGACACAGAAGAACTGGATTCAATTTCCATTGCTGCTAGTAACCCACAAGCCAAGTCATTTAAACACTCTGTGCCTCAGTTTCCCTCTTTGCAAAGTAGGCATAATAGTGCTTCTCAATTGGACAGGGAGGGTAAATGCATGACTGCCTGTGAAGCACTCCGAGACTGCAGTGATGGGAGCCAGATAAGAACCTAGGTAGGAAGGAATAAGAAATGAGAAGCTTTTCCCAGTAGAGGATACAGAAGAGAGAAGGGGCTAAAGGGAACAGTAAGGAAAGGTAATATGGAGGAGTACAGGGAATGGCAGGGGAGCAAAGGACTGGAAGGACCCCCTGGGCTATCGAGCTATTGCTAGGGGTGTCAGATGAGATGAGAAAGCAGACATGTGGGCTGGGATTGTGCTGTCCAGAGTTCTGACAGGAAGGAAAGGGAGCTTGGAACTGCACCTCTAGTTTGAATCACATTCAAAATTATGATGTCAGCAAATTCTTGCCTGTTAACCTATTGGTGTGGAGTCCATATATAATGCACCCCTGGTTACTGATTATTTGCAGGTTTGCTGGAGTTATCCAAAGCTTCTAGGCAATCTGAATATGCTCAGAGTCCCACATTCGGTAGCCCAGGCTTTGCATCTGGGGCTTGGTCCCCTGATATCACACTGGCAAGCTTTTGCATCAGGGAATCCAGTACACGGAATTTAAAAGCCAAACATCTAACTGAAAGCTCTTTTCACTTCCGCTGCATGGGATAACTGCAGCTGCAGCATCTGACAGCAGCTAAACAAAGTGGAGACAAGCTGTTTCCAGGCAGTGTTCCCTTCCCCTGCCTCTTATTATAGACCCCACAGAGTAGGACATGGAGCTCAGAATCTGAGCTCCATATTGTTTCGTAACCATTAGCACGCTGGTCTATTTCAGCCAACATAATATTTAGGAAGAGGTGTGAATTGCATGGCTTCTGGGCATTAGGAGTTAATCTGCATTTATTTATTTATTGAATGAGCTTGGTGGCATGATGTTTATGGAGGTGATCAATGTCAGGCAGGTTTTCACCCTGGAAATATTCACATCTCTAAAAAGAGGCACTGGAATTTTACAGTCTAGGACTGGGGCTTTTGAATCGCCCAGGGCAATGCAGAGCAATGAGTGAGAGGCTGGTAGCTGAGTGACTACGCCCTGAGCGGCGGCTCATGTCCAGTCATTAAAATCTGTTTGAGTAAAATAACACATTTCCTTTGTCTGGGGGGATTCGCTTGTAGTCTGTTCTGAAAGAGCCACAGGGTCTGTAGCCGCAAGAGGTGTTATGAGAGTGCTCTGCAAGAGAGATGTCTGTATATAGGCTGATAGTTAATGGATGATGTGCCAGTAGATGGCACTCAAGAATCTGCAGCATTTTCCATAGGTGTTCTAGCACTAGAGTTGTTGCATTCTGCGAATGGCTTCCATTGCCCAGCTCTTTATGGGGCGTGCTTTGCAAGCTGCAGCATGGCTTAAAGGATAGAGCACTGGCTGGGGAGTTGGGAGACGTGGTTTCAATTCCTGGCTCTGCCACTGAGCTGCTGTGTGACTCTGAACAAGTCATGTCACCTCTCTGTGCCTCTATTCCCACCACACACACGACTGTATGTTCTTTGGGGCAGGGACTGTCTCTTGTGGTGTGTGGAGACACCTAGCACAATGAGGCCCTGATCTTGGTTGTCTTATCCACCACTGTCATGCAAGTAATAGTAATGCAGAAGGGATGCCAGTGACAATGCCCTGTGTAGGACAGTTCTTGGTGGGGGCCCATGCACTGCCCACATCTGGGGATGTGGGATTCTAACCTGCACTCTCCTAGCCTTGGTGCAAAAGGGCAATCTGCTGAGTGTCTTGAAGTCAATGGGCATGCCTTGCAGAAGGGACCACTTAGGGCTAGATTCTCTCCTATACCTAGGATAAGTCCAGGGCTGCCTGGGAGGGCAAGTGGGGAAATTTGCCAGGGACCCCGTGAGCCTTGGCCCGGCAGCGGTCCGGATCTTTGGCTGGCATTTCGGCAGCAGGGCGCCCTTCAGTGCTGCCGAATACACTGAGCGACTGAAATGCCCAGCGGCGGTCCAGGTCTTTGGCAGCATTTCGGCGGCGGGGGGCCCTTCAGTTACTCCATGTATTCGGCAGCACTGAAGGGCGCCCCACTGCCGAAATGGCTCCAAAGATGTGGAGCGACTTAACGGCCCCCTGCTGCCGAAATGCCGCTGAAGACGTGGAGCGACTGAATGGCCCCCCACCCCCGAAATGCCGCCGAAGACCCAGACCACCACTGGGTGAGTACAAGCGCTGCAGCTCCCCCGCTTTGCCCCAGGCCCCCTGTTTCCTCTGGTCAGCCCTGTATAGGTCAATGCAAGAAAGGAGAAAAAGCAGGAAGGAACAGATCCAACGTACTGATGCTCAAAGCAATTTAGCCCACTCTGACATGCCCCAAAACACCCACTTCTTCCCCTTTGCATTGCGGCCGGGACCAGGACATCTGCATCCGCAGGGAGTCCCCCTCTGATGGGGAAATTCCTTTCTGCTCAGTTGCAACCAAATTCCAGGCCTCTTTATACTGGAGTGGCTCAAAGAGGCCAGAATCTGATACGAGAATCTGTTCCTTCAAGGAGCCATTCTCAATCATTCTGCCCGGGCATGTGGCAACCTGTGACTTCCCCTCCTCCCCTTCTTTCCTTTCCCCATTCCTTAGTACCTGTCTCATTCCTGCTACCCTCTCACACCACCGCCATCCCTAGTAAGCACATTGCTACAGCCAGCACCACCATGTCCATTTGCCATCTACTATATCCCCACCCCAAACCACAGTCTGTCCTTCTGTCCTTCAGGCCCCAACTCAGCAAACCAGCCGTGTTCAGCCAGTCAAGCATGTGCTTAAGTGGTTTGCTGAATCAGGGTCATAGGCTGTAAGTTATGTGGGGCAAGGGCTGTCTCCACACCTGTGGTTTATGTAGAGCCTTGCACGCTAGGGATCAGACTGTGATTAATATTGTGATACTAACAGAGCGTATGCTGTATCCTTAGAAAGAGCAGCATTAAGGAGCTGGTTAATGATAATGCAGAAGGGGGTCTCTTCTCGATCTTCCTGTGACTTAGCTAAAGGCTGCTGGCTTGTAGGAGCCTGAAATGGATGTTGATTCAATTCCCTGTCCTTGTCTCAGGGCTCCTCTGGAACCAGAGCATTTGTTGAAATGGAATAGAACAGTCATTACAAATGCTAGACATTAACGGTATGAACTTCGGTAGCCATTCAACAATGTCATTCCCCAAGCACTGACTGTTGGGTTTTAATGACATTGTTCTATTAAAGCTGTTCGAATCCACCACTTGAGAGCCGCCTGGCTGCTGTTGTCAAAAAAAATAATAATACTTTGACCTTGATGTCCTCGTCCATCTCTCCATCCTAGTCCTGTTTGAAGGCAATTGCTGATACAACAGACGTCCTGTATACAGGCTGCCACTCCTCCTCCTGCTTGCAGCAGTTAGGGGAGCAATATAACCTCACTGGGTTTTACCATCTCCTGTAAGGACCACGGATAGGGTTGCCAACCCTCCAGGATTGGCCAGGAGTCTCCAGGAATTAAAAATGAATCTTTAATTTTAAATGATCTGATGTGATTAAATCTCCAGGAATATGTCCAACCAAATTGGCAACCCTACCACCAGATTATCTAATCTGGCCGTCTGTAGGTCACAGGCCACTAACCACCCCACATCAAGCCCATCAACCAAAATTGGATCAAAATATTGCAGCCCTCAGGAAACTAAACTGTTATCTGTGACCAGGGGCGGCTCTAGATATTTTGCCGCCCCAAGCACGGCATGCAGGCTGCCTTCGGCGGCTTGCCTGCGGGAGGTCCCCGCTCCCGCGGATTCAGCGGCACGCCTGTGGGAGGTCTGCCGAAGCCGTGAGACCAGCAGACCCTCCGCAGGCATGCCGCCAAAGGCAACCTGCCTGTCGCCCTTGCAGCGACCGGCAGAGCCCCCACCGCAGCTTGCTGCCCCAGACACGCACTTGACGTGCTGGTGCCTGGAGCCACCCCTGCCTGTGACTGGCAGAAAACAGGAGGGACTGAGGTGGCACTAATGCCTGAATCCCCTGCAATGGCAAGAAATTGATTCAGTGAGATAAGGCCAGATGATCCCAGCAAGTGAGCCAGGCTACAGAAGATGGTGAAAAAATCCAAGTTCTCTGCCCATCTAACTAAGGAGGAAAATTCCTTCCTGTTCCTGACCAAGGTGATGAGTTAGATGCTGAGGACACGAGCCAGACCTGCCAGCCAAGCAGCTGAAAGAGAATTCTCCCTGGCCCATCCGATGGGATTGTGGGCAAAATCAGTCATACTTGTATCTACCCACTCCCCATCTACCATTTCATTACCTAGAGCAAATGCATCTACAACACTAGAATAATGAAATGGGCCAAATCGTGAAGCTGCTTGTCACCCATCTAGCCATCTGTCTATACAGTATCACTCCCATTGGTATCTGGGTGCCAAGCATGGGACCTATAAGTCTCAGCATTGACCCAGCAGGACCGTGTTCTCTCCCCCATCCTCAGGGGACTTATAACCCCTTCTCCCTCTTCCCACTCACTGGTAAGGAAAGAGAAATGGATAGCTCTTAAGGAGGCAAGGGATCAGTTCATCCCGGTCTCCCCTCATGGTGAGTTCCACACCCACAAACTCTTCGTGGTGAAGTTCCAATGAGCTTCATCCAGAGTTCTGGGGGCTGCCTCATACTGTTGATTATAGTATTCTAGGGGTGGCTTGGGGCAGAAGGTGGTGCTTTAAGCAGATTGGTCCTACCTCTTCAGGAGGGCTTTAGAATTGAGGACCAAGTCCTTAATCAGTCCCTAGGTCCTGTGTGAATGGGAGGTCAGCCTGAGTAAGGAAGGACTTATTCCAATAATATCTATTAACTAGGACTTGAAACTCAATAGCAGCATAAAGGCAGAGTATTTGGTTTTGTAAAAAAAAAAAAATGTGTAAGTTATTCCACCTAGAACTGATTTTTTTCCATGGAAAATTTTGAGAAAAAAGTTTTTGTTTTTTTTCAAATTTTTCCATGGACTATTTTTACTTTCCAGTGAAAAATCAAAATGGATATTTCAGTTTGGAAATTCCACCTTAGTGTCTCATGGGCATTGCAGTTTGGAATATTCATGCTCCCATTGTCCTCAGTTAGCTGGGATCCTTGACTGGACTGTGTCTTCGTGATGCATCATGGTCTCCCTTTTGGGGAAGGGAGAATATGCAGCATGGGAGACTCTGGGCATGATGTAGCCTGGGAGATGTAGTACAGCTCATGAAGAAGAGTGGAAATGTAAAGATCCAGAACTGCACCTCCTTTGAGGCACCCAGGTGGAACATATCACTGGAAATATTTTGATTTGGGGGCATTTGATTTTTAACCAAAAAACCCCACCTGTTTTTCCCCTCAGAAAGCAGACACTTTTTGCCAAAAAAAAAAATCATTTAGTCAAAAATTCAGTTTTCTGCCAAAAAACTATTCCAGTGGAAAATGTATGAACCATCCTAACTCTAGTGCTCATGACTGAAGTTACTGATTAGTAAGAAAATAGGTGCAGCTGCAAGGTAACCTTCCCTCAGAGTGTCCCACTGCTCCTCGAGAAGGACTGTCTCATTAGCGACAAGCGAGGCTCTAAGACAGGGGTTCAGTACCCAAACTGAGCCAATGCATGCTGGGGTTTTGCATTTAATCTCCAGCCTCTAGTCCCACCCCCGTATATGTCCCTTCTGAAACTTGATCCTCTTTCTCCAGTTCCACCCTTCGTACTACAAGGGATCATCAAACCGCCTCACAGCTGAGGCTACCAAGAAAGGGACATTTGTTACCAGTGAAGATATTGGGTTTTGTAAAGTGGACACCTACCTCAGCAGACTCTGGACTGAGTCTCACCAACTCAGTTCACACACAGACTCACATCAGCACTAGAAGAAGGTAATAATATTTCACCAATTCCAAGCAGCATCCTACCACCCTGTCACTCCTGTTGTTATCCTCTTGGCAAGCCAATCCGTCACAGTTTCAAGACCTGTCTCTAGTGTGTTCCTAACCACTCGTTTGTGTTAGGGGCTGGAAAGCACCCTTGTTCACACATGTCAAAATCAGCAACTTCATCAGTTGAACTGTTGCAGACTTTTCCCCCCTGCCTGCAAATGGGGATGTGCTGTGCAAGTGAAAGCCGAAAGCTCCTCCACTGCATGTAAAAGTGTTGGGATAAAATATCCACTGAAGCATATATTTTAAGTATTTTCTTTTACTTTAGCTGTCCATCCAGGATGTGGTGAGTGATACTGTTAGGATGGACTCATAATGATCTTCCATTTATATAGCACTCTCCATCCAGAAGGACCCCATTCCAAAGTACTTTGTAACTTCAATAGCTGAGCGTTCAAACTCTATATATCACCTGTATCTATCCATCCATTCGTATCTATCGCGAGCTTTAGAGAACTGTCCTTACCGCTGACGAGCAGCCAACTCTGAGCTGGGACATAGCAGGTGTTTAACAGCACACAACAGTGCTAACGAACAGCATCATAAAACATTTCCCCACTTTGACTGATGTGAGAGCTCTTTGAGGTAGGGATTTTTAGTGGTTACTATGCCCATGTACAATACCTAACACAATGGGGCACTGATCTTGGTTGGGACTTTGATATGATCCCGTAATATAAATAAATAATAGCCAGAGGATTGGTTTCCCAGTGGTGATGATAAACAAGGGGGAGTCACTTGACATAGGTTCTGAATCACCTTTGCCATTGACTAGCTATGTGTCATTGGGTAAGTAACTGGGCTGCCTTTTTCATTTGTTTGTTCGTACTGTAGTACTTCCTAGACACCCCAGTCAGAGAATCAGGGCCCCATTGTGCTATGCATTGTATGCCCACACAACGAGATGGTACTTGAGCTGACTAGCTTACAATCTAAGCATGTGACAAGAGACAACAAGTAGATGTTTGCAGTGTTGTGCTAGTTGTTGGTCCCAGGATGTTAGAGAAGGAAGGCAAATGAAGTAATATTTTGCATTGGACCAACTTCTGTTGATGAGAGAGACTAGGTTTAGAGCGACACAGAGCTCTTTTTCAGATCTAGGCCTCAAGATCTTTGTGTCATTCGAAAGCTAGTCTCTCTCACCAACAGAACTTGGTCCAGTGAAAAATATTACCTCATCCACCTTGTTTCTCTAACAGGCAGATATAACAGACAGACAGACAGAAGGAGCACAAGGTGACAAGGGGCTAGTCACTGCCCCACCGGTCTGGCTACATTAATGTGAACTAGGAACTCCTTAGTTCATGCTCACAGCATCATAATGGGCAATTACCCCACTATTCACAACCACATAGTTCAACATGCAGGGGAATCAGACCATTATGAACAGTGTGATAAGCATCCGTCTTCCACCTCTCCTTGGTAAAACAGGGGTATTTGCACTTGATCAACCTACCTAGCATCTGAAAATCCTTAAATGAAGCATGCTATGCAGGTGAGATTTTAGGCAGGTAACCTGAAGTTAGAATTTACATAGACCAGCTCCTACTCCTTGATAATGAGCTAGAAGATCTTTAATGACCCTGTGTTGTAAGAACTACAGCTGGGTGAATCATCGGTGTTTAAGTTCACTGGCAATTCTGAAAAGTCAAAACGACTTGGTTTCAGGGTGAACTGAAAACACTTTTATGATTTTTTTGGCAAATTGAAAAGAAAAAAATAGCTTCAGGTCAATCAAAACATTTTTATTTTGAGCATTTTAAAACAGTGTGATTTTAAAAAAAATATTAAAGGGAATTTTTAAATGAAATGTCATTTTGAACTGAAAAGTATAAACATTTCATTTCAAAAAGGTCAAAAGAAAACATTTTGAGTCCCCCCCACCCCCCGTCTCTCCCAACTGACACCAGTTTGGCAAAACTGACATGAATTTGTGAAACGTTTTGGTGCAGTGAATCTACATTTTTTGCTCAACAAAAATGTTTTTGATAAAAAGTTTCACTAGCTCTAGCCTGGGCTACTATTTTCCCTCTCATCCATAAGCTGCGGCAAGTCAGAAATGTCTTGTCTCTGATCCGTAAATGACACACCACTCCAAATCCATCCAACCTACCCCTTTTGAAAAACAAACCAACAAACCCTAAAAGAAAAGATGCATTATTAGTAATAATTACCATATGATTTGCTGTTATTGTGCAGTATGTTTTGGAACAGATGGAAATCCAATTAGCTTATTTATTCCTTCAGCCATTAGATGAAACATTCATTTCAGGGCCACTCTTTGCCTAGGCTGAATAGGTTGTGATAAAGAAATATTTTCATGGGACTTTGTTTGAGATGGTTTGTCACATAACTTTTTCCCCCCCCTCCTCATGAAAGGACATTGCTGGCTGCTAAGCAACAGAGTAGCTGTGTTTTCTATCCAGGGACAACAGTCCTCATCAGACAGGCTTTTAGCTGAGAGTAATTCTATTAATTAGGGCTGCTGCAAACTTCCCCCTTCAGCTTTTCCCTCCCCTTCTTTCTTCTGTTGCAGCTATTACTATTTTTAATTAATGTGCCAAAATGTTGGCTCCTAACTACAGCACGAAGTGAGAGAGACAAAAGAGCAGCACTGGGGAAAGGGGAGAGGGTCACCTGCCAAAGAGGTGATTTGTTTGGCTAACTCTTTAAGAGAAAGGCAGATTTGTCTGTCACTTTCCTTCAGGATAGTTGCTTCTAACCTGGGGAGGGAGCCAGGGATGCTTTTCTATGGAGCCATGGCTATGGTGCTAGAAATAGACAGACCCACTGCAAATCTGAGGGCTACACTTGCAGATGTAGAGCGTGAGTCAATTTAAAACTGATTTTTTTTTGTCTTTTGGTGTCAGACTTTTGTTGAAAATCTGAGAATTAAAAACAAAAAAAAACAACAGAAATTTACCCAAAAAATTATTAGCATTTTTTAAACAGCTCTAGTTCTTAACTCCCATTCATGTGCATTAGATAATGCCTTCTTTTTAAATGGGATCCATTTATTTTATTTTCATATGAGGGAAATAAGCATAATGAACAGATAAGCAAAATATCTTGGTCCAATCTTTTGCCACATATTTAGTGAGAAACCCATTCCCTTCTGAGCAATGTCACTCAAGTAGTAAAGGCCTATGCTTTTAGGGTGACCAGACAGAAAATTTGAAAAATCAGGACGGGAGTGGGGAGTAATAGGAGCCTATATAAGAAAAGACCTCAAAAAGGACTGTCCCTATAAAATCGGAACATCTGGTCACCCTATATGCTTTTCCTAATTAAGGTAACAGGTTCTAACCCTGATAACGATCTATGATAGGACTTATTATATTTTCATGAGAATTTTTCACCCTCCCTCTTCCAGCTCCATTATTCATCCACTTTCTGATTTTTACTCTCTTGTTCTCGTTCCAGATTTTGCCTTATTTCCTCTCTCTGCAATTTTTTTCCTACAGTCTCTTCTAAGTGTAACAGGAACACAATTGTGTTTGGGTCAAACTTTCAAATCCACGGTGCTCAAGTAGATTTGCAATAAATCTAGACGTGTTCTGCACACACACTATTCCCTCAATGCAATATGGATCTCCAGAACTAGCACCATTAACTACCATAAACCAGTTTAATCTCAATCCCTAATCACAAAGCAAACTTCTTTCTGGTGAATTGGCAGTGGCTGGCCTGTTATCTTAGAGGTGAGGTAAATAAAGATTCATGGGACCCTTATATAAGTCACGCACAAGCCGTCCTGTTATTGATGTGTGACTTAAAGGGCTGTCTAGCAGCGAAAAAGTCATAGTGATGATAAGCTCACCTCTGCTTCGGTAGTTCCTAGCTGGTTCATTAGTGTGCATCCCTGGCTAGAATTCTATTTTTGATTGTGGCTGGTTGAATCATATCACCAACCCCCTAAACAAGAGAAAGGGGCAGAGGGGGATGACCATATACAGCCACTTTCTCTTGCTGTCTAGTTGTTCTTCATGGACAAACTCCCCCCTGCTGCCATCTCTGTTTTGATTTTGGGTTAATAAGTGGGCTGATTTTTATCAGATCAAGGCAGATAACGGGGGTAAAAAACAAGGGAAGAATGATCAGAAGCAGCAAGTTTTGACATTTAGGAGACTGGACTATGGAGAAGGGGGAGGCAAGCGGGAGGTGTAAGTTAGTAAACTAGATTGGTTGGCCGAGAGCTCCACTTACTGGTACCTGGTTTGCGCTACAGGAAGGAAGCGATGTCTGAAGAGGACAGAACAGAGCAGAGCAACACCCCAAATACACTTAAAGTAAAAAATGAAGCTCAGAAAAGCTTCCTCCTTATTCATAAGCTAATTGAGTGCTGCCGTTCGTTACTGAGCGCTAGCAGTGTTCTCTGTGCTCTACAAAATGCAGAGGAAGTTACCTGGCTGCATATATGGAGGATCTGGGGTAAGGATGCCATCTCGTGCAGTGGACTTCACACTGGCACTGCTCGCTCTCTAGACACTGAGTCTGCCTGCACTGGGGCGGAGACATTTGAGAGGGTCCTGAATTCGTAAACATTTACCCATGTGCTCCACTTCGCACACAGAAGTAGTTCACTTCAGTTCGATGTGTGTCAGGGTTTGCAGAGTTGGAGCTTATGGCGTATGTCTGCATTGCAAAAAAAAAAAAAATGTGGCTTTAACTGGTGTTGGCTATTATCCCTCATAAGCTGATTTGGCTTCAAATAGCAGTGAAGATGCTGCAACTTGGCTTTTGACTGTGATTTGCAGCTCGAGTTCAACACTAACTGTAGCCTGGATGAGAGTTTTAGCTGGGTGGATGGATAGGTCAGGTCATATCTTAGCCATGTTGTGCAGAAAGAAGCTGCAGGACTTAGACACAGCCTGGCTGTGAGGATTTAGCAAGAGGTCCCAGGTTACAGGGAGCTGAGTTGCAGGTAGAACCATGGTATTGTCCACAGTGATTGAGAAAGGCGGTGAGGAGGAGGACTTGGGGGCAGAGGGAAAGATTAAGAGCTCTGTTTTATCCACCTTGAGTGTGAGCTGATGGCTAGACACACTTCCTAGTTCTATCCAGAAGCAGAAGTGCTAGAATTCGAGGAGGTGTGGGGGGAGCTCTTGTGAATTCTGAAAGCCTACAATTAAACCCAAAAAATTTGCTGTTTTATCTCAGTTTGCAATAGACTCAAAGGTATAAACTTAAAGTTCAACCTGAACTACTCCAAAGCCAAAATATAGTTGTAAGAGTCATAAAACTTTCATGGCCATAATTCTTTCCCGTCTCTATGCAGTCAATTGAAACATTTTGTTTTGATAATTTGACATTTTTTATTCATTGAATTTTGTAATAAATTAACTTAAATTTCTAAATGAAAAGTTGTTTCAAACAAACAAAAATGCCTTTTTCCTTTAGCAAATGTCAAAGCAGGGGAATTGTGACAATTTCAAAACGTTTTTGAAAAAAGTTTTGAAATGAGAAATTTGTTGAAACCAGCCATTTCCAGAGAACCATTTTGTTTTCAACAAAACAGCATTTTCTGAGGAGAAAACACTTCAACAGAAAATTCCCAACCCACTGTATCTTTAAGCACTTCCAGATATACATTAATGAAGTCTGGCAGTCCCTGTGATGGAGATGAATATTATTTTTATTCCCATTTTACAGAGGCATAAAATGAGAGATAGCAAGCAAGTTCTCAGAGTAAGCAAGAAATAAACCCAAGGATGAAACCAGGAACCCTGACTCTCAGTACACTACTCTAACCATTAGTCCATACTTCCGCTCGATGACATACAGGACTGTTGTATATTACTGATATGTTCTCCTTTGGACTCTTTTGATAAGCTTCCTAGTTAAAGGGAAATGCTTCTTTTTACTTGAGGAACTAATGACAGTGGTGAGGATTGGTTGGGGGTGCGGGGTTCGAGGCGAGTTAATTAATTTCAGGTTTTTTAATCTCTTTTCTTTTGTACAAAACCATAAAACAAAAATTCTGTGTAAGCCACATGTACCTCCAGTAATGGAAAGAGAGGCAAGGATCTGACTAATAGATATTACGTTCCATTATATGATCTTGAAGTCAATAAACATTAGGTTACCTTCATGCAGTGAAAAAAGACCAGATTTATTAAAAAATCTTATCTGGAGGGTTTGCATTTCAATAGGATGTGAATTTGCATATTTTAACAATAACCTCCCATCATTCTGTCTGATCTGTGCTCAGTTGGCCATACAGATCACTTTATCTTGAATAGATTATCACAGGTTTAATAAACCCTTCATAATATGCAGGTATAACAATGGTACTTCATTGGATAAAGGAGGTATTAAACTTCTTTTTCTGGAAATAGGGGTGGCCCAGCTAGTGATTAACTTTATACCTTTGTACATTCTTGTGCTGAATACATGATTAAAGGCGAGCATTCCCATTCACATTCAAAACCCACTGGCTCTTCAGAACTCCTTTTAACTCCTTATTGCCCACAGTGGCTGAAGAGACCAGACAGAACGCAGGAATTGATCAAGCCAAGTCTGACATGGCAGTAGCCAATAGCTGATGCTGCAGAAGAAGGCAACATCTCTCTCCCCTCTTCTTGATCCCACTCATGCAGTGAATTGTGCAGTGCTACTCCATGGAGAGTGGATTGGAATCCTGCCTAGTTCCCCATGAGGAGTAATATCTAATGGTCTTCCCAGCAGAGGGTGGAAAGGTTTTCTTGCAGATGACTCAATGGGTTTGTTGGTTACCGTTCCTTCAGATATTTAACCACACAATTATATTTTTTGTTCCTCACTCACTTTTGTTTCTTTGAGAGGTTCCATTTTCCAGTAACTGTAGATTATAAGAGATGAGATGAGCTATGCTTCCTCTAATGATAATCCTACTGAGCTACCATAACTTCTTGATCTCCTTCTTCCTTTCTCTGGACAAGCTGTGTTCGTACTTGCTTTTCCAAAGCTCCCTTCACGAACTGTTCACTCCTCGAAGACCAGCTGACCTATGTACTACGTGACGTAAGGAATAATTGAATAATAATAAGTGAATAACTGAAAGTTATTGTCATATGATAACATGGTATTATTGACCATAAATGGTTTGGTTAAACACACACACAGCATCTCAAGTGAATGAACTGAATCTTGAATTCTCATTGTCAAGCATCAGTCAGATGGGGAGATGGGCATTATGCCCAGGTGGGGCATTTTAGAGTTCATCAAGGCAACATTTGTGATGATGCCCAGGTAAGGTTCTTTTGGGGAACTAAGCAAACTATTTGGAGTAAGTGACCTGAACCTTTACCCAACAGCCTATGTGAGCTCAAGCCTTCTCTAAACTTTGGAAGAGCTCATCAAGTCATAGATTTTTAAGGCTACAGGGGACCATTGTGATCATCTAGTCTGACCTCATATTTCACACACATCATAGAACCAAGAATTCCTTCATATGGTCCAATAAGGGTAGTCGAACTTAGAGTGTGTCTTTTAGAAAAAGATCCAAACTTGACCCCTTTACCACTGTTATTTTTCATGTCAGCTCAGCCAGCTCATCACTTCCTAGTTCCACTCGCAAGTGGAAATGCTGCCTTCACCTTTCTGGAAGCAGGAAATACTGGTTCCCATGCCAAAAGCCTGTTCTCACCATATAGCCAGTGTAAGATCCTGATTGGATCTGCTAACAGGGGCATCCGTAGATCCATGTGGAACCCTGGCGACTGATTATTTCAGTGGCACTCTGCACAGGTGCGTTGTTCAGGACTAGTAAGCTTGGCTGGTTTAGATAAGCATCCAAATGCATGGCTCTTCAGCTGAGCCAGACTTCTCAGATGAGCCCAGCCACAAATCCAGATGCCATATGCCCTCATCCTTTGGCAGCTGGAACCTTTGGGTCCATCTTTCAACAGATCTGAACTTCGCAGCTTGGGCTCATGACAAATAGCGGTATGGCCTCTCATTCGCTTGTATTTGTTTGCTCTTAATCAGGCACAATGCTAGGTTACGTATGTCTGGCTTCTTTCTAGCAGCATTCAGCACCTGTTCCTGCTGCCGTGGAGCCCAGTGGAGAGTGTTGACATAGAGCTCAATGGCTGCCTAACCTCAGGGATATCACAGGATTGGTGCTTCTAAAATGTCTGAGCTTCCACTGGTGCTGGGCCATGGGTGCTGAAGAAGGTAAAGTACCCATGAATGTGGCATTTATACAACAGAAATTGGGCGCTGCGCAAGAAGGCTACAGGCCTCCCTCCAATGCACACTGAAGTCAGCAGCTGTCTTTGCCCTGACCTCAGTGGATGTTAGATCAGGCCCATAGTTCTTGAGCCACCATCAATGTCTACATTCATTGCAGAAAGATGATGTGTTATTTCTGTCGTGTTGGGTTTCTTTCCCCCTTCAGGTGCCAGAGAGAAACCCCAGACATAGGGTCAGTTGAAAGGAACTTCTCTGGCTTTTCAGTTTCTCATTATAGTAGGTGATAACCTTTACACAGTAGCTTCCTTTGTTCTGAGGAACTGCGGTGCACTGTGGGCAGTGCAGTGGCTGGTGTGTATATAATATGCTCCTCAGTCCAGTCCATCATATCCAACAACAGCTGTAGGTGACACACATTCCCCAAATGAATCCTCACTTAATCCTTTCTTCCACTCTGTACAATGGACTATCATACCGGCATTATCTGTGTCTAGATATCTTGGATTTATAATGCTTCTAATTAATATCAGTTCCCCTTTGCACACACCCCATTTAATCAAAACCTTGCTTGTTTAAACAGTCTGTTTTATTACATTACCAACCTATGAAACCATTAACTCACTTAGAAGAAGTAACTCTGTAGTCTTGTACACCTGAGGTGTAATATTCCAACAATATACATTATGCAGAGTATGTTACATTATAACAACACTCAGTGTTTATATAGCACTTGACAACTTCAAAATCCTATACAAATGCTGTCAAATTAATCTTCGCAACACCCCTGTGAGGTAAGAATTAGTATCCCCAGTTTACAGCTAGGAAAATTGAGGCAGGGAGGTGACTATAGCCCAGATTTTCCAAAAAAAAAATTATCCCAGACCATGGCCAGATTTTTAAATACTTAAAACCCATAGTCAGGGGCAAATTTTCAAAAGATTTCAGGTAAACTAGAACCAAATTTTAAGGAGTGCTCAGAACTGAGCAACTCCCACCCAGCACGCTGAGCTTTTCTTAAAATCTGGCCACATGTTTTGGTCCCTAAATGGGAACTAAGCTTATAGAATTCTCACAGAATCAAGCAACTGGTGCCTCATGTTGGGTACCCATAAATGGCTCCTTTAACAATTCGGGCCTAACCCTTCTACCTCAATTTCTGTCATTGGTAGAATAGTGATAAACATCCTTCCCACAAGACTTGCAGGGTTTAATTGGTTACTATTTGAAAAGCCCACTTATAAATGCGAAGCATTATTGTTGAAAGTATTTTGGTAACAAAAAATAACTGTCTGGAATGCAATATTCCATTACCGAGCCTTATGCTGATCCATCTTCATCAAATTAGTGTAACTATTAGCAACACTGAGTTCACTTCTTTTGTTTGTTTCCTTGGTAAATAAGGCACCGGGAACAACTATGGCAGTGACTACATAATATTAAAACAAGGAGAGAGGATATAATAAAGTATCATAAAATATCACATTTACTTTCATTTGCAGCATCTGGCTTTTAGGCTCCTACCAAATTTTAGCATCAGTGAGTTGATGTGAAGTAGATTGGACCCTATGTTTAGGGGGAGTTGATTTAAAAACAAACAAACGTATTTTATCAAACAATATGAGTCAAAATATTTCCATACTATTGGTTTTTTATCTTCAGCAAAAACAGGTTTGGGGGCGAGTTTAAACATTTTCTTGAGCAGCCTGAGCCCATAAACTCTAGGATCTTGTGAGGTCAGACACAGGAAATGGAAAATGAAACTGGCTAGACTAGATTCCCCATCAAAGCTAAGCAAAGTCCAAAGAGGAAACAAACCACATAAAAAGAACAGGAGTACTCGTGGCACCTTAGAGAGTAACAAATTTATTTCAGCATGCGCTTTCGTGAGCTACAGTTCACTTCTTGCTGTAGCTCACGAAAGCGCATGCTGAAATAAATTTGTTAGTCTCTAAGGTGCCACGAGTACTCCTGTTCTTTTTGTGGATACAGACTAACACGGCTGCTACTCTGAAACTACATAAAGAGTGAAAAGCTAATTAGACTTTCAGAATTAATTTTACCAACTCCAAGCATGCAAAACTCACAAAATTGTCTTAAAAATCAGGGGAATTTTAAAATGTAAACTTTGGGGGTCTTCTATTTGCCTTGTGGGGTTGAAGCCTTTAGAGTTTGTGCTTTCAAGCTTGTTTTCTGTGTGTGTCACAATAAAATCATAAGAGTTGGCAGCATTGAAAATGCTTATAAATATGCCCTGGTCAGGACAGCTTTTAAATACACATCAACCCGTGTTAATTATACAAGAGACTGACAAACATTGTTGTCTAAAAGGAGGTGGTCTCCCAAAATATAATTGTACTCAGTGAGTCTGGTTCTGATCTCTTTCATTCCAGTTTTACCCCAGCTACCCCTAATCTACACTGGCATATGTAGAATCAGGCCCAGATTTTCAAAAACACACAGCGTACTAAGCTGCTTTGAAAATCTCACTGTATGTTTAGGACTCACTGGGACTGAAACAGATGTCATTTTAAAAGAGTGAGCTCTTGCATAGGGTTTCCTGTAATGGTGTTGATCCTGCCAGCACTCTTTCAAACATCATGCTGTGTATTTTTATCAAGCCATTTTTGCTGCTGTTTAGAACAAACGTTGCTGTTCCATGGACTTCATTCACCTCTATGCTGGTTCAAACTCATTGACTTCAGCTGGAGTTACTTCTGGTTCATGTGAGAGGAGAATCAGACCCTGTGAGTTCAGACATGTACCATTAAAAGGTTAATGGCTGATACTGCCTGAAAGTTTATTGCTGAACTTCTACTGTCTCTGATCTTTGATCAAATGCTATGGCAAAATATACATATATATGCTGCCAATGAGTTTTCTCTTCTTGATGAGATCTTGCCCATTCGTTTACCCCAGCATTACTCTGGGGCATCACCAGAGATGAAAATGTTACACAGCAAACTAATGGTTTGAGCCAGTGACCTAGTGAAAAGCCAGTGGGAGTTAGGGAGAAGGGAGTAAATAACTCTGAGCTCTCGGCTGTGATGCTAGGGTGTCTGGTGGATTCCGGCCATTAGCCGACGTGGACAGGTGAACCTTTACACCAAATCAATCATCATATTTATTCTAATTGTGTCGTAATAGTCCCCCAGGAGCTCAGTTCAAATGAGCTTGACATTATTAAAATTTTAATGCCCAGTTTTCATAGCTGAATGAATATTTAAAGGGTATGTCCTGGGTTTAAGTTATGATGATGAAGAAATTAATGGAATGTCTTGTTTAATGCATTGGTACATGTTGATGCAAGGGGGAAAAAAACGTGGTGTTCAGAAAAAAGAAAGAAAGGCAATGTTTGGGTATAATTAGACAGAAGAGGGAAGCATCAGGGATGCATTAATCTTGGGGATAAGAGCATGCTGGATGGCTCTCAGTGGAGTTATTATAGGAAATATTTCTTATTTAGGGGGTGGAGGCGGGGGAATGGGGTGTGGCCTCAAACCAGCAGCAGAGCCAGCCCTGCAAATGACAGATCAGAAAAAAATCCCCATTAGCCTTGAATATCGCCCTATCTGTCCATTTGTTTGGCACAACAAAATCTTTAGCATGCAACAGTAAACCCTTTGCTGGCTGGGGCAGGATCAAAGAGCCTCCTTTGTTCCTCAATCAGGTGTTTGTTTACTCAGATCAGCTTCGAAGGATGGTATAATCCTTTGGGGTTACTCATCACTGTAGTCATTCTGGCATTGTTCACTATCAAAACATAGGACCTGATGTTACACAGTGGTGCAAATGGGGAATAGCTCCTTGCAGATCAATGGGTCTGATCCTCAGTTGATGTAAATCGACATCACTCTATTGACTTTACTGGAACTATGCCAGTCTACCCTAGCTGAAGATTAGGCCTAGCATCGACTGAGATCAGGATAGATGCTCTTTTACACTGGACTTTGTAGAGCTTTTTAAAACCTCCCCCCTTACTCCCTCACCAACTGAAGAAAGAAGCACTTGGGTTGCTTTGGTAACATTCATTTGACAAAGGCTCTTATAATTATATAAAAGTAGGCACAAACATTACCTGGTGGGCGAGAGCGGGCCATTCTCTGGACACATGATGGATTTCAATAAGCTCTTCCATCCTGCAAGAGATGAGGAAATTTGAGTTAGTGCTCAGAGTCCTTCCACTAAAGGGATACCATCAAGAGCGGATATTTTATAAAAATAAGATTTTCTTGTTTTACTGCTCACACCTTCAGTAACCAGAGGCCCGATGCTGTGCTTTGCTAAGGGGTTTGTCTATGTGCAGTTCCGCTGGTTTAATTTAAGGTGTGGTTTGAAATCACAGAGTAATAGACTGTGAGGAGGCTTATTTCAGTTCAAACCAGGCGTATTTCAGTTTAGCTGATGTCAGTTAGGCCTTGTGCACATGAGAAAGTTCCCCAGATTTAACTAAAGGTGTGGTTTTAAGTGTGGCTCTGTACTGATACAACTTGCATCTACTTCCTGTTCTGTGGGTGGGAATTACTGGAATGCCATGTGCCCAGCCATGCCATCTATGCCAGGACGTGGCATACTTCAGCCAAGGATTCCTTTGTGTCATGGGAACAGTCAGCTGCCCTCTTGTGGTACCCCCTCTTCTGGCCTTCAAACAGCCATCCACCCTGGCCAAGCTCATTCTCAGAAGCAAGCACCCCGCACACCAGGACACAACAACTCAAAGCAGCACCAGACCCGGCCAGAACAACAGATGCAAAACCTGCAGACATGTCTCCACTGTTATGGTGATCAATTCCCACTGCAACACACCTTTCAAGATCCATGAGTCTTACACATGCCTCTCACAAAATGTGATGTGCCTCATCCAGCGCATTAAATGCCTCAACAGCAACTATGTGGGTGAAACTAGACACTCGTTATGCTCTTGAATGAAAGACAAAAACATCTTCGCACCCATGGGCAACTATTTTTCACAAAACAATCACTCCATATCTGACCTAACAGTCCTCATCCTCAAAGGAAACGTACACAACACCTGGCGAGCCTGGGAGTTTCAATTCATAGCTCTGCTAGACACTAAAAACCATGGACTACCATGGACTCAACAGAGATATTGGCTTGATGACTCATAATAACACTCTGTAACCCACTAACCGTCCTATGTCTTAAGACTGCAGAGGTGTTAATTGGCCTCTTCATCTTAAATGGTCTCCTAGAACATGTGCTTAACCTTCGTGCTAAACAGTCTGTCCCACGTTGTAATTAGCTCTGACACTCTGCTTACCTTTTCCAGACCTGAAGAAGAGCTCCTTGTAGCTCGAATGCTTGTCTCGTTCACCAACAGAAGTTGGTCCAATAAAAGATATTACCTCTCCCACCGTGGTTCGCTCACTTACGGTCTGTTGGCATTGCAACCGAGCGTGTGAATGGCAGCTCCCGTAGACTTACCTGTGCTCGCTGTACTCTAGCTAGCTTGATAAAAATAGAAGTGAGGATGGGGTGACATGGGCATCAGCACCCAAACCTGCCTGACACCCCTGGGTATGTACTCACTTGTGCACCACAGTGTCTTCCCTTCTCTTCTCTGACTATGGCCAGCATGAGTACATCTACACAAGCTGCCATTCACCACCATCCCCACTCCCTTAGGGTGACCTTACGTCCCCTTTGTTCTGCCAGAGCAGTGCAAAGAGGACGTTGCAGAACCAATGACATGGCCCATTATCTTCTAACTGTAAATCGAGCAAAGATGGGTCAAGGTTTTGCTTGGCCCTGCAGAGGGGCATGATGCGGCAGAAGTAAGAGAATGCAAACATGCTCAGGGCAATGGCACTGCCAGCAATGTTAGCCTCCCAAAAGAGGGTGTGAAGGCACAGGGGAAGTCCTAGGGCATGGCTTGCAATGGAGTTGTCCTGGCATAAAGGAGAGCACATCTTGGAAATGGGACACAGGCATAAAGTGCTCTCCAAGAAGGATGTTCTCCAATGGGAGAACAGAATTTTACCTGCTGCGTCTGGCCCTGGGTGAAATTGACTAAATAATTTACACTACTCTAATTGCACGGCTGATTGTTAAGCAGTGTGGCCATGCAAAATACTTACACGTGGGCAAGGGGTTTGCCAGTGGTTCTGCACAGGGTCACAGGTGCAAACTATGGATCTGAATAGAATAGCATAGAACACAATTGCCATTTAACTGCAGTACAGTTGGAATCTTAAAACAAATGGGATTTTGTAATTGACCATTAAGAGCCTGATCCTGCAGTTCCTGACTCTGTCGGAGTAGCTTCATCGGCCTCCAAGGGACTGCTGGCATGAGAGGGCGTTTTCAGGCGCAGCCCCCAAGTCATTTGTGCCAGGTAACTGCACAGTGCTGTGAGGCTGTTTCACAGAATGAGCTGATCCTTGGCTCTTTCAGAGATGGATTTGCCTATAAACTAGCGGCATGTTCGGTGACCATCTCTTGCTAAGCAAAGCTGGTGACATCCCTCTCGCTCTAAAAAATCGGACTTTATTGTTCCAGGCCTGCGGCGATACAGGGCTTAATTCTGCCAGGCACTGAGTGCTCCAGTGAGGTGCTGAAAGCCTTCCAATGCCCTTCGGCTTCATTTAGGTGTTGATGCGCTCAATAGTTGAGCCCCGGCAGCTTAACATTCCAAGGAGCATATCGTAGCATGTTTTGAATTGTAAAGACTTTATATTGGTATGAACCAGGTCAGCAAGTGCTCCCAACCCAGCCCAAAACACTTCTCAGTTGAGAAGTTGGGGATTTCAAGCCAAAGGTTTCTGTGCATGAACCCGCCCTGAACCTAAAGCCCCTCTAGGTTCATCTATATATACAAGACAGGTGGGAAGATGAATCGATAGTTAGATGGATGGATTATAATGTGTTTTATATGATATATAGAAAATACTTTTGGAGTGCAGGGATGGCCAGTAGCAATCATTCTCGAAGGTAGGCGCCAGAGCAGTGAGTGATTTGTAAAGGTCAAACCCTTCAAGATATTTTTTTTCATATCTCATGCAATCCCATTTCAGATCTTCTCATCTATTTGTGTACACGGCTCTGACACATGTCTCATCTAGGAGGGGGAGAATGGAATTAAGAGTCCATGCTAGACAGATAAGGTTTGGGATAGAATAATCTCAGAAACATTCTTCATTACCAGCACTTACCCCCTGGATGCTGCCATGGTATTTTCCATAACTGTTTTATCACGTTGCCTTTCACTGTTGTTTAATTAACCGAGGCAGCTCGAACTGTTTTACTTTGCAAGCAAGTATCCGCACACTTGCCAGTTTGTCGTAAGGCTGCTGGTACAGTCAGGCCAATTTCTTCCAATACCGTTGGAGTTGTTATTTTTTTCACTGAGTTGTAGCTAAAAGATCAGAAAGTTAAGGGTCAGATCCCAGCTGGTGGAAATCAATGTAGCTCTGACGATTTTAAGAGAGCAACGGCAATTCACACCTGCTGAAGATCTGATCCTAAATCTGATTTCGGTAAAAGGATAAAAGGATTGGCTTGAATCTGCTGGCACTGACAGCAGGTTCATGCTACTGCAATTCTATTCGCGTCAGTGGAGTTACTAGTGTAAGTCAGAATCAGGCCCAGAACTTTGCAGTCAGATATGAAATACAGTAAAATTGCAAGTTAATTTCCAGTCCTTTCCAACCTTGACATTAATATAGTTTACATTGGTGCCTTTAATCCTGAAAGATCACACAATAGCTATGGGCCCAATGCTACAAACACTTAGCAATGTGAGTAACATTGCTCACCTGAGTAGTCTTGTTGATTTTAATGGGACTATCCATGGGAGTAAAGTTACTCACATATACAAGTTCAATGTTGGGCCCTGAATCCCCAAATGCTTTGCATGTTATGGGCTCACTCACCAATCTTTAGAGGTGCTGAGCACGCTGGCCCAGATCCAGCAGAGCACTTAGGCACATTCTTAACTTTAAGCACATGAGTCGTCCCCTGGGCTTCATTCCTGCTGATCGCTGGAGAGCTGCCATTTGCCCACTAGTGAAATGAAGCCAACTCTGTGGGGTGATTGTCACGGAGTCACCGGGCGATGCTCTGGAACTATTCCCCACGAAGCCAGTCAGAACTTTGGGAAGCCTCCTCTCCCTTGGAGCAGACTTGTTCAAGGCAAGAAGCTCACACGTCTTCACCTCCTGGGTCTCTCCTTGGAGCATTCAGCATCCTCTGCCCCTCCTTGCGCTTCCCACAGCCAGCCCATCCCAGCAGGGTCCTGGGGAAGCCACAGGGTCCTGCACCCCCACTTTTCAGTCAGACGTGACTCTCAGCCAGCCAGTAAAACAGAGGCTTATTCCATGATAGGAACACGGTCTAAAACAGAGCTTGTAGATACAGCGAACGGGACCCCTCGGCCGGGTCCATTCTGGGGGGCAGTGAGCCAGACCCCCACGTCTGCACTTCACTCCTCGTCCCCAGCCAGCTCCAGACTAACAACCCCCTCCAGCTCCTCCTCTCTGCTCAGCTCCTTTCCCGGGCCAGAAGGTCACCTGATCTTTGTCTCCAACACCTTTAGTTGGCACCTTTGCAGGGGAGGGGCCCAGGCCATCAGTTGCTAGGAGACAGAGTGCCAGGCATTTAGGTGCACTAGCCCTTTGCTCTGTAGCAATCACACACCCTTATTCCACCGCCTAGATACTTAAGAACTGCAGGGGGGACACTGAGGCACCAACACAGTATTCAGAGCAAACATTCCCAGTTCGTCACAGTGATGTAGTCGCAGTTGAATTGCACCCAGCAGCACCATACAACCATTTGGAACAGGAAGTGAAGGTAAATAATGCATCTGGTGGAAACGCAGGGTAGTTACCCAAACATTGGAATTGGTCTTGGCTCTCAGTTAACACCCCAGTTCTTGCAAAATGCCATGAGACCTTTAATAACCACAAGTGATTTTTATAGTAATGACACTAACCTCTTATATAGCCATTTTCTCCAGTAGATCTCAAAGCTCTTCACAATCGTTATTATATTTCTCCTTGCAACGCCTCTGCGAGGTAGGGCTGTGCCATTATCCCCATTTTGCAGATGGGGCACTGAGGCACAAAGAGACTAAGTGACTTGCCCGTGGTCACACACAATGTCTGTGGCAAAACATGGAGTTCAACCTGGGCCTCACTATTAGCAATGAACATACAGCCATAAAGCATTTGACAATACATTGTTTCCAAAGGCAAGTGTCTCTTGCCTATTAATGGCTGGGGCATTGGTTCAGTGCTGTCTAAGAAGGCAGAGGGCTACCTGCTGAACCATAAACTCCACTTCACACAGCATCTGAGTGTTTCTGGAGGTCTCTTGAAAAGGCAGGATCCAAAGCCCACTGGAGTCAATGGGAATCTTTCCATCAATTTCAGTGGGCTCAGGATCAGATACCAAGCACTGACCTGCCTTAACCCTACTCTGCAGTGGGGTCCATGCTGTTTGCTGGGCAACTTTCTGCCTCAGTCTGTCTGTCTTGTACCCTCCCAATTAGTCTTTACCATGACATTGTGCGTTCACATAACTCCAAGTTCCATTCGATGGATACCTCAAGCTGCAAGCTCCCCTAATTGTTCACCAGTCAGAAGTGGTTGGAAAGGACAGAGCTAGCTGTACTGAGGTGATCTATTGTGTGTTAACTGAAGCCATGTTGGGGGAATTGAGGCTTTGCTTCTACTTGAGCAGGGAAAGCTGCTAATTTCCACTTTGTGAATCTACTTCAGGGGTGGAAATGACGAGTTGTTCTCAACTCTCAGAGGCATAGCTGTGTTCGTCTTTATCCACAAAAACAAGGAGTCCAGTGGCACCTTAAAGACTAACAGATTTATTTGAGCATAAGCTTTCATGGGTTAAAAAAACCTAGTTCTTCAGATGCATGAAGTGAAAATTACAGATTCAGGCTTGTTACTTGTTCACAGGAAACTATAATAATTATTATAAATTATTATAATCATCATCATACCTATTACCTCTTATCTAGCACTTTTCATCAGCAGATCTCAAAGCGCTGTTCCACGGAGGTCAGTAGCATTATACCCATTTTATGTTTAGAGACACTGAGGCACAGAGCAGTAAGAAGTGGCTTGCCCAGCAGACTAGTTGGAGAGCTGGGAGTTTCCTGAGCCCCAGGTTAGTACTTTGCCCACTAGGCCACACTGCCTTCCTCTAAGCCTAACAGGATGTGAAGAATGAAGGCTTTTCTTCCTCCTAGGTTTAAAAGTGAAGCTTTGGGCAGAAAAGTGACTAGATAGAAACGACGCCTTCTTACTTGTCCGATCCACTCCCCCTGTGCCTTCAAAGCTCTAACTAGTGTCTATAAATCTTTGATTGATTTTTAAGCCCAAAGGGGACCTCTGAGATCATCTTCTTTAATGTTCTGCACAATTCAGGCCATAGGATTCCACCCAAAGTTTTCTGCATTGAGTCCAACAACTTGGCCCTATACTGCTAGTTATCAGGCTGGTTGCAGCCCAGCTCTGGGTGAAGGAGCTGGATTCTGTTCTGGCTTGTGCATCATCAATATAATTATTAATCAAATTCCAATAATCTTCTTGTCCTCCCCTTCCTTTCCTGGCGCTTGTCACTCTTGCTCTTTGTGTCCTGTCTCAAATCAGTTTGCCAGGTGCTTGGGACAGGGTCTGAATTTTTTTCTGTGGTGTCGTACAGCACCTTGCACAATGAGGCATCCATCCCAACTGAGGCCTCTGGACACCATGGCAATAGAAATATGAATGAATGAGGCTGGGGAAGAAGAAGGTGGAAGAGACAGAGAGGAAGAGAGAAAATGGAGAGAGATGGAATCAGTAAGAAATCAGCTTTCTCTCTTTCCACCTTCCATTCCCAGGCGATCCTTCTACTTGCTCTAAATTAATTTCAAAGCCAGAGGGAGCAGAAAGGGGAGTGGAATGGGGGAAAGAACCTTAAAAAAAAATCACAATGCAGAGAAGCGTCTGTCCCCTGTCTAATTCCTGCGCTGGCCTGTAGCCGATGGTGCTGTGAAATATACAGCAGCAAGCTCTGACATTTCATTTCTGCAGAGAATTGAAAAAGGGCTTGCTGTAATTCATCGCTTCTTGTAACTCAAACCCTTTCTGACAGGAGTACCTGCACTGTCTTTTAACAGTGGCACCGCTGCTGCTGTAATTGGACATGAAAAATGATGTCGTGTCTGTACGTGCGGGGAAGATTCAGCTGGAGGCTGGGTGGGGCGAGTTGTGGGCTAAAGTGGGATGGCAGTTCTGGCTGGTATTTAAGGTGTCAGTATTAGCAATGCGGGGGATGGGAATGGCTGGGGGGCATCTGCCTGTGGACCCAGATATGCAGAAGTGTTAGTAGCACCTGCAGTGCAATCTCTCAGGTGAGGCTGAAACTGCAAGGTGCAAAGGATCATGGGAGACAGAAAACTTTACTCAGAGTTGTACCATGGGAGTTTATTTGTATGAGCAAGGTAAAAACTCTCAAATCACCCATCTGCCTGTTTACATGTTTTATTTATTAGTGAGCCCAATGCTCCCTCCTGTAATGGAGCCAGATCAAATGGGCATGGGAGTTGGAAAACAACAGCACCCACAGAAGTCCCAACTCAGGTGGGGAAACTGAGGCCCGGGGCACTGACGTGACTTGCCTGAGGCCGGGGCAGAGCTGGGAATACGCCTTGGGTCTCCTGCCTGGAGAAAGAGTTAGGAATAAAGCCTGCAATAAGGAGGATTGCACGGTGTGATATACATCAGTCTGTAATATGCAGGTGTTCAGGTGCAATGTTTCTGGATGAGGAAAGATGGCCTAGTGGTTAGAGCGATCGCTTCAGACCTGGGTTCAGTTCTCTTTCCTCCCACAGACTTCTTGTGTGACCTTAGTCAAGTCACTTAATCTCTCTGCACCACAGTCTCCATCTACAACAAAGCGCTGTCATGACAGCCTCACAGAGTGGGAGCCCAGAGCAGCCAATGTGGTCAGACTAGGTGATCACTAGGGTCCCTTCTGGCCTTACACTCGATGCATCTGTGAAAGGGACATAAAAGCCCTGCCCTCATTCACAGGGATTGGGAGAGGAGAAGTACACTGAAGATTGCGAGACACGCAGATGCTGCTTATCTGGGGCCATATAAGTACCCCAAACAGGTGGATTGTAAGAGGTCCTTTCTCAATGAATCAGATCAAAGGGAGCCATTCTGTCTTTGAAACATGTCGCCGAATGAGTTTGGGATAAATCCATGTGTTTGCTAGTCTGTGGTGAGTTCACTGCTGAGATGAAATCATTTCTTTCACTAGTGTCAGCCCAACAAGGATCATCTAGAATAAAGAGCCACAAACACTGCAGGAAACTAACGCCGCCTGGGCAAAGGCGAATTGGATTCGTAGTATGAACAGGTCATTCCCATCCCTAATTCTTGTGGTCCAGTGATTCTATAAATGCTGCTGCTCTGTGTTATTAGAACATACGAACGGCCACACTGGGTCAGACCAATGGTCCATCTAGCCCAGGATCCTGTCTTCTGACAATGGCTGGTGCCAGATGCTTCAGAGGGAATGAACAGAACAGGGCAATTTCGATCCATCCTTTGTCATCTAGATTCCTCATTTTATGTAGTTCCCTTTTTGAAGTTAAATGCTTCTGTGATGGGTTTCTTTGGTATTCTCCCCTCCCCACCCATGAGATGTTACATCTAATTACCTCCTGGTCGCTAGTACTGAGCGGTTCAGCTGTATCACCTCTTGGACCAGATCCTGTGCTTCACTTAGGACTAAATCAAGAATTGTCCCTCCCCTTATGTGTTCCAGGACTCGCTGCTCCAAGGAACAGTCATTTATGGTGTCTAGACATTTTATCTCTGCATCCCGTCCTCAGGTGACATGTGCCTAGTCAATATGAGGATAGTTGAAATCTCCCATTATTATGTTTTCTGCCTTGGTGGCCTCTCTAATCTCCCCAAGCATTTCACATTCACTGTCACCATCCTGGTCAGGTGGTTGGTAGGATATTCCTGCTACTATACACCGATTGTTCAGACATGAAATTTCCATCCGTTGAGGTTCTGTGGTACAACTGGAGTAATCAGTACGTTTCCTTTCACATATAGCGCCACTCCCCAACAAGTGCAACCTATTCTGTCATCCCCCGATAGTTGGTACCCTAGTATTATCATCCCCATGGATTAGCCTCATTCCACCAAGTTTACATAATGCCTTATATATCAGTATCCTCATTTCATGCCAGGCACTCTAGTTCATCCATCTTAGTATTTAGACTTCTAGTGTTTGTATATAAGCACTTGTACATGTTGTCAATGTTCAGCTGTTTGCCTTTGTGTGTTATACTTAAATGAGACTTTTACATTTGATTGTTTCTCACTAGCTTCTATCAGTTCTTTACCAACTTCTTTCCTTTAGTGAGTAAAGGCAACTGTTAATTGGATTAACAACATTATGGTTTTATTTTCTCCGGTGCTGGACGTTTCTTTTCCTGCTCAGCACCACGATCCCTCTGCTGTTCACATGGCGAATCCCAGTTGAAATTTCATGTTTGATTAGGAGACAAAATTCCCCTGCCACTGAGCCCACTTCTGGCGCAGATGTGTTAGGAATCAGGTTGCATCTCAAAGGATTTTTGCCTAGGAGGTGGGCATTATCAGGAAACACAGTAGCAACTGCCCAGGATGTTCTGGGGCAGATGGAGAGGGGTGAAACAGAACCTGAATCTCATCTGTATCTTTGAAGGAAAATGTGATGGGCTAGTGAGATGTCCATGGAAAACTATCTGGGTAACTCATCTGTGCTGTCTGATGGCTTCTGGCAGTCCCGTGGTTACATGAATGTTGTAGTGATGTCCTGCTGGAGCTTTAGTCCTACATCCAATTTTATACTGATTATGCCTGGGCATCATTACATTAACTGCAGTGGAGTTACTCCCCCTCACACTAGTATAAGTGGGTGGAAAACCAGACCCATTTGGATCCTGTTGGATTCAGATATCAACTGGAGGTTCTCAGCTCATGCCCATCTCTGTCACATGCTAAATGGAAATGTCCGATCTGATCATCTACATACTTTGGAGAATCTCAGATCCAGGCTTCAAGGCACAGAGTCTCTCCAGCTGTAACCCGAGTACACTGGGATGTGAGCCTAAAGGGCCACAAGATCTCCCCTGAAAAGCAGCCCACACGTTCCAGGCCCATGGTCCTCTCTGCACATGGAGTGAAGTCACTTGACCCCCATGGAAGATGCTCCAGGAGGGCCCCACAGGGTGACCTGGGAGGTTGGGAGTCAAAGGACCCAGGCTGCCACCTCTGAATCTCAAACCCTCCCAGTGCTCGGCGGGAGGCAGCTGATTATAAGTTAATAAAGCTGATTTAATATACTCTTCCCTTTCCATTCCATGGGCTCTCCTCCTTTAGAGGGCTCACTGGACAGCTGTTTCATGTACCCCGTGTGCTAGCTGTGACTGGACTCCATGTTTCTAAAACTAAACTGGCTCTCTAGTAAAACAGCTCATTGCAGAGGTGCTGCAGCTAGCATTCCAGCCATGTGCACACAGACTGGCTTCCTGGGACCCACTCCAAACTCTTCCCTCCTGCAACCTGCGATCCTTCCTCTGAGTTCATTGCAAGTTGTTACAACACAGAGAGCCATGGAAGTATATCTCCTGAAGGTACCATGCTCTCCAGGGGTCAACAAAGCCAACTAATAGGTGCAGAGACAAGGGGGCTCCTTGAAGATGCCTGTTGCCACTGGCAGACCCCCCTGAGATCCCTGGATTAGGATCTGCACCCTGGCTTCCTCCCTAGAAAAGCCTGTCTGCATCTCTCTCCCCAGGTAGACGCTGCATAGGAAACTCTGAGTGGTGCAGCTCTCTGAATTCCCTTCCCTCTAGGTAGGTTATTCCTCCATTAGGGAAGAGCCCCTCTGCCTTTATCCCCCCTCCTCTTTCCCTAAGCTGCCTCCCTGCTCCCAGACTTTCTCCACTAGAAGAAAGTTTTATGAATGGAGAGAGGAAACTCAATTATTTCCCTCTCAATGTGTCTCCCTATAATTGGTGTCTTTCATGTCAAGATAATCTCAATTTGTATTATGGGCTCCATGCACACAGCACTTTCTCTTTGGTCTATAAAGAAATTGTCAAGTGTATAAATCATAGTGCACATTAAATTACACTAGCCTTTTACTTATTAATTTCCCCAGTTTTTTCCCCTCCACTGGATGCTTCTTCCCTCCCTCTTTCTCTCCTATGCTCATCGTCTCTTCTCTCTCTCTTCCTTCCCCTCTCTCTCCATCCTGCCTGATTGCCCATTTTCAGAAAGTAGTGACCAGTGGGGTCAGTTTCCTTCCCCATTGTCCGGGACTCTGGCTACTTCCCTACACTCCTTGCAGTTGATCACATCAGACCCTTCTCTCAGAGTGATAGGAAGGAGTTTTCACTCCAGCTGTCATGGCTCTCCAAGAGCCCACAGTCGAATTGACAGGTGTCTTTACGTTGATTTCAATGGGCTTTGGATCATCCCCCACCAATGTTCGATCAGGTCTTTCTCCAGTGGCTAGCCTCACCGACTGCAACAACTTACTCCCCTTAAAGTCAGTCCTGTGATTTGGCTGTTGAAGATCCTGGGCTTAGTCCCAGCTAATGTGTCAGTATATAGACATGGCCAAGGTTACTCACAACTCCAAAACCAGAGAATGGCGAATGACCGAGTAACCTCCCATGGCCAAATTCTGCTGCTAGTTTTGCTGGTTCAAATCCCCTAACTTCACTGGCCTTGCATGGGCATAAGAGTGGGCAGATATTGTCCTCTAGGGTCTGGAGGCACTGAGCTGCAAGACAGACCTCTCTTCTGTTGAATGTGAGTGTGATAATAACTGTAGTCTCTTTATGTCTAAGTACATTTCCCCCTGGAGACAACAATGCGGCAGGATCCTCTAGGCCCTCCATCATGTTAACCTACTTGTCAGCCACTTTGATAGCTTTTTAATACTAAATATGTTTGCGGAGCAATTAGAATAAATCTAGATAGTTATGAAATACTTTCCGAACGTGGGGGAATGGGGCCTACTTTGCTGTTCAACCGAGATTAACCAAAAATAACGGGGGAGGGGCTCAGCCCGGCTGGACTGCAGGGTAAAAGGAGACCAGGGTGGGTTAGAGGAAAGGGTTATGGAGCTCCTAAATATACAACTACTCAAGCCACTGGTGGGTGGAGTGACAAGAACGGGGAGCGCTAGCCATATAAGAGACAAACAAAGGAGCATGCTGTATGTCCCTCTTACAAGGTCAGATGATTTAACATTAACCTGTTTGATGCTAGCAGTATCTCTCTCTCTGTATGCCACAGTGCGCGTGAGAGAGGAAGGAAGCAGCAGTGGCTGTTCTTTGCAGCAGAGCCTTTAGGAGGAATTCTGGCTATCTCAGACATTGTCCTTTGTTCTCCCTGGGAGCAAAAAGCTACAATAGCAGTCATGCTACTGTCACAGCAGGTTCTTCTCTGGGCCTGCCTGGGGACCTCTGCTGGCTGGGTGCAAAGTGTGTAGGGCTCACCTCCGCCCCCCTTGGGCTTCCACCAGCACTGCACCCCTCAACCACATGGTTGTTGGCCCCTGGTCGGGAAATAAGGGGGCGAGGGTTCCTTGCTCCGTGTCCCCACCCCACCCCTATTACTTCCTTCTCTTAACTGTTCTGCATTCTTGTTGCCTGCTCTTAAATAGCTACTGTGTTCTGCACATGCAGAAAACCCTGCTGCTAAAAGGTGCACGCTAAAAACCCAGCAGTACAAGTAGGGGATCTGTGGGATCCGTTGTTAATTGCCCATCTCTCTTTGTTTTTCCTTGCAGATGAACAGACCGATCCAGGTGAAGCCAGCGGACAGCGAAAGCCGAGGAGGTAGTTGACTACATTGCTCTCAGCCACTGCGCTAAGTTTAATTGTTGTCTCTGGCTTCTCTCAGGCAATGCACTGATCAATTAGCAGCGTAATCACTGCCAAAGAAATTCCCTCTGCAGCAAAGATTCTCTTTATTAAATCTCCTTTCCTTCGTCTCACTTTCCTCATATTCAATTATTATTTGATTTTAAAAGGCAGGCAGGTGCCAGCGATTGCCTGAGAAACAAATAACTGCCTTGTTAAGAAATGAAGCATCAGGCACTGACTTATCAAAGTTTAACAGCATTGACAGCACCTTGTCTCTTGCAGACCATGTGCCGCCAGTAGGCCAAACTGTAGTGATGGTTCAGTTGGGTTAGAACTCAGGGGGGATGTTTTACTGTATCTCCAGCCCTCATGTTTCATTGCAGCGACTAAACGTGGATTGAAGCTTCTCTGCCTTTGGAGAAAGCAAACTTGCTCTAGGATATTTCCTGTATCTGTACCCGTATAGCCCGATGAACATACCATATTAACTAGATTCTCATCTCAGCGACACGGAGTTACTCTGGATTTGCACACAACTGAGATCAGAATCTGCACCCCGCACCCCCGTATCCATATGCCTAGAGACACAGATGTTGAAGCCCCTTATTTAGAGACCACTCAATGGGTCACCCCAAGTGGGCTGCCTCCATTAGGTGGTTTTCAAACAAAATTGTGTTGGAAAGCGTGGAGATGCTTCAGTGGGCTTCCCTGAAACAGGACGTTGTCTGTCAGATGTGGTCCCTATACTGGAGTTTTATGTAGGCCAAGGACTCTGTTATCCAGTATTATTTATTTATCAGATTCTATGGTGTGGCTGCATCTCTATGTTTCTATCTACATGGTGGTTTCTTCATATTCCAGTGAAATCCCTTCCTAGTCCTTTGATTGAAATAAGAGGTGGGTATTGTTGATCACACTACCAATAAGTGTGTCAAGGACAGCTTCACAGCGCGTGCTCATGCTTATAGAATCAGTATCAGTGTCTGAACAGGCCAGAGTTTTCTGTTAATAATAATCTGGTTCTTCTCTGGGTAAAAACTCTTTTTCATTAATGTGAATTGCATCTTTCTATGGGCAACGGCTGAATTATCCAACAACAGTTGTCTTGAGTGAATGAAGCAAATCACAGTAAAAGAACAGAGGTGGTTTTCTTTTTTAGTCAAAAGATTGAGAGATCCAGTGGTTTGATCAAATATAACCAGCAGCTGAAATTCACTGGTGTCTGGATTCAGTTGGAAGGTATAGATGAAGACCTGGCATTATGAAAGGGTGGAACTGGTGCATTGACCGAGATTCCATAAGGTTGGTTATTAGGTGTATTTGTGTAGGCCGGGGGTCTCTGGAATAGCTCCTCTACTTTGTAATCAAATTCAGGGATCAGCCTTGCACTACTGAAGTCTGAGGGGCTACTCATATGACCCAAGCAAGATTTGGGAATGGCGTGTTCTGATGGTATCGATTAGGAATGATCATGTCACGTTTCCTTCATTCAGCAAAGGCAAATTTAAAAACCACAGCTCAGATCCTCAGCTAGTGTAGCACAATGGAATTCCATGATTTTCAATGGAGACATCGATTTATGCCCCAGCTGACGATCTGGGCCCATATCTCTGTCTGAATCGCCCAGGGCACTTGTGAAATGATTACCCCATAGGTCTGCCTCACAGACAGCTGGGGCCAGCCGCACATACCAGGCACAGCCCATGATGGCAGCATGCATGAAGGGGTGTTTTTTTGTCTGCTTAATTAGACACACCAACAAATAATAATTAGGCCAGATAGTTTGCTTAGTGCCTCCAAATCACTCCCTTTTATGCAGATCGCTAATAGCAGACACGTGCCTGGCTTTCTAGAATGGGTTTTAAGCCTCTCTTGCCAGCAGCTGCTTTCAGGAAGGTGGGTTTGAACTGCAAAGCTCATCGGTGGCTGTTTAAAATCATCTTTCCCCAGCACACCGACACTCGCCTCCCCGCTGTATTTTAGCTAATTATCTCCCCTCTCCCACCCACTATCCTTGTTTATTGCGTCTCTCTGCCAGGATCACAAGACGGGGCCCAAGCGTGTGGCATTGAAATGAAAGCCACGTTGTCCCAATTCCCCGCTGGGGAGCTGCTTCTGGACTGGGGAAGTTGCAGGGCAGCATGACTCAAGGGCAACTATGGGGAAAAAAGAGCAATTGGCACCCAGGGGAGGCATTGTGTGAAAACTTCCCCTCCTCGAGAGCCCACTGGTTAAAGCAGGCACAGCAAGCAGAATGCTAAAGAGGAGTCCGTGTATCTTAGGAGCACATCAAAAGACTTCTTTAGGGCTGCAAGATAAAGGTCAACTTCAACGACAAAGAAACTTAAGTTGTAGCTATTATACACAGCACGTGTGTCCTATTTGAGGAGGAGGGACTGGCTCTAAGCCACAGATGGATACCAAAAGCCCCTGGCTTTCCCAAAGTCCGCCAGATACATGCCACTCCCTCTTCCCCTGCCTGTGGGGAAGCGTTTGATGCCCTGTCACAGCACTACAGGGAGCACTAAGTGCTGTCTTACCAGGTCGTTGAAGGCGATCCCTGTGAAATGAGATCTTGTCCTTTGTAGTGATGGACACACAAGTTCAGATCAAATAAGAAGCCCCAGATTTCCCCCAAATCTTCACCCCAAAATTGAAACAAATCTGAACCCAGAATCTGCTCTGAGAGAGGAAGAAGTCTGGTTCTTACCGTATTGCGTCCGTTTTGCATTTTTCATTCCAACCTCTGTGCCTCTTTGTTTCGTGTTCCTTTATTTGGCTGTGTTCAAAAAAAAAACTCCCACTAAAATATTTTGGTGTCTGGTTTGGAAGATGACAGCACTTTTCAGTACTATTTGTTATTTTCATTAGCCTAAGTGCCCACTGAATTAGAAATACATGAGTTTTTTAAATTCTATTTTTCTGGGGAAAGCAATGGTTTACATTACAGGGGGAAAGTGTTTTGCCAATTTCACGTGAGTTTTAAGAAATTCCTGCCATTCACAATTTAACAGAGAGTGGAATCCTTTCTATAGAATTCTTAATGAGGGGTCAAATAACTAATTGAAAGGTTATCATTTTTATTACATTCTCTATCAGGTTTTATCCAGGATAAAATCAATAGATCTCTGTAGGAAATTAGTCGGGCTAGACATTATTGTAAAAACTTAGCACAAAACTCTGGTTTCATAGAAGTCAATTGCAAAACTCACCTTTATAGCCGTGATGTCATGATTTCACCCCATAGTAGAGATTGTAATAGGAGATCATCATCATAGCTTAAGTAATTCTCCAGAGAAAAGGTATAATTACTTGCTAAGTTCTGTCATTGTGAAAACATCCCTACTGAAGTGTTAGTATTTTCTATTCATTTCTATGGGACTTTTCTGTTAAGACAGGAGATTGTGGTTCAAATGGCAAAGTTAACCAGAGTTTTCCAAATCTCAGGAAAGGTTTTAGGTTTGGTAAGTGAGTTGGGGCAAACATTTTGAATCAGTTCTTGTTGTATCCTGACCATCCCCCCCCCCCCATCTCTAGCACTGACTAGACACTTTGGCTGCAGCATTTGCTGTTAACTTGGAATAAACCCAGCTTCTAGATTCCCCTGGCTTGTATTGGGCAAAAGATTTTTATACACAAAGGACTCTTCTTCCACTCCAGTTGTTCTGTTAGTGAGGTTTAGATGGATTGTTCCCTCCCAGAGCTAACAGAGAAGATCCATATAGGAAGATGTGCTAAGAGATACATACACAATGGGATACACTGACGCAATGTTAATCTCTTAATGCAAAGACCCTGAGAGTGAAGTCAGGAGATCTCCCGGGCCTTATGTAAGATTCACAGGAAATTGCTAGACTAAACAAAACAAAAAGCATGTTAAATAAAGTCCAAAGGTGGTTGAGAGTTGAAAGGTAGCTATGCCCTGCAGAGAGGGATTAGAGGGTTTTGCAAGACAGTCTCCATTTAATTCCATTACAGTGTTTTCTGCAGGCAAGGCATCACAGAACAAACACCACCACCACCCCTCCCTCTCTCTGGCTTTCCTGGATGAAAGATGTGATGGCAGCTGCTGTAAAGTTTTGCTTGTCATGAATTTCCAACGACTTGCATGATTTCATTATTTGGGGAGGCAAATGCCCCTCTAATCAGAATGGTTTCCCTGTAAACAGCTGCTGGAAAATAGGGGTGGGGGGTGTAGATTCCTTTCCATAAACTAGTTTTGAAGCAGCCTGGTTATGAACTATTTAGTTTTCCTTATACTTTGTTCTGATTCATCCTAGTTCTTGGATGAGATGTCTTTACAGCTACCCATGTTCATTCCAGGTAAGCAGTACAGTTTTGAGCATGCAGGTGGAATATTACCATAACATTGAAGAATAATTTGCACTTGTTCGTGCAATTTCACTCATGGATCTCAACCACTTGGCAAAACTTATGGACCTGATTGCCCCATGCCATGGGAAACCCAGTGAAATAAGAGATAAAGAGGAGGAAATCTCAGGGCAAATCTTCTGTTCTGTTGAGGGTGAGTGGTGCCTATGTGCACCTTCCCACTGGACTTCCTTAAGGAGAAGCCACTTGGCAAACTGGGTAGGAGGCTGTGGAAGTTTCAGCACTGTCCCATAATGCCAGTGAACACAGAGGGGCAAGCCTTCCAATTCTAGTACCTGGCTTACAGACTTCTTTCCTAGACTGACCACTCACTCCTCTCACACTGATCCCCACACTCACACAGAGCCATCTGGGGGAAGAGAGGAAGCTCTGACGCGGGAGCTAGCTACGCCTCCTTTTCATGCATGGTGAGGGAGATCCATGCTGAGCAGATCTCATGACACCCCCATAAGCTCAGTAAGAGTCCTCACAGTCCTTTTACATCTAGAGGAACTGAGGCACAGTGTGACTTGCCTATGGCCATCCAGTGAGTTAGGGCCTCCCTGTCTCTTGCTCTTACCAGTAGAGTGACTTTCATTGAGGAGCAATATTACCATCAGCTTTGTACACGTATGAAGAACTGGTAATAGCTCTGGGGCTGGTAATCAGGACTCCTGGATTCCATGCCTGCTTTTGCCAACCACTTGCTGTCTGACCCTGGACACGTAACATCCCTGGGCCTCAGTGTGCCCTGGATCCTCATCACAGGCTATATCAGTGTAAACAAAATCTAATTGACTCTCTTATGCTCACTGCTTTGAAAGATGATTTCCCAGCTCTTTGCAAATGGCATCTACTTTTTCCCATATATCTCCTCCTCCTGACATTTGCCCCAACCAAGACTTTCTTACAGGAGGAAGCAAAGAAAAAAGAAAAGTCCAAACCCAAACATCTATTAATTGCATATTCAATATTAAACAATAGCATGGTGCTGAGTTGCAGTATCACTGCATAATGGGGAGAAAACAAGACAAAGAAAAAGCTATTTAAAAATAATCTAATAAACTGCTTAAAGAAATCCAGTGGGATGAAGGGAGAAGATAAAATAATGAGTCACAGGGGAAAAGGAGCCTTATACTAGGCTCTGGGTGCGATTGAGTGGGCAGCAATCCGGTCTCTAGTGTAGGGCATGGGCCAAACCCCATTTGCAAGGTGGGGACAGTGGAGACAGCACTAATGGGGATTGTGGCAGTGCGGAGGTGTCACTCTGCAGAGAGTTTAAACCAAGGTCCCTGCCCTCAGTGTTTGGCCGCTGTTGAGTGCTGTGACGGGCCATCAGGTTTTTCAGCCACATTATCCCGTAGTGAGAAAGGCTAAGTGACTCGCCCAAGGCTCTGTGGACACTGCAGTTGGGAGTTGTGAGGACATCGCGTGTAGACACACCCAGACTAGTTTGATTTAGTGAGATCAATTACCTCAATTAACAACAGTAGTGAAACTGCAGCAGCATGTGTCTATGTACCCACAACCCTGAGTGAGCGGGGCTAGCCCATGCTGCCACCCATGCTGCCGTGGTTTCACTGCTATTGCTACTAGATCAGAATTAGCTGGAGATATGTCTACATGTGCTGCAATCAGACCTCCCAGTTGCAATGTAGACATAGCCAAAGGTAGAACCAGGATTAGACCCTAGATTGCTTGATCATGCCACTAAAAATGACTGAAACTTCTGGATCTGAAACTCACTGAAATCAAAGGGAATCTTTCTTTTGATGTCATTGAGCTATGGAGGAGACTCGCTTTGCCTAAGAGAAGTTCAGAGATTCTGTGGTATTTTCCCTGTAGAGTTAGGATAACCCAGACCCAGTATCCCATTTTGCACAGAAATTATTTCTAGTGGCCCGTGGCTTTCCGTGGGACTTTGATTAAGGTCCTTTGGCAACAAACATCTCCCTTCTTGCTGTAGAAACCTAAGAGTAGATCCTCGTGGCTGGGAAGGAGCTATTGCTAAACACACAGGACCGAATTCTCAAAACCAGGCTGAACACAAGAGCAAACAGGTACCTGTGTATGCGTATTATTCAGCTGGCTCAGGATGCCTCTGGATGATTCTTTTTGGTGCCTCCAGTTGCCTCTCTGCTAGTTAAAACATAAGAACATAAGAACGGCCGTACTGGCTCAGACCAAAGGTCCATCTAGCCCAGTATCCTGTCTACCGACAGTGGCCAATGCCAGCTGCCCCAGAGGGAGTGAATGACAGGTAATGATCAAGTGATCTCTCTCCTGCCATCCATCTCCACCCTCTGACAAACAGAGGATAGGGACACCATTCCTTATCCATCCTGGCTAATAGCCATTATTGGATTTAATCTCCATGAATGTATCCAGTTCTCTTTTAAACGCTGTTATAGTCCTAGCCTTCACAACCTCCTCAACGTCATATGCGTGTCTGAGATAGCAGGCCCTGAAAAGCGTTATATGCAGAGCTCTGATATTTTGATGCAGTTTGGATTATTGTAATGGTCAGTGCGTTGCATTCCACCTTCACCTATCAAGCTATGTCTTGAGACACAGCAGTTTTGTTCATATGGGTGCATTCTATCACCACGGAAATTGTTAGATCGATTCTTACCAATGGTAACAGGTTTCAGAGTGGTAGCCATGTTAGTCTGTATCAGAAAAAACAATGAGGAGTCCTTGTGGCACCTTAGAGACTAACACATTTATTTGGGCATAGGCTTTTGTGGGCTGTATTTTTCACTCCATGCATCTGATGAAGTGGGTTTTAGCCCACAAAAGCTTATGCCCAAATAAATGTTAGTCTCTAAGGTGCCACAAGGACTCCTCGATGTTTTTACCAATGGTGACTGAATCAGACCCATAGCACATACATTTCTGTACATTAAAGTTGTGTGTACTAAGGAGTGTATTTTTTAACCAAATATTAAAGGAATAAAGGAATAAAAACATTTTTCATGAATTTTAAGTAGCTTTATAAGAGGGAACATAGAGTATGTCTACATTGCAATTATACACCCGTGGCTGGCCCATGTCAGCTGAGGGGCTCCGGCTAAGGGACAGTTTAATTGCAGTGTAGACATTTGAGATCGATCTGCAGCCCAAACTCTGGGACTCTCCCACCTCCCAGGGTCTTAGAGCCTCAGCTCCAGCTCAAGCCTGAACATCTAGACTGCAATTAAAAAGCCCCCCTTAACCTGAGCCCTGTGAGCTCGAGTCAGCTGACACAGGTCAACTGTGGGTTTTTACTTGCAGTGTAAACATACTCTCAGTCTGCATAAGAGAACTTACGGAGGCAGCATGGTCCAGGGTATTACATGCTTAAGAGACCAGGATCCTATTCCTGGCTCTGCCACTGACTTGCTGAGTGACCTTCAGCAAGTCACGTAACCTCCTACCCTGTGGATTTCTTGTCTATTTTTATTATAATGTTTTGACGGGTAGGGATTGCCTCATACTTCATGGATGCATAGCTCCCAGCACCACAGGGTTGGCGGAAGCATTTAGGTGTTACCATAATACAAATAATATTGAAAATAATGGCCATAGGACTAGGAGTTAGGGACTGTGAATGGCCAGCTTTTCAGATCTGTGGAGCAATGTGGGCCAGCAATTCATACAGTGACATTTGAGGTCTTTTTAACAATAGGACAATAACAAACTACTGAGGGTGGCGAAAACAGAGGTTCAAGTGAAAAAAAAGTGTAACCTTATAAAATTCCACCTCTGTAAACACAACTCAACACCACAGTTGAACTTGGGGACACATTACAATCCTGGTAACTTTGTAATGTAAAGGTTGTTTGTCAATGAGTTATTATTCAGCATTAATAATGCATTATATACAATTAATTTGCAAAGTATTTATGGCACAGAACAGTTAGAATGCATTAGTATAATCACTCCGAGTGCATTGGCTTTATTGCAAGGGCTTTGCTCCTCATTCTAATTGGCTTGTTATTACACAGAGATGTAATAACCCCTCTCTGCATAGTTGTTTATAGCACATCAATAGCAAACGCATTCCCTTTATTGGAAGTGATGTGTGTTTTATTATAATATAGCCAAATAAGTGCAATCCTTGTAGATGAATGAGGTTGCTAATGAATTGGCTGCCTAAACAGTTGAAAAAGCAAACCTGTTATTATATATTTTGCTATCTGAGGTATAATTGTAGTTATGGTTACAGCAGTCTTCCCTTAAAAATGAAAAGGCACAATGGAGGGTGTAGTTTTTTTTCTTTTCAGTGCTCAAGAGAGAGGGTTTGTTTGGCTTTTCCTTGTAATTTACAAATACAAGACTAGGGTTGAAATTTTCAAAGCATCTTCATAGGAACTGGGTCATTTAGGCATATATGTATATCTATCATTAATGTATTCTTTTATACCTGCACAAGAGGTGGTGATCCACAGTGAGAGATAGAATCCAGGATCTCTAATCTCCAAAATACAACTTTGACACTTGAGCTGAAGGAGAATCTCTGTTCGCTTTAGTAGTGTTGAGGCTCATAGCCTTTGTGGTTCACCAGCCACTAGGACGTGATACAACCACAAACACTACAGCAGACCAGACATTCCACTTAATAAGGGGCAGAAATGCAGATACACACTTCCTGTGTTATACTTTCTCACATACAGTCTCTTTCATTGCCATGGTATAAACCACAACCGTAGAACTAGTAGAAAAATGCTATACATTTTCCATTAACAAAAATGAATGACATGAAAGATCAGCATTCCATCCAAAACTTCTACAGTATTTTTTGATTTGTCAGCTAAATTTTTTGATTTTCAACTGTTTTGAAAACTGAAAAAAATCTGAAAAAAAATTATTTTTTTCGTGAATCATTTTTAGTTTTTTTTTAATCAAAAAACTGGAAAATGTTTACTTTGAACATCTTCTGCAAAAAAATTTTTACAGTTTAAAAAAAAAAACGATTTTGCATCCACAAAATATTTTGGTAAATATAATTTTCACCAACAGCATGAAGCTATCATCTCCAATGGGTGGTCATATTAAAACTTTTGAAAACACAGTTCAGAAAAAAGAGAGTTATTTTTAAAAAAAATTTTAAAAAGATGACCAAATGTTGTTTTACTTTTGTGTATTATTTATTTTGAGGTAGCTATTTAAAGTAAATCTTTAATTTACCTGACAGTTAATTTCTTTTTTTCTGAACATGAATATGGAATACGTAGCACTCTCCCCTCTAGGCATGAGCTGAATACATTAATTAAAACAGGAACAATTCGGAAACAGTAGCATATTCACTGAAAAAGTCAGCTTTTTGCGCTGAAGGATTTTTAGGTAATGAATGCCCCATATTTGCCCTCAGAGGCTATGTTCATGCCTAACCCATTCACTAATCAATATAGATAATATTGTTGAACTCTATGCAAAGCAAACTTTGTGCACCATCCTGGAGAACAAACCAGTTTGATGGTGGGCTGATTTCTTAACGATGACACAGCAGAGGGTGTGGTGTAGTTCTACGCATGCAAATCCAAAGGTAACGCAAGCAGTTCCACCATCTGGTTTTTCTCCCAAGAAGATATCTTAGCTCTCAAAATGACAATCCATTTTGACTTTGGATCCATGTTTTTAAAAAGTACCCACCAACTGAAGCATTAATTATGGGGCTCTAATTCCTTCAGGAAGCTCTAGTGAAGCACTCATGCTTCTCTCTCGCAGTTGACAGCACCAGGGCCCCACAACTGATTTATAGCCCCTGTCATTCATAGCTGCTTGGTTTTGACTCTATATGTAATCGTGTTTCCTCCTTGGCATACATATGGCTTCCCCTAACTCATCAGGGAAACTGACCTTATCTGGGTACAGAACCTTTGTCAGTACAGCTTTGCCAGCGGAGCCCCCTAGTAGAGATGCAGTGTAAGCTGACAGTAGCCGTTCTGTTGCCATAGCTACACCACCTCCACAGAAACTCTCTTCAGTCCGCCTAGTTGTGTCCACAATAGGGGTTCTGTTGGTATCACTATGCTGGAGAAGGTGTGTGGTTTTTCCCCCCCAACACTTCTCCGACACAGCAAAATGGTGTAGTGCAGTCTGCCCCTCCAATCCAGTATCTGACTAAGCTAAGTAGCCAGCGCTTTGTGCATTCTCTGGAAGCACCAGCCTGTTCCTTGCTAGGCAGGTTTGACAATGATGTGAGTTTAACGTGGACATCGTTAAAGAAGGGCCTGAACCCAGATCCCAAGTCTGAAAGTCACACCCTGGCTTAGCGCACACGGTTATGTCTCTCTCTAGTGTCTTGCTCCTATAACTCCAAGAGCCTGATGCTCACCGCTTATAAAGTTAAAGTCAAGTACTAAGGAGCATGTGCTTTTGGACCCTGATTCAGTAAGGTACTTAAGCATGGGCCTGCCTTTAAGCACCTGAGTAGTCTCACTGAAGTCAATGGGACCACTCACATGCTTACGGTTAGGCTTGTGTCTAAGAACTTTGCAGAAGTGGGGTCTTGATGAGGAGGATTGAGTCCTCTCCATAGTGAGAACTTGTAGGGCCTGGTCACAAGTCTGTTAGATGGAAACCAGGGAGATGTGCCTGCTTGAACCTGGATGGTGCTGTGATTTCCATGCTTCTGTCTTCCAGTGCAACTGAGTGGGAAGGACTCAGAATTGTTTTACTGAGCCTTAAATAAACATAACCTTGTAGAATCTGGCACTTTACAGATATTCAAGCCTTCATTCAAGCTGTGTATAGACAGTTCTGAAATTCAGGCCATTGTACCAGGTGCTGAGCTCTTCCTGGAGCCATTGCTTGGGTGCAAACCTTTAACTTTCCTGGGTAATCCACATTCTTTTTTAAAAGTGCATTTTAATATGGTGCAGACACCAGGAAATATCTGAACAGTACTTGGTGCCCTCTGTTGTTTGCAAAGAGATTTAGAATTGAGCAATTTAAAATAAGACTGTCTCAGTCCTGCAACCTTAAAGCAGGCTAAACTGTCATTAATTTGAATAAGGGTTTTACTGTGTGATGACTGAAGAGTCTTTCCCCTTCGCTACAAATGACAGATACCTGTTCAGATCCTAGATTACAGGATCAGGGCTTATAACAAATTTTGAGACTCACAAGGTGCCATAGGACAAAAATACTCCCCCCCTCCCCCATGGTCTGCACTGCAGATCTCAGTTGCTCTATAATCTGCAGAGTGTATGTGAACTTATTTTGGGGCAGATTTTTAGAATGTATCCCTCCTAGCTCCTTGATAAATTGGATAGTTTTATGAGCATCATGTATTACTTTTACCCAAAGACAGTCTGGGCTTTACAGATCCCTAATGCACTGGGAATCATGAAACCTGGGTTCTTATTCCTGCTTCTGTCACATGCCTGCTGGGTGCCTCTGGACAAGTGACTTCTTTCTGTGCCTCAGTATCCCCACCTATAGAATGAAGGTAATGATACTGATCTGTGTGAAGTGCTTTGAGATCTGCAGATGGTCCACAGCTTTAAAAAGCAGGTAGAGAATAAGTTAGGTTAGCCTTAACTAAGGGGTGATCTTACCCGTTCTTCCTGCCAATACAAATTCATTGAGTGAGCTAGGTATCATTAGAGACATTGAGTTCTTGACACAAAGAATCACATCTTGTTTATAAGAAATGCTCAGCTGTGTTACTTACAAAGCACCTTGCATTATCCAAGCTGAAAAAATCATAATAATCATATTTATTTTCACTATCAATGCTTTTATTTAGTGATGTGTAATTTTTGCATCCCATTCAGCTTGAGCAATGAAAGTAAACTGGTCAGTTTCCCTTTAAAGTCAGTTGCAATTTCTATTTTTTTTCTGTTCCATTATTTTTAATGTCTTATGCCACGTTGTCACTTTGGAAATGTAAAATCCCAGTAACTCCAGTGGGAGCTGCTGCTGGCATAACTGAGACTAGAATATAGCCCGGTGGAACTACTCAGATAAGTAAAGTTACTCACATGCGTCAGGACTGAACCCTTAGTGGGGGGCTTTTGTAGCGCTGAATGGTTTTTGTAGGAATGCATGACCTGCACAGTTCCTCCTGCCCATGAAAATGTTGTCTAACTGGTAATTAATTCCCCAAATCTTTATTTTATCCATCTCATGAGTCACTGAAGAACGGCCAGATGCATTGATTGTAAACCACAAACAATGAAGCTTGCAAGTAGCCATTCAATTAAGTTGAAATTATGCTGCCACAATGTAAGACACATTTGATTTGTTTCTCCTGATGCTCATTATTTTGTTTTATTTTAAGTATGAATAACAAGGACAAGGGGTGGGAGACCAGCCCAGGTATCCCAGCCAGATGGAATGAAAATGATATGATTTAAATAAGGCCTCATTAGAGATGGGTCTAAACCAGACTACTATTCCCATGCTCTGCATCAGAATTATTGTTCTGTATTATTTGTATTGCAGTAATGCCTAGCAGCCCCAGACATGGAGCAGGACCCTATTGTGCAAGGCTCTGTACAAACACAGAATAAAAAGTTGGTCTTTGCTTTAAAGAGTTTACAATCTAAGTCTAAGAAAAGAAACAATAGGTGGAGACGGACAGATGAGGGAACACGAGACAGTGAGTCAGGAACTGTCAGTGGGAGAGGCAGTGGTCTCAACACACCATGTACCTAGCCTTTGTCATGTTTGTGTACGTGTCATGGCAAAGGAGAGTTTTAAGAAGGGCTGTGAAGGAGGATACTGAGGCAGTGTAGTGAATATTTACAGGGAGCTCCACTCAAGTGTGAGGTCTGAAGCAGCTTGGGCGAAGGCACAAAATACAAGAACACCTTAGAACTATGGCGAAGTTCAAAACCTGATCCAAGTGTGGTCATTTTCTCTATGTCTGTGATGAGCTGAATTTATCCTTTTCCCCTGGAATATTTGGCTTGAGATCCTGAACTAAACCTGGGATCAAGGACCTGTCTCTAGACATTATAGGAAACCAGATTTTTGATTAGGGAGGATCAAGAGATGGTTTGGCTCAGGCAATAACTGATTGGGAACTTCTACCACCACCAGGCCGGAACAAAAGTGTTTCTTGAAGTTCAAAGCAGTTTGGTTTCCTCCACATTTGTGTTCACATAACTCTGTGCTTTCTGCTCTTGGCCAGTACTATAAGTGGATGGAATCTCCATCCTTAGAGGTTTTTTAAGGCCCGGCTTGACAAAGCCCTGGCTGGGATGATTTAGTTGGGGTTTTTCCTGCTTTGAGCAGGGGGTTGGACTAGATGACCTCCTGATGTCTCTTCCAGCCCTAATTGTCTATGTTTCTAAGCGGAAGGGCCAGAACATTGCTATTCTCTGGACTGGAGGAACACAGAATTCCTAGATTAATAGCTTTTAAGGCCAGAAGGAATCTGTAGATCAGTGTTTCTTATCCAGTCCCTGAGATCTCCCTGAGACAGTTTAGGAAGGCAGCAAGCCGGTTCCTGGTATAAAAAATGTTGACAAACGTTGTAGATCATGTAGTCAGACTTCCTGCATTACATAGTCAAATTTGCATTTGACTAAAGCATAAAGAAATCTAGTTAGAAAACTACTCTTCTGAGGTTTCCTGCTCAACTAGGAGATCACATAGTTTGAAATAAGTTTAGATGAACTTTAGCTGAAGTTTGGTTGCTTCTTTGAACCATCTCTCGAAAGCTTTTCCTCACACTCATCGCACCTAGCACACATTTTGATTAATCACGAGCTTTTTTTAGTGATGAAAGCTGAATAACAATTAGAGCCGGTAGCATTTTTTCTCTCCAAATCTTTATTTTGGTCAAAATTTGTCCAGGTTTTCATAAAACAAACAAACAAAAAAAGTCCAGAAAGTGGAAACAGGAATATGTTTTCAGTGAAAATTGTGAGTTTCCAGTATAAATATTCAGGTTTGGGTTCAGCCGTCATTCAAAATGTTTGGTCTTTAGTTTTCAAAAACTGAACATTTTATCAAAAATGGTTCTCGAAAACAAACATAATTTTTTTCAGTTTCAGTTTTTCAACAAATAAGCAAAGGGAAAATTTAGAACCCAACATTTTCCAGAAGTTCCTGTGAAAAATAATTGGTATTTTTCTACCAGCCCTAAAAATAATCCTTTAGCCTTCCCATCTGATGATCTCAAAGGGCTTTACAGACACTGGTGAATTAAACTCAACAATATGCTTATATGCTAGGGAAGGGAAGTATTATTCCCATTTTATAGATAGGAAAACTAAGGCACAAACATATTAAGGGACTTCTCTATGGTTACACAGGAAGTCTGTGAGCAGAGCAGAAAATACAACCCAGATCGCATCTCCCACTCTTGTGCTGTAAACACAGAACCATTCTTTTGCCTCCTCCCTCCCCTCCATAGAATGGCACTGTTACTATATTAAGAGAACTAACACCTTCTCGACACCACCAGAGTATTTAAAATTGGTGAACAGACAATGTAGGGGAAATTCTATTTGCTAAGCAAACCAGCAGGTCTTTTTGATCTCTAATTTCTATGATTCTTCTGACTCCAACCATAGAAAGTGATGGAAATGTATGACTAATGGCTGACATGCTCCACCACTATAAATGATCTTGTCTTTTTAGCTCTATAGCAGGTCAACACAGATGAAGAATAGGGCTAAGTAGCAGTAGGGGTATCCAGTGTGGGCTGCTGTGTTAAAGCTAACCTGGACAAAGCACCAGAAAATGTACTGTAGGGGAATAATCCTGGGCTGGCATATGGGGACAGACCAAGGATGATTTTTTCCATGTCTAATATCTGTGATTTGTATGAATCACCATGAATATAGCAACTCCACTGAACCCTGATTTCTATAGCTGCATGCATCAGTTTACACAGTTTGTTCTGCATGCTCAAAAGCTAACAACACAGATGTGCTCACCCTCACTCCACTTGCCAATGATAACATCTGGGCAGTGCTTTTCCTGCCTCCTTTACAAACTCAGCTGAGGGCTGGTCTACACTGGACGGGGGGATTGATCTAAGATACGCAACTTCAGCTACATGAATAGCATAGCTGAAGTTGAAGTATCTTAGATCGAGTTACCTACTGTCCTCACGGTGCGGGATCTACATCTGAGGCTCCCCCTGTCAATTCCACTACCGCCATTCGGGTTGGTGGAGTTTCGGAGTCGACAGGAGCATGTTCAGGGATCGATAGATCGCGTCTAGATGAGACATGATATATTGATCCCCAAGAAATCAATTGCTACCCGCTGGTAAGGCCGGTAGTGAAGACGTACCCTGAGACAGGTGTGGTGTCCCCATCACTTCCCACTGCAATTTCTGGCCAAGGTTAGCCTGGGCCCACAGGTGCAGAAAGGAACCATGACGAAGAAATCCTGCATCGCATTGAGCTCTACCTGGCCATCTAACCAGGAAAGGCTTCATTTCTCAGACGTTAGTAACAAACTGACCTTTAACAACATCACAAGCCTTCACTCTCTTTAAAGCATTATATTTTTCCTTGGGGAAAAAGCACGTGGCTAAGGGTTGACATCAGCAGTGGCTCACAAGGCTGGCTATGCTATTCAATTGCCTTGACTGATTTAGGATCCATTTATGTCTAGCCTTTTTAAAAAAAAAAATCTCAAATCTAAAAAAAGAAGTGACCAGGCTGGCAGTGACATGTGATTAACAGATTGCACCTTTAGAAAGGAGTGAGCAGAAGGGGATTAGCTTTGCAGCCTATTATTTATTAATTAAAAAGGCAGACACCTTATTTATATCAATGCTGATGACATTAATCCATGCCCATGCTTTGGGAGTGCATTATCCATCCAGTCTCCTGGCATCGTAATGATTTTGATTAAGCTGTTGCATGACTTGCTGCTATTCTTACCTTTCTACCTCACCTTCCCTTCACTAAGACTCACGAAGGAGGATGGCCTAGTGTTTCGGGAACTTACCTTGGACTTTACCACATGCTTCTTGTGTGACTGAGAAAGGGGAAACTTCCCTACCTCACAGGGGTGTTGTCAGGATAAGGACTCTGAGATGCTGTGGAAATGGGAGCCATCCATATAAGTACCTTAGATAGACAAGATTGAGCTACCAATACTTATCCCTGTCCACTTCTCTACTTTATATACAGACGAGTTAGCCTTCCTCATTCATGGCAGATAGCTCTATCAGAGATGTACCCAAAATCCAATTCATCTGCGACATGGAAACCCAGCTCAGGATTCATAAGAATAGTTATTTTTGGCTTGCGTGCCAAGAAACACGCTAGGCAGCTCAGAAACCATGTCAAAATGCACTTCCTGGCCTGTGATCTAAATCGAACCCAATGCAACAAGCATGAGTCACAAGAAATCAAGTGGAGAGAGGAGGGACCAGAGAAATTGACCCAATTTGGCCAAGAACCCAACCCATTGGTGTGAATATACCTTGAGTTGGTACGCGTTGGGACATTGGTGAAGGACCGTGTGTCACTAGTGTCTGCAGAATGATGCATGGGGATTACTGCAATAGCAGGAGGCTGGACTTGATGGCCCAGCAGCTCCCTTCCCGTTCTATGTACTTATGAAGCATTTTCTGTACATTCGTACAGCACCGAGTGCAGTGGTGCTCTGGTGCTAGCTGGGGACTCTAGGCGCGATTGTAATACACATAATAACAATAAGAGGGAAAAGAAGGGACAGAGAACAATATTATGGCCAAGTCCTTGTTGTCTGATCAAGTGACTCAGAAGGCACAGATGTAGCTTGATGGGTCTGTTAGAAGAGGGACAGGTCTATTGAAAACGGATCCACAAAACTTGGATTTGGTTTTGAGCTTGGACTTCGGACACCCCAAGTTTCAGAGACCTGAAATTTTGGTTCAGTGTGTATAAAACAAACTGGCCATAGAGCATGTGGCACTTATGGGCTGCTATTTGAATGTGACTGTACCTCAGTTATGTATGTTGGTTAGAAAGTCCGGGAATAATGGGGATTATTTATCTTTTTTGTTGTTGCTGTTGTTGCTCCTACCCAGGTCTAATGCTCAGGTATAATAGAAAAAGTGGCTGCTTTTTTCTCCAAAGTCATTTCATTCATCCCTGATTCTATTGTACTGTAATTATGTAAAGAACTTAAGATGGGACACAGCTGCCAATTTAGGATCCAGGCCTGGCTGCAAACTTTCCCCAAGTTAGAGGATGTTTAAATCTGGCCTTTTCTTTCAGTCAGTTGTAAAATGGGAAATGGAGGTCATGAGGAATTTCTCAGTATTCAGAGGCTATTCAGATAAAAAAAATTTCTTTCTGGCCCTTCTCTAGTCAACACGTTGGTTTCTGAAGATTAAAAGAGAGAGTCATTTTGCTTGGCATATTCTTCCCTGGATATGGAATGTTTTGATACTATGGTAACGCTGCAGTACAAATATTGTATTGTGTTGTATTAATGGATAGATACGCCACTGTAGCTACCATTAGCGTCAGTATCCCTTGATGAATAGGAAGGGGAATGCAGACGCCAAGGTGTGCACATTTCTGCTTCTTGGATGTTTGTTAGTTAAGGGCTTTTATAAACAATTATGATTGAAAATCCATTGCTGTAGTTTGTAAATAAGAGGGAAATAAAATAGCTCACGGGGTTTGCTGTAATTAACTTTGTTCCCACTGTTTATTAGTGAAAAGACAGGATGCTAAAATGTACTGGCTCTGAACACAACCCACACTGTGATAAGCTGGTCCTTCTAATTCACTGGTGTGGTCTATTAGACAATTGCATCCTACAGATTTCTAAGAGTTCCCTTATCTATAGTTTACAGACACAACCCAAGGAGAGCCAGATTTTCCTTTGCATCTGAGCCACAGTCATTGCAGAGTAGGGGAGTGTCAACAAGCTGGTTATGGGTCCTTGATCCTGGTCTATGTTGGCTCCAGCCCCAGGATGAGTTAGAGCAGCCTTAGGACTGCTCTAACATATGTTAGATTGGTGATCAGCAGGTGTAACTGAGTTGCCACACAACCTCATCCTGCCTTAATGGTGCCCTTTGCTAGGGAGAGAGGTGTATGCACAGGAGGCAGCTCTGTTGGCTTTATGTCGACAAATAATTCCCAACTGCTGAATGGAATTTTCTGGGGCTAGTTATAGTCAGATCATAACATAAGAACGGTCACACTGGGTCAGACCAAAGGTCTATCCAGCCCAGTATCCTGTCTTCCAACAGTGGCCAATGCCAGGTGCCCCAGAGGGAGTGAACCTAACAGGTCATCATCAGGTGATCCATTCCCTGTCATCCCTTCCCAGCTTCAGGGAATGAGAATCTTGCCATGCAGACTACAGACCATGTTTCATGTTGATCCAAGCATCTTTGTATTAGACATTGTAGCCTGCAGTCTGCATGGGCTGTACATTTATATTGAAGATGGAAGCTGCTGCCATTTGCCAGTTAAATGCTGCAAAAGGAAGTCATGTCAAGTTGGACAAACTTTGGGCACTCTGATTGCTCAGTGGTTTGTGCATTGGCCTACTAACCCCAGGGTTGTGAGTTCAATCCTTGAGGTGGCCACTTAGGGATCTGGGACAAAATCAGTACTTGGTCCTGCTAGTGAAGGCAAGGGGTTGGACTCAATGACCTTTCAAGGTCCCTTCTAGTTCTAGGAGATAGGTATATCTCCATTTATTTATAACCACAGTGATAAGCATACTATACATGCCTAGATGGATTAGATTGGACCCGGGGTTCTCAAACCATGGAACACTTGCTGGTGACCAGCAGAGAGCCCTGTGACTATCTGGTCATGGCTCGTCAGCCTTCCATGACAAATAGCTAAACTACATTCAATAGTCTCCTAACGCAGTGGTCCCCAACCTTTTCGTCTGGTGGGCGCCAGACAAAGGACCTTGGTGGCAGTGGAGCATCTCGATGATGCCTGCCAGGCACTACATTGGGGACCCCTGTCCTAACAGTATCCTTTCCATGGCAAGTGCTGTAATTACCCAGGGAACATTTTGTGATCAAGAATGGCAGGGGAAAGTACTCTGCATGACCATGAATGGAATGGGTACAGAGATGATCAGGGTGTAGAACTGAAAACAATCTCGGCATATGAAACCATTGAGAGTCAATGTAGAGCCTCCCAGTGACTTTAATGGGGGCTGGATCTGGCCCCCTACTGAAGATTTGCTTTGGAGAAACACAAGGAAAGGACCCTTCAAATATCCATCAGCGTGATACAGATTTGCTTATAGTCACTTTGCCAGGTGTCAAGCCAAATGTTTAAAAAGCCTGAGGCATCGTCTGCAATGTGAAACCATCGAAATAACACAAAGGGATTCAAAATGGTTACAAAGTGAGCAAATGGGAAGATTTATTCTAGACAGTTTTTCCGGGCACAAAGGCTGTCATGCGTGCCTTAGCAGGGCCAGCTGAGACGTACAGACAATTAGCACGTTTTACCATTGAATGTATCCATTCGTTTCACCGGGGAACCTACCACCTGCTAATTTAGTTGGAACCGAGATGTGAGCTGAGGCAGATTACCCTCTGAAAGCGTGGCCACTGCATATGCAAACTGGGAGTTGTTTTGGTGACTCGGTGTTAACAAGACTGTCTGAAGAATTAGCCCAGGGCTGCGGAGGGCTGAGTCCAGGTTTTACAAAAGGAATCCATCCTGCCCTTTCCTTTGAGAGAGATGCAATGCCCACCAGGCGCTATTTGTTTATTTTAAATTTTGAAGTCATGGTGATCTCCACAGCGAGAGACTCCCAACTTTGAATGATCTTCAAATGTTAAACCGTAGCAGCAAACCCGACCTTCCGATCCCTTGCCAGGCCCCTGGCAAAGGGCAGAAGAGAGGTTGATTTCATACAATGCATCTGGTCTGGTGTACAATATAGAAAATCAGAGTCCTTCTACCATCACAGCGGTGCGCCACTGGTTAAGAAAGGTCACAAATATTTTTTAAATGGCGTGTAAAAGGAGACTAGCCCAATCCAGTCTTTGTGGGGTTTTATTTGGAATGAGCTGCATGCTGAGCATTTGACTGTGCATTTCCAGGGCTGCAGTTAGGATAGAATAGAACTGATCAGCTAGCCATGACACTGCCATATGGGAGATGATAATACCTAGCACTTATCCAGCATATGTCATTAGTAGATCTCAATCTGCCTCATAAAGGAGGATCACTATTGTTATCCCCCATTTTAGAGATGGGAAAACTGAGGCACAAAGACTTGCCCACGGTCGGTCAGAAGCTAGTAGTAGATCCAGGACTAGACCCCAGGTCTTTTGAGTCTTAAGTCATTCCTTTAGCCCCTAGGGCATGCTGCCTTTGACTTCCAGTGCTGCTCAATTGTACTCCTTTCTCCCCTACCCTTGGGCTTGTGGTTCTAATAGGAACATGCAAAGAGAGTGCACTCAGCCTCTCTTCATGCATTAGAATATGCCTCATATTGCTCAGTAGCTGCTTCTTTGGACGAACTTGGAACAGCCCTGATGGGCGCAAAAAGATGTCCCATCTAGCCTGACCTCTCCTGACCGTTAGGACATTGTCACTGTGGCAGAGGATCACTTCTCCGCTGCCTCTGCTAGGGAAAAGACCCCCTTATAATGTTGAACAGGCGCAGGCCCCAATCCTGACCTCCATGCCAACTCTGTGCGACGAGATGCTGTCGCCGCTAGCCAGTCAGTTACATTCTCTCCTAAAGAGGGACTGGGAGTGGCTGGCTCATTTGCCTCTCCTGGCATTGACACCTCCTCATCTATTACTGGGAGTGGCTGGCTCATTACGAAAGCAGCTTTGCCTCTCCTGGCATTGACACCTCCTCATCTATTACTGGGAGTGGACCACATCCACCCTGATCCAATTGGCCCTGTCAACACTGGTTCTTCACTTGTGAGGTAACTCCTTTCTCTTCGTGTGTCAGTATAACAGTGCCTGCATCTGTCATTTTCACTCCGTGCATCTGAAGAAGTGGGTTTTTTACCCACAAAACTTATGCCTAAATAAATGTTAGGCTTTAAGGTGCCACCGGACTCCTTGTTGTTTTTTAGGATACAGACTAACACGGCTACCCCCCAATACTATTCTCTCCTTAATGCTGCCATGGAAATGCCTCATAAAACGCTTACAGCTGCCTGGTGGTCACAGAAGTCTCAGCATTAGCTCAAGCCAGCTCAGATCCCACAAACAAATGTTGGGTCGGGATTTCGTCCTTTCAAAGCTCCTTTGAAGGCTTGGGTTTTCCTTTTTACCTCCAGCACCAAGATGCCAGCAAGCGTCAGAACAGGGAATACCCCGACAGCGCAAACACACACTTGCTTTAGAGAGATTGTTCAGTGCCTTGAAGCCTCATCCTTGTTCGTTACAATGAAGGGCACACTTAGGAAAAGCACTTTTCCTCTGCTAGGCCTTTGCTATCAACTCCCTGGGCAGAGATGACATCAGCTCAGCAGGGCCAGTCTTTGGAAGGGAGTCCTGTAAATCCTACAGTCTGGTGCTCTGCCTTGTCAGATGTCATTGGAGTATTACTTCCACATGGTGCTAGGGGATATTGGGCCAGCAGAGGTGCTGACTATCTGGTGCAACATCCCACCTGTGAAGATCCAATGGCACTTTTTGAGTAGAGGTGGTTAGTCCTGATGTCAGGGCAGAATCCCACTGTCGGTTTCCTTCTGATTTCTCGTCGTTTTAACTGGATATTGGACTAAAGTCTCAGCTGTTGTAAATAGACTCATCTCCAGTGGCTTTGACAGAGCTTCACCCATCAGGGAATTTGGCCCACTTGTTTTCTTCTTCACTTCCTGTCCAGAACCAAGGGGAAGTGTAGCTGCATACCGTGGGAGAAGAGATGAATCTGTTGGAGAGTGGAAGTGATATCTATTTCGTGCGTAAAGTGCGTTTGGAGCCTGGAGTATGAAAGGTGCTACTAACTGTAAGATATGTAACAGTCTTTATGTCATGTTATCAACAGCGCTTTGCAGTGAATAGAAAAAGTTAGCTTCCTTAATTACTATATAAGCCGGTGCCAAGATGTCTTCATTCTATTCACAGGATCCAGCATCTACCATGAAACTTCATACTCCAACTGGCCTTTTGCCCTGGTAGTTCAGAGGCTTGTCATGTGGAATCAGAGCATTTCTGCCATTATTCTAAGAGTGTGGGCAGCACGTTCTGAAGTGGCTTTTAAAAATCCAAATACTTGGCATTATCTCTAGGCACCAGAGGAATGGAGTTTCATCTTTAATTCTGAAATCCCTTTGCTGTTCCGCACAGAAGTCAAATCCTGTGCATGGGTTTGGGTGTGGGTGTGTACAGTGTAGGGTTTCATATATGGGCGAAGCTTTCTGTCACAGCTCTTTGATAGAGAGCTGATATACCTTGGCTACAAACCTCAGAGAATCAGTGAAGTTAAAAAAAAAAAACCCTATTCTTTCAAGGACGGCATGGAATGACAACTGGAATACGCCCACCAATTGGCACCAATGCTACTGCAACCAGTATTTCAGAGAGTGGCTACTAGAAACCAAGGTCAAGTCAGTGTTATTGCTTTTCATGGATATCAGAAAATGTAAGGGTTTCTTTTACTCTTTATTTCTTTCGGGTATTTTTTTAAAATATATGTAGTTACAGTTTAGAATTTTACTATGAGCTGTTCTGAATAACTCCGTTTTATTCCCTTCGTCATATAAAACCCCTATTGTATGTGTGTTCTCAACCTCCATACTTCTGTGCTGCTGTTAAAAAATCAATGACAATTTTTCCAGATTTCTATTTCCAACTTGCTGGTTAATCCAGCTTTCTTTCTTTTAACTGTCATCTAGATGTTATTATATCAAGCAAGTGAAGGAACAGTCAGGTTTTGTTGTTCTCAGTTAAATAAACGTATCTAACCAATAAATTTTAAAAAGTCATTCTGGATGTACCCTAGGGTAAATGAAAGCAGAATCTAGTATAGAGACTCCAGCCAGAGAAGTTTTCTTATGTAAGACCTCTGGCCTGAAGCTGTATAGGGTAAGGAGCTTGCTACTGCCATCTGTTCATAAACCAGGAAAAAAAAAAAAGACAGAAGCTCCATAGGGGAAGGCGATCTCTGCTATCATCTATAAGTGAAATGGCTAAAGAAAGAGTTCATTTGCATAAGGTTTCTATTCAGAAATCCCCCAGGTGACATTCTGGGGAGTCACCAGAACTCCACAAGAACTCTGAACTGGTGAGGGTAGTGGAACTGAACTAACAATGGAAGCAGGGAAAAGGGTTTCCTCTGTTGTGTCAAGAAACATAGCCCTAGTGGCAGGGACTCTGCTCACGGGTCTTATATGCCATCAATCCCTCTCCACTGAAGACCTTGCAAAGAGATGATGAAAAAGTGAGTCTTGGATGAGAGATGACACAGAGATTCCTGTCTGGATCGTTCTGCAGCACACAGAGACGTGTAGTGATTTAATTATATACTACAAGTGAACATATCATTGCCAGGGTATTGCCAAATGATCTGGTAGAACTTGCTCCAGGAAGAGGTTCCTTTCCCCCAAATAGCAGGGATTGTGGTAGTGTGTAAAGGGGAGAGTCAGACCCCGAGAGACACATTAGTCAGTGAAATGGCTCCATACGAGAAGTGATGGAACCCCTAGTGTTCGAGTCATTTAAAAATTGGACAATGCACTGCAAAATATCGTGGATAATTTTGCACTGGCCTAGAAGAGTGAGCATATGGACTAGATGAACTAATGTGTCTTTTCTATCTCTAATTGCTTTCATTCCATGAAAGAAAATGTGATAAGGCCAGTGCAACAGGAGAGCTGAGAAACCCGCTGATGGGGAGGGTTAACATTTGTCATTCTTAATCATACTGTGAGAATCCTCTGACACTTGGGCTATAAAGGATACCGACACAGACAGCTCGCATGAGTCTATTTCTCCCCGTTGGCACAATCTCTTTATGACTTTTTGTGTTAATTAGCTCTCCTGCTCCACTCAGCAGAGCTAAATCTGTGATGATTGTCATCGAAGGAGCAGAGACTGGCCCCAGTGACTTTGCTGTTCTTCAAAAGACTCTGGCTTTCTAGGCAGCAGCCTTCCAGTTATCCTTGGGCAAACAGAGGCTGCACTGCACATGGGACAGAAGGATTCTCTCTTTGGGCTACTTGTGGCACCTTAGAGACTAACAAATTTATTTAGTCTCTAAGGTGCCACAAGTACTCCTGTACTTTTTACGGATACAGACTAACACGGCTGCTACTCTGAAACCTGTCTCTTTGGGCCAGAGCTCAAAAGTACTGAATACAACAGAAACTGATTGAATAAGGGCCTCTGCCTCTTTATGTTGAAGTATGAAAAGTTGGCTCAATATTTATAATAATCCAAATAGGTAAATAAAATGAACACTATAAAAATAGACAGGACAGGGGTCAGTTATTTCCAGTGCTGTTCCAGCTCTTCAGGCCACTAAGCACAAGAGCAATGGGCTTAAACTAGAGCTTTCAAGTGATTAAAAAAATTAATTGTTATTAATTGTGTGATTAAAAAAATTAATGGCAAATAACCGCACTGTTAAACAATAATAGAATATCATTTATTTAAATATTTTGGATGTTTTCTACATTTTCAAATATATTGATTTAAATTACAACATAGAATTCAAAGTGTACTGTGCTCACTTTATTTGTATTACAAATATTCACACTGTATAAAACCAAAAGAAATAGTATTTTTCAATTCACCTAATACAAGTACTGCAGTGTGATCTCTTTATCATGAAAGTTGAACTTACAAATGTAGGATTATATTTAAAAATAACTGCATTCAAAATAAAACAATGTAAAACTTTAGCGCCTACAAGTCCACTCAATGCTATTTCTTGTTAAGCCAATCACTCAGACAAACAAGTTTGTTCACATTTGCAGGAGATAATGCTGCCCGCTTCTAATTTACAATGTCCTCTGAAAGTGAGAACGAGCATTCGCATGACACTGTTGTAGCCGGAGTCACAAGGTATTTACATGTCAGATATGCTAAAGATTCCTATGTCCCTTCATGCTTCAACTACCATTCCAGAGGACATGTGTCCATGCTGATGACGGGTTCTGCTCGATAACAGTTCAAAGCAGTGCAAACTGACTCATGTTCATCATCATCATTTGAGTCAGATGCCATCAGCAAAAGGCTGATTTTCTTTTTTGGTGGTTTGGGTTATGTAGTTTCTTCATCGGAGTGTTGCTCTTTTAAGACTTCTGAAAGTGTGCTCCACACCTCATCTCTCTCAGATTTTGGAATGCACTTCAGATTCTTAAACCTTGGGTCAAGTGCTTTAGCTATCTCTGGAAATCTCACATTGGTACCTTCTTTGTGTTTTGTCAAATCTGCAGTGAAAGTGTTCTTAAAATGAACAACATGTGCTAGGTCATCATCTGAGACTTCTGTAACATGGAATATATGACAGAATGCAGGTAAAACAGAACAGGAGACATACAATTCTCCCCGAAGGAATTCAGTCATAAATTTAAATAAAGCGTTTTTTTTAATGAATGTCATCATCATGGAAACATATCCTCTGGAATGGTGACTGAAGCATGAAGGATCATACAAATGTTTAGCATATCTGGCACGTTAATACCTTACAATGCTGGCTACAAAAGTCCCATGCAAATGCCTGTTCTTGCTTTCCAGTGACATTGTAAATAAGAAGCGTGCAGCATTATTTCCTGTAAATGTAAACAAATTTGTTTGTCTTAGTGATTGGCTGAACAAGAAGTAGGACTGAGTGGACTTGTAGGTCTAATGTTTTGTATTGTTTTGTTTTTGAGTGCAGTTATGTAACAAAAACGTGTACATTCGTAAGTTGCACTTTCTAAATAAAGAGATTGCACTACAGTACTTGTATGAGGTGTATTGAAAAATACTATTTTTTTATCATTTTTACAGTGCAAATATTTGTAATAAAAAATAATGTAAAGTGAACAGTGTACACTTTGTATTCTGTGTTGTAATTGAAATCAATATATTTGAAAATGTAGAAAAACATCCAAAATATTTCATAAATTTCTATTGGTAGTCTATTGTTTAACAGTGCGATGAAAACTGAGATTAATCGCGAATAATTTTTAATCACAATTAATTTTTTTTAGTTAATCATGTGAGTTAGCTGTGATTAATCGACAGCCCTAGGTTGAACCATAGCAAAATTCAGGGTAACTATTCAGAAAAAAAATGTTATTGCTGTTAAAAGAATATGTGCAACAAGAGAAGCTCCCATGGAGAAATGTGGAATCACTTTCTCTGACAATACTCTATTTTGGACTGGACAGCTATACATCATGGCGATGTAGACATATAGAAATTAATATCAACATAATGGGATCATGGGTCCTGGCCTTTTAACATATTCCTAAGGAAGATGTTATTTTCCTAAGGAAACCGTGTCATTTTTCATTGAAAAATTTAAAAAATGTCACCCCACACCCATTTTTACCATCTTTTCTAAACTTGTTATGAAATATACACCTCTACCCCGAAATAACGTGACCCGATATAACACGAATTCAGATATAATGTGGAAAAGCAGCGGTCCAGGGGGGAAGGGCTGCGCACTCCAGCAGATCAAAGCAAGTTCAATATAACGCTGTTTCACCTCTAACGTGGTAAGATTTTTTGGCTCCCGAGGACAGCGTTATATCAGGGTGGAGGTGTACTTCCCTTTTGTTGAGTAGCTCTGGAAAGCACTTCTGCAAATCTCTGGGTCAAAGGAGTTCACACAGAGTCACAGTGGGTGGCTGTGGTGGAACAAGGAAGTGAAGCCAGGTCCTTAGTCCAGTCCAGTCCTTACCCACAAACGCATCCCTGCTCTCCAACAAGTCTATTATGAAACCACGGGGCTCAGTTTACCTTGCTTTAACTATGCTTTTAAAAAAGAAAGAAGTCGTAATGATATAATGAAGTAACAGCCACAATAAAACTATAAACAGAGAATAAAAACAACCTACAGCAACTTCTCCCAGTCCCAAACCAACCCTATTACAAGGAAATGGGACACTCAGGCAAAGATTATTAAAAAATAATCCATTGTGTAATAATGACAAACGCTTCACACCTCACATGGCAGGAGTAATGCATCCCATTGATTCCTCCAAGGCAATTTACAATTAAACACTGATTTGCAAAAAAATAAATAAATAAAAGTGGAATTCATTGTACCCCCCTTCATTGGTGAATCAAAGCAATTGGAGCAGAATTGAGAATAATTACCAGATGTATTGCTTTGTGCTCAAACCAGCGCTGGTTATTTACAGCCACCAGTGATGTTCCTTATTTATTCCTCCTACTGCCTAATGTCTCTTGCTTTTCAGTTTTCTGTTATTTAGTCATTACCATACAAAAAACAGGAGTATCCTTTTTTTTGGAGGAAGAGTGGGGAAAGCAATGTATTTTAAGCCCAAACATAGCCCATCGCTCCATATGGCATGTTGTTTTGGGGCACATCTCACATGTTGTTTTGGGCCACATCTCACAATATCAATACGAGCATTGCTTTCAATTTATTGGCCTTTTACACATGTACAATCGATTTGATGCTCTTTTAACTCCCAGTACAATGAATATATGTTTTCCCCTTTCCTCTTGTGCATCTCTTCTGTGGCAGATATTTCTGGATGGAAATTGACCTGCTGTCTTAAGCATGAAGAGGGTTTGACACTCCCAGGGGGGACCCAGAACTGTTATAAAATTGCAGCGCATGTAGCCATGTACAAACACAAAGAAGAGTTTCCAGGTGAAAGGACCCATGGAGGCTGATTTTTTTGGCTGGGTTTTTCTTTTCAGTCCCATTTGTAATCAGAGCGCTCTCTGCTTTCACTGGAGAAAAGGACAAAGGGGGGGGGAATATTATCAGGGGAACTGATTTTAGAAGTGGGATAGACAAATTAGGATGTCTAACCCATCCCCTAGACTAGTATATTATATTGTGTATCCTAGTGTTTAAATGTGCCACTCAGTGGAACATCCACTACTTTCCTTATTGCATGTGCTGGTAAATCTCACTGTTGAAAAGTTTTTCCTGATATCCATCCTAAGGAACAGAGGAGGAGAGAGAGTGATTTACATCAGCTGAGGATCTGGCCCTTTAATTTTCCTCCTCTTTCAGTGTCATCCCAATACTCCTAGTGGTGACCTCCTTGAACCACCCTAAGCAATTCCTCTCACTTCTTGGTGTTGCTCCCTTCAAAGATTTGCCATCGGTTCTTTTTACCATTCTGTGCTGATTACTGTAGTATAGAAGGGAAAAGATCCTCGTGCCGTAATGTCCTGAGTGAAGATGCCAAGTGGGAAAGAGATGGAAGGTCAGGAGAGTGGATGAGACGGGGACACGGAATATGAAGCTTTTCAAGATGAAATGTGTGCACCTCTTCTTCCTGGAGACTCAGTCAAAAGCAATGTACCCAACCCCACAAAATGGGCCAGCTCTCCCTTTTCCCGTCCCCCAGCAGGTGTAAATTGGCATATTGACCTCAGTGGCGCCACACCGCATTACACTAGCTAAGCCTCTGACCCAACTCTCGGGAATGATGGTATCACGGCAGTCAGCGAATCTGCACGTACGTAGCATTAGGGGAAGAAACCAGAAATTCTGGCCCCTGTGAAGTCAGTGGGTGCTTTGCCACTGCTTACAATGGAGCTAGGATCTCACTTCAGCTCCAGCAGCACCGAACTAAGGGAGATTCCTGGAGAGAGTTAGGGGTTACAAGCCAACTACTAGAGGGTGACAGCAACACATGCTTGAGCTGCTCGCACGTACTCCATTACATGACTGCACTGCGGTTGGATCTCTTAAGAGCTGAAGGCACTCCATGCCTCACTGGATCAGTGCCCTTTGCCAGTCTGTTACACACATGTGCAGGGAGAAATGCTCTGCAGATGATGCCTAACAACTGCAGCACAGCTTTCAGCAAACACACAGCATACAACTCCCAGAATACCTCAGGCCCAACTCACCACCATGTTCCCGCAACAAACTAGGCTGCTGCTCAGCTCCTTCTACCACTTAAATCTCTTGTTTCATTCATTCTGCTCTTTCAGTATAAAGCGTTTCATGACAGTAAACAGGCTGGCTTCCTGGTCACTCAGTAAGAAAGGTATCCTGGGCGTGGCAGAGCTTATTTGGGGCATAGTGGTTATTACCTCCTAAAAGGGAACAGTTCTCAAGTTATCTGCATATCTCTAGGAGTTATTCTCCATCTGTCCCAGACATTAAAAATCCCATGCTTCTTTTCATAAGTGTGTTAACCACACTGTCTTGGCCAAACCCTAATTCCATTCACTGCATGCTCCCGCCTCAATTTACCCTTTGTGTTTTCAGTTGGAGAGAGCATTTATTTATTTCAAATCCTCAATCGGTGTGTAGAAGTACAGCAGTGTGTTGTTGAACAAGTGGCCCCGCTCCACTCCAGAGATGGCTGCATTTTCATGGTGGACAAGTGATTCTTAGCTCTCCAGTCCACAGTGCCATGCACTGGAGTTGGAGGACAGAAGGGGTGTTATTTTGCTGGCTAATTATTTGCACATTTGGTCAAGCGACCCTCGATATTTTTAGTTACTCATCAAAACCAAAAACTGAAATGAAATGGACCGGAATGGAAAGGTGGTCTCTGGGTCACTCTCCAGATTCTGTTTCACAAGATGCAATCTTCCTCGATTTCCAAAACCAATTTTCTCCCATCATCTTATAAAAGCAGAGATCATCCTGTGAAATGTGATATCTCTCCAGCATTTATAAAGGAATGGGACCTTCCCCAGGAAAAAAGGGTTCATTAAATTATACAGCTAATCAGATTGCTGAAGCCTTGACTGGCTGACAGCCAAAGCCAAGAAATCCATGGGGAAGGGGTGAGCGCCACCACTGAAATAATACTCTGTAACGTCTGGGGCTGAGAGCGGGCATTTCAGTCACAATGTGATCTGATGGTAACAGAAATCTGAGATATGGGGTGTGTGGGTGTGTTATTTTTTCATCAGGGAAACAGGATAAAGGAACCATTCAGCACGCCAGACCTAAATTTCCTTATTTTGCATCCCAAAATCCTAATAACCGCTTCACTACTGGGTCTTCAGCGGCAAGGAGTCTTCACTCACTCTGGGTTTTTGGCGGCACTTCGGCAGCGGGTCCTTCAGTGCTGCCCGAAGACCCAGAGCGAGTGAAGGACCCGCTGCCAAAGTGCCGATGACGACCCACTAGGGAACCGCCCGGTGAGTACAAGCCCCACGTGTCTTCCCAACAGCCTGTCCTCCCCCCCATATCCTGCCCCCGACTGCCCCCCTCAGAACCTGCTACCCAACCCCCTCGCTCCTTGTCCCCCTGACCACCCCCTCCTGAGACCCCCGCACTCCTAACTGCCCCCCAGGACTCCACCCCCTACCCAACTTGCCCCGCTCCCTGACCCCTGACTGCCCCAACCCCATCCACCACTACCCCAACAGACTCCCAGAACTCCCACGCCTACCCAACCCTCCCCATTCCCTGACTGCCCCCCCCCCAGAACCTCTGCCCCCTCCAACCACTCCCTGCCCCTTATCCAACCCCTCCTCCCAGCCCCAGCCCAGCCCCCTTACCATGCTGCTCAGGGCAGCGTGTATGGATGTCATGCGGCCCTCTGGAGCTCACAGTCCCACCCCCTTACCATGCTACTCAAAGCTCTGCAAGAGGAGGGAAGGCGACGGAGGGGACAGGGGATCCTCCCCAGCCAAGAGCTCAGGTGGGCTGGACAGGACAGTCCCACGGGCCACATAGTTTACCCACCCCTTTAACAACTGGTTCTAAACCGGCTTCTAAATTTAACAACAGGTTTGCGTGAACCGGTGCGAACCAGCTCCAGCTCACCACTGGTTCCAGGGAACCACTTTATCATTAATCATCACTCACGGTATTATTTAATGATATACCTTTGCACTTGCATAACTCCCTCCTACCCCCACGTGATCCCAAAGCACTTAGCAAACTACGTCCGAATTGCAGCCAGCTATGAGGTGGAACACAGCAGCTGTGTGAAACATTTGCTGAAGAAAGTAAAGTCCATTGAGTACTGTTTCAAACCCCAATTGCAGGCAAGGTCCATGATCTGGACCAAAAGGCAAGGGCACTGGGCTTTAGGTACAAGCCATGACTTTCCTATGATTTCTAGGGAAAGATTTTAAATTTTGGGTTGGAGCCACGTAAAATGTGGTAGTTACACTTGGTTTCATGTTCTGCCCCCAGATCAGGCAAAGCTTGATGACTTTGATGCATGTGTTTTGCTTTGGGACTGTGAGTTCATGAAAACCCAAGCTCAGTATGGGGAGCATGTGTGAGTGGGAGTCGAAGATTGAACCATTGCTGCCTAGCCCACTGGGAGCCAAACCTGCTGTTTCCCGTAGCTTCAGGGCCAGATTCTGGAAACACTTAAATACATGGATAACATGACTAATGCAGACAGAACCATTGGCTTCAATGGGGCTACACACATGAGTAAAGTTAAGTACGTGCACAAGCGCGTGAGGCCTTAGCAGTAATTTGCTCACGGCACTGAGGGTAGTACCCCAACAGATGCATCAGCACTAGGCTCATTCTCCAAGCCCATGCAGGTCTGGTTTCAAACCTTTCCCTTCTACTCTCAAATGGGTAGGCTTGGCAGAATTTGATGATCTTTTATCATTTGAATGGATAATGCTACTTTATTTTTAAGAATTTTTTTTAAAGTTTTCATTGGTTTAAATTTTCAGTTTCAGAAATTATGGGGGGCATCAAACATGGGGGAATCACACAATAATTATTTAATGACCACAGATGTTGAGATCCAAAAAGGCAAAGCTTTATAACTGATAAAACACAAATTGTCAACATCACATCAAAACATATATCCTTAAATCAGCCTCTCATAAGTTCTCAAGCAGCATTTCTCTTAGTTTGCCTATCTACAAATTTCCATTATCATCGATGGGAAAATTTTTTTCATCAGTTTGTATGTGTGCAGTGAAATCGCTGTTTATCAACATTCTGCAATACAAATCTAACCCTTCCAAGCCTATAAACAAGCCATTCCCCTGGGGGGTTGATTTTGCCTATTTGGTAAAAAATAAGAATAAATCCAGGTTTTGGGAAACTGAAACCGCATCCCAGTGTAGCTTAGTATCCAAGTGCAGCATCTCGGTGCTTGGAGAAAGAATCTAATATACTCTGGATAGCATACACATATATTAAGCATTAAGTAGCTATATAAAGGATTAACATAGCAGTTCTATATCCCAAATGAGCCTATACCTTTATTATCATCGTGTTCACATCTGCTGAGTATACCAAAACACCTGGCAGTAAGCTTCGGCTTAAGTAGATAGGAAAACTGTCATATCTGGACATAATTGTATCCTCCTAGCAACAGAAAAAGAGTTACTCTCACAATCCTGTTTATTTGAGTACAGGCCTAGGAAGTGTCTTCATGCCTCTTAGTACCTGGGATTCATATACCCAGAGTTAAGATAAGGAACAGAACAAGAAGTTGGGGAACTGGGACAAATTGATGGGTTGGATTTTAGTGCCATGTAAAGAGATGCGTAACTAGTAAAATCGTACCAATAATACCAGCTGAAATGTGTAACTTGGGGAGCACAGTTCCTGCATGAGGTGAATGTAATGGGACTGCTTGTAGGAGATGGGTATTGAATAGAACCCTTTCCCTGCACCGTATTAATGAACCTGACGGTCGCTGGTTATTTGGCCTCTTGAGTCTATTTCATAACAAACCAAAGTGTGGTCAAGCAATTGATTATACTATTTATCAGCAGCTTTCTCAGGAGATTCCCTAGCCTGAGTGAAAGCAGGAAGTTTCTAGGGCAACCTAGACTCAGAGACTCCCATTCCAGTTCTGCAGATCCCAGAGGTTTGGCTATTTCAGATGAGCAGCCTAACATTTGGCTGCTTATATGGAGCAAGCCCATGGTACTATATCCATTTTCTCTTCTTTGTGGGCTGTCAGGGGTGGTTGGCTTTGGCAAGCAGCTGGCTGAATAATCTCATAGCTCTCATCCTTCTGTGCCTGCCACGACTTTAGGGTAGAATAACTTTATGAAACTAGCCAGTTTGAAATTACTCACACGTTTGGGAGAAGGGATCTTGAGTCTCACTTTCTTTAATCATCTCCAGAAATACAGCCTCTTGGGAAGGTGTAACCACTAGGTTACACAAGCACTGACACTGCCCAGTTAACTCTATGACAGCGGACATGGGCTGACGGACACTATTTCAACAGCCAAAACAAGGACTTGCTGAAGTGCAATTTATATTCCTTTGTTCTGATTCTGCTAATCTGTTTAAACCAGGGTCTTGAGCTTCCACTTTATAAACGTCCTGGTGAGTGGAGCACAGATAGTGACTCACCTCCATCAGGAATAGCAAGAGCAGCCGTGCGCATCTTATTCTGGGTTGCTTTTTTCCCCTTATGTTTTTTGTAGAATGTTGTAGGCTGTGCTGTGTTTGTTACCCCCAACAGGAAAGGTTCAGAAAGGGCATCTGATCTTACAAAGGGCACTGGGCTTTCCACCCAAAGAACTTACATTCCTTCACAAACATTGTGCAGAATCTTCCAAACTTGCACACCTAAAGTTAGGCACTGACATCCATATCTAGGCACTTCAGTCAATGCTGGGATTCCTGTAGGTGCTGCGCACCTCTAGGACACTTGCTGAGTGGGTGTTTCATCCCTCTCCTAGTGGCTGGTTTACTGAGGATAACAGTCTCTTGCTGCAACCAGATGGTGGAGTTACCCTTCTAGGTCAAGGAGTAGAAGTCTGCGCTACAGGCCCAAGGTTCAAATCTAATGACAACTTGTTGTGGGAGGTTGTTATCCACCCACAGATCTTGTTGACTTCAGGATCTTTCTCATTAGTTTAAATGAGAGCAGTGAGTGTCAGCATTTGAGTCAGGCCACTCACTCTGGTGCTTACGTATGTATTTAGGCACCTAACTTTAAGCAACCAACTTTGAAAACTTTGGCAGAATGAATTAAACTTCATTAACCAATGAATTCATCATTTACAGGTGGGAAACTGAGGCACTGAAAGGCTAACTGGCCTAAGATGGCATTTGCGGCAACCCTACTGGGAATGAGAAGCAATTGTATCGCCTTACCTCCATGAGGTATCCAGGACTCTCCCTAGCTGGGTTACTGGTCATGGCTAACTGTGCCAGAGACATTCCTGAGCTAAGTGAGTGGAGAACTCTGAACTCAGTCTCCAAATAGCCGAGCATAAATATGCAGTTCCAGATTGGATGAGGGTTTGGGAATCTTATACCTGCATCCACCCTGTTGAGTAACTCAAGTCATACACCCGTCTCCTGCTCTTCAGGCAGTTGGGAGAATATTGATTGTGGGAAACAAGAGTTAATCTGAAGAGACAGACAAACACATACAAATAAAGTGCATTTGAGTTTAAAAAGAAAAAGTTAGCATCCTCCCATTGAACTATTGACAAGGCTGTCACAAATATCTCCTTGTCTCACTGTAAATAAACAAGCTTAATGCTGTTATTTTAGAATAAAAGGCCAGAATAGGTTTTGTATTGACTTTCTAATACCCACTCCAGAGCTGAAAGAAGAAAATTAAAGATAATAATGTAAAAGTGCAAACCATAAAAGTGGAGACAGCCGGCGCATGGTAAACCATAAGCCCTGGTCCTCTCTGGTCAGCGCTGGGAGCCAGTAGCATAATGTGGCAAAGGTTAGCATCGGAGATAAGAATTCGAGGCTGCCAGTGAATCCCAGTCTATATTTGGAATGACGACAGCCTGAGGATGATACCACCTCAGTCGGGGATGATTCAAAGCTCTGTGCCCATGTCCTGTCCTCGCTGAATGCACTTGACAGCTGGATGGTGTTTATAGCTGTTTAAAGGGATGTTGTTGACTTAGTTTAAGATCCACAGTCTGTGGAGTGTACCTCTTGTTGGGCCTTTCCTGCCTTCTCCAAGTGTCCACCTCGGGCAGAGGTGTAGCTAGCAGTGTGAGTTCTGTGCAGTGCCTATGTCTATCTCCATGTAATGGCACCAGATCTGGTCCCAAACTCTCCTTGTTTCTCTTCCCAAAGAGTGCATCCTTTGGCTCTACTGCAATCAATCTGCCTGCCTCTCAAGACTGGTCTGGCTGGCTCTTGGCCAAAAGACACCCCCTCTTTAAGGTGCATTAGCAAGCCACCCAGCTGTATTTATATGCCTCTCCCAAAAGTTCTTCCTCCAGCATCTTCTAAATGCCTCTCAGGCACTTTTAGGGCCCTTTGGTTTCCTTCTAGTGACCTTACTAGAAAGGCCTACTAGTTCCTTCCAAGATTATCCCACACTGAGAAAAGGAAGCTGCTAATATCCTTGTCCCATTTCCCAGCTTACTTACCCCTGTGTTACCATGCCCAGGCACTTGGAGCCTTTCAATCCAGACTCAGTTCCATCTCTTTTACTTCACGTTGGAGAGACAAGTCCCTCCATTTAAGCAGGATTTGTTCAGCGTAATGTTAGCTCGTGGGGTAAGTAAGTGCTGGCACAGTGGTGAGTAACCCAAAGAATAGGTTCCCCCACCCACGAAAGGCACCTCATATTGAAATAGGCAGGCGCTGCAGATCAGATGCATGGAGAGATTGTGTGTTAGAGCATCTTTAAAAAATAAATAGTGATGAGTAGGGACAGAAAAGGAGGGGAGTGCCTGGTGCACTAGGATCAGGAGAGACTTCCAGGAACAAGGAGCATCATGGCCATAATTCCAGGCAGGCACCTGAGGACAGAATGTGGCTTAACATCTCTGAAAAAGCCTCCTCTCACCAGTGCTGTAGTACTTTAATAGTTGGTCAAAATAAGTTGCATTGGTGTATGCGCAAAAAGATGCATAAATTATAAGGCTGGAAGGAACCACTGTGACCATCTAATCTGACCTCCTGAGGTATACACCTGTACTCGATAAAGGTCACTGTTTGGCCTGATATTTTCAAAGGCTAAATTTTATTTTCTGAGACTTAGGCACCCCACTCCTGTTGAAAGTACATGGGATTTGGCAGCTCATTCCCTTAAACTCCTTTGATAACCCCAGGCTTCGTGTATCTATATTGTTGGTAGACCGGACACACGTGCCCTGACTGTGACATTGCCAATGAAGCAATGTAAGCCCATTATCCCTGCAGCACTGGGCTAAAAGTGCTAAATCATATCAACAAAGGATTATCTGAGGACAGTAATAATAATAATAAACCAAAAGGCAGGGGATTGGAACCGTTCACAGCAGGTCATTTTTCCTGGGCTGAAATCACACGCCAGGGTTGATAAGATGGGTACTTGAAAGAGTATTGATTTGACTCTTTTAGTTTACACTTACGGCTTAATGAGCTTCTTGCTTCTGGCCTTCCTTTTGTATTCAGTCCCCATCACGTGTAGTTACTACCAGTTTGCAAGTCCAAGACATTTTGTCCCAAGTCCCGTGACTAGTTGGAATGGTATTTGCTTCCCAGTAGGCGGCAAGGGCGGTTGTTTGGTAATCTTTTCCCCCTCTCTCCTTCTCCAGGTTGATGTACCTGGTCTTATTCCCTCCACCAAAAGTGGATCTTTGAAATTAAGCTCAGTGAAATTTCTCTAAAAGAGATTTTGTTTTGTTTTTACTTGCTCAAAGGTAAAACATAAATTAGCCTTGTGACTTCCATGATCACATGTAATACACATGCCCATGGAAATGTTTGGCATTATTATTTGTGTTCTAGTATCACTAGAGGCTGAAACTGAGGTTGGGGAGCCATTGTGCTAGGTGCTGCATATATGCATAGTCAGAGACAGCTCCTGATCCTTTGAAAACAAAAGCAGAGAGATGTGAAGTGACTAGCCCAGGAACATAATGTAGATCAGTGGCAGGGTCACAAAAAGAATCCTCAGTCTCCATCTAGTGCACTATTCACTAGATCACACTGTCTCCCTTAAGAACAAAAGAATGGCCATACTGGGTCAGACCAAAGGTCCATCCAGCCCAGTATCTGTCTGCCGACAGTGGCCAATGCCAGGTACCCCAGAGGGAGTGAATCTAACAGGTAATGATCGAGTGACCTTAGCACAAATAAATCTAAAAATACATTATTTTAATCAGCCTCATGGACTAGCTTTCTTACCAACCACTTTCTTTCCAACCAGTGGCAAAGAATGCACCAATGCTTGTTCTTCAAGCTTCTATGACTGATACCTGGAGTTTCCTACCCATAACCCAACCCCTTCAATGCATTTTTATTTTGTGTAACATCTGTTATATAAACTGAATCCCTCAAATCCTAGGATTAAACTAGAAAAGATGAGATCTGAAAACAGATGGAAATTTGACCACGTTGAGAGCTCAGGTAGGCCCTTCATCTGGATCCGGTTCCACACTGTCCCAGAGTTCAGGATTTGGGCCTCACAGACATAGGCTGGGGCCCTGAACTCAGCTGTGAATGCAGAATCTGGGTTTGGATCCAGGTTTTGGTCTGGAGCCAGTGTCAAGTAAAGAGCTGTTGCACAGCAGGGCTGTTCCAGATGGCAGGAGATGCAGAGGGAAAACATTTTTTTAAATTGGGATGAGGGAAGGAGAGGAGGTTGACGTTAAATAAGTGGGAAAGGGCTGGCAGAGGAATGGAGGAGAGACAGGGTGCCTGAATGTGAGACATCCTGGAGGAAGTCCATGCTGTGAAAACAGACCTGCAGTTTGAAGGGAAGGCAAGGTGGCTCTAAAATTGGTGGCCTTCCACAGTTTTTGTAGCTTCTGCTGGACTGAATCTAGTTAACCCAAAAGTTTCCATGACTGGGCTGGGGAACTGGCTATTTCTAGAGTTTGCAGCTGGCTCTGTTGGTGGCATTAGTCTGGGGAGAAAAGACAAGTTATGTCAGCAGGTCAGATCAGGATTCTTACATGGAGGATTCTCAACCCATCCTGCATGCTCACTGCCAAAAATTTCCCTGTTCCTGGCATGTTCGCCCTAGGCCATTGGCAGACCTTAGCATAATTTGGGTTAGAAACTAGCAAGGGGCAGGGAGTGGATGCCACTTCGATTCAATATACACATGTAGCAATGGAAGAGTCCAGGCATTAAGCAGGAAAAATTACCCCACCATGCACCGCTCCTAGGGTGACCAGATGTCCAGATTTTATAGAGACAGTGCTGATATTTGGGGCTTTTTCCTTATATAGGCTTCTATTACACCCCACTCCAGTCTCAATTTTCCACACTTGCTGTCTGGTCACCCTAACCACTCCTAATGCACCAACGTTCACTGCACGCATAGGCCAAGCCACCTCTCGCACTAGACCAATACAGCCCCTCAGGCATGTAGCATGGTGAATTTACGCTGCAGAGCCTTCACTCTGACAGTCTGGGCTCCTGATGGCACCAGATTCCTGAATGCTTTTGAAGTTTCGCTGTCCCCTCCTCACTCCAACCACTAAATCTCTGCCTCCTGCGTTTGTTTAATCAGTCGGATGGGGTGATTAAAAGCCAGGATAAAGGACAATGTTGTTCTGCCTTTAAAAAAAAAAAAAAAAAAGTTTCTCTTATAGCCTGAGTTGGAAGGGGTGAGGTTAGTGGAATGTATCAATTTCTGTGTGAAGTCAAGTGTCTCTTTTGGGTAAGAAGATATCCGCAAATGCTTTTAAAAAAAATATTACTAATTGAACTGGCCTCCTTTTGTCATCAGTATTTTATGTATGAATTAGAGTAAAATCTTGATCAGATTGTCTGTAAGGAGAAAGCACAAGGAGCTGGGATTTTAAATACCCAATGAGTTTTTTATCAGTGCAAAGCCATCTCTAAAAAACAGGGATGTGCTTTATCTGCCTCACATCACCGTCTGTCCTTTCCAGAACAGGTGGTTATCAGGAGGAATTTTATTCTGGACTCCTGTTTTGATAACACTTAAAACTATTAAAAAAGAATCCCAAACGAGGAGAGCTGCTAAGTAAGTGATTAACCACTTACGAAGGGCGAATCTGTGGCTGGCTGGGTTAAGGAAGAGCTCCACTGACATAAGCTCTTTAGAGGCAGGCTGTGCTGAGATGCCGTGGCATTTGCACATTCATTGACATCGGACAAACAGTCCAAGACCTCCAGATATTTAAAATCTTTGTGAGCCCTTGTCTGAGAATGGAATGTTCTGGAGCTGAAAGCATGAAAGCGTTGCTAGTAATAATTGATATCAACAGCAGTATACTGGAGGCTAAAGTCTTGAAACAGGATTTGGCCAGGTGTGGGGCAGATATGTGGAATTTTTGTTGCTATACAATAAACTCCCATTTATCCAAAACCCTAGGATCCGAACCTCTGCATTAGCCAAAGCCTTCCTTGTCCCCCAGCATGAGATAGATACATGACCTCTGCAGCATGTCTCATGCTGGGAGGTGGGGGGCAAGGATGGCATTTGGATCATGCAGAGGCTAGTATAATAGAGCAGAGACCCCCCAGCCAGGACTGCAAGGAGGAGGCGAGCTCCTGGCTATGTGGCAGGCCACCCTGCCGCTGTATGGCTGGTGTAGCGGCACAGGGAGCCCGCTGTCACGGGAGCGAGCAGGACCGGAGTGAGGATGGCTGTGACAGCCAGGCTGCCCCGGCCTCCTTGCACTGCTGCAGGGCCGGCGACACTCCGTGCCTGCCAGCGCAAGGTGCAGGGAAGGCTGCGGCCTTGGCAGGGCAAAGTAGAGTCCTGGTTGAGGGTCTCTGCTCTGCCCCACCAGGACCAGGGCTTCCTCTCTGCACTTTGGGCTGCTGCAGGAATGAGCAAGCGGGGCTGAGCAGAGACGGGGCTGCGAGGCAGAGGAGGCTGAACCCCTGCCATGGAGGAGGCCATCCGAGTGCTGAATGGCTCCCGCTCTCCTGATTATCCAAACTCCTGATTAGCCAAATAAAATCCACATCCCCCCTGCTATTCGGATAATGGGGAGTGCACCGTATGTGTATTTACCTGTACATATATACACACAGACATCTATTACACACACAGATAAATAATCATATGCATGCATGTATATGTACACACACACCTGCACGTACACAATAAGTGAGTCTGTCTCTCCTTGCAGCAAGAATTGGTCAGTTCCAGACACTCCCTGGTGGCTTTTCAGATCCCAGCTGAATATCTGCAATTTTGTATGCAAAACGGAAGCTTGGCACAGTCCAAGTCTTTAGATCCGGCCATTGGTGCCGGCCTGCGGCCACTTCTCTGGTTGGGAGAAGAAGGGCCTGTAGGCATCAAGGCAGCATGGAAAGTGGCAACATCGAAATACTTCAGCACATGATTTCTTTCCCTGACATTGATTCAAATCTCCTCTAAACCTCAGAAGCATTAATACGGTTAGTGGGCTTGTGTGTGTGTGCTGCATGTGGGTGCCACCAGATTTGATTCCTTCTCACAATTGACTGGTAAATAATTTAGCACAAGTTTTGCTTTGAATGGGATTGGAAAGAACCACACTGAAAATGCCTAGTCTGCTTACGGCTTCCAGGAAGGGCCTGCTTTCTCGCTCTCTCTTTTCATGGGCTGGGGAAGATTTTAAACAGGGAAGGGAGTAGGTGTGTGTTTGTGCAAACCGCAAAGCCTGGTGGAAGCAGCCATTTGACATGCAGCAATTTCATACCCTCTCTGCTCATCAAAAGGACACTTTTTATAATCTGAGAAAGGATCTTCGTGTGGGGTGGGAAATGAGTGGAGGACGGGAAGCATGGACAGGATACAATTTCCTTCATGGGCCTGAGTGGGAATGGGGCTAGAATAAGAATTTACCCCAAATCAGACTCCCCCTCCCCACCATTTCAAATCTATCAGAATAAAATTGTGTATTTATTTATTTCCACATTGCAGGTCTCTTCACTTGTTGGGTTCAGTCAGATCCAGAGACAGCAAGAAAAGGCATTTTTTTCTCTGGGGTTGGGAGCAGTATGGGGTATACAAAGAGGAAGCCAGAACTTCGGCCAACTGGTTTGGATATGGGTCCAAGCTTTAAGATGGGCCTTTGAATGGGACCAGAATTCTGACCCTTTGGAGGTTTGTGTGCTGCTGGTCATATATGGTCTGTTGTTAGCTTCTCCAGTGTAGATTAATGCAGCCAGGGTAATATAGGGATGAAATTGATCAAGACGCAGATGGCAAGCACCAAGTCATGTGCACTATGAGTTCCATCATAAGGTTCAGGAGCTTTATAGACCATGTGCTGGCCGTCTGCACAGGGGTCAGTTTCACCCACCAGAGAAACGTTAATGGTCAAACCACACGACTGAGAATCTGCAGATCTGAATTCTGTTCCTGGCTCTGCTGAGCTTGGGCTGAGCGCTGAGCCATCCTGGGACCATTTCCCCATCTGTGAAATGGTTATTGTGAGAGTTAACAACCTCACGGGAGAAGGGGGTGGGGCTGGGAGGCTCAATTCAGCAGCGTCTGTAAAAGCACTTTGGGATCGTCACATGTAAGGTGCTATGGGCACAGGGCTGCCAACTCTGTAGTATTTAAAAACCGGACACTCCAGCAGGAGTTCTGGAACCTCCTAAGCCCACCTCTTCTCCCCCGAGGCTGCGCCTCTGCCCCACCTCTTCCCCCGTCACCCTGCCCTCTGTTTGCTCCTCTTCCCTCCTGCCCCTGTGACTTGCTGCTCTCCCCCATGCACTGCCTGGGACAGGAGGGACTTGCCTGTGGAGCTGGGGCTGGGATCTGCAGCTGCCTGACGCAGGTAAGAGGCTGCTCTGGCTCTGTAGGGGCTGGCATGGGTGATGACCTGGTGCCTCCCCGCCACCAGCAACTGGACTTTTGTAAATCAGGTCCCCTTTTTTACTAGACTTTCCAGTTGAAAACCGGGCACCTAGCCACCCTCTGTGAGCAGACCCCAGATCTGTCAGGACTGGAGCTCTATCTCAAGGAGAAGCACTTGAATAGATCGAACAGAAGTTATGGGCTTGATACAGAAATTAATCAGTGAAGTTCTGCGATCTGGGTGATTCCAGAGGTCAGACTAGATTATCACAATGGTCCTTTTTGGCCTTAAATCATGAATCAGTGCATGGCACCTGCTATGCCTGGCCTTTCAAATGCACTGCATGGCTAGATTGTATTATCTTTGCTCTGCATGGGTGGTGTCATTTCCTATTATTAGAATTCAATTATATGTTTGTAGTCTTATAAGAGGAAACCAACATAGGCCCTGCGAGGGCCTGGCACCATATAAGATGTATGTCATGGTGTAACACTTTTAATTTCATTGCTCTCCTTGACCTTTGCACTCCTGTAGCACCTTTCAACTGAGGCTGTCCAAGTGTTTTATAGATGTGAATGCATTAAAGATTCATGGTCCCCTGTGACACAATGCCCATTTCACGGAAGCGTAAAACAAGGCACAGATCAGGGCAAAAAGTTCACACTCAGGAACCTAAAGATAAGCTCCTACATCAATATTAAGGTATTTAATTAAGGATGCTGACACTTAAGGTAGGACAAGAAAGAGTTTAAGGCTTGCCTGGGAGGAAGAGTACCATGTGCTTTGCAGTTAAGATAAAGATATCTAACGACGAATGCAATTGTAATGTGCAGTGACCCTTAATGTGAGTACAGAGTCCAGGCATGCAGGGCTTGGAGGGAGTAAAACACTATAATTAACAACATTTGAGAAACCTGTAGAAATGACCTCAAATAGCTTTCACACAGATAATAACATCACCATTTTAAGGTTCACTAACTCAAGACCCTCCAGGGGAAGAAGTAAATGTTGGATGTTCTACTGGGAAGCTGGGAATCTACCTTTCCAGTTATGTACTCTCTGATCCCTCTGTTATCCCTGCAGGGTCTCAAGGTATTATTATGATTGTAGGACCTTAAACCCATCAATGGTCCTAATCAGAATGTTGTCCGTCCTGCATTTCACACCAAAGTTATTTCAATGGAATTAGAGGAATTGCAGAAACGCTTCTCTGGCAACGGGTATTTATTTATTTATTAAAAGGCGGCTAGTCAAGGCTGCTAAGAAGGGTCAGAGGTTTGAAAGTGTCCTGGTGAAAGCAGAATATTCAGGCATAGGGCAGGTGAGATGTACGAAGTATATAATTTATCATGTCTGTATAATTTCTCACACGACTTGGTTCAAATCTGAATACAGCTCTGTATTCAGGTTTTCAATGCCTGGGTATGTTACAACCTCAAGGTTCGGTTTGGGATTATTTCTTTTCTGAGTTGTGTGTATGGGTTTGAGAGAGAGAGACAGACTTGGGAACACACACTTGTTCAACTGTCCAGAAATGGATGCAATTTATGGGCAGGTCTACGCTAGAAGCCGTACATCAGTGCAGTTTCATCAATGCAGTTGTGCCACTGTAGTGCATCTGGTGAAGACACTCTGTGCTAACGGGAGAGCGCTCTCCCGTCGGCATAATTACTCCACCTCCACGAGTGGCGGAAGCTGTGTCAGCAGGAGAATGTCTCCCCCTGACTTAGCAGCGGTGTGGACAGTGCTTAGGTTCCTGTAACTTCTGTCGCTCAGGGGGTGTCTTCTTCATATCTCTGAGGGTATGTCTACATCTACAATTTTGCAGCGCTGGTTGTTACAGCTGTATTAGTACAGCTGTATAGGGCCAGCGCTGCAGAGTGGCCACACTTACAGCAACCAGCGCTGCAAGTGGTGTTAGATGTGGCCACACTGCAGCGCTATTGGGCGGCTTGCAGAGGGGTTCGGGGAACGCGAGAGCAAACCGCGGGGAAGGAGACCTGCTTGCAGGGGGGTTCGGGGAACGTGAGAGCACACCACGGGGAAGCAGGTCTCCTTCCCCGCGGTGTGCTCTCGCGTTCCCCGAACCCCCCTGCAAGCAGGTCTCCTTCCCCGCGGTTTGCTCCGGTGTTCCCCGAACCCCCCCGCAAGCAGGTCTCCTTCCCCGCGGTTTGCTCTCGCGTTCCCCGAACCCCCCTGCAAGCAGGTCTCCTTCTCCACGGTTTGCAGGGGGGTTCGGGGAATGCGAGAGCAAACCGCGGGGAAGGAGACCAGCTTGCGGGGGGGGGAGTTCAGGGAACGCAAGAGCACACCGCGGGGAAGGATACCTGCTTGATTACCAGAGAGGCTTCCTCAGGTATGCTGGGATACCTGCTTATTCCACGGAGGTCAAGAAAAACGCTGGTGAGTGTCTACACCTGATGACCAGCGCTGGATCACCAGCGCTGGATCCTCTACACCCAAGGTTCGACCGGGTGTACGGCCAGCGCTGCAAACAGGGAGTTGCAGCGCTGGTAATGCCCTGCAGATGTGTACACCTCCTAAGTTGCAGCGCTGTAACCCCCTCACCAGCGCTGCAACTTTGTGGTGTAGACAAGGCCTGAGTGACGTAAGTTAGATCGACTTAAGCAGTAATGTAGGACTGCCCTGAAACACTCTCAGTAAGACGAATCTCTTGCCATCTAGGTACTTAGATGCCCCTATCTGTCTCCATAGCAGCCAAGTACCTATAAAAGTTCAATGACTCAACTGGCCAGATTCAAACTTGGTGTAAGTGAGAGACAATGGAGCAGCACTTACATTTGATCCTTTGGATAAAGCACTGGACTGCGACTCAGAAGCTTTGGGTACTATTCCTGGCTCTGCCATTGGCAGACTGCATGACTTCAATCAAGTCATTCACCGCTCTGTGCCTGTTTCCTGTCACTCCCTTTGTCTTGTCAATTTAGACTGAATCTGCATTACAGCAGGAACTCTCTCTCTCTGTATGTACAGCACCTAACACACAGAGGTGCCAATCCTGTGCTGTAACCATAATAATAATGTGCTTGATAGCAAGAGAGGGAGGGATAGCTCAGTGGTTTGAGCATTGGCCTGCTAAACCCAAGGTTGTGAGCTCAATCCTTGAGGGGGCCATCTGGGGCAAAAATCAGTACTTGGTCCTGCTAGTGAAGGCCAGGGGCTAGCCTCAATGACCTTTCAAGGTCCCTTCCAGTTCTAAGAGATAGGTATATCTCTAATAATAATTATTATTATTAATGAGATTCAAAAGGAAGGATCTCACTATTAAAGTCCCAGGGAGGTTGTTGGATGGGGCTTAACCCCAGTCACCTGCAAGGCTTGCAGATGCACCCAATTACTTGCACCTGCATCTGTATCTAATTGGCTCCTAGCCAAAGGGGATGGAACTAAGCCATAATAAGCAGACTAAAGAAACTCAGTTTGGGGAGATACTGCAGAGGAAACAGGTCTCTGTGACTGTGAGAAGCCCAGGGTTAGGGTAAGAGAGAGAGCAAAGGGGGGCAGTGTGCTACAGGGGCTGCGTAGGGGAAGCCCCAAGATAGGGTTTTGCAAGTACAAGGAGAGGACTTGTACTTGTATGGCTAGACAAAGCCCTGGCTGGGATGATTTAGTTGGTGTTGGTCCTGCTTTGGACTAGGTACCTCCTGAGGTCTCTTCCAACCCTGATATTCTATGATTCTATGACTTCAGTAGCACAAAGGGGCAGCCAAATTATGCAGACTCATTTTAATTGTTCATCATACCATAAAAGTTGACTGGGATGGGGGGCTGAGCTACAGAAGACCTGGAGCCAGAGGCAGCCACCCAGCAGAAGGCACTGAAGCCGAAGGTACCGGCAACATTAGGCCCAGTTACAAGGGGACACTCCAGGGGTGAGTGTGCCCTGCCATAGTGGCTCTTGAAAGCTTGAAAGAAAACTCAACACACAACTTCAGGCAGCGCTCCAGCTCTGCGGTGCACTGAAATCCCCCCAAAGAAGCCAGCCAGCATGAACGCTAAAATATCAGCTCACCAACTGGAGTAACCAAAGAGAGCAAACGAAACGAGTGCTCTGCGGCACGAAAAGAAAGGAGAAGAGGGAAGCAAAATCCATGAGTGAAGGCCTTATAAATGTCTCTGGCTTGGGAGAAAAGGTTTAGTAGCCCCACGTAGAAGATTGCACTTGGTGCACCATGGTGCTGATGTTGGAAATTACAGCTCTGGAGCCTTCTCAAACCGGTCCCTGTGTTTGCTTTTTCAATCAGCAAATGTCAGGTTGTCTCTTTCTATCTCTGCATTCGGCTGTGCCAGAGCTTAAATGAGACCTCAGAGAGAACAGTGCTCCGGATCTTTGAAACTGCTCTTCTCTCACACCCCTACCACTATTAACTATCAATTCCTCCCCCTCCGTTTTTTCCCCAGTAATTCCCACTCGCCCGCTTTTTTTTTTAATATATCCAGTAAGTCAATCAGTTTCAAATTATTGGTCCCAGAGACAGATGTTTGGTGAGTCATTTAGCTGCACGAAGTTCTTCAAACAGTTTGCTTTTCCACCTCCTGTTCGGTTAAAGGATCTTTTGAGGCTTATTTTTCCTTTTCAAAATGTCTTTAACTGCCGAGCGCTCACTCCCACTGGGCAGACTAATGATGTTGGACACAATATGTGTGAACATCTCTTTAGAGGCTATCTCCCGTCGGCAACATTCTTGCCTATAAAATCATTGTTTATTTAGTCCTTAGGCCCAGGAACCATCTGCAGTCCCCTTGGCTCCTGTTGTTTTTAAAGTCCTATTAAGTTTCTCCCCTTCTCCTCAGAGCATTATTTTATTTCTAAACAGCCACAGACAACTTCCTGTCAATGCAGCTTCTGCTAGGCAAATTAGAGAAGACAGTTTCATTCTTTTGACTGTGGCAGGCTTGCCTCCTATGTTATTTAATGTGAAAACAACTGTTATTTATTTTAAAAATAAAATAAAAAGAAGAAGAACTGGGAGGATAGCCCAGGGACCTTATGTTAAGAAGCCCACGCAACTTTAAAGCATGAAGGGTTGGAAGGACCTACTTTATGGCCATGACAGAAGACAATCAATGAATGGTCACTCTGTGTCATTATCAATCTGACAGGGGCTGAACATTCCGGGGAGGGGAGGGTGTTTTTTTCCCCGCCCCTTTTTCTGTTGAATATGCATATACTGAATTCACAGCACCACATCAAGGAGGGAAACAGATTGTGCCCTGGTTTATGCCAGCATAAATCTGGAGTGAATCTGTTTATTCCCATGGAGTTACTCTGAATTGATGTTGGTATAACTGAGGTCAGAATGCAATCCAGTTCAGGGGCTCCTGCAATGTGAAGCAGCCAGAATGCCAGTTTAACTGGCCTCCATGGAATTCCCTGGCACAACAGGGAGCTCCTGGTAGCCCAGAGATGACATAAGGGCTTGCAACCCTGCAACTCCACCCGAGAGGAGAATGCTACAGCATCCCTGGGCTGTGGCTATTCTCTGCTGCTGGAACAAACTCTTGAGACTATGGGAAACTGGGCATGACTTTACCAGGAACCAGAGCAGTCCCTGGCCAGCACTAACATACAAGGGCCACAAAGGTAACCTGCTACCACCTTTGCTCTTCCCAGCCCTCCTGACCTACACTGTGGCCCCAGGCAGGCCTGAGTGAAGACAGAGATGCCCGGGGACCCCAGTTATTCTCCCCACAGGCAGGGCCGGTTCTAGCAATTTCGCCTCCCCAAGCACAGTTGCACGCCGCGGGGGGCGCTCTGCCGCTCGCCGGTCCCGCAGCTCCGGTGGACCTGCCGCAGGCGTGTCTGTGGAGGGTCCGTTGGTCCCGCGGCTCCGGTGGACCTGCCGCAGGCTTGTCTGTGGAGGGTCCGATGGTCCCGCGGCTCCGGTGGAGCTGCCGCAGGCGTGTCTGTGGGAGGTCCACCGGAGCCAAGGGAGCAGCGGACCGTCCGCAGCCACGCCTGCGGCAGCTCCACCAGAGCCACCTGCCACCCTCCCAGCAACCGACAGAGCGCCCCCCGCTGCATGCCGCCCCAAGCACGCGCTTGGCGCGCTGGGGCCTGGAGCCGGCCCTGCCCACAGGGCTCTCAGCCAGCATCAAGCACTGGAGCCATGAGGGAGTCAGAGCCCTGCCAGCTTCTGAGACGCCTCCCACCACGGTGAAACAGGACCCCTTGGGGATCCGGGTTTGGCAGCTGGGTCTGGATGGGTCCAGTGCAGCTTTCTCTGTGTCTGGCTGGGGGAGGAGGGAAAGGGTGCAGCTTGCTGCAGCTGTTCTCTTCCACTGCATCCCTCTGGGCTGGGCAGGGGTGGAGGAGCCAGTCCCAGCCTGGAAGCCATGATGTCCATGGGAGACAGGAGGCTGGGCAGCACTGCAGAGATGTTTAGTGCTTTGTCCCTCCAGGTTCCAGGACATTTAAGTATGTCTAGACTGCACACTAAGCCCAGGCTCTGACTCTGGTTTGAGCCCAAGCCCCCTACCATGCACACACAAAACAGTCTGACTCGGGTCAGCAAGCACTCGGGATCTGGGTTTTTAGGGCCCTGCTATGTAGATCAGAGCCGAGTCCCAACACTATTTTGGTCCAAGCCCTGTCATTTTGTAGTGTGGACACAGCTCAAGCCACAGACCTGAGTTAGAGGGTCTGCTTAGTGCAGTATGGACGCGTTAGCATGGCTGTGAGACCTGGGTTTACAATGCAGTGTCGATGCTCACACATGGCCTTGGAAACACTGAGCTCACGAGCCCGGGTCCCACAGACCCAGATTTACAATGCAGTATAGACACATCCATGGAGGCCTCATCCCCAACTTCGCTGCAGCTCCCAAACTCTCTCACTGAGCAAAGGAAACTGGGGAAGATCAACCCTCTGTCTTTTCCCAGGGCCCATGCTTCGCCCATTGATTTGTTTTTATTCTGAGAGATGGTGCCCACTGCCCAGTCTTCTGGAAAGCATTCAGGCCTGGTGTATGCTTGGCGCTCACAAACGACAGTCATTAAAATCCACTGAACGCAATGAGCATCTGGGCTGGAGGTGCTTATCTGAAAGCACGTGCAAGAGAATATTGTCACCACTCAGGCCGCTCCACTTCCAAGAGGAGACAGACTAGAGGAATGTCAGGCAGGCAGAGGCCAAGACTCAGAGACCTGGTTTCTCTTCTCGGCTCTGCCATTGAACTTCAGTGTGACTTTGAGCATTGCCCCTCTGTGTGCACCTCTTTCTCCTCCCACCCTGTGTCTGCTTTGTCTATTTAGTTTGTAAACTGGGACTGTCTCTCAACTCTCTGTGCATGTAGCTCCTAGCAAAACGAGGTCCTGATCTCAGATGGGGCCTGTAGATGCTGTTGTAAGAAACAGTGTTATAATAACAACCTGTGCATAGTGAAAGAGACCCAGTGTGCCCCCATCAGATACTGACAAGAGGTGTTAAAATATATATAGGAGGCTGAAATATTGTCTGATATCAGCAAAACTGAATTTCACAGAGGGGATACAAAGTGCATTAACAAAACCCGGTAAGGGAGCAGAGGTCATGCCTTGGGAAAGCTTTCTTCTGGATGCAACAGCATATAGGAAAGAATGTGGTGACTCCCCCCCAAATCAATATCCAAACTTTTTGCATTTCTGTGTGAGCTTCTTTAGCAGCTCCGAACACAGGGAAGGACTGTGGGAACAGAAAGGCAATGAGCAGAGAGGAAGGGTGGTTAATTGAGCGGGGTGAATAATTTCAGTTCATTGACAGTTTCAAAAAGTAAAACTAAAGAATTGTTTGGGGTCAGACTGAAAAGAAACATTTTGAAATGTTTGGTGAGTCAGAAAGTTGAAAAAAGTTGCTTTGGTTGGAATTATACATTTCATTTTGACAAAATGCATACACTTTGGTTTGATTTCCAACATTTCAAAATGGTTTGGGATCTTTTTTTAAATACAAAAATTAAAGGCAACTTTGAAACAAAAAGTCATTTCAAACCAACTACTGAGATATTTTCACTCTTTCAGGGTGGGTTTTCCCAATTTTGCAAAATGTTTCTCTGTCGTCGATTTTAGCATTTTTCAATAAACGTTTTGGATGAAAAATTTCACCCAGCACTAGTGGTTAAGGCTGAGGGCTGGGAATCAGAAAATCTGGATTCTAGGCTTGGGTTTTTGACACAAGGCCTGAGTAGAATAGATGAAGGAACCTGTATGATCTTAGGCAAGTCACTTACCCTCTCAGTGCCTCTGTTTCCCCACCTGTAAACTGGCCATAACAACACTTCCCTAACTCACAGAGGTGTTCTGGGGCTTCATTTGTTAATGTTTATTAAGCCCTTTCAGATCTTGGGTGGAAGACAGTTATCAGGTGGAAAGTACATTTTTATGAATTCTAGGAAGAAAAAAACCGCTTTGGAATAAGCTTGTGGCAGTTAAACACCCAAGTGGCAAGACATGAGGGTAAGGCTTTGTAACTTTAACTGTACCCTCTTCTTAGTATGCATCACAATGAACAGTTTAGAGCAAATCCTCAGCTGGTGTAAATCGATGTAGTCCCACTGAAGTTGAAAAGAAATTATATTGCATTGTATTGTATTATCGAAGCAACAGTACAATTAAAGGACATTGAAGGCGATGCAGATAGATACCAGCTGGGGAGCTGACCCCAGACAGTCTCTTAGGTAATACAGTATAACTTCATATAATTGTCTCTACAAACTTTCATACACATGCCTCCTGTACTTACATTATTTTACTGTGGTATTCGTCCAGTTGGTTGTCATTAACTTAGACACTTTATCTTCTTCCTATGGTTTGTATTTTAATAATCTGGGCTGCTACCATGTAGGTTGTGTTTACTGTTTTAACTAGCAGGGCAACTTTACTTAGGGGAATATGACAGCTCCATTACTTCAAAGCTCATACAGCTGCACATTTAGGTGGCCTATGTACACCAGTAAATTTTAATTATCATTTTATGTTGCTGCTCTACGTAATGTGTTGTGCACTGTTCTATTCTGTATAGGGTCTTATGGCATCCTCATTACTGTAGTATCTGAGCACCGTCCAGTAGTTTATTAAGTGACATGACTAACTTCAGTCATGTATGATTCATTCTCTCCTCTGGGGGGAGAATTGTGCGCGCTGTGGAGTGTTTGGGGAGGGTTTTGTTTTGCACACGCTGCTCTGTGTTTATATTAAAGAAGGTGGGTTGGAGAAGTGTTGGAATGGAAGATGGTGAGGTTTGTGATGCTCCCTGGTTCCAGCCAGGGGAGTGTTCCACAGACCCAGATGAGCCCCAGAGAAAGCCCCAGCTCCTGTTATGAACCTTAGTTGCTACAGAGTTTGACAAGGTGATTCAGAGCCTCTAACTCGACCAGAGGAAAGCACCTGCTCCCATAGATCACAGGAGATCTGCAGGGCAGTCATCTATGCCAAACACACGCCGGCCAAGGAGTACAGGAGCCGGGCTCCTCTCCTGTGCTTCTTAGCAGACCTGGAGACTCCTGGCCCAGTCGGGCAGCCCAGAAACAGAGGAAGCTTTGGGCGAGATGAAGGGAAGCCACTGGAACTGAAACCAGATTGCTGTGGGAAACTTTAGGCACCAAGATGCTAAGAATGGGCCCATCACATTCAATATTTTCAGTAGACCAGTTGTAAATCATGTAGGGGCTCTGCAGTTTTTATTATCATGGTATCCACAGGCCTCAGCTGATATCAGGGCCTTCTTATGCTAAGGGCTCTACACACGCATACGGAAAGAGAGTTCTTTCCCTGAAGAGCTTACAATTAGAAGGGCAAATAACGAATTTTTTTTTGACTCACTAGCCATTCTGAAAAAAATCATTAAAAAATACCATTTGCTGCCTAAGCTGACAAAAATTAGGAGGGGAAGTAGAGGTGAAGCAAGATACCAATGCAGCCCAGTAGGTCAATGGCAAAGGTGAGAAGCTACAACTCAGGACTCCTTAGCCAGTGCCTGTAGCTCGTGTACCATACGGCCTCTCCGGGAGTTCTGACAGGCAAGCTGCCTGATGCAGGTATGTTTTTTTCTTATCTGTTCATGCACTGCATAGCCTCAACCAGTGCTGGACAGGCTGCCGAGAAGAATCTGCCTGTTGGGGCCCCAAAGCGTCATCCTTTGGGGTAATGCTTCGCTTCTGTGTTTCCTTTTTTACAGCCCACATTTAGTAATAGACAAAGCTGTATCCTCTTTGGTTATTGAAAAAACATTGCTGTGCTACTGAGGGGAAGGATCCTGCTTCGCTTACTCATTTTGCGTAACCTTGACACGAATAATCTCATTGAAGTCAAGTGTGTTTTTAAGAGGGTCCTACATGTGGACAGGATAGGGTCCTTGCGGATTAGATCAGGCTATACAGAGCTGTGTGGCAGAGATAGGGAGAGGAGATACAGTGGGGCAGGAGTGGGCATTTTCCTCATGAAATTGCACAGTGAATCAGAGTTGCACAAAAATAAGATAATTTTTCTTTAGAGTGCCTCCCAGAAGAGTGGGGTACAGTGGATAGGGTGCTCGTCTAGGACATGGGAGACCTGAGTTTAATCCTCTGCTCTCCCATCAGCCCCTTGTGGAACTGTGGTCAACCTCACTGTGCCTCAGTTCCCCATCTGTAAAATGGGGATAATTAGCCTTACCTCACAGGGGCGAGGATAAATTCATTAAAAATTGTGAGGTTGTCAGCTACTATGGTAACAGAGGACAAGTATTTATCTGAGAGAGCCATGCTATATTTTTGAATCAGTGGATGCTGCACTTGCCATTGGTCAAGGCGCCCTGTGGGGACATTGCACTGCAAAGTGGTGTCGTGCTGATGGGATCAGTGAAGTGAGACTGTTCCACCAGGCCACCGACTGGTTGGCATGCCCTCGAACAAGCTTCCCTGTATGTGAAAGATGCCTCCGTGCACCACAACCAGTTGTTTCTTTTACACAGAGTGCGTGGGGGGGAGGAGGGGGAAATTACTTTGAGCCAGCACAATTGAACCGAGACAGTATTTGGATGTGACTGCAATTAAAACAGAAGGTCTTGTAGATGTAGGAAAGAAATTCCAGCTCACAGAGTCCATGGAGAATGCAGCATTTTGTATCCACAGAGGCAGGCGTACATTATAAATACATCTGTAGCTACTGGGATAGGTGTGAAAATGTAATTAACTAAAAACCTGTGGAGTTTAAATGGACTTTTAGTTGTTTCTTTTTTTTTCTCTCTTTTTTTTTCTTCAAACACCCCTCTCCCTCCCTATTAAGTTAAGTTTAGACTTGTGGTTCTTCCAACTCCCACTGGCACAGTGTAATTTAGCAAAGGTTGTTCCAGTAGAATTTGAAATTAATAATTTCAAATAGGCAAATCAATGATATTTAAAAGCTCCCTCTTGTGTGTTTGCACAATCTGCACAGGTATAAAAGCTAATCACATCTTGCCAGGGAAGAACATTTCTGGTAGGTTTTAAGTAGAGCTTGACAGATTTGGAGTGGAGGGGAGCATCGAGTGTCATTTGAAGTAGATGTGTGTGATTTAATATTTCTCATTAATTTAGGGCCCATGAAAAGTAACGATCTGTTTAACCAGAGGGAGGAATCGGCAACACTCTCAAGAGGTCTTGTGCTTTTGTGTAACTATGACAACACTCTCGATTAGAGTAGAGGGGCCTGAAAGGAAATGCGGTCAACGGAGGGCAAAAAGGGGCATGGTCAATAAGAAGGATCAAAAGGAGAGGGCCAATGGGAGGGCCAGTGAAGTGAAAGGTGCTGGACTGGCTGTTGGGTAGGGTGCCATTCTCTGTTTATCCACCAAGCAGGTAGAATGTGTACAGCAGCACTGTAGGTTTCCTTCACACTGTCCTTGCCCACCATTCTCCACCCATGACCCACCTTTATGGGCTCAGAGAGCAGTTCTGTCTCAGTGGCCTTTCTCCTGCCAACAACAGCACCCAGAGATGAGATGGCTGCATGTGGTAGATTGCCAGCCATTGGAAACTGACCGGAGAGCATCCCTTCATTCCCAGCATGCCACTGTACACCCTTCAGATAATAATGGCTTTTGGTTTCTAACCACATGGGTCTCATTCTTGCAAACACATGCCCTGATGGGCAATTTTGTGCATATGAGAAGCCCTGTTGACGTCAATGGGACTGCTGATGTGTATAAAGTTACCAGCTGGCATAGTTACCCCATGGCTGGGCTGGATCGAAAAAACTTACCTAGGGCAACAAGACTCCATAGACCCTTGCCAATTCCTTTAGCCATCCAGTGGAAACCAATATGCATTGACACAAATAAAAGGCCCGGATCCTTAGCTGGTGTAAATCGACATGCTATCCCTTGACTTCAGGGAAGCTCTGCCAATTTAAACTAGCTGAGGGATTTGGCCACAAATCCCTGTGTGTGTGGTGTCATCAAATCTTTGTTTCATTTTATTTTTAAAATAAGCAAACTAGGCTGTTTGTAATTTCTGCAAAAGACACAATCCTTGCACCTTTCAGTTGGCTCTCATTTGGGGTCAGATCCTGCACCCACTGAAATCTTGACTTCTGTGGGTCCAGGTTTAACCCTGTAGATCTATAATAAATTCCATCTCACAGAGGCCTTGGTGTTATCTCACTTTAAATCACTGTAAAGTACAGTAGACCCAATTTACAGTGACTTTGGCTGAAAGTTACTTCTGTGCTTCATCGTGTGAATATTTTAGTTCCACTTTTCATCCTCCATCCAGCAGAGCACATTGAAGTCAATGTGATTACTCATGTGCTCGAAGCTGTGGTTAAAGTGCTTTGCTGGACTGGCGCCATACGAGAACCACTGACGTTGGTTTTGGGCCTCATTGGAGCCTCTGTTTATACTATTGATGTTTTCTTTTTTCTGTGGAAAGGAATGACTTTTGCTACAGATGGGTTCCATTCATTCTGACATCAGGAATATGGGGTAATTAAAAATGTTAGTCCTGCTAGAAAAGTGGGGACTCCCTTACCATTCTCACTTTTTTGCAATATTCTTTTTCTAGCGTCCTTCATTTTGGATCGCACATCCCCTCTTTTGGACCTTTGGAACTATAACTGGATTCTTGATCACCAAGTCAAAGTATATTTGTAGTCTTTTGTTTTGATGTTTTGTAAGCAGTTCCAGAGGCTGGGTCTGATGTCTGGAACAGAGCATAAGAACTAGAACAGTCACTATGGTCCACAAAGTCCATTCTCCCAATATTGTCCAGGACTAAATGCTTCAAGAAGATGGAAGAAACGTGCAGAGGGTAACTTGCTCGGAGGAGGAGTTTCTTCCTAGCCCTCTTAGTTAGTGGCTGGCTTCTATTGTGTGGCTTGAGGGTTTCTTTCCTAAATCCTGCTGAGCTCTTGGCCTCAATTTCTTGTGGCAATGAGTTCCACAACTTGATTGTGCAGCAGGTAAAAAGGTATTCTGCCATAAACTACAGGGCACCACTTATTTGCTAGATGCGTACTTTTTCCCTGTGCTTCTGCATGAAAAGGTCCTGTTCAGCCAGCCCTGCCTTATCAGTAGAAGAAAGGACAGCTGTTTGCGCTGCAATACTCTTTCAAAAGAGTTCCAAGAAGGAGGAAGTCTCTGACATTTGTATTCTCCTTGCAGCATCTCTTAATAATTTAATTCCCATTAGAAGTGCCTGTGTTGTAGGGGGAAAAGATTTATAGAGAGATTTCACTCCAGTTTGGGTTTTTGTCTTTCTGTGTTTTCTTGGCATTTATCATGCATGTTTTAATTTGGATCTGAGTCTTTCTACCATCTGGTCATTATTGCAAAGAAATATTAATTTTCTCTGAGTGGCATGGGCTTCATTCATCATGGAACTAGCTGATTGCTCCTCGATTTTTTTTCCTTTACTTGGAATGAAGTCTAAAGTTACTTAGCACTGAGTGGAAGGAACATGGTTCAGTGAAGTTTCCGAAGTTAATAGCATCCAGTAAATGAGCTTTGCAAAAATGGTAGCCCTGATCTTTTCACTAGCTCTGGGTGGAGAGATCCCTGTTCCTGCACACAGCTACCCCTGCAGCACCAGTTGCAGCTTTGAGGAGTGAAGCAAACAGAAAGGGCTAGAAATCATCTAATGATCAAATTCACTTTCCAATATTTAGCCATAAAATGCTGCCAAAGGCCAAATGAAACTCAGAGGATCAAGCCAAATGCTATTCTCACCTGCACCTGTTTAAACCAACAGGGGAACAGAAGCTGGCCCAGAGAGCTGTATGAAAATTCCCAGAAGCTGGTGTTTGTTGCACAAATGAACCATCCTACAAGCCCCGCATCCTTGAAGTTAGTGAGAGTTCATCGTTCAGGGTCAAGCCAGGACCTTTGGGGTAAATTAGATGGCATTGCTCTCTGACCGTTTTAGCCCAGTCCCCTTCTCTATATAAGAACCTTTGTTTTATGCACGCTGTTACCCAGAGGACGGTGCTAGAGAGTCAAGAATGGGTGTGGGGGTCAGAACTACCCTTAGGACCATGGGATTTGTGCAGCTGCACAGGAATACATCCTTTGTATCCCTCATCATCAAATTGCTTTCAGCTGCTCTCTTCCCCTAAGGTGACTATTCCAAATCTTTGGACAAAGTTGGTTCTGCTTGACAGTTCTATGGACTGATCCATTTGGCAGGGTTATGCCGGTTGTTTGCAGGCAATCCTTGCGACACCAGGGAAAGGGAAAGAAGATTCTGTGGTGTGTCAGTGCAGTGAATGTTGGATGCAGATGGAGGGCCAGATTCAGAAGTCCTGCATAAGATGGTACAAGTTTCACCAGTGGTTCTCAACCAGGGGTACAAAGAGGTTTTCCAGGGGGGTACATCAGCTCATCTAGATATTTGCCTAATTCTACAACAGGCGACATAAAAAGCTCGAGCAAAGTCAGTACAAGCTAAAATGTCATACAGACAATAGCTTGTTTACACTGCTTTGGATGCTATACACTGAAATGTAAGTACAATATTTATTTATTTATAATGCTGTGGTAAAAATGTGTGATTGATTTTGTGAGCAAGTAGTTTTTAATGGAGGTGAATCTTGGGGGTACGCAAGACAAACCAGATTCCTAAAAGGGGTACAGTAGTTTGGAAAGATTGAGAGCCACTGAGTTAAATCACCAGCCTAGACCCTCTTCCATTCATGCAGAGTCCCTTGACCTCCTTACACCCTCATTGTCGATATATCAGGGAGGCTACTCTCACTTAGACTCTCTTATCTATCAGCAGAGTAGTAGCAGGTAGATCTGTGGGAAGCCAAGTGAAAGCAAAGGGGCAGGGCTTGACCTACGGTACTGTATATATCACCTCTGAATTTGGTTCTTGACCTCAGGCTTCTTAGCTGGGGTTAAAGATGGAGAGAGGTAGACTTTGCCTTCACCAGCAGGAGTCACTGTGGCCATGGCAATGTGTTTATACAGTCTGGTGCACTCCCGTATTGAGCAAACAGAGAGGATGACATAACAACTCGGTTCATTTCTGAGCTTCAGTTCCAGTGCCGTTTTTGAAGTCAGAAAGCCCATTCTTCTTCCAGCACGGCAAAGGTTTTGGAAGAGAGAGAGTAAGAGAGAGAATGTGTGTCTCTTTGCAGAAAGGAAATGCTAAGTACTCTTTGGTGGAGAGTTCAAAATATAGAAGCAGCTTAAGGAATTGATTGTCAATCAAAAATTACCTCCACAGCAATCCCTCCTCACAAAACCCTTTAGCTGGAGTTTCCTCTCATTCACAGTGGTTCTACCTCAGTGTAATTTCATTGAAGTCAGTGGAGCCACTCCTGATTTACACTAATGTAAGGAGGACCAGAACCAGGGCCTTGGGTTTTTTGACATCTAAGCAAAGAGAATAGCACCAGAATCATCCAGTGCAGCAGTTGACAAAGAGAAGAGGCTGGACAGTAAAAGTAGAGGAAGCCTCAGATGTTGACAGTGTGTAAGGAAAGGCTGCCTTTCCTCTTTACTGATGTTTTTCTGGAATTCATTTCATGACAGTGTCTGCCTGAAGAACATCTGCTCCCTCAAATCCAGACCTACCACTGGAATAAATTATCAATATCTGGCAGCAGCCCACTATTAATGGCTGGAATTTTATAAGATTCTCCAGTTCAATGATCCCGAAGCTAGCAGCTAGCGTTCCTCAAAGGAAGCCATGTATTTGTCCCTTCTATTTGTTTATTATTTTTTATTATTATTATTATTATTTATTATTTTCTGTTTTGTCTTCAGATCTGAGTATCATCACATGATTTTTGCCATGGCTCCAGAAAAAAAAAGCCATTAGTATCCTATAAATCAAAAAGAAAAATTACATCCTTAAACTTAAAAGACTCCCCTGAGTGTTTTGCTGTTATTACCTGTGCACGGTTGCACATGTGGCTTCAGAAACATCTTCTTCCATCAGGAATCATCAGGTAGCAAGATTGCTCACTTCCATGCAGGAGACAAGTTTTATTAACTTCCTTTTCAGCATATACCCTCATAGTTAATGATGCAGCACACCTTTGAGGTGTCTTAATGTAGGCCGTTTATCAAAAACTGCAACTGCGTATAAATAGGACTATGTTCTTTCAATATGATAAATCCCAGCCAGTGTTGGGATGTTCTACATCTCTCTCTTACATATAGTAACTTCCTCTAATTGCACAGTTTGACTTTCATAGCAAGTTCTAACAAATGCCCTTCCACTACATGTCCCCTCCCCTATGCATATGCGCATGCATATGCACAAGAGAAAAGTAAGTGCTAATTATGTCCTTGTTAATTCTCAAGTTCAACACTCCATCACTGTTCAGCAAAGCTTGTAAGCATGTTCTAAAGTCCCATTGAATTCAACAGGACTTAAGCAGGTTCTTAAAGTTAAGCACATGCTTTAAATGTTTTCCTGAATTTGGGCCTATGGACTCGATTAAAGTTAAAGGCAAAACTCCCATCAGTATGTATGGTATAGCATAAGCCCCTCAGGACCTTTATTCCACCTGAGTACCATTTATGTGTAGAGCTGGTCAGGAATTTTTCGATGAAACATTTTTCACCCCAAAAATGCCAATTGTTCCAAGCCAAAACTGTTTATGAATTAGCAGCAGGTTAGATGAAACACCCTACTTGAAAAATTGTTCTTAAGTAATAGTCTTGAGCGTGTCACAATGGCCCGTATCAACATAGTTGAACCAGAAATCTTCTGATGTTTAAGTCAAAATGAAATTTAGAAATTCTAGTAAATTTACACTAAAAATAGGTTTTAAAAGGGAGTGGGGAGAGGAGGTCAAAATCAAAATGAAACATTTTGGAATTATCAGTATGAAACATTTTGATTGACCCAAACCAAACATCTTTTTTTTTCAATTTTCAGCTTGTGAAAATATGAGATATTGACTTTTTTTTAATTTGAGATGGGAAAAATTCTTATTGGATGTGTAGACGAGCGGACTCACCCCTGCGGTGCCTCCTGCTGGTGACTTCTGCGAATTAGCTCGATTCAGCTCCGGAGCACCCGCTGCAGGCTGGTGATCTGCCTGTCCTCTGGCCCCCATGTCTCTCCCTGGACCCGGTGCCCTTTTACTTGGGTTGCTGCATCCTGGCAGTAACCCCTTTTTCTCAAGGTCTCCCCTCCCCAGGGAACCCCCATCCTCTATCCCCACTTTGCCTCGGTATATGGCTACTGCCAGTCATTGTCTAGCCCCACGTCCTGGGGCAGACTGCAGTATCATCCTACTCATCACTGACAAGAAGGGTTTGGACCTGCTGCCTTGGCCTACCCCTGGGCTGCCCTCTGCAACCCCCAGTACCTATTAGCCCAATGCTAGGCTGCAGCCTGGGGTTTTCCAGGCTGGAGCTCCCCAGCTCCTCTGCCTTTCCCCAGCCCTGCTTCACTCAGGTACCTTGTGTCTAGCTCCCGGCAGCCAGGCCCTTCTCCCTCTACAAACAGAGGGAGACTGTTTGAACTTCTGGCTCACAGCCTCTTATAGGAGCCAGCTGGGCCTGATTGGGGCATGGCCACACCTGAGCCTCCTTTCCCCAATCAGCCCAGGCTTCTTGCCCCAGCCACAGCCCTCTCCTGGGCTGTTTTACCTCTTCAGAGCAAGAGCAGGGGTCCACCCTGCTACAGGATGGAAAAAGGTTTCCCACCCAGCCCTGCTTATGTATCAAATCCTTTGTCTTGAATGGGACTGTTCAGCTCAGTAAGTGTATTTCAAGCAGAGATGGGGTGGTTACATTGGGCCCTTAAGACTGGATTGGAGACAGAAGAAAGACCCCCTGATCATAGTTGGCTTTGGATCAGGCCCTAAGGAAATGCAGTTTCCTTGTTCCCTAGGAAAAAGAAATCATGTCAGGAAATACGGTTGCTAACTAAACCTACATATTTCCCATTGTCACTCTTGTGATTGGTAAGAATTGGAAAGATGCTTGGTGCTGTATGAAATACACAATGAAGACAGTCTTTGCAAAGGGCTATCTAAGGCCTTGATCCTTCAATCAGATCCATGCAAACAGGAAAGTCAGTGTGGGGCCTTCACTGCTGTAAGGAGCCATGCATGCAGATACAATTGCAGGACTGGCCCCTTAGAGCTTACCATCTCAGCAAGATAGATACAGAGTACATAGGACACATCAACAAATAAATCTGTTAGTCTTTAAGGTGTCACCGGGCTCCTCATTGTTTTAACAGGGCACACTGGGAAGCCCAGAGGAGAGGGTTGTGATGGGTTGCCTCACCCCTGCCCCGGGGTGCCACTAGGGTACCACTGAGCCCACCTCTTCCACCAGCCTGGGCTCCCTTACACTGTCCCAGATCCTCAAGCCTCCTCCAGCCCATACCTCCTTTTCAAGGTATTTGTGTTGCTGAACAGGAATTGAGTTAAGTATGCGCTTAAAGTTGAGCATGCACTTAAGGCTGGGATTTCCAACAAAACCGAAGAGAGATAAGTGCCAATCTCCCATTGGACTTCAATGGGAACAGGATTCTTAATTCTTCTGGATTTCTTTGGAAAATTCTTAGCTAAGTGCTTTGTAGACTCATGGCCAATATAATGAAAGAAAAGCACAAGAATGGGGTCACCTGTTATACCAAGAAAAGTCTTGACTAAATTTAGTTTAAGGCTGCACTGATTTTTAGGATAATATTGTTAAATCCTTGATGAATCTCTTAGGACCTGATCCAAAGTTGAATGAAATCTATGGAAAGGCTTACATGGCTTTGGCTCAAGTCCTTACCTAAGTGAAATGCGTTAAAAATGTCATAACCAAAAGATTCCTGAAGTGGTCTGTGAAACAACCAATGAGTTCTGAGCTCTGCTGTAGGAATTCAGCCCTTCATTAAAAAAAAGGAACACAGAAAGTTCAAGTGACATCAAAACTGAAATTAACAGAAGTTCTGAAAAATTCCCCAAGCTGTACATGGGCAAGATTATTTTTTTTACAGGGAAGAGGATGTTCTCTGTGTGCTATTTATTCCATGCTAAATTTAATGCATCTTAAGAATGAAGCAATTTGTTAGAATACAAGTTTCTTTCTTTTTCTTTCTTTCTTTCGCCAACTTAGGAGGCTTTAGTGTAAAAATGGCTCTTAGGAATACCACAGTTTTATTTATGGTAAATTTATAATAAGGATGTTCTTTGTCAATGTCTGAGAGATTTATTTATTGTATCTCACTTTTGAAACTGCTGATATTGATTCTTTCAAGAGATTGCCTTAAAGGAAGAGGGGGAAAAAACCAGGCAAACCAAGAATGAAAAGAAATGCCCATGCTGTTATCAATTACTTCATAATGAGATGTGAGTGGAGAATTTTAAACATTATTCCTAGCATTACTGTGGAATAAACAATATGTTTACTGGAAATTATACTCCAGTGATGAATGGTATGGTTTCAAATGTAGTCTGCATTAATGGGGAGTCTCTCGAAATGGCTAAAGCACACATTCCACACCATGTTTTTTTAAAAATGAAAACCAAATTCACTGTTTATGCCACAGACTGAAATTAATAAATCACCTTTGCAGGTATGAAACAAGAAAAATCCCAAACCTTCCAAAAATATTTCAAGCATAACATTATTTGCTGTCATTTTGTTCCATCGCCTCCCACTCGATCCCCTTTTCAGTCTTTGGCTTTCGATGCCCCTGATCTTCCTACAACGTGGGTTCTGTGGAAATTATTCTGACATTAGCTTTCCCTTCATTCATTCACTCACCCACACCCCCACACTCTCTTCTCCCCCCCACCACACACCCTCATGTAGAATAGGGAATTGAACATTAGTCACAGCAGTTTCTAGCAATGACAGACATTAATTTACCATTTTATTGTGATTCAGTGCCTTGGACAGAGGCACACATTGCCTGTCATGCTGTGTTCATCACCGACTGTGGGAACAAGCATTGCTGTCAAACAGTAGAGCCCATATAATGAGGACACCTAGGTATAACATAAAAGAGTCACAAGCAAAGGACTTCTTTTGTAGGGCTTAAAACCTCTAAAGCAGTATAAGCTTGTTAGAGAATGAAAAACTTTAGAAGTGATGCAGTCAGATATTTTTGTCTTACATCTATTTCGTGTACCAGTAATGGTATGAAAGAACAATATGTAAACCTTTGTATGGAAAAGACTAAGTGATCTATTTGCATTATCTAGTTGTGTTGCAGAGAAAAGCTAAAATGGTGTTGGGACAACAGGGGAGAGGAAACCCTTCTACCTATCATCAATGCTGTTGGATCATCTCTAATGAGACTGTGGATTATTTTCATTTGTCTTCATTTCTAGCCAGCGTGGCTCTCTCTGCAGGGCATTATTTCATGAAGAGAAATCTAGAGGTGGGCCAGCAGGTTATTTCACACACTTCATGCCACAAACAGCTGTCATGGGGCAGAAAATTGACACCTGAGTTCAGATTAATCCTCCCTTCAAACTTAATTGGAAATAATGGACCTGATCCTCAATTGGTGTAAACTGACATAGAACTATTATCTTCAATTATGCTAAAGCAATTTATATCCACTTAGGATCTAGCCCACTATATATATTGAATACACATATTTCAACTTCATATCTATCTATCTATCTATCTATCTATCATATAGGTATCTAAGTGTACCCCAGTATCTGAGTTCACCCTCTAAAATATTTTCTCTTCAATGTTAGGGTTCTTTTAGGTATGTAGCCTGCATTCAGTAAAGGTCTGAAGACTAAACACAAGGAAAGATTTGAGAGCATACATGAAAAAACTCATCTAATCAACCAACACTGGCCAAACCTCTCACATTGTTCATGGAACTCAGACAGCCGTGCTGCTATGAAGGAGCTGCGATCTGCTAGTGCATTCTGGCTGTTGAGCTGTAAAATTTAGAGACAAAGCTTTACTTGGCTTCAAATTCTTGGTCCATTGCTGTCACACAATCTAGCTTTCAAAGTGTAGTAGGGCTTACCCAGACCAAATGCAACCATAGACGCAGTTCACTCTGTTAGGGCTTATCAGCATGGGATTGCAGACTGGCATGATATAACTCTGTGAGTGTGTGTATGTGTGTGTGTGTGCATGAATGCAAGCATATATGTCATACCCTTCCTTGTGTGGGAGGGCGGGGGAGGATAGACATAAATGACCTAACAGGTCTTTTCCATCTCAAATTTTATGGTAAAAACACATATATAATAAATGTCTCTAGGCTCTAAGAATAAACCATTGCATAGTTTTCACTGACCAAACAAAGTGGAAAGACCCCAGTGTATGCTACATATATCCTTTCCGAAACCTTTTGGTTTCTCACCAGAAATCAGAGCATTTACATGGTATGTGGTAAAGAACAGTGCTTTTAGTGCCCGCCATTTCAGCACCATGGACAGCAGAACTGCATTATTAGGTGGCTGAAAGTATTTCTGGATGGAAGTTATACCACATGCTTTTATGCTTCCTGATTTGCACAATAATGTAAGTATGCACAAGATCATCTGTTTATTATATCAACATTTATGCAGTCTTAGACATAGTGATATAGAAATCTGTCTCCCAACACAGTTTGACATCTCATTTGCAGGCAAGGTTATGTTTTCTTTTAAGAAGAGTTGGAAACACAAGTCAGTTAATGGTCCCAGTGTAAATTTAGAGAAGTGAATGTTCTAATAAATATGACTGAAATTTATTTGGAAGCTGAGGAACTTATTTAGAATCATAAAATATCAAGGTTGGAAGGGACCTCAGGAGGTTATCTAGTCCAAACCCCTGCTCAAAGCAGGACCAATCCCCAGATAGATTTTCACCCCAGTTTCCTTAATGGGCCTCTCAAGGATTGAGCTGACAACTCGGGGTTTAGGAGGCCAATGCTCAAACCACTGAGCTATCCCTCCTAATATTTGAATATTAGTGAAGCTAAATGAATTAATTGAGTTACTTTGAGGAAGTGTGAGACACAACTTTCATTTACCTTTCTAGAAACTGTAAATGCCTGATGGTTGGCGTTTAAGATACACAGTTAGCAATGTTTTGCTTTATCATTACTTGAACCTATTAAACAGTTATTTTGTTAATTTCCCTCCCTATCTTGTCCACACATAAGAAAGAAAGAAAAAACAATATGTGAAATTAAAAAATGGTGCTCACTGAGGGGTTTAAAGACACTGAAATTTGAAATATATAGTTAAAGGTCAATTTCAACAGTAATTATGTTATAATGGTGAAGCTCTTTGAGAATGCCAAACACAAGATTAATATGTTACCAGATGGAAAGTGGCAGAAGCCTCCATCTTTGTGTGTGTGTGTGTGTGCATGCGTGTGTGTGTGCCATAGTGTTTGTAAGTGAAACTTCAGAGCACTCATCATTGTATCAGAACAGTTTTCACAAGTGTAGAGGCAATCTGCTATCCTTTTCACATGGATAGAGTTTCCACTGATATCAACGGATGTGTGCATTAAGTATGCTCTAGTGTTGTTAGCCTAGGATAGGGATTTCATGATTGTTTTTATTTTTTTTAATATGATTACTTTGAATTACAGAACTCTTAGAGGCTTCTCTGAAGACCATGTGCTAGGTACTGTAGGGATACAAAGTAAGGCCAGTGGGACTACTCATGCTTAAAGTTAAACAAATGCTTACATGCTTTGCCAGATCAGACCTATGCAGACAAGACAAAGGGAGGAGTATTGTCACCATTTTACAGATTGGAACAGAGGTGTAATGAGATTAAATTACGTGCTCAAGGTCACATGGGAAGTCTGTGGAAGAGCGGGAAACTGATCATGAATTTTTTGATTCTCAGTCCGGAGCCTTAACCACAAGATCATCCTTTATCTATTGGTTTTATTTCCAACTCAGCCAAGGTCTCATAGGGCCCTCAAAATGTCATTTAAACGTTCTGTGCCTCAGTTTACCCATCCATAAAACTGAAAATAATACTATTGCTCTGTTCCCTCATCTGGGTGTTTTAAGGCTGAAATAATGTTTTCAAAGTGCCTTTTGATCCTTGGATAAAAATCATTAGGTGACTGGCTGCTGTAATCTTTCTTCTTGTATGAAATCCAGCATGTGAAATAAACCCACCACCCAAATGAGTTTATTTAGAAGATGTCGGTGGAAATTTTCAGCAGCACCCAATGATGATAGGCACTATCATCCAGTCAAAGTTCTTAACTCCTTTAGGTTCCTTTGAGAATCCCAACAGCACCACACGAGACAGCTCCCATCTTGAGCATTTAGCCTGTGCTATCTGTGTAATGGATTCTGTAAGATACCTGGCCACAAGAGCCAATCCAAAGTACAATAATAAACCAAAACATGATGTTTATTAATAAAATATTGTCACTTCCCATACTATCTCACCAATATTGTGCTGATACTATTCATTAAATGTCTGCAACTGAAATCATTTATAAGAGATGCAAGAACTCAATAGACTATTAGTGAAGTCAGCTTGTTTCATTCCAGAAGGATTAGACAAAGACTTATTGCCTTATGAAACTCTTAAACAGTTGCTGTCTTAGAAATTTTTCTTGCCAGGATGGCTGTACAGTGCTAATGAACATGTTATACAGTATAGATTATGAGAAGTAGTACAGTTCGTCTCCACTCTTTTCTGACATATTTCCCATACAAATTAGAATAAAAGCTCTTACTTGTATCCTAATGAAATAATAATACACAACTTCGCAATGATCTCCCCAAATCTCACATTTGACAAATTCTAGCTACTCGTCCCATTGGGGTTTTCAGTTGAATTTAGTGCTGATGAAAACTGCTGGATGTGTAGCCAATGATCTGGATTCTCAGCTGACATAAATCAGTGTATCTCCATTGACTTCAATGGACTGTTTCCACTGACAATCCGGCCCCATCTCTGTTAATATCCATAGAACAGGTCACTGCAAGCTTTCCCCGACTCCTCCAACTGCATGCCTCAACCCTACACTGGAGGGATCTTCCCACTGGAGTTGGACAAATCCTCAGTTCCATGGGCCCTTCACAACTTGGCCTCTCAACTATGATCGCCAAGAAGGGCTGAAGCTGTTGCCAATGACCTTAGTAATGTGGGCACCATTTTCACTGGGACCCTAGCTAAGACCACCGGCACATCCCACACAGGCTACCAAATAGACACCAGGTAGCGGCAACTTTTGGTCACTGCCAACTTCACTTTCTTTCTCTCTTTGAAAGCCTTCTGGGAAGCATTCCTGCCTCCTGATTTCTCCTTCTTCCACACCATTCTCAAGGCCATATATCAGGATGATTATTCTTTATACAACAGATTGAAGGGAGCTTCCTTCAGAACCCATCAACTTTCCTGCTAAATTGGCCAGAAGGGTCTCATCAGAACAAGGTTTGCCTTTTAGCTACTGCTACCGCCAGTAGCTAAGGAATCTGTCCTCCATTTTCCCCAAGTCCTGTTATTTTGTTGTTGTGGTTTTAATAAGTATCATAGTAGGGCATTGCCTCTCCACCATCTCCCATTCAGATTCAAAGGATCTCCCTGTGTTGTGCATTAAAGGTTTGCAGCCACAGGGTGAGCCTAAAGCTGGATCATATGTTTTGTTATGACGTTCCCACTACTTCAATTTTGTCTACAAAGGGCAAATGGTAAATCATCTTCTTGAGAGTTAATGGAGCATTTCTGCAGCAAGGGGCGGAGGGGGAGGAAGAGTGAGAAAGTTTAAAAAGTGTTATCTTATCTTAGCCAGTTGAAATTCTCCTTCCACTCAGTTACCTGGCATTCTTCATTGTCTTGCCTTTATTCCTCCTGCTCCATCTGTATTTCATTTTATTGGATCACTTGTGCTTTTGCTAGTTCAGTTTCAGATCCAGACTTCTGCTTATGACAATGTTTTGCACTTCTCTATGTGCACCTATGAGCTCTTTACAGACATTAAATAACTAAGCCTCACAGCACTCATGTGGTTTTAGGTCATCTGAGGCACAGGGTGGCCAAGTGGTTGCATGTCAACTCAGTGCCAGGCATAGAACCTGGAGTCCTGACTTTCAGTTCCCTGTGCTGAACCTTTGGCTCCACTGAATCACCTGCCAGGTAAAAAAAAGCACTGAAGTAGAGTGTTTATCTAATCTAATCTCATTTCATTTAATCTAACACTAGTCACCCATAGCTTCTCCCAGGTTAATACACTGGCTTAGTGAGCTCCCCACTAGACTTCATGGAGTCGTCTGCTCTTTATCTTTCCCTGTTTCTAGGAATTGCTATTTGGTGGACCCGGAGGATGGAAGTGGGTTGCAGAGGTTGTAGATGTCATTCTGACAATGATGGAAAAGGGCTCTTTCATTTCACTTGCAAGGGCCCTTTGTCCAGGCACTGGTTTAATGGGTAACATTTAGGATGCTCTCTGACAGGTGCTGAACAACGGAGCTCAGCACTCTTCTCTTTTGCCACACTTTGAGGTTATATACCCAGATGGGCACCTGTATCCAGCGGATGATCAGCATTTGTCATTCTCTGCCCATAGGTTCCAGCAGAACCTCTTTTCCCAAAATTAAAAAAAAAAAACTGGTGATTTACTGTGTGTGGACATCACTCCTGTCTAGAGCTGTATGTGAGATAAGATGCTTAATCACACTGAATCTCATTCACAACGTTGAACTGCTTTCCAGATCAGCATCAGCAAGCAATTTCCCCCCACGGACTCTGGGTTTCTTAAACCTTCCTTTGACGCTATGAGCGGGGCTAATGTATTGGGATTAGGCGCATATATGCCACATCCCTATCTATTTTAGGTATTACATGACCCTCGATACCGTGGTATCTGTGCACCTCACAGCCTCAAATGTGTTTATCCTCAGGAAGTGCTATTCTCTCCATTTTCAGGATGAGGAACAGAGAAACCAAGGATATGTCTACACAGCACCCTAAGCCTAGGCTCTGACTCAGATTTTAGCTGAAGCCCCACATCTGTCCACACACAAATCAATCTGCTGCAGGTCAGCAAGGACTCAAGACCTGAGTCCTAGGACCTGCTAATGGATTGGGTCACAGCCTGAGCCCTGCTGAGACTTGGGTCCAAGCCCTCTCATTTGGCAGTGTGGACACATGGCAAGGTGCAGACCTGAGGCAGAATCTTTGCATAGTACGATATGGACGTGTTAGCGCAGCTGTGAGACCTGGGTGTAGAAAATGTAAACCAGTTTTTTGATACAGTGTGAGTCCGATCAAGCATGGGCTTGGTAACCCTGAGCCCAGAAGTACGCGTCTGACTTACCTGGGCTTAGTGTGCAGTGCAGACACAGCCTGTGTGACTTCTCCAAGGAAGTCTGGCAGAGCAAAGGGTTGAAGCCAGGTTTCTCAAATCACAGGACCATCCTTCATGATCATTTCTTGGGATTGCAGGAGGGCAGTGATTAACACATCTCAGACCATCCCACATTTGTTTCTATATTATCCATTTGCCTCCAATTTCTGTTCTTTCCCCTTCAGCTCCTCACCTAATTAATAAGTGTATCATCCTCTCCGATGGCCGCTAAGTGCATTCAAACTGTCAGTGGGTTTTTTTAATTTTTTTTTTGGCATGGTTAAAGGTCTACTCTTCCAAACAATAAAAGATAAATAAAATCAACCCAGACAAGGTTATTTCACATCCCTCATTTCCAACACACTTTTTTAAAGCCCTACGATGCTTGATCATGTTTTTTTCTCTCCCTTCTCTCACTGTTAACAAAAATAAAATACATTGTCGAATCAAGATAAAGCCATCAAAGAACTAACTAAACATGATTAGAAAGGACCTCTCCTTAATGGGAAAAAAATCATGATTTAGACCTGGCTGCTTTCCAGATATCCCTGTGCAATCAACCAAAGAAACACATTTTAGAAAACAGAATTGTAAAAGTAACTTTGAAAAATTGGTTGCCATAGAAACAGATCTGTAAATACTTAACTGCAAACATTAAGTGACACAGTGATATTCCAGAACCCAGAATGCCTTAAAAGGATGTTAAATTTCACCCAGCTCTTTAAATAATCAACTCGGCTGTGCTTTGATTTCTTTTTCTTTTTTTGTCTTCTTTTCACACCATTCAGTACAATCGCATCCCTGTTCTCAGGCGCATGTGATAATAGAAATGCCAGAACAGTTTTATAAGAGAGAGACCTGATCTTTTATAGCATGGGGGAGCACCCAGTGTGGGCTAAATGCAACTTGTGAAGTCTGAAAAATATAACCTAGAGTCACCCTCTCTCCCTGTAGTTGCAGAATCAGGAGAAAACTTGTTTGACTGTGGCTTTTCATTGCAAGTAACACCCAAACCACTAGCAATTTCTTGTCAGCTAACACGGACAAATCAGGTTCGAGGAAATAATAGGGTGTGATGGGGTGCACCAGGCATTTGCTGCTCCCTATTAGAGGCTCCACTGCCTTGGCACACCCCACCCTATGAAGCTCTCCTTTTGAAAGAGAAGAGCAGTGAGCTCAGACCAAGCAAGGGCTGCCAGCATCAGCTGCCCTTCTCTTCCAGGACAACTTCATAGGGTGGGGTGCACCAAGGCAGCATATCTTCCAGTAGGGGGCAGCAAATACCCGCTGCATCCCATCATGTACGGTTATGGGCCATTTGAAATTAAACCGTGGACATTCGTATGGGTCCGAATCCGGATACTCTCTGTTAACGGGGTCCTTGCATGGCCTACATTCTCATTGACTTCAATGTGAATTTCATCTGCGATAATGATGGAGCAAGGCCCAGTGCGAGGATTTGCGCCAGACGCATTGAATGCATCTCCTCAGGCCTCCAGTATGGCCCTTGATGTCAGAGCGTTTGCGTACCTCTGTAGGCCCAGTACTGACATCCTCCTTCAGGCACAGCTGTTACTGAGTGGATGTGGAGTGGTACATCATGTAGGCAGCATATAGCACCCTTATCCAGACAGCTGCACTGGCTTTTGATAAAATGGGCCGAGCTCAAGGTGCTGGTGTTAGCCCCCAAAAGTGTAAGTTATGCAGGACATGGCTACCCAAAAGATACTTCTCTCCTCATGTGGCATAGCCACAGCTGTGATCAGCAAAGACACTTGAGATTGTGTCCCCACTGGATACAAGTGTGCTGCCTGCAGGGCCTTATCTGGGAGGAGTCCTTGATTCTGGAATTCTCATCCATCCCTGTACTGCCTAGAGTCCAGATTTGCTAACCTTCTGGGCACACTGCAAACACACACATTTTTTCCGAGGCATTAAGGGAGGCTGAGATGGCCATAGGCAGAGGGGTGGGAGTGTGAAGGCTAGTTTAGGTGATACGGTGATCAACTCCACCTTGCGCATGTCATCAGGAATTGCTGTGGTTAAATATCTAATCCCATAACTGCACCAAAATAGTGTTGTCCATCAAACTGCCTTCATCATCTTCCTCACCTTGAATCTTACTAATGTGGATTTTGCCACTGATTGAACTCATCATGTACCTGAGCTGTTTGGAGGTTGTTACTTCATTTGCAGGGGCTTTGGAGAAGGACGGGTGTTCTTGAATGGTGTCTGGATGCGCTTGTGCAAAGGGGGATGGTCATTCCATTGGAATCTCTGCTGTGCACCAGTGCTCGGATTTGCACCCCGAATCCTTGCTGCTGAGCGACAACCTGCTTGTTTTCATCGTACTGGTGGGTTTTGAGGTTTTCTCTTCCCTGTGGGCTGGCTGTATTATCCCACTGAAAGCTGAGCAGTACTATCCTTTAAGCTGATTTTTCTGCCCAGCTTAGGAAGAGAAGGGAAGAGGGGGAAAAATGTAGTAGAAGTCAGAGAGGCAAAAGGGAAGAGGAAGGTAAAAGAAGAAATAGAATTAGAGGCCCCCTGATCTCTAGAGTTATCATCTGTGACCTAAACATTCTATCCTGCAAAAGTCCAGCCAGGTGCAAGAAATTCTTTTCTCTCTTTCTAGTCTTTGGGGTTACTGGACTGAATAGAAAAACATAGCTAGAGGGATAAACTGAGCCTTAGATAAGTTAGCGATCAATTTTTTTAAGAGGAACATTTATCTGGGATGGCTGAAAAGTTCTAAGCATCAGCTCTCCTTCCCTCTCTCTCTCTCTCTCTCTCTCTTTCACACACACACACACACACACACACACACACACACACACACACACAGACAGCATGGAAGCTGTTATATGACTGGGCACCCTTTGACAGAACTCTGTCTGATCTGAAAGAATGCATTCTTTATCCCTTTAAGCAGCTTGGGAAATATACAAGTATATAGTGAGAGTAAGGAGCGGGAAATCAACCCCACATACACACAAACATACTACCCTTTTATTATTATGACAGGCAGACCAAGTGTAGGGGGTATGGGCTGAGGAAGTAGATATCATTTATGAAATCAAGTGTTCTCATCCTTGGTATGATGGTGATGTGTGTGTGGTAGGGGTTAGTATAGCATGTCAGTTCACTTTATCACAGTCTGGGCTCTCACCTTGTCACTCGGCACTTGCCATGAATCTAAAAAGAGGCTGGCCTTAATAACTTCACACAAGTACTGCATTGCCAGTGACTTTAGAGATGGGTGACAGCAAGCAAGGAATTATAATGAGTTGCTGCAAATGCCTTCTTCGCACAAATTACAGCTATTTTCCTCTGAGCCCATGTGCCTTGCAACACTTGTGGTATTTCAGTTCAGGAGCTGAGGGGATGAAAGAAAAAGCCACTGTGCTCTGGCTCTGCATCCTTCTCCCTGTTTTGTCAATCAGAGCACTGATTTTCCTAGTGGGAACAACATACATTCAACCGAGAATGTATCTTGCTTCTCTGCAACTTGGGGAAGAGAAAGAAAGAAAGAAAGAAAGAAAGAGGTGTTGATGGGCACCCTGGTCTCTCTAAAACTCTTTCTTTTTCTCCCCCAACATATATCTAGCCATTTCCATCTCCAGGTAGAATGTAGACCCCACTGTTTGCTTCAAGGGTTACTTTTAAAGTTAGTGAAGCTTCATCGTCCATCGGGTCTCTCAGGAGAAGTTAACCAAAGCTTCTTCCAAAGTATACATGACTGGACAGGATGCCCACAAGTCCTATTTAAATGCAGCCTAGCTGAAGTATGGTTGCCCTCCATACACTACCTGTGGCATGAGGACAAGATTGATCCACTTGTATGCTTTTAGGTTACAGTTTAATTCAACCCATGAGCCATTTAAGTTCAAGGAGGAGTTCATATCTCAAGCCAAGTGTAAGCAGATAGGTTGGTCATGTGATGATGTTCATGTTCGAGCAAATCAGCAGTGATCATGACAGCCTCATGACAAGTTGCCAATATGTAGTTCTCATAGTGATGCCGCTGGGTAAGAGGAGGAAGTGCCATAACTTCTGTCAATTACATCGAACATGCCTCTGTGGATACTTTCTCATAAAACGAACTTTCCACCACTGATGTGAGATTAATCTGGTGGTCTTCTTTGAGCTAGCCTATCCTTCAGATTGCAGCTGGATCCAGCTGATAATTCTTGCCTCTTAGACATATGGTATTTCAAACAATAAGATAAGTATAATAAATAGTGCCAGAGTATTGAGATCTGCACAATGTGAAAGGAGAACTAATGCTGAAACCTCAAGGTCTATGAAGTACGCTTTTTGCTCTTCGCCATGGGCCTGATCCAAAGTCTCCTGAAGTAAATGGGAAGACTCCCTTTAACTTCAGTGGCTTTTACATCAATCCCTATATGGGCAAGAGGATCATCTAGTGTTTGTCACATGAGTCAAGGGATCAGGAGTTCTAATCCCAGTCTCTGATATTGACTTGTTGTGTGACTCTGACAATGTAGCTGTCCCTTAATTTGACAATCTGTAAAATGGGGACAGTCTTACACACCTGCCTTAAATAGTCTATTTTAAAACCCTATCAATGTTAGTTCTCTTGCTGTTTGCTTATTGAGCAGCTCTCGTCTGTCAGGATCAACTAAAAGAGTTGGTAACACAAGGTGGAATGACTTCAGTTGCAATGGGATTGTTCTTAACTGAGAGGAAGAATGCTTGTGTAGTTTAGCTCCTGGTTAAATCAGGTGATCTGGGTTGTATTTCTGTTGGTGCCACAGGTAACTTTGTGACTTTGGGTAAATCTCTTTGCTTTAGTTTCCCCATTTGGAAATGGGGTAGAACTTCCCTACTTCTGAGGGGGGCTGTGGTGAAAATGACTGATGTTTAGAAAGTGATCTGAGCTGTAAGGTGCCACAGAAGGGCAAGGCATTATTAAAGTGGAGGAATGCTCAGAAAAGGAAGGAAGAACAGTACATTCTTACTCAACACAGTCTGATCCCTGTGCATCTTGGTGTCACAGCTGATTATCTACTGGTGGGAAAAGGTTGTTATCCCTGTTAGCACTGCAGAGTCAATGCAGCTAAATAGGCATGGCCACACTTCCAATTTAGTCCGTTACAAAACATGAATTACAAGTAGTTTCAGGCACTGTGCCTGCCCTTGAGTCTCTCTGCTGACTTTTGTTGTCCTACAAGCACATTTTCCTAATATTTTCATGTTTTTTCTCCTCTGTCGCCACGTGAAAAACTGACAGAAGTACAGTGGTTAAATTTGATGCTTTCCCTTTAAGAAAAATGGAAATGGATTCCATTCTGCTGAGCGCAACATCAACACAATAATCAGGAAAGTTCCCAACACAGCACCTTTATTATTACAGATGATGTAAAAGGCAGTAAGAGCCCAGGTTAGCCCAGATCAGAGGTGGGTTTTGCAGGGTTGACAGTTAGAAAAATCAACATTGACTGACTGTAACTAGGAAGCCCTCAATTTCACTGTAATAGAGGCACTTTTCTGGCCATTATTGCACATCGGGCCAAATTCAGAGGTGAATCTAAGACCTTGTCCCCAAGAAATTTGCACTGGTTAGTTAGACTGGTTTAGTTAAACCAGTGCAAACCCCTACCCAGACACTCTTATTTCCATGTGAGTGGCTTAGTTCCATTTAGCTTAAATCTGTTCCTAAATAACATAAGCTAAACAGAAATTAGAGCATCCACAAGGCCCTTTGCTTTGTTTTGACTCAATCCATTTTTAATAGAGCTGAGCTACAATATGAATTTCAAGCCAATATTTCAATATTTCTTTTTTTTATCATGAATCAGAAGTTAAAAGTCAAAATATGGAAACTTTTCATAGAAAGAAAAAGTTCCAAAAAATGTCGATTCAGAAATGTTTTAAACATTTCATTTTGACATTTTCCAGTTGAGCCAAAAATGTTTAAACATTCCCAGTTGAACCATTTAATTTGACATTAAACAAAAACTTCCTGATTATAGAATCATAGAACAGGAAGGGACCTCGAGAGGTCTTCTAGTCCAATCCCCTGCACGCATGGCAGGACTAAGTATTATTTAGACCAGCCCTGACAGATGTTTGTCTAACCTGCTCTTAAAAATCTCCAATGATGGAGATTCCACAACATCCCTTGGCAATTTATTCCAGTGCTTCACCACCCTGACAGGAAGTTTTTCGTAATGTCCAACCTATCACAGTGCTTCAGATGCTCTTCAGGCAGGAAGCCCAGCTTATAGAAAAGAATGTTGGCATGATGCAGTTCAACTATAACTCCCATGAGAAATGGAAGATAACAATAAATTTTTTGTGGGGAAATTTCATTTTCATTGAAAATTTCAATTTTTGATGATGTTTTGAAATGGAAAGTTTTGACCAAAAGAGTCCATTTTTTAAAATATATTCATACTTTTCAAACTGTAGAAAAAATTTAAAGGGGAAGACAATTTTAAGTGAAATGAGGTCCTTCACACCAAAACAAGACTATTTTTTAAGTTAAAAACAAAGTATTTTGTGCAAATTTTTGGACAAAACAAAACTTCTTTTGTGAAAAGTATATGCCTTTTTCAACCAGCTCTACGATTATGCTTCCATTCAAAAGCTGCTGTCTGTTTTGTCCAGCCTGCGTTAGATTATGAGCGGTGCCTGGCAAGGACCATGACTTATTTAGTACTACTGAATTTATTATTATTATTAATTAAATGCCAAAATAATTATTAATGCAGTCCTCAGGCTGGAGTGAATTCAATGACTAGCCGCTCTAGTTACTTGGGTTAGAGTCCCTGTATAAATCTTGTGAAAAACTAATTTAGGATTCTGAAATAGCTTGTGGGGTGAGGCGGGAAAAAGGAAGGAGGGAGAGTAGACCACCTCATTCCACACGTCAAGTGATGAGGATCAAGTGCAGATGAGAACAGAGATGACTGTGCTTTCTCAAAACTGTCCCTTCACAATTGCATATGTAAATTACGCACAATCAGCTGGCCTTGAAATGCATTAGTCACCCCTGAACTTCATTTCACATTCCACTTCAGGAAAAACAGAGAGGCTAAACTTTATGACTGGGGAGTCCTTGAATCCCTCGCAGAAGAGGAGCCCCAGCTGTTTAGCTTAGCAAGCCCTGATTTCTTGAGCGTGAAGAACCTTTCTCCATCCTTCCTGTCTCCTTTCCTCCCTGTTCATTTTCCTTTGCTGACCCAGGGCTCTGGTGATGCACTGGCGGAGAAGTGACAATAGTCCCAAAAAGTCATGGCTTGGGGATGGGGGTATACAGTTCCTGGTTTCTGTGACAGGCTAGCTCCATCTTGACTTCAAAGCAACCCCTAGCAGCAGTGTAGGGGAGCTGGCTGAGGGGGAAGGGGAAAAAGCCGGGGGGTGCACAGTCTCGGGGCATGTGGGTGTAATGGTAGGGGTGTGTTGTGACTCAAAAGAGTTACATGGTAGATCTGCCAGGGGGACGGCTGATTGTGGAGGTGAGTTGTGTGTGGGGAAGGCTGTGGGATATGTCTGTGTGTTTTAAGGAGGAGCATACCGTTGACTTGTGTGAGGTGTCTAGAGCGACAGCTGTGGTGTCTGAGGGGCTGTGTGGCAAAGGAGGATGTTGGGAGGGAGGAGTAGGTAGTGTGTATGTTTATACGAATGTGTCTAGGGAGATATGTGTGTGTAAAGGGTTGAGGTGGGAAGGTGTCATCTGTATAGGAGGAGGACGTTGGAAGGAGAATGAGTCTGAGTGGCATGAGGTGCAGTTGGTGTGTGAGTGTGTCTATGTCTGTGTCTAAGCAGCATCTCAAATAGATGTGAGTGTGTTTCCTATACACCCTCAGTTTCTGCCCCATCCCTAATACCCTATTGGCAGTGGGTGAACATGCTTTGAGGCAGTTAGATGGTGCACTCCAACCTTGGGTGAAAACCACCAGAGCAAAGCCCTGGTCAGGCTTGGCTTTGAGAAGGAAAGGCACCTGTGGGTGATGGGGACTGGGCAGCTACCAAAATGCCCACTCTCATGCCTCAGGGCAAGGCCAAGAAGTAGTGAAAGCAGAGTTCTTTGATTCTGTGTTAATTTGACAGTGCAGCGGCTTCAGACCAGTACAGCAGAGCCCATACTTGATGTCACAGATATGAATTCGGGAATTTTTCTTCTCAAAGAGCAAAAAGGAAGGAAACAAGAAAGACATTGGTGACATCTAACCTCCTGCTCCCTAAAGAGCAGAGGGAGAGAGTTGTCAGATGCAAGGAGGTCAAGGACCCTCAGACTGCTCCCACCCTCCCTTTGGAGAATGTCTCACTCCAGTTTGTGTTTTGTACAGAACAAAGAGACCTTGTTGTAAAGAAAACCCATTAAATTCTCACTGTAGTAGATTTATAACACTTTGTTTTACCCACAATGATAATAGCTTCTGGTCCGTATTGATTTCATTGTTAGCTAACAGCAAAGGGATCATGCTTCAAGGCATAAACTGTTCATTCATGGGGCCAGGAGGGAATTTCTAGCTACATTTATGTATAGCTTTATGCAACTGGCCAGGTTATAGGGTAGGATGTTGTCCAGACAGGATGTCAGACATGCTGGACCAAAGTCATCTGATCTGGCGCTGCAAATCCTATTCTCTTATTTTACTACTGACATCTCTTTCACTGCAATAGACTGGGGCACTGAGCTAGCAAACTAAAACAACCCTCTGGGATAAAATGCCCTGTCCATTGAATTTTAATATCTTTTCTCCTTTGATGGACTGTATCTCACCCTTGTAAAGGGCCAGACAGAGTGGGCCAGATTCTAATTACACTTACGCTGCTGTAAATCCAGGCGCCTAATGGAATTCCTTCAGATTTTACACCAGTGGGTGACAGTAGACTCTGGCCCAATAAGTCTTTTTCATCTTTAGCTATTATGTTACTACTAGCCATATTTGCAGCATGCTGTGGGATATGCTTAGTGAGCTACATCTGGATGTTTTTCCTTTTTTTTTTCTCCTGAGCTCCTACAGACAATGCAAAGGGGTCGATTATTATAGGGGTGTGTCTTTGATGTCAAAGATAAACCACCATAACTAGGGTACTGAAACCTAGTTACGCTTACCTGTTTTGGTTTGCAGCTTGGTATCGTATTAGCTTCAACGTCTCATATCCAGCAGCATGTTGAGGTAGCTATAGAATAGGCTCGCTCTAAAAATAAAAAAAAAATAAATGCTCCCTCTGCTACCTCATCCCTTGCATGAATGCTTCTCAGATTGGAAGTGGCAGATGGCAGTGAAATGAATGGATTTGACATTGAAGTAGTCTGTCTTTTTTTCCAAGAAGAGCTCAGGGAATGCAAAGTCCCAATGATGGTATTCAAGTCTGGCCTGCAGAGATCCTCCTGCAACTAGACATGATGCCTTTTGGCTCCGATTGAGTGGAGTATGGACTGGGGCAGAGCACGGATCTGGGGGTCATAGGGGATCACATACTAAGTATGAGCCAACAGTGTAACACTGTTGCAAAAAAAGCAAATGTAATTCTGGGATGTATTAGTAGGAGTGTTGTAAGCTAGACAGAAGAAACATAGAATTCAACTATCTGAAAGGGGATTCCAAAGAGGATGGAGCTCGGCTGTTCTCAGTGGTGGCAGATGACAGAACAAGGAGCAATGGTCTCAAGTTGCAGTGGGGGAGGTCTAGGTTGGATATTAGGAAACACTATTTCACTAGGAGGGTGGTGAAGCACTGGAATGGGTTACCTAGGGAGGTGGTGGAATCTCCTTTCTTAGAGGTTTTTAAGGTCCGGCTTGACAAAGCCCTGGCTGGGTTGATTTAGTTGTCGTTGGTCCTTCCTTGAGCAGGGGATTGGACTAGATGATCTCCTGACGTCTCTTCCAAAAAATGATTAGGGGGCTGGAGCACATGATTTATGAGAAGAGGGTGAGGGAACTGGGATTGTTTAATCTGCAGAAAAGAAGAATGAGGGGGGATTTGATAGCTGCTTTCAACTACTTGAATGGGGGTTTGGTTCCAAAGAGGATGGATCTAGACTGTTCTCAGTGGTAGCAGATGACAGAACAAGGAGTAATGGTCTCAAGTTTCAGTGGGGGAGGTTTAGGTTGGATATTAGGAAAAACTTTTTCACTAGGAGGGTGGTGATGCACTGGAATGGGTTATCCTGGCCAGTGGTGGAATCTCCTTCCTTCAAAGTTTTTAAGGGCAGCTTGACAAAGCCCTGGCTGGAATGATTTAGTTGGGGATTGGTCCTACTTTGAGCAGGGGGTTGGACTAGCTGACCTCCTGATATTCTTTCAGCCCTGATATTCTATAATTCTAACCCTAATCTTCTCTGATTCTAAAAGTCATGAGATTTAAAAAAAGAATACATTTGGATTTCATTGTCTTTGCGTCTTGGTTTTTGAGCCATTGGGGTGCACTCAGTTCACATTTTCAATATTATCTCTGCACCCCACAGAGCACCAACTTTTTTTTCCCTTCTTTAACTGAAAGCTGGGATTCTCACCTATAACTCCCCAGTAGCCAGAGACTCCCCAGTAGCCAGAGACTCATGATGAGGTCGTCAGGGTTACGCCATCCGTACCTACTGTTTTGTTGGCTTCTTTGAAACAAACAGGTAGATTTTAAAAATGAACCAATCACTGCAAAAAGGAAAAATAGAGAAAACTGGTGAACAGTGTCAGAGATCACGTGGGAACAAGAGATGGTCTGGTCTGTGCAAGTAATCATGGAAGATTTTTGTAGAACGTATGACCCGATGATGAGTTTTGTCACTCCAGTTGCTCACAGAGGTCAGGTCTGGCAGCATAAAGGCTCCTGGAGCTCAGCTTTGGGGTTAGGAATAGTCACAAAGAGATGAGCATGACTTCAGGTAGCTTTACACAACATGTAAAACTTATTTCGTTGGCATCTAAGTAGCATGAAAAGCAGCAGCAGCTGAATGAACCCTGTGCTCTTCCCAAACAGAAGGACTTTTTCATTTACAAGAGTCAGAAAGACGGTAAGGGAGAAAAACCAAAGCCTGTGGGGCGCTGAAGTAAAGAACCATCCTAAAGGGCCCCCATAGCTTAAGAAAGACCTTTTGAATGATCAATTCCCTGACGTTGTTCATTGATTTTTTTTCCCTGGTTCTCCCTTATCTTTCCTTCCCTGTTGATATCTCTTTAATTGATTCCTGATTACAGATTACACAAGTTACAAACTCTTATTTGTTGAACAATGGAACAGGCGTCCTCCCTGCCGCCCCGGGAAATGCATGCCAGTCTTGATAATTTAAGACGGTTCCAAATGAACAAGCCGTTGAGAGCTTAAGATGATACTCGTGATAATTAGTTAAAAAAAAATAAAAAATAAAAGGAGTCTGTACAGATGTCTTCTCCCAGAAAATACCTTGTTTACATTCCCCTTCCTTTACAGTCCTACGAAACCCTGTATCCTGTAAGAATTACAATACCATTGAAGTTGCAACTGAGTTCAGAATGTGCTTTTTGGACTCATTATCAACTCCAGCTCTGTTTGCAATGCTTAGCATATAAATTATTTAAATTAAATTAACTGCATAAATTATTCAATTTTTTTTTTCTTATCTCCAACAGACACCACAGAAAATTCAGTACTAGCCAGGTTATGCCTCAGTGCCAGTGCAAGTCTGGTCAGAGAGGGGCTCCAAATATATCCCAGGAACCTATAAAACATTACCCCATTAAACGCCAAATATTCTTCCTTTGGATGCACACGATTCTGCTCTCACATGTAGGGGAAATCAGGAGTGACTCCACTGAAGTTGATGGAGTTATAATGGTGTAAGTGAGATCATACACAGGATGATTAACTTAGAACCTTTGCCAAATTACCCCGTTAAATGCCAAATATGCTTCCTTTGGATGCATCCACTGAAATCACTTGGAATCCCAGGCCAGGCATCTGACAGCAGAGTTTATTCCCACGTAGTGAATGAGCCAGAGAAGAATTTCAGGGACTCTTTCTAGCATCCTAGCTCCATTGTCACTTGACCTGTGTAAGCTGACAGTGGTAAAGGTTGATCCTCAGGTCTTTGCTGGAGGAGATACTACTAGGAGCGTAAGCAAGACCTGTTCTCTATTGGCTTCTTCCTGATCATAAGTTGCCTTTCCAGCCCTCGGAACTGAAGGCACCTTTATGGAAGTGCCTGATTGTGACTGGGAGAGATTGGTTCAAAGACATGTGCAAGCAGAATTTTCATGTGTGCTGTTGAATCTTTGTCGATTACTCTTAGTACCTGAAATCCTTTCTTTCATCAAGAGAAAAATGTTGCCACATGGTTTTTAATTTCATATAAGAACATCAGAATAGCCATGCTGAATGAGACCATCTAGCCCAGTGGCCTGTTCCAGGTGCTTAAGAGGGAATTAACAGAACAGGGCAATTTATCAAGTGCTCCATCCCCTGTCGTCCAGTCTCATGTTTTGGACTTCTTTAATATCATAAATAAAACAGTCTTCTGGTCTCCTGATCATGTCTTTGTTTACTTCCGTTGTTTGTGAAATGCCCAAAATAGGTCTCATTTAGAACTCTTGCCAGACTCAGCCATCAGGCCATGCCTGCTTTACGTTCTTGATGGCATTGTTTTGACATTGGGGGAGCAATTAAGTTTGCAGTTCTTCAGGCTCACCCTAGGTCATCCATACAAGCCCAGGGAAAGCTAACAAATAAAGGAGGCAAAATCAGAAAAGACGGTTACTTACCTTTGTAACTGTTGTTCTTCGAGATGTGTTGCTCATATCCATTCCTAATTGGAATGGATATGAGCAAGCACTCGAAGAAGAACTCGGTGTTTCCATGTAGTTATAGTTATCAGGGACAGATACTAATCCGGGGTAAAGAGAGAACAAGGTATCTGGGTAGTAAGTGAATGCACACAGTGTAGTTTGCAGGATAAAAGGAGTTTGAAAAAGATTATTATGGACCCTAATGGAGAAAGCGGTCACAGTTCAGGTGATTTAAACCAGACAATGTGAACAGCGTGGCCAGTTCTTTCAATATTTTTGAAAGTCTTGCAATAGTTGATGCTTTTCTCTGAGAGTCCCAGCTCCTGGAATCATGTGAATATGTGAGAACATTCTTTTTTTTTTTTAAATAAGTTTCCAGGCCTCATGTTTGTGGTGAAAAGCTAGAAAACATGAACCCATAAATCTCAAACACCAGAAGGCAAATCAAACAACCCAAAATTTATTGTTTTTAAAAATCTGATGATTTTTAAGCCATTCCTAGGATTTTGCGGTTGGAGCTGACTCCTATTTTTTAACCTTGTGAGGTTGGCAATAACATGAGATGGTGCAAGCTATGTTGTTATAATCATTAAGAATGGATGCTGGATCCTGTTTTCTTCCTAGACCACCAGCAGGGGGTGGGTGGGTGTGTGTGTGTGTGTGTGTGTGTGTGTGTGTGTGTGTGTGTGTGTGTGTGTGTGTGTGTGTGTGTGTGTGTGTGTGTGTGTGTGTGTGTGTGTGTGTGATGGATAAGGCTATACTTCCACTGGCTTTCACACTGGCCTGTATTGGACAGATAAAGATAGTCACCCTGGTGGTATTGTATTTACTTCTTCCATATTTACTTTGTTTCTTTTATTTCACTTTAGGGGACCAAGCTGAAATTGACATTTTTTCCTTTCACAAGCCGCCTCCTCTCTCAATGCTGGGTCTCTGGGCGCTCAGTTAAGCCAGACAGTGGAATGGACTGGCTGTAAATAGAGTGTTGATAAATTGGGTAGATAACACAGCCTTGGTCTGGCTTACCCCAGTGCACAGAGTAATAAAAAGGCTCTTCCACCTCTGAAAGGTCATCGTATTGACAAGGGGAACGATCATGAGGATGTGTCTTTTGCAAGATGCCTGTCACCAAACACCGCTTACCCGGGAGGTCTGAAGTGAATGTTCTGAAGACATCACATTCATGCCTCCTGCCCCTGCCCCCTTGGGTGTCTTGATTTAACTGCTGCTAAGGTCTGTCCAAGCTGCTGAGACTCCCTGGCATAAGAGAAGCCTGAGTAACGATGCAGCCACTCTCTGACCTGATAAATAGCCTCTTGAGCAGCTTGAGTTGAAACTGAAATCAGCCCAGCCTGGAGGTGTTTTTCTGGGTCGAACTGAGAATCAGGGCATAACGGTGCTGAGTTCTGAGTCCTGCTTTTGGACCCTGTTCAGTGAATACTGAATTAGCCGCTGCCTCATTCTGCATGGCTTGGAAGCTGTTGTGGGAATCAAGAGAAGTCATGGGACTGCCAAGGGCGCATGACTCTGCCTGACTTTTTTAGACCTCAGAGGCAGGGCAAGAAGTCTAAGAGATGGTAAATAATCCTCCCTACAGGAGTACTCACAGAATGCTTTTATGTATATGCAAAAAGAACAGGAGTACTTGTGGCACATTAGAGACTAACAAATTTATTTCAGCATAAGCTTTCGTGGGCTACAGCTCACTTCTTTGGATGCATAGAATATGTTCATTGTATATGGGACATCAGGTGACAAAAGCCACATTTACTTGATGCATCACCTTGGAGGTGCCAATGTGCTAATGGAACATCAAAACTTAGAAGAATATTACAACTTGTTTCTGCCACACAGAAGACATGGCAGAAACCAGCGGCAATGGGATTAGCCTAAACGAGTAATTAGAAAGGCCTCCACGTTCCAGAATCCCTGCACCACCGCCTCTTCTAAGCAATTAAAGAGGACACATGATATCATACGAACTGCCAAGCCAGTGAAGGGAAGGACACCGGGGGTAGGGAGAGGGGGCTTGGAAATTTCCCAAAATAAAAGGCTGATTTTAAAATCCATCAGGCCTTGCCTAGACTTGAATTTTAATTCTTGTTGTGACACTTGTTAATTGATTGCCAGTTGCCATGTGTTACACCAAGACTGACAAATCAAGTTTAGACAAGGCCTAAATGAAAATGTGGGTGTGACTTCTCTCTGCTAAATTAAGTGATAGATCATCATATGAAATTGGAGGGGTAGCATGCGACTGAACAGAAAACCAGGGTATGAACTAACCCTGGGGTGACGCCATGGCTGGTTGGTTAGCAGCAGCCTCTCCCACAAAGCGGTTAAAGGAGTGTGACCAATCTGTCCATCTGCTCATCTGTATGATGCCCACAAGTTATGGAATATGAGAACAAGGAGCACGTCAAGAATTCCGGTTAAGTAATGTCCTTATTGCATGCCCTGGCCATACTGCACAAGTCTTAAATGCTGATGCTTTGGATGGGGTATCAAAGTATTGTCGCAATTTCTCTCTGAGTTGCTGGGTTGATTAGCTGTAATGCAAGTTTCATAGCTGTTAGCAGCAGTGCTGTTGGCCTGTTACCAACAAAACTGTAAAGCTCTCTGATGATTTCTTGATAAATCAAGGGGGGATCCTGGGAACGTTACCACTTCACATTAAGAACTGACAAGTGCTGGATCATCAGTTCAGCGCCTTGCGTCGTTTTCTGTAGCTCCAAATTTGAACTGACACAGTTTTGGAAGCCTCGGCTAGATGGGAATTGCAGGGAACCTGCCTGAAATGAAATGGTTTGTTGTATTTAATGCAGAAATGCAATGCCTTGGGATGGTGAGAATGTGCAGGCTGTGGGGGGCTCCCAAGCGAGCACGATTGCCCTAGGTGGAGGTGATCTATGCGTTTATGCTACTGCTGGAAGGTGGTGTCACAAATCCCAGGTCTGCAGCCTTTGCCTTGGCCAGTGCCTCACAGAGTCTCTGACGACAAGCTCATTATGTGGCAAGATTTATGCTCCTTACAAGATGCTGATCCCCGTCCAGTTCTGTCTTGGCTCAGCCAGCATGTGCCATCTGGTTGGAATCTCTCTCCATGCCCACAACAGAGCCTTTCCTGAACTCTGCAGAGCCCCACAGTGATGGAGCCCGGCATTGCCAGCAGACATTTCATAACAGCCAGCCAGGAGAGAAAGCAGCCATGGGGCTATTTGTTTTGTGCGCTGAAGTGAGGCGAGAATCCAGGTCAGTCAAGGCCTCTAGGCACTACTGTAATACAAAGAATGGCTCGGCACATCCCCTCAGCAGCCTCCCCAGCCACAGAATAACAGCTGCCTTCTCTCAGGAGATCCTCAGGTTGGGTTGCAGTGGAAACACCACTTGCCCTCCTCCTGGAGTAAGAATTCCCCCCACCTCCCCTCAGTGACCTAACCCATGAGTTCCCCATAGGTAAATTATTTCACTTAAGCTTTCCAGGAGTCACTGAGCTTTAAATGACTATGGGAAGAAAGGTAATAGGGCCCTCAGCGCCTGACCCTCACCTCAGCCTTGTCCAGTGGGCAGGCCTGGGTAATGCATTTGGCTCCTGTTGCAAAGCTAGTCAGGGTTATAACCATGATTTTCATAATTGGGTTTTAACATACATAGAAACTACCCAGCAGTGATAATAGCTTTGCACCAGAAGTGCCTTAAGATGGAGGAGAACAGCTCCTCTGAAGTGTTAAGAATCCCAACACATTTATCTTAATAACTTTTATTACAGCCTGCCAGTTTAAACCTAATGACTAATTTATTGTATAAAATACCAGCAATATATTTTTTGATTTTGCTAATTAATTATCTCAGACAAAGGTGATATTTATAAAACTGCCCAGAAATGGTATGTGCATTAAAATTGCTTGCAGCAGGAGATGAAATTATTACTAATATGGGATCAAATTATTACTGTATTGACTTAGTTACTTTATTACTTTGTAATGGATTTCTTCATTATTTTCCCCAGGATTGGAGCATTCGTGATTGCATTAAAGTCTGTTAATCTATGCAAATATCATTAAGAGCTACTAATAACCAAGGCAACTTTCCTCAATTTCAAGGAATGTACTAAGTACTTTCTACGCGCATTGTTATGTTCTGTTAGTGTGATGAGATTAGCTCAGCGTCTGAATCCTTGGGACAGTGGGTAGGTCCAAATGCCTTATGAGGATTTTATCCTTTGAGGGTTGGTTAATTAAGGAGGAAGGGTGGTCTTGTGGTTCAGATGCTGGTATGAGGTTCAGCAGATTGGGGCTCAATTTGTGGCTTCCTCTATGTGACCTGGGTCAAGCTAAATTTTCAAAAGTGGTCACTGATTTTGAATGGCCAACTTGATACACTTGGGTGCTCCATTCCAGAGATGCTGAGAAACCACAGTCATGAATGCTTGACAGAACAAGCCCAGAGTGTCTCACTTTGGGCACCTAAAATCAGTGGCCACGTTTGAAAATGTTGGCCTTCATCTCTCCATGCCTTGGTTCCCCATCTGTGAAATGGGTCTAATGAAACCTCCCTCCTTCACAGAGGGCTTTGTGGGGATACACATTTTGGAGGTGCTTGTATTTTATAGCAGTAGGGCCATAGAGACAAAAAAGGTTGGGGGTGAACCTATGTGGTTAAATTATTATCTTCACCCAAAACACAGACTCAAGTCTCAGAGGGTAGCCGTGTTAGTCTGGATCTGTAAAAGCAGCAAAGAATCCTGTGGCACCTTATAGACTAACAGACGTTTTGGAGCATGAGCTTTCGTGGGTGAATACCCACTTCCTCAGATGCATGTCCATGCATCTGAGGAAGTGGGTATTCACCCACGAAAGCTCATGCTCCAAAACGTCTGTTAGTCTATAAGGTGCCACAGGATTCTTTGCTGCTTTTACAGACTCAAGTCTGAAACTTTGTGGAGGTTTTTTATCTATACAATGTTACTTTTTAAAAAAATCTCATTCTTTAGCACTTTTGGATTTGGCCAGGAACAGAAAAAGAAGCATTAAAATGCCACAGGAAAGGTTAGAATCATAGAATATTAGGGTTGGAAGAGACCTCAGGAGGTCATGTAGTCCAATCCCCTGCTCAAAGCAGGACGAACACTAGGTAAATCATCCCAGTCTCAGGAGAATTTCAAGGCTGAACAAAAAAATCCCCAGAAAGGATTGGAATTCTCACTAAGAAAACCTATTTTCATCAGATCTCCGGAGCAAGCCTGAGAACAAAGTATCTTTACTTGAGATTCAAGATAAAAACCCATCCAGTTTTTTTCTGTTTCAAATTCAGAAGAGGCTGGCAGCACATGAAATCAGTGTTGTTTGATTGTCATTTGCTCACCAACCTGTATTTTTATAAGAAACAGGATACTGGGCAAGATGGACCATGATCTTCCCCAGTATGGCAGCTCTTATGTTCTTATATTAAATTGGGTGATGGGTCGCCTCTGTCCAGTTTGCAGAGAAATCTTCGTACCACGAAAAGCCACCTTCATTGACATCTTCAGTCGCAGGCCAGGAACTGAATAAGCATGAAGATTCAGAGTTTAGAGATACTAGTGAGGACAGTGAATGAGAGAAGCTTGAACTAATACTAGCAATGCTGTGCACGTTGTCTGGGTACAGGACTCCAATTTCTATCTGCCAAATTTCACCAACACTAAATCATCTAAGAAGTATGGGTAGAGAGACAAAAATAGTATCTATCTATCTATCTATCTATCTATCTATCTATCTATCTATCTATCTATCTATCTATCTATCTATCTCTATTATTTGAGATTAGTCTAATTTCTGGTTTCCAGTATTTAGAGATCAAAGTTATAGGCAACTTTGTAGCTAGACACACACAAATAAGAGAAAACCAGACAAAATAGAAAATTGTTCAAAAGGATGTAATTGTATCTGAAATGGAATTCTACACCCTTTCTCACATTTATCTAGAGGGTTAGGGTCTCCCTGTCTTTTATTTATGATCTAGATCAATCATTTATTCTAGAGCTACGCAATCCAGAATGCACATTTCCGCTATCAAAGCTGCCTGATCATTGCTACATTACTGCTCTTTATCTCTGCAATGTTGTGTGCTCCCAAAGGGCCACCATGTCATTCCTGAATGGCACCTGCCGCCTAATATTCAAATTGACCTTAAAAAAATTGATTAGGTCCAATTATGAGAACAACCTGAACTCTGGGTGCCCTTGTTTTCTCTATCGGTGTGCGCACCAAAGCCGAGAGGTAGGCAGGCTTTGAAAATGCTAAAGGCTTCAGTTTTTGACGGAAAACCGTGTTCTGAACTATAAACAGCCATGGCAGGGTTGAGGTGCTGACGAGCGATTCCACAGCTTCGGGGGGTTACTGAAATTTTTATTGTTTTTTTTTTGTGTTAGCAATGAATATATCTTTCCAAAGTCTGTATAAAAACCAGCTGGTGTGAAATTCAGAGCTGCTGCGGCATCAGAACAAGCCGGCACCGGCAATGGAGTTGGATTAGCCATTTGCACCTCTGTAAATGGATTAACAAAATGTGATTGTTTGGTGTTTGGCTGTCAATCTGCATTTGGCTCCAAGAGGGTAATTTTAACTCGCAACGTGTTAAAAAGTAATTCCATAGATTGCGGCAGTCTTGGACCCTGTGAAACTTTCCGATTTTGCTGATGATCTGACCTTGTTTTGTTCTAGAAAACACTCCCTGAACGGGGCTTTGGAAGCAAAAGCATCGTGCTAATAGTGGGTCCTTCTAGCAGTGGGTAAAGGAGAAACCTGTCTTTTGGAAGATGAATGGCTATAATTCAGGATTACAAACGAGGAAGATGTTGACAATAAATTACTATGGTTGGTCCAAGTTATTTATTATTTATATTACCACAGCGCTGAAGAGCTCTAGCCCAGAACCCCAGTGTGTTAGGTGCCGTGAACGAAAAGATGACTTATAATTTATGATAATGCTGATACCGAGAGTTTATATCTCAGTTGTTATCCTCAAAACACTTTACAAAAATGTCAACTAATTAATCCTTTGCATTTATAGGGGCCCTCTTATCCAAAGATCTCCAAGCACTTTGCACAAACAATTAATTATGTGCCCCTCCCTTCTTATTCTTCCATTTTACAGATGGGGAAAATTGGGAGGGGTTAGGGTTAATTGTGTGGGAAAGTTCTTTGAGATCCTAGGATGATGGAGCCCCTATAAATGCAAAGTATTGGTCAATAGAAGTTAAGAGGTTCAGTTCCTTTCTCCACCACAAATTTCCTGTGTGACCTTGGGTATGTCACTTAACCTTTCTGTGCTTCAGTCCAATGGGGTATTAGCACTGCCCTGCCTCACAGTGGTGTTGGGAGGATAAATGCATTAGAAATTGTGAAGCGCTTTGATAACTGCTGGTGAAAATCGGTATTAGAGCTAGGTATTGTTATTAAGGGGTATATTTATGATATCACGGTGTGTCAGCTGCAGACCCAGGAGGGAAAAAAAACAGGACTGCAACCTCCCTGTGTCTTGATCTATCTATTTACCTATCTTATGGTTTTCCATAGCACCCATCACTGTCATATCTAGGTGCTCTGTCTTCTAGACAGCACTGCCTTTTCTGCTGCGAGGGAAAGATGGTTCAATCAATAGATGCAGCCATTTCTTTGCTATATGACAGGGGTGACCAGGTTGTGTCTTGCAAGCTGCATGGGCTCTTTTATCGATAAAGCGTGGCTTGTGGAGCCCCAATACCCCCGACTCTCCAGACTAGGGGGGAGCTTGGGATATCTGCCTTGCAGCAGGGTGGTGGGGTAGGGGCTTCAGCCCTGCAGGGCGCTCCTGCCAGGGCTTGGGGTTTCGGCAGGAGTGCGGCTGGAGCCCCGAGCCTCAGCAGATGCCTCCTACGGGGCTGAAGCCCCAAGCCCTGGCTCTTGAACTTCTGAAGATTGTCATATGCGGCTCCAAGGGTAGGTAAGTTTGCCCACACCTGCTATATGTTTTGCAAGCCAGGGCTTCACTCCTGCAATCAGATTGGCCAGTGCTAGCCCCTGCACTCTATGACTTCAACAGGGCTTCTCATGGGCCCAGGAGGGGGGAAAGGGGAGCGGCACAGGTGCAGGAGTGGCTCCAACTACAGGATGAGATCCAGGGAAGGGCTTTGCAAGCCAGAAGTCTTTGCCTACCAACAGGGGCGGCTCTAGGGATTTTGCTGCCCATGCACGGCAGGCAGGCTGCCTCCAGCGGTTTGCCTGCAGAGGGTCCACTGGTCCCACGGCTTCGGTGGACCTGCTGCAGGAGGTAGCCTGCCTGCCGCCCTCGCGGCGCCGGCAGAGCGCCCCCTGCAGCTTGCCACCCCAAGCACGCGCTTGGCATGCTGGGGCCTGGAGCCGTCCCTGCCTACCAATCCATATTGACTGCAAAGTCCCACCGCCTGCTGCTTAAAAGGAGAGTTGATGTTGCTTCTGCTGTTCATTCAGTGTAGGGTATCAAGTATCAGCTCGGGGTAGTAAACAGGGAGCATGCATATTACTTTCTATAAAAGCACGGGACATTTGGAGTCCCATGCTCCGAGTTCCCTAGCCTCTGTTTGCCAGAGGCTGGAAGTGGACACCAGGGATGGATCACTTGATAATTGCCCTGTTCTGTTCATTCCCTCTGAAGCACCTGGCACTGGCCACTGTTGGAAGACAGGATCCTGGTCTAGATGGACCATTGGTCTGACCCAGCTTGACCTTTCCTATGTTCTTAAAATAGTTAATGGGCATCCATCGTCCATTGGCATTCAAATCTCCAAATGACATAGAGAACAAACACGTTTCAACGATCTGCAAGGAAATCGCCATCTCAGCCCCTTTGCCATCAAGGGCAGGAGGGATAGAAACTGCATGTGGTAGCATCTCCGTCATCCCCAGGCATTACAGTAAGGGGAGTGGGGAGTAGCACAGGTCTCAAGCAGTGCTGTCCCACAGCTCCATTTCTCCTGTGGAGAGAGCGCTCCCTCCTCTTCCAATCTCCTTCCTCCAGTTATGCTACTTCATCTGACTCAGAGGACACCATACAATACAATAATGTGTGAAGGGTGCAGCTGTTCTGTGTAGCGCCACTTTTAGCCCCTGAGATTTTAATTCAGGGCTCTGCTGTGTGTATGGTCTTCCACACTTGGGAGTAAGGGAGAACTTTTAACCCAAAATTAGGGGCCACCCAGGGCGTCTGGTAAAGTGTGATGTCTAGGCACCAGGTGACATTTTAGCCTAACGGGTCTGTCCTCATGCAGAGTTTACATCTAACCTGTGGTTTTAAACCAGTTTAGTTAATGTGCTGCAAAAGGTGGTGGAGACACTCACACCAGTTTAAACCTGGCATATTTTACTTCACCTGCAGTCGATTTGGAGTAGGTTCAAACTAAGCCAAAGGCCTGGGCTACACTAGCAGGGGGGTTCACACTAAGACACGCGTAGCTGAAGTCGAAGTATCTTAGTTCGACTTACTTGGCCGTCCTCACGGCGCCGAGTCGACTGCCGCAGCTCCCCTGTGGACTCTGCTTACTCCTCCTGCCGAGGTGGAGTATGGGCGTCGATTAGCGGATCGATTTATTGCATCCAGACAAGACGTGATAAATCAATCCCCGATACATCAAACACTACCCGCCAATCCAGGCAGATAGTATAGACGTACTCAAAGTAAGTGTCCACACGGGGGTTTGCAGAGGTTTCACTAACCTGAGTTAACCAAACCAGTTACATTAAACTGAGTGCAAGTCAGTGCATAGACGAGGCCTGATTTTCTTATGCTGATACCTGTTCAGTCATCTCAATTCCAAGCATGGAGGCTGAGCCAGATCCTCAATGGGTATAAATCTGCGTATCTCCATTTGAAGTCAGTGAAGCTACACGAATTTACAGCAGCTGAGGACTTGGCTGGGTTGTGCTCTGGTGGTGATCTGCTTTGCTGAATCCCTTGCCTGGAATGTACACATGGCTTAACTTCATGCCAGACTTCTTTGCATTGTATGAATACTAATTGCGCTTCTAGGCAGAAACGTATATTAAAATTAATACATAATATAAAAAAATACAGAGATAATTGAACTGACTCAAAATAACCTCTCTCCTTCTGTCTTGAGCACTGGCGTTTTAGCACAAATCTCTTTTACTGCAGTGGCTTATGTTGTGCCACAAGCAAATGCAAAGAGCAATTAAACATTTAACATGATTGTAAGGAAAAGAGAAAAGCTGCTGTTTAAGTGCATCAAGGAAAAAGAGAATCAGCCCACAGGATCTAATGACAGACCAAGGGAAATCACACTAGGGATGGATCAGTTCAGTTCAAGAGCTTTGTTTACCCAGGATCTGGTAAAACATTTTGAAAAGCAAAATATTCACTTTGCTGAGCTTCTTAACAGGATTTTCAAACAATCCTTATGTCATGAAGCTGCCCGGTGGATGCAGATGCTGCTTCTGGAGACCAAACAATGTGAGTTTCACACTTCCTTTGTGCTTCTTACTGTAGAGGGTTACCTGGAGACATGTGAAATCCCCCTCTGAAAGAACTTACGCTTTCATAAGTTCCGGTTATCCCTTAAGAAAAAAAAAAACCTTCAGTCCATAGCAATTCTTTAATGAAATTCTTTTTCCTTCTCTCTGTTTGCTTTCTTTCCTTCCTGACACATGATTTCGCCTCCATTTAAAGGAAATAAATAACCCAGCCCATGAGTGATTTCAATGAGCACAAATGTTTACAGCAAAAAAAAAAAAAAAATTGTGGAATGTTGCCTTTCTCTCTTTCTTTCTTTCTCTCTTTTTCTTTCTTTCTTTCTTTCTTTCTTTCTTTCTTTTCTTTCTTTCTTTCTTTCTTTCTGTCTGTCTGTCACGATGTTTACACTGCAGATCCTGCCACCATAGCTATGTTGGGCAGGGGTGTGAAGAGGTGTGATCCCTGACTGACATATGCATCTTAACAGAAACCCCCCGGTATAGACACGGTTATACTGGTAACACTGCGCTGTTACTGGTATAACTTGTTTCTCTCTTTGGAGGTGGGTAGGGAAGTGGGTGGGAGCTTTGCCAAGATAGCTGCAATTGAGTGCTCTGCCAGTATATTATATCAGTTTTCCTGGATGGTACAGGGGTCCTATGCAGATATAGCCTGAGAGTGATAGGTGTAAGCTTAGACAGATAGATTGTATTTCTTTACTGAGGCTTGTTCAGAATCTCTGGAGAATCAGCTGTTACTATCCCTCACAAGCCTTTAAAGTCTTTAAAAAATCATTTTTCTTTGCACATCACTTTTAAACCTCATGTATCAACTTATCGTCAAATAATTTCTTACCAATTTAAGCCAGATTTAAATTGATTGAAGAGAGTCCACACAGGGCTTTGCATAAGTTTAATTATATTATTATTACTATTTTATTACTGTAGTACCTAGGATCCCTATGTATAGACCAGAACCCGTTTGTGCCAGGCACTATACAACACAGAACAGAAAGATGGTCCCTTCCCCAAAGAGTTTGCAGTCAAGTATGTGACAGGAGATGACAGATGGATACAGACAGACTGGGGAGGACAAGGAACCAGTGAGGCACTGTTGGTCAGCATGGCTCGCAGTTGTCACATTGATTCAAACCCACAACTTTAGCTAAGCTGGTACATCTTTTGTGTGCAGACGAATCTCAAAGTAGAATGGTGATATCACAAGAGTACAAGTTGAGTGATTGAATGGGACAGAGGTTCTGAGACAGGTGGCCCCAAATTCTTTGTGTCTTATGAATACCTATTGACTTCACTGGCTAACAAGCATTTTGGAGACAGGGAGCCTTCATTTTAAAATTGCAGCACTTCCAACCACATAAAAAAAAAAAGGCGCGGTAGCTCACAACATACATTTTCTGAAACCATTTTCTCGCAGAACCAAGACACGGGCAGTGGGTGAATCCCCCACTTGGGAAGCCTAGCCCACTGGCCCTCCCCCTTCTGCACAAGGCCCCACCACCATCTGCTGGAGCCCTGAGCCACCCCCAACCCCCAGTGGCCGGAGGAGCCCCGAGAGACACAAACCCCGTGGCCGGAGGAGCCCAGCCCACTGGCCTCAGCCACGCCTTGCTGGCCCCAGCACTGATCTGCTGGCCGGCACCAGCATCGGGCTAAGCTGCTGGCCCCAGATCACCCCGGGCTAGCCCAATGGCTGCCCCAGCCACTAGTAGGCCCAAGCTCCAGGCCACTGGCTGGAGCTGAGCACCTGAAGACTTCAGAGGAGAGTGAGAGGGAAGATGGGGCCTAGGGACAGTATATGGACCTGTCCATGGCCTGGGTTAAAGGAGGCTTAACCTGTCCTGGCCATTGATACCTGCCATCCATGGCCCCAGAGTGAGAAGCAGTTCCTGCCATGAACAACATACAATCTAAACAGACAAAGGATGGGAGGAAAAATGACAGCTCAGCAGGTCAGATCTAATAAGAGAACACAACTCTCCTGAGGTCCAGTCCAGCCCCCTATCGATAGGCCACGCTGCCTCCACTACAATACAACGGAGCAAAATCTAGGCAGAGTCCCATTTTCTTTAAAAATTCCTTCACAGGCCACCTTTAAGGACCAAGGTCTCTAATGTTTGCTCAAATGTTGTTTAGACAGAACTCCTGCTGAAATCAATGGGAAATATGTCCATATAAGAACTGTTGGCATTCATAACAACAGAACCCATACAGGCCAATGGCACAATTAGTCTCTCAATTTGCCTGCTAGTGTTATTCTTAGACTGCAATATCAGACACAAAGCTGCATTTTGTCTGCTAGATTGTGCCACTAATACAGTAAGGGTCTAATATATTAATGAATAAGGATCTGTAATATGCTAATATTTCCGCATCGCATTAATATTCTATTAGATTAATGCATTATTATGCTAATATGGTCTATTAAAAATGCAAAATATAATTATGCTCTCGGTATGGATCTTGTACTGAAATCCCATTCTTGCCCTCGCCCACATTTATTTGTGTGTGTGTGTGTGTGTGTGTGTGTGTGTGTGTGTGTGTGTGTGTATTCCTCGAAATTGTTTTAGCTGCTGTGAAAAGCTCTGGAGTATTCACGGGACATGGACACCTGATACTTTCCACACTATGGACCAAACCCAAACAACGCAACTTCGTTGTCCATGTGAAATGGGTTAAGTGTCCCCAGTGGATAAGTGCCCCACCTCTTAAAGTCTTAGGGTCCCACTGCTATTCCACTTAAGACCCAGACCCTGCACTTCCTTGAATGCAAAAGGAGTTTTGCCATTGACTTTGATGGGCACAAAGTCACCAGCCAAACTTCCACTGACCAAAGTCAGTACAGCATTGGCCCCATAGCTGTTAATGCTAATTGATCCCCCTGCTGGCAGGTGCAACAGGGAGGACAAGGATTGAACTGGACATGTGGCTAGAACCACCCTCTCACTCTTAGCCCTGGACTACAGTAGCGGGGGTGGATCGATCTAAGTTATGCAACTTCAGCAACGTACTTAGATCGACTTACCATGGTGTCTTCGCCATGGTGAGTCGACTGCTGCCGCTCCCCCATCGACTCTGCCTGTGCCTCTCGCGGCGCTGGAGTACCGGAGTCGACGGGAGAGCACTCAGGGGTTAATTTATCATGTCTAGATTAGACACAATAAATCAATCCTCACTGGATCGATCGCTGCCCACTGATCCGGCGGGTAGTGTTGACATACCCTTAGAGGTGGAAGGTTGCGGCTCATTGGCGGTATCCCCTTGCGCTAGCCATACTGCCCCTACTCAATGGATAAACAGAGCTTCAGCCTCTGGGGTTGTCAGTCCATGTCTTTGATGAGCAATTAAAATTAAAAATTTAAATATGGGGGAGAGTTCAAGAGAATTTCAAACCCACACAAATGGTCAGAGGATGAAGCCAGAACAGTTCAGTGCCAGTTAACCTTTCTGGTTCAGATCCTCAGCAGGGGTAAATTGTCTTGAGTTCCGTTGATTTCAGTGGTGTTATGCCAGCTGAGTCTCAGCCCCCTTGATCCTGCAAGAAGAGGCATACCCTCATCTCCCATTGATGTCAAGAGGAGTGAAGGGCACTCAGCACCTTGCAGAACTGAGCCCTCACCAAATCCTGAGAGGTTGTTCGCAAAGTGCCTCCCGCCCTTATGCACACCCCTGTGAGCTCCTGAATAATGGAGTCTGAATGAGAGGTCTCCCGGAGTTCTTTACATTGCAGCTAAATGTGCACTTGATTGCTTTTAGATGGGCCAATTAAGAATGAAAAGAGAAAGTGAACAGCATGGTTTAAAAAAAAATAGCCTGGTCTGCCAAGTTTATGAGCAGGGGCTCAAAACGAATGTTGAATATTCCACTTTTGATTCTCAGAAAAATTGATTTGCAGGTGGGAGGCCTAGGTGTTTTTTTATGCTATACCCATCATCCTAACTTTGCACCTTGGTCTTGTATCTGTGTATTGTGGTAGTAGGACACCAGTTGTTTGGCTGGTAGAGTGCCGTACTTAACAAGTGACTCCGTTTATGAGATGACATGGAATTTGGGCTCAAAATGTCTTCACTGATGCTAATCGTGCACAATGTTTTATTAAAGGAGTTAGTTACTCATGCAGTTTTGGGGGCTTGCTTCATATTCAAAGAGCAAAGGAGATAGAGCTGCATAAAACTTCCATTAATGAAACCAGGGACCTGATGAAACTTGCCTTATTTCTGTTTTCATTATAAAACTGGAATTTGGGCCTTGCTTATTAAGGTATGTGAATCTGATGCCCCTCGGAAAATTTCAGGCAACCAGGGGCGGCTCTAGACATTTCGCCGCCCCAAGCACAGCGGCATGACGTGGGGGGCGCTCTGCCGGTCACCTGTCCCGCGGCTCCGGTGGACCTCCCGCAGGCGTGCCTGCGCAGGGTCCGCTGGTCCCGCAGCTCCACTGAAGCCGCGGGAACAGTGGACCCTTCACAGGCACGCCTGCGGGAGATCCACTGGAGCCACAGGACCAGAGGACCCTCCTCAGGCATGCCCCGAAGGCACCCTGCCTGCCACCCTCCCGGCGACCAGCAGAGCACCCCACGCGGCATGCCGCCCCAAGCACGCGCTTGGTGTGCTAGGGCCTGGAGCCGCCCCTGCAGGCAACGCTGGTGAAACGTACTGATTTTCTGAATTGGTGTGTGAGTGACATCATCCGCAGTGGCTGTCCCACAGAAAAGATAAAGAAATGTTAGTACAGTACCTACAGGCGCGCTCCTTGAACTGAGCTAGTAGAAGCCTGGGATTTGAGAATTGACGAACAAGAGTCCCAGAGCACCAGTTCCCCATGAGATGGGTTGTGATTGTTACATTCATTCTCTTTGTTATCTGTGCAATGTGGATTTGCCAGATCAGTCTGAGTCCTGAGTCTGCAGCCATGTTTCAAGCAGAGTTGTCCAAAATCTGAAATGTTCATTTCAGGGAATTTCATGGGAACATTTCTGTTATTTCCCTTCAATGGAATGTCCAGTTTAACCCAACCCCAAATTATGTGTGTGTATATATATATATATTTGCAAAATGGCACTGAAATGGCTATTTGCTCAGAGAAAATGTGAGCCTTTGACTTTCCTTCTCGTTATAATGAAGAGTTTGCTTTGCTCTGAAACAAGCCTCTTTTTTTTAATTCCAAAAATGGTGAAATTAGTGATGTATTTTTCACAGAAAGGAGCCCACTTTTGAATGTGAAAAACCCCTAGATTTTCCTATAGCACTTGGCTTTCAAACAGCCCCTTAGCAAACTCTATTTGTATTTAAAAAGAAATTCATAGCCTTATAGGGTAAAGTTTCCCATCGAAATGGTGGACTGAACCTCGGTGTAAATCAGATTAGCACCACTGAAGTTCAGTGGAGCTGGGTGAATTTACATCAGTTGAAGATCTAACCCCAAATCTGTGTTAAAAATGACAGAAAGCTTTTCCTGGACTTGCTTTCTTTTGGAAAGATAACGCTTTTCACAGCAGTGCTGTTGCCCAGTAGGTTGTTTTTCTTATGTAACGGCACTGTTAACAAAGCACAGAGACCAGAAAAGATGAGGAGGCTAATGCAAAGGGAAAGGTTCAGGGTGCTGAATTGAGCAATCTCCCCATAACACTAGACTGTGCTGTTATTGAACAAGTCCATGCAAATAAAGGTAAATCTGTCCTTTGGTTTCTGTAGAGACTCTCAGATTCCATTTGCATGGAATGAAGGTTTGAAAAATAAAGATGAGGCTGATTTCATTTTTAGACCAGCCATGCAAACTACTACCCGCCCAGTCATCTCGGCAATAAACTCTTTTGATGGGCAAGCAAAATATGCCTTTGTTTTATTCGAAAGCTTCAGAGTCAGAGATGGGTGAGCAGACTTTGTGCCTGGGCTGGTAAAATAACAGGAGGATTTTATAACACTGTGCTAGCCCCTTCTTGCTTTCCATTTGAGCCACCTATAGATGGTGTGTGCTTTTTGCAAGTACTGGTGGGAAAAGATTGGCCAGCTCAGATTAACTCCTTCCAAGCTACTGCATTTGTGGCATTGTATGTTTAGTGCCCAGGGCTCCTTTGGTGATCTAGACATATGAAACATAACCAGTAATGATGCTGTCGATCACAAATGATTATTATTTCTCACAGGAGCTCCGCTCCGTTTGGTATAATGGAGCTAGGGGCACCTGTCTTGCTATTCTATGATTTACAGTGGCATTCTGCTTCCTCTCTTTTGGTACCCTGTGCTATATCTTGACGTACTTTCTGCCCTTGCCTGCTATTCTGGGTTCTGACATGATATTCTGTGGGCCGTCTCAGGCCATCTTGTCACAGAGCATGATGGGAGACGGACACAGCTACCCCTACCTGCCTCGGTGTTCATTTATGAACATGCCACAGCATTTTCCCATCTGTTTAAGTGAGGATTTTATGTTGTTGGGGTTTGCTGTGAGACTTAGTCTCTCTTCGGAAGTGCCTGGGCTAGAACGTCGGAGACGCACCCATCATCTGGGCAATAGAAATGCTTGGGTCATGTTATGACTTTTTCTCTTAAAGTCTGAGGCAAGTGAGTCTGATTTCCCTGGCAGGGACTATCCCCAGTGTAGTATGCTGCAAGCACTGTGGTCAGGAGAAGTCTGGCCTTCAGGCAACTCCCCGTTGTTGTTGTTATTATTATTATTATTATTATTGATCTATTCATTTATTCATCTATCTTTGTTTGGCTTGTTGCATGCCAATGATGGGCTTAATGCTGTGAGCAAGACACAAGGGAAGACAGTCAGTGGCCCAAAGAATTTAAAGTCCAATCCAAAAGCTCTTGTGAAATATACTGTGCTCCCTGTGACGATCTGTTTGCGGCTGCATTCCCCTTTCAACCGAGGGTGTGAAAAGACATAACCTCCGTGCAATGAAGAAAGCTGGATTTGTAATTACAGGGCATCTTGGGAAAGCTTCACAGACCACAATTCCCTCCCCATAACGCTCTGTCTTTTCATGGAGAAGCACTTTTCACCTCTTTCTCTTGCCTGTTCTTTCTTCCCCCTCTGTCCGAGTGCAGGCATGTGTAAAAAAAATCAGGCAAAGAAAGACGCATAGATCTCTTCAGGCAAACAAAGAACTGGAGGTTAATTAAAAACAAAAGGCAGAATCTTAAACTGCTATCCTAACACACAGGCGTACCCCTTTCTCCTCACGGGTTCATTTATGAGTGAAGCTAGCCAGGGCCAGCGTGGAGCAAAAGGCTTCGGAGGATAAAGTGTTTTGCAGTCTTAGAAAGAAAGAATGGACAGACGGACGGACGGATGATTGGTGTAATCCTAGCAGCAGTTTTGACTAAACCTGTTGCTCCCTAATTAGTTTTTATTCATCTTTAATTTGACGGGTCTTCTTTCCCAAGTGAGGGTAAAGGTTTGTGTTCCTGTGGCTGGGATGGCACAGGGAGTGGAGACAGAGAAATATGGCACAGACCAGGGATTGCTGAGCTGAGTCCCTCCTTGTCTTGATCTTCCTTTGTCCATCACACGTTGTCCCTCTTCCTTTCTTTCCTGCTGTCTCATAGACTCATAGACTCATAGGTCAGAAGGGACCAATCTGATCATCTAGTCTGACCTCCTGCACAAGGCAGGCCACAGAACCCCACCCATCCAATTTTATACAACCCCTATCCCAGGACCGAGTTATTGAAATCCTCAAAAATGGTTTGAAGACCTCAAGCTGCAGAGACACCACCAGCAAGCGACCCGTGCCCCACGCTGCAGGGGAAGGCGAAAAACCTCCAGGGCACCTGCCAATCCGCCCTGGAGGAAAATTCCTTCCCGACCCCAAATATGGCGATCAGCTAAACCCTGAGCATGTGGGCAAGAGTCACCAGCCAGCACCCAAGAAGGAGTTCTCCGCAGCAACTCAGTACCCATCGCATGCAACATCTCCCCGCAGACCACTGAGCAGACCTGTCTGGTGGTAATTCAAGATCAATTGCCCAAATTAACAATCCTATCATAACATCCCCTCCATATACTTATCAAGCTTTGTCTTAAAGCCAGGAAAGTCTTTTGCCCCTACTACTTCCCTCGGAAGGCTATTCCAGAACTTCACTCCCCTAATGGTCAGAAACCTTCGTCTAATTTCAAGTCTAAACTTCCTAATATCCAGTTTATACCCATTCGTCCTCGTGGCTACATTAGTACTAAGCTTAAATAATTCCTCTCCCTCCCTAACGTTAACCCCCTTGATATATTTATATAGTGCAAGCATATCCCCCCTCAGCCTTCTTTTGGCCAGGCTAAACAAGCCAAGCTCTTTGAGTCTCCTTTCATAAGGCAGTTTTTCCATTCCTCGGATCATCCTCGTAGCCCGTCTCTGAACCTGTTCCAGTTTGAATTCATCCTTCTTGAACATGGGACACCAGAACTGCACACAGTATTCCAGATGGGGTCTCACCAACGCCGTATACAACGGTACTAACACCTCCTTATCCTTGCAGGAAATACCCCGCCTGATGCATCCCAAAATCGCATTTGCTTTTTTAACAGCCGTATCACATTGGCGACTCATAGTCATCCTGCTATCAACCAGTACCCCAAGGTCCTTCTCTTCCTCCGTCGCTTCCAACTGATGCGCCCCCAACGTATATCCAAAATTCTTATTATTAATTCCTAAATGCATGACCTTGCACTTTTCACTATTGTATTTCATCCTATTTCTATTACTCCAGTTTACAAGGTGGTTCAGATCTTCTTGAATAGTATCCCTGTCCTTCTCAGTGTTAGCAATACCCCCCAGCTTCGTGTCATCCGCGAACTTTATTAGCACATTCCCGCTCTTTGTGCCAAGGTCAGTAATAAAAAGGTTAAATAAGATCGGTCCCAAGACCGATCCTTGAGGGACTCCACTGGTGACCTCCTTCCAGTCCGACAGTTCACCTTTCAATACGACCCTCTGGAGTCTCCCCTTTAACCAGTTCCTTATCCACCTTACAACTTTCATATTCACTCCCAGCTTTTCCAATTTAACTAACAGCTCCCCGTGCGGAACCGTGTCGAACGCCTTACTGAAATCTAGGTAAATTATATCTACCGCATTTCCTTTATCTAAGTAATCCGTCACCTTCTCAAAGAAGGAGATCAGATTGGTTTGGCACGATCTACCTTTAGTAAATCCGTGTTGCAGTTCGTCCCAATTACCATTGACCTCTATGTCCTTGACTACTTTCTCCCTTAAAATTTTTTCCAAGACCTTACATACTACAGACGTCAAGCTAACAGGCCTATAATTACCCGGATCACTCTTTTTCCCTTTCTTAAAAATAGGAACTACATTAGCAATCCTCCAGTCATACGGCACAACACCCGAGATTATCGATTGCTTAAAAATTCTCGCTAACGGGCTCGCAATTTCACGCGCCAGTTCCTTTAATATCCTCGGGTGGAGATTGTCCGGGCCCTCCGACTTCGACCCATCAAGCTGTTCAAGTACGGCCTCTACCTCAGTTGCAGTAATATCCACTTCCACATCCACATTCCCGTTTATCATCCCTCCATCATCGCAAGGTTCCTCACTAGTCTTATTAAAAACCGAGGCAAAGTACTTGTTTAGATGTTGGGCCATGCCTAGGTTATCCTTAACCTCCATTCCATCCTCAGTGTATAGCGGCCCCACTTCTTCTTTCTTTGTTTTCTTCTTATTTATGTGGCTGTAGAACCTTTTACTATTGGTTTTGATTCCCTTCGCAAGTTCCAGTTCAATGCGGCTTTTAGCCTTCCTCACTTTATCCCTACATGTTCTGACCTCAGCAAGGTAGCTTTCTTTACTGATCCTGCCTTCCTTCCACTCCCTGTAAGCTTTCTGCTTTTGTCTAATCCCCTCTCTGAGTTGCTTGCTCATCCAGTTTGGCCTGCAACTCCTGCCCATGGTTCTTTTCCCCTTTCTCGGGATGCAGGCTTCCGACAGTCTCCGCAGCTGTGACTTAAAGTAATTCCAGGCCTCCTCCACATTTAAATCCACTAATTCCTCCGTCCAATCCACTTCCCTAACTAATTTCCTTAACTCTTTAAAATTAGCCCTCGAGAAGTCAAAAACCCTAATCGCAGATCTACATTTGTTTATCCTTCCATCTAGTTTGAACTGAATCAGCTCATGATCACTCGAACCAAGGTTGTCCCCTACCACCATTTCTTCTACGAGGTCCTCACTGCTCACCAACACCAAGTCTAGAATGGCATCCCCTCTCGTAGGTGCTTCAACTACTTGATGAAGAAATCCATCCGCTATCACATCCAGAAAAATCCGACCCCTATTATTCGTGCAAGTACTCGTCCTCCAGTCTATGTCCGGGAAGTTGAAGTCCCCCATAATCACACATTTCCCCTTGGTGTTTACTTCATTAAAGACATTAAAGAGGTCTCTATCCATATCCCAATCCGATCCCGGCGGTCTGTAGCACACCCCAAGCACTATCTCAGGGGAAGCTCTAGTTGCTTTTTTACCCAGCGTGATTTTTGCCCAGACGGACTCCGTGTTATCCATTCCATCGCACCTTATTTCGCTACATTTAATTTCATCATTGATGTACAAGGCTACTCCCCCACCTTTGCCTTTCTTCCTGTCTTTTCTGAACAGCACATAGCCTTCAATACCCGTGCTCCAGTCATGAGTACTATTCCACCAGGTTTCGGTAATCCCTATAATATCCGGCTTGACTTCCTGCACGAGTAACTCCAGTTCCAACATCTTGTTACCTAGGCTCCTCGCATTAGTGTACAAACCTTTTAATTTTCGGCGTTGGCCGTCAGTGACATTCTTTCCCCCGTCGTGCACAAACTGTCTGCCACCAGCATCACCCATTACTCTGGTTTCTACTCCACTATTCCTCCTTGGATCAAATCTTGGGGCCACAAGGGTATCCCCGCTCACTTTGTTTACTTCCCTCTCCAGGTTATGTTCTGGCGTGGAGATCTCCCGAACATCTCCCAACCATCTCCCCCAACTTCCTAGTTTAAAGCCTAAAAGGGTTGCCTACATCTTTCTCATTCTGTTCTTTCTATTCTTTCATTTGTTTACTGATCTGCTCTTCTCTGTCTCTTTCTTACTCTCCACCTTCTTCGGTTTCCTTTCTTCTCTCATATACATGCTCTTTCTTTCTGTCCCTCCTGCTTTTACCCATTGCCTTCTTTCAGCTCTTTCTCTCTTCCATCCTCTGTGGATCGCCCTACCATGCAAGAAGCTGACCCAGACCATATCTGTCTGGTGAGGGAGTAGTTGGCACCATCAGCATTGTGTGCGGGGAGAGTCAAACCCTCTGACAACCTTGCCAAGGTCTGTCCCAGAGTGCAATGGAGTGGTGCTGGCCACTGGGATGTGCACAAGAAGCACTTTTAAACAGGAAGAAAGATTAGGGGCAAAAAAAATGATCCCTGGGAAATGAGAGTCTCAGCAACAGGAGTAAACCATCCTGCTCAGCTGGCCTTTATCTCTTGGCCCCAATCCATCTGATATCACTCCAACCAGGGTATTATTCAAAGGGAAAGATCACGGGGTGGCTATGGGGTAGTGTGTGCTTTTCTGCAGCCAGGCAGTAGTGGAGAAATTGTTCCATCTTGGAGGCAGTATTGATCAGTGCTTCAAAACCCCCACGCAATCCCCCCGGTTGTGACAAGTGTCCCTCCACTGAGTTTCTTATTACAAACCCAGCTCAAGACAAAAGATCCTTAGAACCAGTGTCTCCATTCCAGGTAGCTGAAGTTTTATACCTCTGCTCAGATCACCCATACACCATCCACCCAATAGAGGAGTTAACTTCCAATGAAATATTTCGCACATCTCTCAGCTGCATTATATCCCACTAGCCATGCCTTGACAGGCTGCAGCAGTCAATAACGATGCAATATTAAAGGGTAATGACACAGCCACGCGGAGTAATGAGAGAAAGCAATTTCTCTCACTATTTAGCCATTTACCGATCGATTGGATTTGAAGCCGTCAAGTCAAAAACACGGAGAGTGGGCTGAGACCGAGCAGGGCCGACGCTCATCCCTGTAATGCCATGCGTTCTGCTCGGCTGGCTGACGAAAACAGTATAAGCAAACACACTGCGTTAAATACCACTCAGAGTCTGAAGACAGATGAGGGCAGATGGAAAAACTTGGAGTGAGGACTATGGGGATGGTGAAGAATCTGGGGTAATGGGCCAATGGGTAGGAGAAGAAGGAAATAAGGCAGAAGCGCTGACTTTCTGAGTTTCCGGGGGGTGCTTGACCCCTGGTCTGCCCCCACTCCACCCCTTCCCCCAAGCCTTCACCCCCACCCACCTCTTCCCACCCCCTGCTTTGCCTCCGCCGCCCACCTCTTCCTGCCCCTGCTCCCCTTCTCTCCCCCCAGTACCTCCTGCACACCACTGAACAGCTCATCGCCAGTGAGTGGAAAGCACTGGGAGAGATGGAGAGAAGCTGATGGGCGGGGCCCACCAGCAGGTAGGAGGTGTTGAGGAGGGAGCTGATTAGCAGAGCTGCCAGTGGGTGCTGACCATGCACTGTTTTTTTTGTGGGTGCTCCAGCCCCAGAGCACCCATGGAGTTGGCACCTACGAAATAAGGTAGATTTCACTCCAGTCCACAAAGATGGGCCAGCCGAGGAAAACCACTGTGAGATTTCTTTCTGTAGCGTAACTAATGTTGTCGCATCCATTTAAATAATTGACCATAGCAGAAATTAAAAGGAAGTTCCACTCCCTGCGTCGAAAGTCCTTCTCTCCTCCGTGGATCTCAAAGCATTTTACCAATGTTCATTAAATCTCACCAGCCACCCCGTGCATAGATAAGCGCTGTCTGTCTGAATTTTACAGAGAGAGAAACGGAGGCACAGAGCAAACCTAAGTGACTTGCCCAGGAACAGAGTCCTAACCAGGAGACTGTATTGCCTTCTGTGACTGAAAGCAGCAATCTTCACACTCCGAATGTGAACGCTTCACCATTTTGAAAGCAGCATGGCCTTGGGGCTAGAGGACTAAGCGGGGGTTCATGAGACCTAAATTCTGTCGCTGGCTCTGCTGTTGGGTGATCTGGGGCAAGTTGCTGCACTGACCTGTGCCTCAGTTTCCAGCATCTGTAAAATGGGTATAATGAGTCTTCCCTTGTAAAGTGCTGTGAGACCTACTGATGACAAGTGCTATATAAGAACTGGTGCTTATTATTATTGGAGGTGTTTGGATCTGGGGAAATTGGGTCAATCCATCATAAAAGAAAGATGTCACCGGCAATATGTGTATCTGGCGGATTATTATATTGTTATTTTTTTACCTCTGTTTGTTAAGCACAGACATGCCCAGCCTGTATATAAGAACACACAGCCAAGTACAGTCTCTCCCTGAGACACTTGCAGTTGAAATGATCTGGCTTCGTATTTTGAATCCACCCAGAATTTGGATCTGGGGTTTTCAGGCTGAAAGAGATCCCCTAAAATGGAAAATGGTTTGAAGTGGAAATATAGAGGTAAAGGATGTAGGGGAGGGCAGGAAGGGGGGGGACACCAGAGCAGGCCCAGTGCAAAGTGTCAAACAGTCACAGTTCCAGAAGGCACAGAGCACCATTGCTAAATGGAATGAGTGGCACTCGGCAGGGGGCGAAATGGCAGGAGGGTTAGAGGGATGCTGGAGATTAGGAACAGTTGAGTAGTCCAGGAGGAAGTAGAGTGGCAACAGGGGAGTGAAATGCGAGAGCATGGGGAGAAGGAAGGGAAAACGCCTGTTTGTTTTTATTTTATTTTCTCTGAGCTGATTATAGGAGTAATCCAGCGACTGCAGAGTGTAAATCCTACACAAGTGGCAGAGATTATTGCAGCTGGAAGGTTTCTGATATATTTTAACCTCTTGGTTTCACTTCAGCTGCAGAAGGGGAGGGGGGTGAAGTGGGAAACCTGCTCGGAAAGGACCTTCCCAAAGCCTTTGAAGTCAATGGGACTCATTCCATTAATTTCAATGAGCTATGGGTCAGGTCCTAATTGTGCATCATCTGCAGAGGCAGATGGCACGACCGTCTGGCCTCTTTGGAATGGAGGAAGGGGCCGTCACTTACTCTGACCTCCCATCACATGAGATGTTAGGACACCTCCTTAACAAACCAACCCCCTAGGCCGACTATCGTGCCATTGCGGGTGGAGGGGGAGCATTCCTGTATGTCAGCTCAGTCCAGCTCCCAGTGGAGCCAATGGAAAGACTCCCATTGCTTTGGGTGGGAATTGGATGGGGCCCTTATGGGAATGCATGACCTGTTTATGTTGATTCTCCACGCAGGCCAGACCAGCTGTTCAGGACCTCCGTTCGGCTGACCATAAGCCTCAGTCACCTTGGGTATCTTGTCACTGCAGAGTTAGCCCGGGTGTTGCCCCTAACCGCTCTCCTGTCTGCACACAAAAACTTCTGATCCACATTTGGTGGTGCTTTCAGACCTGGCTAGCTAGCCCAGCTGTGAGTATAGGTTAGAGCCCCAGCTCTCCTTTCCCTCAGGCTGATGCCCATCTATTTTGCAATGAGGACACAGGCTAAACCACCTGCGTGCTGATAATCCTCCAGTGCCGTCCCACAATTCCTCCCATCTGTGCCCAGAAAGGCAGATAAAGTTCTCCCACAATTCCGTGGGAAACCATCCTAGAGTGGTTCAGCTGAGTGCAGCATAAAGAACCATGGGATGTGCCCTCAGAAGCGCCAGCACCACACACACAGGATTGCAGCACCAGTGAGGACACAAGGTAGAGCTTAGCTCAAACCTAGACTGGGCTAACCTGCGTGCCAATCACCTGTACTAACTCTTCAGTGAAGACGGACCCCTGGAGACTAGATTATTCTATTGTTCTCTTCTTGAGGTTACATCGCAAAACCATCTTAGTGCAAAATGGTCACCTAGTGCATGGCATTTCATTCCGGAAGAACACACCACTAGTACTTATGTCATCCGCACTGGCTACCCCTGTTGGTTAATGGAAAGAGTTTTCGAACATAGGTTTTTACTCCTACAGTCATATGTGTTTTAAACCTATAAAGCAGCGGTGGTCAACCTGAGCCTGAGAAGGAACCAGAATTTACCAATGTACATTTCCAAAGAGCCACAGTAATATGTCAGCAGCCCCACCGATCAGCGCCACCCCCTCCCTCACCGTGCCTCCTGCCCACCACAATCAGCTGTTTCACAGCATGCAGGAGGCTCTGGGAGGGGGGAGGGAGAAGCGAGGGCGCCGCAGACTCAGGGGAAGTGGCAGCCCATTTAGGAGCAGATCCTCGGCTGGTGGAAATTATCAGACTCCACTCGACTCAGAAGTGCTATTACAATTCACACCAGCTGAGGGTCTGCCTCCTGATCTCTCTGAGCCTCAGTGTCCCACCTGCAAAATGGAAGAAATAATGCTTGATTGTGAACTCTTTGGGGCAGGGACTGTCCCTTAGTACATGTGAAGCATCTGGCACCCTGGTCATAGATATGATCAGTATGATGGTCATCCAGGTACTACCATTATATTGATCACGTGGCTGAAACTGTCCAGGATAATTTCACCTCCGGGCTGAGTGAGATTCGAAATGGGACAAAGAGCCCCAAAGCGATATTTAAATTGCTTTAATTTCTTAATCACTGGAGAGGTTATTAGCAGCACAGATAAGGAAACTTTAAAATGTAATATTTTTGGCTCCTTTTCAGACTTTCCTGAATGTCTCAGGCATTTGAGCCTCACCAATATATCTTAGGCTGAAGCAATGCATTCAACCAAGTTACACACTGAATAGGACAAATTCTGCTCTTTTTTATTTTTCTTTATTTATTTTGCTCTGGGCAGACTTTTTAGTCCTGTAAATGGATTTCCTTTACCTGCTAATGGTGCTTGTAATCATTCTCCCTTCCCCAGCTCCCCACTCTGCTGTTTCAATACATTGGGAGCTTCCTTTCTCTTTTTGCAGCCCTAGATTGTCTCCTTGAGAGCTAAGGACAAACTGGCAATAATTTATGTTATAGCGCAATATGAAAAAAATACATTACACTATAAATTATAATATGAAGGGTGAAATGCCAGGAAATATGCCAAATGCTGGTGGAAATCCCATTAGACAACAGAGTTCTATTGCAAAAGCATTCCCCACAGAAATCTTAGGGGTCTTGAATAAAGCAGTTGGGTGGGGGGGGGAATATAATGTAACAGATAAAATGTATAATCAGTCAACTGGAGATATGAAATTTTTACAAATGCCTAAAAAGAAAGGTGACTTCCATTTAGAGCTACAGCAATTTCAGATTTGGTCACTTGGGATATTTTAATGCCGGCTCCAACTTGAATGGGAAAAAAAAAGTCCGCAATGTAAAGGCAAGGGGAAGCAAATGTTGCATACGGAACTCTGGGATTTCATCCTGATGGGAGATTCCATTCCCACCTGCGTGGCTGTCTTGCGCAATCCAACCCGTTGCTTCAGGGCCTGAAGCAATGGCAAGCTTGGTGGATCCTACATGAGAACAGGGGCCGGAGGATGGGAGGCATTGAATAGGAAAATGCCACAAACTGGTTCAAAATGTGTCCCAGCTGTAAAGCTTGGGTTAAGATCTTGGTATGCGTGGAGCCAAAAATTTGGCTTGGATCATTTTAGAAAGAAGAGCTCAATGGGAAGCTTGGGTCTAAATTTGAACTTTTGGGATGCGCTTGATCCGATATTTCATCTTCGGTATTTTTTATTAATTTCCCGGTGGTGCCCACAGTTAATCTAATTCACCTGTATAAAAGTCTGCACCTGCTGTTCCCTGTCACCCAACCTCTGGCCGCCTGTCTGTCCTTATTTCTGAGCTCCTTGTGTAATGTCTATACTGCAGCTAGGAGAGTGCCTCCCAGCCTGGCTAGACAGATGCATTCTCTTTTCACTGGAGCTAGCACATTGAAAACAGCAGTGTGGACATTAAGGCACAGGTGGCAGTTTGAGCTAGTCACCTGAGTACAAGCCCAGCCGACCCCTCGGTCTGAGCTCAGGTAGCTAGTCCGAGACACCATGCGTGCTGCTCATGCTGTAAAATCCACACCGTTATTTTTAGCACGCTAGCTTAAGTCTGTTTATCCAGGATGTGTGATCCCAGCTGCAGTGTAGGCACACCCTGAATGTCTGGAAGCATCCAGGGCATTGTAGGTGCTACCATAAGCTAAGAATAAGTCATAGTAATAAAACAGCAACCACAGTGTGCATGGAGAATTCCAAACACAAAAGAAGCATGAACCCTCCTCTAAGGAGCTCACAGTCTGAAAACAAACAAAAGAATAAGCCAAAAGAGAAGAGGTAGAACAACGGGCAGGTGTCAGACATGTAAATTCTACTCAAGTTTACCCCTCCTGTGTAATTTTGTCAGTAAGCAAGTTTCTCATTGATACCACAACAAAGATTAAATATTCACCCAAACCTTTACCCCAGTCCAATCTAAGTTCACTGGAGAAGATGGGACCAGTTCTGGATATAGCTGTTGTTTTATTTATTTGTATTATGTTAAATTATACAACAGACTGGATCCTGTGTAAGAGAGAGCATTCTCCTGATGGACTCAGAATGAGACCATTTCTGTTTCCCCTTAAATAAATAATTGTGTGTGCATGTATAACGTTTGCTACCAAAAAAAAAAATCCCCAAAAACCCAATCAAGGGAGGAGAAAAGCAGCTTTGAGCACCTTATTGAACTGACCTACAGGAAAAGCTATAGAGCTTCAAGCCCAAACAAGTCCTCGATAAGATGTGAAATGCAATGGAAAAATCATTTAGAGAGAACAACAGAGAAGCTGATTTTGCTCTAGTTTTACAGGCTGGTTCAATAAAGGTGCCTGAACTCTCCTTTCTATGTAATTCTAAAGAAGGGTCATTTAATTAATACATATATCTGGAGGAATAAAAACAGAACAAACTTAAAACAAAGATCGTAGTTCATGTTCAGCATTCCAGATCTATCTATCTAGCTATCCATCTATCTATCCTTCCTTCCCACCCACACATTTGCTTTTTTATTCTCTCTTTCTAGTGGTGTATGTAATGAATAATAATGGTAAAAAATATGGAATCAGAGAGAAAAGAGACACATTCAAGGCACTGCTTACACTCTCTCTTTCTGTTTTTCTCTCCTTGAGCTCCTGTTATTCCCATACTGTATGTGTTTCTAACTTGGTCCTCATAATTTTATGGGATGATCATGTATGGTACAAACACATCTGTACACACATCATATGCTCTTCTCCATCAGTGTCTTTAGACCATATCCAGGACACATTCCAAGGTCACTTTTGGATTTATACTGGCTTCACTGTGTTTTACGCATCTCTGTTTCTTACCATGGGTCAACTAATGACAGAACCCGGAAGAGGGAGGGGAAGTCACGGGACCAGCGGCCTGCTTTCACCATGGTTTTACGTCACTGCAATTCCACTGACTTCACTGGAGTTACTCCTGATTCACACTGGTGTCAGAGCAGAATCAGCCTCTGGGGGTATTTCTACATGGTAACCAGAGGTGAGATTGTAACTTGGACCCCAGTGAAAGCTAATAACACCAGAGTTCCAGACCGTCTCGTACAGCCTGCAGTGAAGCCCGTTGCACTAGGCCTTCACTGCTATTTTTAGCCATACTCACTAAATTAAAGCTAGCACAACTTTGCCTACCTGAGATGCAGTCCCACCTCCAAGTGCAGGGTAGCCTCTCAGATTCCCCACTCTACAATTAAAAGTCGGGATAGCAGTTTGAGATGCTGAGGTGTAAGGCACCACAAAAGTGCAAAGTATCATTTTCATGCAAACCAGAGGAAGGTACTGTAGGATTGGATACACAAAAAAATAGGATAAATAGAGCACCAGGAAATAGATTGTAAGATGTATGGCATGAGACCTGTATCTTCTGGGTGTTGGCACAACAGTGAAGCCTTGGATTATGGATGATTCCTCCGAGTGCTACAATATAAAGACATGAATACTTTCTTCTTCTTATGTGGCATCTCCATAACCGGAATTTTGCAACCATGACCGGAGGTTTGCAACTGTGTAATCCTCAGCTCACCACTCCTTCTGATCCACCCAGGATACCCCATCATTCATCCAACATCTTTTTCTGCCCACAACTGTCCCTTCCAGTGTCTGTGAATATGCGTTGCTTACTGAATCCTGCACATCCAATCTTTCCTTTCATACGATCTCTGACTATCATTTGCTGAGTTCCAGTCACCTCCAGTACTTCTTTCTTGGTTACATAATCTATCCATAGTATTTGCAGAATTCTTCTATACTTTCTTTGAGATGAATTAGAGGTAAGATACTAGCCTGAGGTCCATTCCCAGCTCTGCCAGATGCTGGGACTAGATGACAGGATGGATCCCTCGATATTTGCCCAGTTCTGTTCATTCCCTCTGAAGCATCTGCCATTGGCCACTGTCAGAAAAACAAGATCCTGGGTTAGATGGACCATTGGTCTGACCCAGTATGGTCATTCTGATGTTCACTGAGTGACCTTGGGTTGCTTTGGGCCTGGTTTTCAAAAGTGCATTAGGTGATGAGTTCTTATGAAAATCTGCCTGTGACGGCTGAGGACTTGAAAATTTGGTCCTTGACCAGTTAGTGCCTCAGTTTCTCATCCATATAATGGGAGGATAACTTTTCCCTGTCTGGTCTATTTACATTAAAAGTAGTTAGTGGGAAGTTTGTCTCATACTTATGGCTCTATACTGTGCTCAGCATAATGGGACCCTGATTTTAACTGGTGCTTCTAGTGGCTAATGTAATGTAATAACAACAATACACTGTAGTGTATCGGAATAGGGTAGCATCACTTTTAAACAGTTTGTGAACCCTCTAGTAGCGCTCACTGTGTTCTATGAGTCAGAAGCCAACAGAAACCAGTGAGAGCAGCAATATATATGTAGCTAGGCATGGTGTGATTTTATCTATTTAGTAATATGATTATTTGGAATCCAGCTGTGCTCCTGTTGGTTTTTTCGTGTTATCTGGTATGTAAAGAGCAAAAGGCACCACACTAGAGAGAGGGTATTTTTGTTTTCTCTTCCTAAAAGTGAATTTCAGGGTAGGAATTTCACTGGCAGAGAAAAGAAGGGTTAATAGGAAACTTTTCAGTGTGCGAGAGAGCAGAATAAGCTTTCGTTCTCCCTGTAGCGAAGCAGAGGAGAAAAGCTTTTTTTCCCTTCAAATGCAGCCTGGCTCAAAGAAACGGGAAGAATATATCTTCTTTTTTTTCATGTTTTTCCAAATATCACTCCTGCTTGTCACAATATTTATAAAAACCCTCTTGCTATCGCAAGCTCCACAGCCTTTGGCTCAGGCTCCTGCTTATGCAAAACAGGGTCATAAACATGTCACTGTGTATTTGATAAATCCATCTTCCTCTTGTCATTGTCACTGAGAAGCTGAGATGACAGGAGATTACGCTGTCAAATCGCCGTGGAAACGCCTGCAGAGTTTATGAATTTTCATAGGCTATAAGTCCTCTGTAATGGAAAGTGGCGCCCAGAAAAAAAGCTTACTATTTTTAAAGACTGTGTGTGTGTGTGTGTGTGTGTGTGTGTGTGTGTACACGTGCCACAGGCATATGGTGGCTACATTGTCTTCAGTGGAATTATACCAATTTACACCAGCTGAGGATCTGGACTTAAATGTGTGTGTCCACATACACGCATAGGCCCAATTCTCATTTATATTAAAGCCCCTTTATACCATTTTAACAGGATAAAGGAAGCATTCAATGAGTGTAAATGCCTTTTTAGTGTACATTTATTGCTCTAACATGCATTTTCTGAGCATTCTCTGTATACAATTTTGAAATGCTTGTAAGTTGGTTAAATCAACCCTCTCCTCTGCTCCTTTGTTTTTGGCTACCAAAGGCACTAGCTAGGCCTCAGTGAGAAATATATCCATGCCAAGTTTCAAAGAGTAGTTGTGTAGTGTATTGAACACGTGTTAAAACTGTAGACTGTCCCTTTACATTTCAGGGTGTTTTCCTGGTCCTGCTTGCAGACTAGGGGTCTAGGGGGAATGTGTGATCTGGGCCAAGCAACCATCAGTCAGTAGACAGCCAGCCTCTTGTAAGGTGAGGTGAGTTGTGCTTCTCTCTGTCTTAGAGAGCAGCCTGCTTTATCTCTCTTTGTTTTGAGATTCTTGTGTGTTATCATTCTGAATGCTAAGAAATAAAGTTGTATTACGTTGGAACCTTCCAACAAGAGTATTTATGTATTTATCAAACTTCTTTGTGTGAATGCAGTGAAAATAACAAGTTGTTTTCTCTGTATCCATGTTTAAAAATAATGGTTAGCAGTTTTCAAACAACCCTTCATTATACTTGAAACAACTACCACCCTTGGAGAGAACCTATGAGCTCAATCCTGCAAGATGCTGAACACTGCATGTTCTCTTCATTTAAATTGATAAGAGTCAAAGGTGGTCAGCACTGAAGCTGGTCAGGAATTTTTCAATGAAACATTTTTTCCTGGAAAATGCCCATTTGTCCAAACCAAAGCTTTGAGTGGGAAAGTCTCTGTTTCAACAAATTTTCAATGTGGATTCCTCCCTGCCCCCGCCCCAACTGTCAAAATATTTTGTTTCAGCATTTTTTAAATGAAAATTTCTAATTTTTCCAATTCAAAATGATTTTTTGTTTTGAAACTTAAATTATATTAAAAAAAGTAAAATAGTTGAAATCAAAATGAAATGTCTTAAAATTTTTGGAAAAAAATGTTTCAATTGATTCAAGCCTCAAAAAAAAATTAAGATTTTTGGTTCACAAAAATGTTTGTCTCCATTTGGGGCAGGAAAATTTTCTGAACTCTCAAAAGAAATTTGCAATATGGGAAAACCGTTTCTCACCCATCTCTACTCAGTACTGAAATACTCAGGACCTTTCAGGATCGAGCTCCAAGCATGGAAAATAATTATGCAAAACATGACTGTTTAGAATGTTTTGTATGTATGAGACTGGGGGTTAGAAAGGAAACTGTTCTAAGTCTTAACAGAGCTAGTAGGCTACAAATATACATGGGTGTAATTTTTACAAGTGCCTATGTGATTTAGGAGTGCAACTTTGACTTCCAGTTAGCATTGTGCTCCTAAGTCATTATGGCCCTGTCTGCTCACAAAAGTTGTGTTGCCTTACCAGGCATAAAGTATCAGAGGGGCAGCCGTGTTAGTCTGGATCTGCAAAAGCATCAAGGAGTCCTGTGGCACCTTATAGGCTAACAGACATATTGGAGCATGAGCTTTCGTGGGTGAATACCCACCCATGCATGCATCCGACGAAGTGGGTATTCACCCACGAAAGCTCATGCTCCGATACATCTGTTAGTCTATAAGGTGCCACAGGACTCTTTGCTGCTTTTACCAGGCATAGTTAAAGCAGTACAACCCCTAGGGTGGACGTAGTTATACCAGTATAAATGTGCTTAATATGCTATAGCTTATTCCCATAAGTGATGGGAAATAAGTTGTACCAGCATAAGGAACTTTGATACCCATGTAACAACATCGGTGCATTATATATAAGGCACCTATATAACTATATTGTTAAAAAAATCACATTCCTAACCAGCATATATCAGAGGGGTAGCCGTGTTAGTAACCAACACAGTTACCCTGGTATAAGAAAAGTGTGCGTAGACCGTGCTGTAGGCATTTTAAAATATCCTATGTGTGTCTACACATACACCTTAAAAAGGGAGAGGAAAGTGAAAGTTAGAAGTCAGGCTTGAATATAGCAGCTAGTATGGTTCTTAAATGGTTCTGTATATGTGTGTGTATGTGTGTGTGTGTGTTTGTATTTTTAAGCAATGCTGTGTTCAAAGAAACCAGATGTTAATGCAGTGTTTAACCAAGCAATCTCGTGAGGGGGTCAGTTTCAAGCCCCCAGTCAGTTTTTATGGCCCTCTTCTGCTGTCTCCCTGAAATTAGAGCACCGTTTATTATTTCTCTGCTCTCCTTTTGTTCTTTCCCCCATATTTAATTTGAAGCCAGCTCCCTGTTATCGAACTGAAAGTGAAGCTGACTGTAATTATATGAGTCTTCAGCCACCCAGTTATCAAAACTCGCTCTCAGGGTATGTCTATATTGCAATAAAAGCCCCGTGGCACAACCGTGGCTGGTCCGGGGCAGCTGACTTGGGCTAGTGGGTGTCAGACTGCGGGGCTGAAAAATGCAATGTAAACAATCGGGTTTGGGAGTGGAACCAGGCTCTGAAATCCCTGTGAAGCGGGGGGACTCTCAAAGCCCAGGCTCCAGCCTGAGCCCAAACATCTATGCTGCTATTTTTAGCCCTGCAGCCCAAGGCCTGCGAAGCTGAGTCAGCTGCCCCAGGCCCTGAGACTCAGTGCCATGGGTTATTTACTGGAGTGTAGATACCTCCTCAGAGACCCTATCAGGCTGTCACAAACAGGCAGTGAAGGGATGTAAAGATAGCTGCGTGTTTGTGTGTGTACAGAGACTTATCCAGTTAGGATCAGTTTGCCAGCTCCTGAATTCTAGTGACCCAGTTTGTGCATAAAATAGTAGCCAGGGTCAGTGCTAGATGTGCCAGAGATTATATTACCAATAGCTAGGCACCTATGCCTGTAGGACTAATTTAGTACAAGTCTGCCTGGATTCCATAGATCTGTACTCAAGGCAGCCAGCCCCTGCCACCACGCATTGCAGCCCATGCTCCCGTACCCGCACTATGTTTAGGGCAGTAGTTCAGTGACAGGTAGTGTGAGTGTGTCTACCCAAGCCGGGAATCACACCCATAGCCCCAGGTGTAGCCATTGCCTTTGAGCACAGAAGGAATTTTCTGAGTGTTTACAAGGACAGCCCTTAATTAGGTTGAGTTTAAATTAATTTAAAACGGTCTTTTAAGAAACATAGTGTCTGTGCTCGCCTTTCCTTTGTCCCAAATGATCGTAAGAACAGAGTAATACAGGCTTTCCATACAGTTAACATTAATGTCTTTCCTGTGCATAGGCTGCACATGAAGAAGTTAGGATATAATTAAGCTAACTTATTAACAATTGTTATATCTAATTGCCATGATTATATAAGCCACAAATGTGAGGTCTACAGCTCATTTCACTCTTAAGTAGGGTTGTGGTGACATCGGAGGTAACTCTACAAACCATAACCTTTCCTCTAAAGCTAATTTGCACACAACCATTCAAATGATTGTAATGCCTTGATAGTATGAGGTGGACTGGACATGTTTCAAGAGTTCTCATTGGTAGATTACCTGATCCAACATCACTGCTCTTTAAACACTGCTGGGTTGCCTGTTAGCTTGGCCATCAGTCCCCATACTGTTGCTGCCTCAGATCCACTGTGCGTTAAAGTAGCATTACCAGAAAAGCTAAGACAAGTGTCTTAAAGCAGAAGGACACTGAGGTTCATGGACTGGACTCTCTCCACCCTTTACATAACACTGGTCTCACAATCATAGCTGTCCAAATCAATCAATCAACTGCAAATTAAGGACCAGTTTTACCAGGACAAGTCAGCTTCTTTGCACTGCTCCGATAATGAAAAGCAGCTAAAGGGGCAGGGCCGACTCCAGGCACCAGCTTATCAAGCAGGTGTTTGGGGCAGCCACTCCGAAGCCGGGCGGCACTTTCAGGTATTCAGTGGTGGGTCCCTCACTTCTGCTCAGAGCGAAGGACCTCCCACTGAATTGCTGCAGATCGCGATCACGGCTTTTTTTATTTTTTGGCAGCTTGGGGCAGCAAAACCCCTGGAGCCGGCCCTGTAAAGAGGTGGTGTACTCTAGCTGCTTTGTGGTGATCTGATGTACCAGCAAATTTGTCATGAAAAGGTGAAATCGTTGGCAAAACTCACCTGGGCTTCAATAGAGCCAGGATTTCACCCAACATAGCTTCAAAACATTAGAAAAGGTGTACAGTAGCCTTCTCTTTAAGTTTCTTGATAGGTGTTAAAGAGCGAAAATTTTACTTTAAAAAACAAAGAAGGAAATTCCAAGACACAACAAATTTGTTAAAGAGGAGAGTCTATATCAGTAACTTCATGGTAAGAACACTGCAGGAATGTTGTCAGTATTCCAAACCCAAACATTACATATCCGGGACTAAATCACAAGTGGTCCCTTCTGATCTTGGAATTTATGAATCTATTAAATTCAAAGTTACGATTACGCTTAAAAGAAATTCAAACATGTTAAGACATAGAAATACTTAGTTAAGGTGCCCAAACAACGTTAAAACTGCCTTGTAACTCAAACAACCTTAGTTTTGTCTCATGGTGTCACCACAAGGGGCAAAATGATGTGGAAAAAGAAAACAAATATGTTTTTAAGAATTAGTTTATTCTAATCTGGGATTACACACATTCCACATATTGTAATCCTACAGTTATTGTGCATTGTCATTATCGAAAATTAATATTTTTTGGCACCTTTAATGTGCATGTCCAATTGAGTTATAACATCCCTGTAATGATTTTAAACTTTGTTCCTGATAGATATTCTCACCTTTAACTCCATTTTAAAGCTCTCTGGGCGTGCCATTCTTTGTTGCATGCTGTGAATTGTTAGACAGTTGCTGATATCCTCCTGCGAGGTAGCTGCATGTTAGTGGTAAGGCAGTGATGTCATGTTTATATAGAATCCAACTCACCCACTTCTGAAATGCAGCTATCTCTGGGGCAGCAACCAGCTTTTTAACACCACACAGCAAGGAAGAATAGCTTCCCCAACTGAAACTGAGTCCCAGTTATCTCGGCCAGGGGAAGGGGGAAGCAAACACCATGAATTATAGATGGCAACCTGTCTGTGTTTTATCATCATACATACACAGCCAGAGTAGATTCATCCCTATTGTCCCTCCCATTGTGGCATCCGCCTCATTGTACATTCATTTCCACTGTGCCTCTCCCTTCATATATTTTACATGCAGGGCCTGTCTCAATTGTATATTCAGGCTCTGTTTTTAGGAGATCCAACCATGGGCTCAGCTGTTCCACAAACAGATCTAATAGCAGTAGTGTGCAGATGTGCATGATGGGTAATAGCAGAGCAGATTGAGCTATATTGTCCCGGGAGTTCATATATTTTTATACACTCGTAGGGTACACATCATCCTGCTGTTATAATGAGGCTAAGTCAAGCATCTCGGGAATGCAATAAGAGGGATTACAATACTCTTCCTTAACTCATTTTCAATACACTTTTTTCTTTCTTTTAACCAGGCTAATCAGTGACACAATCTACTTTGCACTAAATTCCCAAACTGTGCCTTCCATTACCACCTCCCCATGCACTGCTCTCCCTCCTTCCCAAGACACACGTTCACAGAGATAAAACTAAGGAGTGTGTTAAGAATCAAGGAAAGTTAAGGACATGCATTTCAGGAGCAACATTCACAGTCATAGCAACTGAGGTTTAAAAATGGCAAAGTTAATCATTTTTTTTTCCCAAAGCCGTGTCATGTTATCAAGTGAAATAAAACTGACAAAGAATGTCAGATGTGAGCAGAAGGCTTTCTTGTTTCCTGCTTTACTATTAACCTTCTCCTTTCTTTTTTCTCCGGTGCTAGAAAATGAGCTTCAAATTCTGCCCTCAAATGCATCCATGGGGCTGCCAACCATTTCAGCAGAAGCTGTGCATGCTCATTGGAGAGAGAATTTGGGTTTTTATGTTTGTTTCACATTTTGCATCTGAAAGAAGAAAGATAACACTAGTTTTTTCCCTCCAATCTGCATCCATTTAATGACACTATGGCAGTATTATATACGAACATAAGAATGGTCCTATCGGGTCAGACCAGGGGTCCATCTAGCCCAGTGTCCTGTCTTCCAACAGTGGCCAGTGCCAGGTGCCCCAGAAGGAATGAACAGAACAAATCATCATGAAGTGATCTATCCGCTGTCACTCATTCCCAGCTTCTATGGGAATTCTTCAAGTGTTCAAAAATCAGGAGTCAGGCTGCGTAGGTTCATAAGAGTGGCTTAAAAATCATGAGGTATTTTTAAATAATATGTTTGGGATTCTTTTTTATTTGCCTTCTGTTTTTCTAAACACTCCCTACCACCAGCAGGCTTCACATTTTCAAATGTTCTCTGCAATTGCGAGGGCTAGCAACTTACTTAGAAAAAAAAAGAAACTGAGATTCTCACATAATCACATGACTCTGGGAGCTGGGGCTGTAAGAAATAACACTGAATATTATGAGACATGGTTTAAGAGGGTTGGCCAATGGACAATCGGCAACATAATTCCTGATGTCTGAATTAATATTACATTCATGTAACGTCTTACACATGGAAGATTCCTATAGTGTATTGGGACTGTTTAGAAAGGGATAAGTTTTCCCAACTCTGAAATACAACCAGCCTGAGAGAGTAGCCAGCAGCAATTTTAATGATTCACAACAACACTAGGCAACAGTCTCTAATCAGCTGGTGTAGGTCAGTGTAGCAGCATTGAACATACTAGAACAATACTGATCTACACCAGTTGAGGATTTAGCCCAGGGACTAAAATTGAAACTAAATTCATATGAATTCCTGCTTTGAATTTGTGTTTCTTTAATACTAATATAGATGAAAGACTAGAAAATGTGTTGTAAGACAAAATCATAATGATATTGATTGTTTTCAAAAGCGTGTTGTGAAGCTTCATGTGGTCATATCTGTAATGCAGTGTAAGGCACTTGGTTATTATACAAGTGCAAGGCTGAAAAGAATCCTCAGTTCATTCAAAGGGCAAAGAAAACTGTGTCTTGATCTAAATTAGACATTGGTACAGGGTTCAGGGTTGAAGCTGAACCTGGATTTAAGGAAAGGGTTTCACAGCAGGATTTGGCATCACTGAAATCTTAAAAGTTGCAGAGATGTCTTGAGATCATGGTGGCAACTTCCTGAGATCAGCTCTTCTTTTCAGATTTATGCCACCTTGAGGCAAACTGGAACCAGAATATAGGCCTCTTGGTCATTTTTGTTTCTCTGATTCATTTATTTTAGGCCCCATCTTAGGCTCTGGGTGCTTTGTTCTACCATTGACCCAAACCATAAGGGTGAGTATGGCTCAGGGTATGTGAATGCAAATTCCCTTCCACCCCACTCGCTGCAAAATGTAATTTGTTTCACTAGCAGTAAGTGAAGGGGCAGGCCAGCCAAAGTTGCAGGAAAGAGATCTTTATTAAGAATGGTTAGAGGCCAATGTTACGTGGAATAAGACAGAACCCTGGCTTGTGAATCTGAGCCCCTGGCACTACACAAACCTAACCCCCTCCTTAAACCAGTTCCACTCATCAAGCTGCACAGTTCAGATTTGCAGTTCCAGATTGGCACCTGATTTGGCTCTCTATAGTCAGGGCGAGTCTGTCTCACCCACCTCTAGGTATTTAGACTTCTTGTATCTGCTGGCTGTGGATTTCCATTTGGTCTGATGCGGCAAAGATTGATGTGCATTCTGTACAGCTTCAGTACTTTCCCCTGACTGCTAATGCCTCAGCTACAGCACGGCAGCATGCGGATGAATTAAAGCACCCGTTACGCTAACTTGTTTTTCTTTTTTGTAAGATCATCCGACTTCATTTACTAAATCAGAAGTGACAGGCAGGGATTGCATCATGGGTTTATTCACTCACTCCCTTCCTTTTGGAATGTTTGGTTGTGCTGAACAGAGACCACATTAGCTAGATCCCCTTCCCCTATGACCCCAAACCCTCCAAGCAAATAACTGAGCCCTTTTCAAACACACCGTGGAAATGGCAGAGTTCAAAGAGAAATGATGTATTGTAGCTACAGGACCTGTTGACTGGGTTTGAGATGGGAGGAGGGGTCGAGGGAATGAGGTGTGAGACTGCAGGATATTTGCAGTCTCACTGAAGAGGCCATTAGTAGGATAATCACGTGGGGCAGATATATCCCTCCCCCCCCCCCGAAGTGCTAGTGGCTGTATACCCACTGGTGAGCTGGAGCCAGTTCCCACCAGTTCCCAATAACTGGTTGCTAAAATTAGACCTCCGTGGAGAACCGGTTGTTAAAGGGCCAGGGGGTGGGCAAAGAATGCTGGTCCGCAGGCCGGACCATCCTGCTGCTCCCAGGTTTCCCAGCTGGGGAGGCTGAGGTTCCCCTGGCCCCTCCCCTGTTTCCCCCCAGCTGTAGCTTGGCCAGCCACCGGCACCAGCTGGACAGGTCAGCTGAGCTCCTGAGTCGTCCTGCTGCTTTGAGCTGCAGGCAAGGTAAGGGGCAGGGGCTGTGTGCTCCAGGACTGCTGTGGGGGGACAATTTTCCCCAGTCCCTGCAGGGGCCCCTGGCCCCATGAGTATGTCTCCCTCTGCCCCTCCCCCACTTCCCTCCCCCCTTAAATCAGAACTTTTTCTAGGGAACTGGTTGTTAAGATTTTGGCAGCTCATCACTGTGTGTACCCTCTGAGTACAGTAGTTGACAAACAATTGATTCTGACCCCCAAAGACACACTCAGGATTTTATTGCTCATTAAGCCCTCTAAAATGCCCCTAGGGCCCATGTCACAGGATGGGAAAGCAATGAAAGCCCTCATCTGGTTACATCCTCACCACCCCAGCAGATAGTCCTAAACTGGGGAGGAGCCCAGAAGTTATGGGATGACATTTTGATGATGGGAAATGATTTGAGTTACACTGTGGGTGGGGGGAGCTGAATATTAAGAGCAGAGCCAGTCCCCAATATCCAAATTCAGATACAGATTTTGAAACCCAACAGCTGCACAGAAGCTGGGTTTGGGTTCAGACTTTGGTAGAGGGAGGAGCTGACCCTGGACACATGTCTGTGTTCTGAAGTGTAGGCTCATCTCTAACCAAGCCCACCAAGTGTGAACAGCATCTGGATCTGAATATCAGGCTGTTTCTCAGTCCCTGGTGAAAGGATGTTATAAAGAGAGCAATTCATAGGTCATTGGTCTTAGAACAGGTAGTGATGGGCAGGGATACATGCACATTCAGAATCAGAGAAAACTTTGTCACCGTAACAGCAATCCAAGCAATGGAATAAAATGCCCAGGGAAGTGGTAGAATCACAGTCAGCGGAAGTATTCAAGGCTGGCCAAGGCACCAGTTTGTCAGAAGAGGTTTGAGGATAATGACGTAAATTATGTCACTGCATAGAGGAAGGGCTTTAGGCTAGATGCTGTACTAGCAGATCCATCTTACTTGATAAGCCTCTAACTTTCCCTAATCCCCTCCCAGACACAGGTCTCCCTGCCTCCTTGTGCATCTATCCATAGCCAAAAAACTCTGAATTTACTACAAGGGGAAAAAAATGGAACCCAAGTGCCATTAATAGGATCTATGGCAGCGTTCTGTAATACATCAGTCCTACTTATAACATAATAGCCATATAACTCATACAAAACTCCGGCTCATGTGAAGCATGGAGGTCTACATTACGCAGGGGAGGAATAAGCAACACAGTCACATATCCTGTAGCTGGATAAGATTACAACACAAGCAGCAAGCTTGTCATGCCTTAACTGCTAAAGGAAAGTGCAGGGTGGGTGAGGTAATATCTTTTATTGGACCAGCTTCTGATGGTGAAAGAGAAGCTTTCGAGCTACACAGAGCTCTTCTTCAGGGAAGTACAAGGCACAGAAGGAGTTCAATATGTGTGTTTTATGAAAGATGGGCCATATTCTTCATAGGAGAGCTTCGGAGATTCTGTAAGTGTGTGTCTGTGTGTGATTGGCAATCATTGTTGCGCCTGAATATGGTCCCATCAAGTGAAGGGAGAGATGAATGGAGACAGATTGTCAACTGGTGTAAACTGGCATAGTTTTACTGAACTCAATGGAGCTCTGCTATGAAGTTGAAAACCACATTCTATAAAAACCGCTAAGTATAATTAACAGTTACTGGTCTACACCACGATATTCAAACCTGGATCAATGGTTGGATTTCCCCATGGCTCGGAAGGCTTTCAGATTAGGGATTCTGCTTCCCTTGGAGTTTGAATTAATATCCAAGCTCTTGTCCAGGTTGATGAGTTTGGATTCAGGGTTCCATTTCATGTCACTTATAGAGCTGGGACCAAGTTGTAAAGTTTGGGTCAGGATCTGGAAACAAATTTAATGCCCTCAATTGTTGGCTCCAGCATTCAAGTTTGAGTCTGATTATCATTGTTGCTATTGTTCTTATTATTGTTATATTTGAGTAATTACTTTGGGCCAGGCTGCCCCTCCCCACTTAGTCACGCTCCTGTGGAGTTACTCATTCCATTAGTTCCAAGAAAGTCAATGGAACCAGCTACTTAGTTAAGTACTCACCAATGTGAGTGAGGGGTTCACAGTCTAGCCCTTTTTTTATAAGAGTTGAATTAGGAGTCTTTTGTTTCTTCTGTCAAAGGTGATCAACCCTGCAAGTAATTGTGAACCTTTTAAAACTTGGCCCTCAGTTCAGACATGCTTCAGGAGTCACGGAGGTTTAGTGTCTGGACAGATTCTAAGGCCAGAAGGAACCACCATGGTCACCTTGCCTGGCCTCCTGTGTAACTCTAGCCATAGAATTCCCTGAATTAATTCCTTATTCAAATCCAATAGCTGGAGTTGAAATGGAGCAGATCTGTTAGAACAACATCTATTCTTGATTTTAAAATGTCCAGTGATGGAAAACCCACCACAGCTCTTGGTAAATTGTTTCAGTGGTTAATGACCCTCTCTGTTAAACAATGGGTTCCTTATTTCTAGCCTGAATTTGTCCAGTTTCAACTTTCAGCCTTTGGAATACTGTTATATAGCTTTGTCTGCTAGATTGAAGAGCCCATTATCAAATATTAGTTCCCCCTGTAGGTACTTATAGACTATGAGTAAACCATCCCTTCACTTTCTCTTTAATAAGTGAAATACATTGAGCTCCATGAATCTCTCGCTATAAGGCAGGTTTTCCAATCTTTTAATCATTTTCATGGCTCTTCTCTGACCCATTTCAAATTTTTCAACCTTTCTTGAAGTTTGAACACCAGAACTTGACACGGTATTCCAGCAGCAGTTGCACCATTGCCAGATACAGATGCAATATAACTTCCCTAATCTTACTCCCCTAAACTGTGAAGGCTGGACATCTCATGAGCAGGTTGCAACTTAAGTTTTCTGGTAATCCCTGCTTCCAGGTTCAGTAGAGGTAAGTGGGTTAAATTATCTGGTCTGAGCTACACAGGAGGTCAGACCAGATGATCTAATGGCCCCTTCTGACCTTGGAATCTATGAAATGCCCTGAGCCATTTCCCCCCAGGTTTAGGCATCTTTCACTCTGGTCCAAGGCTGGATCCAAGAAGCACAGAAGTATGCAAAAATAAATAATTGTTTAAACAAAGGATCAGAACATTTGGAAAGGTTTAGTTCTAGCTTTTGCTGAATACTCAAAGGTGTACAAGGAGCATGACATGGATTCTAGTCTATAACCATGTCGGGTACCATTGGATATTCAGAACACGCTCAGATGATGTGCAGAGTGGTAGTTGCCATGAGTACTCTTGATTCTATCCAATATATTCATGAACAATTTGGATAATGGCATAGCCATAGTGAGTACACTTATAAAGTTTACAGATGATAAAGGCAGGGAGGGGTTGCAAGTGCTTTGGAGGACAGGATTAGAATTCCAAATGATCTTGACAAAGTGGAGAAATGGTCTGAAATAAATAGAATAAAATCCAATAAGGACAAATGCAAAGTACTACACTTAGGAAGGAACAATCAATTACACATTGCACACATACAAAATGGGAAATGACTGCCTAGGAAGGAGTACCCCAGAAAAGGATCTGGGGTTATGGTGGATCACAAACTAAATATGAGTCAACAGTGTGATACTGTTGCAAAAAAAGTGATCATTCTGGGATGTATTGGTTGGAGTGTTGTAAGCAAGGGCTTGTCTTCACTACCTGGGTAAATTGACCTAAGTTACTCTACTCCAGCTATGTGAATAATGTAGCTGGAGCCGACATAGCTTAGGTCGACTTACCCTGGTGTCTTCACTGTGCTGCGTCGACAGGAGATGCTCTCTGGTCGACTTACCTTACTCTTCTCCGGGAGCTGGAGTTCCAGAGTCAACTGGAGAGTGCTCTGCTGTCCCCTGGAATAGGGGTTGTTATAAAATTGGATGAGTGGGGTTCTGTGGCCTGCCTTGTGCAGGAGGTCAGACTAGATGATCAGATTGGTCCCTTCTGACCTATGAGTCTATGAGTCTATGAGTCTATAATTTAGAGGGTCTTCAGTAGATCTCCTGGTAGTGAAGACAAGTCCTAAGACACGAGAAGTAATTCTTCTACACTAATTAGCACTGATAAGGCCTCAAGTGGAGTGTTGTGTCCAGTTCTGGGCACTACACTTTGGGAAAGAGGTGGACAAACTGGAGAAAGTCCAGAGAAGAGCATCAAAAATTATTAAAGTTCTAGAAAACATGACCTACCAGGAAAGACTGAAAAAATTGAATTTGCTTAGTCTGAAGAAGAGAAGACCGAGGCGGGACATGATAACAGTCTTCAAGTACATAAAAGGTTGCTGTAAAGAGGGTGATAAATTGTTCTCCTTGTCCACTGTGGGCAGGATAGGAAAAAATGAGCTTAACTTGCAGCAAGGGAGATTTAGTTCAGACATTAGGAAAATCTTCCTAACTGTAAGGGTAATTAAACACTGGAGCAAATTATCTGGGGAAGTTGTGGAATCTCCATCATTGGAGGTTTTAAAAACAGGTTTGACAAACACCCATCAAAGATGGTCTAGATAATACTTAGTCCTATCTCTGTGTAGGGGACTGAATTAGATGACTTACCAAGGTCCCTTCTGGTTCTACATTTCTAAGATTTCTATGACCCTTGTGTGTGTACAGTGTGTGCATTCATGTGCAGAGGAGTTGAAGAATCCACTGCAGAATCACCCTCTGCAGCCAGTCCATATGAATGAATACACAAGGAAAAATGATCAGTCGCTCTTATCGTTGTATATGTCCAACCTGAAATGTGGAGGGGAAAACTATCCTTAGGGATTGCGGAGAGAAATGAAGGAGAAAAAAGCCCAGGAAGTATGATGTTGAATTACACTGTAAGGGATGGGTGGATGGGAGGGGGATAAAGGAGGAGTTATGGTTATCAGGGGATAATTGCACCCATAGGGAAATTAGAAGGTACAAGGAGCCGCAGATCTCCTTTGCTCTCCCAGGAGAGCGATTAATTGGTGATAACTACACCCCTGGAGTTGCCTTATTGCCCTTATTGAAGTCCTTAGTTTTTTTATTTATAAATGAAATATTTAAGTGCCTGACTTTGATAGTCAGGATCTGCTAGTTAGTGCGGGCTTCAGTCAGAGGTGCTGAGATTAAAGATTAATCAAAGGCAGAGGATTAACCAGCCCCTTTGGAATGTGGAGTGGCCAATCATGGAGCTGCTCCTGAGACCCGGGTGTGTCGCTCTTTGCTTAGCTTGCATGGGTTGTCTGGTGGATTTAGTCTCACTCCGTTGCCCTACAGCTTGTCTACACACCTTCATGGGTGAGCCGCACAGGCATAAGAGCATGATACTAGAATGAAACAAACTGCTGGAGTGGAGGGAAACTGCACTGCTTTTAACTGAAGTTAGCATACGGGTGTTGATGCAGTGTTATCCAGTGGTTGGATGTATAGACCATACTTAATATTTGTATATTTAGAACCCAGCACAAGCTCTTATAAATACAGGGAAAGATTATCTATGTAAAAATGGACCCAGGATTATTTTAGGGCCTGATCCAGTCCCCCCTGAGGTGAGTGGAAAGACTCCCATTTTCTTCAAAGTGTTTAGGATCAGACCCTTCGTAAACAACCTCTTGACGCCTTGCAGCTACAGTACTACCCCACACGCAGAACCAGACTGATCCTCGATGAGACGCTCATTTTCTTTCTCTTATGAAAGAAGACTGGTCCAAAAGACTCCAGCTTGCAATAGCTGTGGGTAGGTTGAGATCCATTGATTAGTGCCGTGAGTTTTAGTCAGGACTCCTATTCCCCGTTCAGATGCCGACTTGATGGGCCACCTCATGCAAATCCCTTGAGACCAGTTTTTCAAAGTTAGGTAGGCATATAAAGATGGAGATAGGTGCCTTGTGGGATTTTCAGATCTGCACCCGTAGGCACCTAAATACCTTTGAAAATCCAGCTCATAGTCTCTGTTTGCCCATCTCTAAAATGGGAATGATGATAATCCCCAGAGCGCAGGGTCGGAGTTTGAGGCTTAGGCCAAGATTTCCAAAGGTGACAAGTGATTTGGAGTGTCAAGTTTGAGATGCTGTAAAGGGGCCTGCTTCTCTGAAGGAGAGATCTCGTCACGTCAAGAGAACCAAGCCCCTTCATGGCATCTCCAGTGGGGCGTATGAAATCACTTGCCTCTTTTGAGCATCTCGGCCTGTCATTTCATTGCTGATTGCAAAAGTATTCTGAGATTCCCAAAAAGAAGGTGCTATAAGAAAGCAAATGATCGCTTTTGGCCGCTCCCTCTGCAAACCAGTTAGCTCACCATTTGGCTTAATGGGAACTGTCAAGAGATGCAACAAACAAGGTATGGAAAGAAACATACAAGTTCATTCCAATAAGCTCTCTATCTCTCTCCTGCCTGGATTCCCCTCCCTGCACCTCTGATGCTCACTTTGGAAGGTAGGTAAATGCATTCGCTCCTTGCCCTGCTACATGTGCGTTGGGAGCTTTGTTTGGGTTCTGTTTAATCACAAGTGTATTTTCTCTCTTTCCCGATGCCAAAAGAAAATAATCAATAGGCGCTAGGAAAGACTTGAAATCTTGTGGTGTCTGGTTAGATAAGGTTTCCTTCTCCCTTGCTCTTTCTCCCTTACTCTCTTTCTCCTATGATACAGTTAAGAAGCCTAATACCCTCTTTTCCCTGCCAGATACCATCATGCAATTGGAAATACTATTGTTTTCTTTAGGCAGATGGTGATTCTGGTCCTTTAATCCTCTCTCTAAACTCATTAGAAAACCTGGCCTCAGATCAAGCCTTAAAAAGAAGAAAAGCACACAGAGAGAGAGGGAGAGAGGGATACCAAGGTGATGAGGTTGATATAAGATCCTGAATAGAAACTCTATTATTCTCTATTTGTTTTTGTAACTGGCATTTTTCACTCTGAGGTCTGCATCTTTTCCCGCTGCTAGTCAGCTCTCACTGTCCTTTGTTTAAATATATATGTGTGGGTGGGTGCATGTAATCAAAGGCATCTCTGCTTGTTTCACACTCTGCCTGGCATGTCATAACAGCCCAGTACGAGACTGGCTGGAGTCAAAGCACGTGCTCCTAGGATCTGGCTTTGCTGTATGTTGATAAGGGCTGCATTGCTTGTCTCTCTATGCAGTGTGAAGGACTCTGCAGGGTGGTTCCAGGTAGGATGAATTACAGAAGGGTGATGGGAGGCACTTGATCAGCGTTTATCACCCTGGGTCCAAGCCACCCACGCTTGGCAGCACCGCAAAAAGGGGCCATAGACCTACAGGCCAGTATAGGGACAGTCCCAGTATGTCTTAGAGCTGTAGTCATGGCCCTATGCCACCTCCGGATGTAGGGGGCATGTATGGGGCATGTCCAGGTGTGATTGGTCTGGCTCTGTGCGCTGCCTTTTCTTGACTGCTGGAGCAGCCCTTCATGGCCATAGGCAGCCAGACATAAGTTCTTGCGGTCCTGAGGTTACTGCAATCTGCGTCAGGGTCAATTCATTCCCCAGCTAGCCCCAGAATAGGAGAGAGACAAAGATGCTTGGATGTGCCCAAGAGGCAGGTACTGTAACACCAGAACACTCCCAACCCTGGATATAGCCCGTGAGTCACGGCCGGCAATTTCATTCCAATTCTCAGACGGGGCATCATTTGCTGTGGAGCAAGGGGGGCAGTTGCAACCCACCAAAGACCTTAGTTTGCCCCCTCAGCCGCCCGCGGACTTTTCATGGGTCTAATTTCCCTACTTCCCACCTCCACCCCACCATGACTTTTCAGGGTATTATATAATCACATACAATATTCTATATTCTGACCCAACTTTGCTCCCCTTGTCCTCAGATCTAACAGTTTGTGTAACTTCAGTATGTCAAAAGTTTAGGGGCATTGAGTCTCCTAAGCCCTCTAGTTAGGGAAGGAGTGTCTCAAAGAGAACCATCTGCTTTGTAGGCAGTACTTATGCAGTTCCACAGTACTCCTCATTCACAGCCTGATCTAGTAAGGCACTGAGCACCCTCACTTCCCATCAGTACCAGAAGGAGTTGAGGGTTTGCCACTCCCTATAGGAGCTGACCCATTGGGAGTCTTGCCTGAGCAAAGACTATAGCATTAGGTTGGTAGTGGACCATCATTTTGTGCAATTGAATCGAATACTGTGACTGGGCTTTTTAAATGGACTGTATAATTTTATGACTGTAGCAAATAATTGGGAATGAATAATTCATCTGAGAGATTTTGATTCTTTTCGGGCTTGCTGAATATCCATGAGCAAATCCTGATTTCCTCTGGTTTATTTATTATTTGAATTTATTTGATACATTTCCCGCTCACTCCCTCATATTTTTTCACTCAATTGATTGATCGGAGACAGTTCTGTGAGAGAGTTCAGTAGCCAGCATTCAAAATTTCTAGTAGTAGCAGTATATCAGAGATGGATGGACCAGTATTTAGGCCACTAGACTAGGTCTTGGAAGACCTGGGTTCAAGTCCCTGCTCTGCCACAGGCTTCCTATGCATCTTGGGCAAGTCACTTAGCTGCTCTGTGCCTCAGTTCCCCTTCTATACAATTGGGCTAACTGCTCTGCCTCCCAGGGTGTTGAGAGGATGAATGCATTAAAGAGTATGAGGTGCTCCAATGCTGTGGTAATGGGTGGGATCATATCAGTTCCTTAGGTTATTAGGGTAGCGTGGAGGAGCACCATTCAGGACCCCATTGTGCTGGTGGCTGTCCAGACAGGTAATGAAGACAGTGCTTTCCACAGAGAGTGTATACAAACGGGATGGATAAAATAACTCAATGAATAAAGTTTAGGCGGAAAATGGAATCTTGTGTCCTCACTTCCCTGGCCAATGCCAGACAGCAGTGATTTGCAGGCATCAAAGCAGAGGTAGGTTTTAATTCAGGCTCTGTTGCATAAGTAGGCTGTCTGCAGAGGTCAGGGCTGATTTTAATTCCCTTGTGTGCAGCACAATCAAATTGGCTAGGTAGTTTCCACTGTCACAGCCAGGATATCTTACTTGATGGACCAAAGGTCTGAGCCATTGCAGTAAATCCTCTCTTCCTTCACCGACACATTTGGCTTTGCATCTTTATGAAGGGCAGATTTATGAACAAATGGTCTTAAAATTCTACCTGCCATACTGGGGGAAGTTCTACTTTGTAAGCTGGGTGCCATTGAATAACACTGCGTTCTTCTTCGAGTGATTGCTCATATCCATTCCAGTTAGGTGTGCGCACGTTCGTCGGAAGACTTTTTACCCTAGCAACTCCAGTGGGCCGGCAGGTCGCCCTCTAGAGTGGCGCCGCCATGGCGCTCGATATATACCCCTGCCGGCCCACCCGCTCCTCAGTTCCTTCTTACCGCCGTGTCGGTCGTTGGAACTGTGGAGCACGGCATAGCTGTCCTCCACATCCCTAGCTCTCCTTCGTTTCACTGTTCTCATAGTTGTAGATAGTTGTAGATAGTTGTAAATTGTAGTTAGTTATTGTTAATTGTAGTATAGCTGTATATACTTATTAGCGGGTTTGGGCTGTAGCCCTTCCCTGCACCCGGCACCGGGCCCATGCCTGGTTCGCTGGGGTTCAAACAGTGCTCGGCCTGCAAAAAGCCGATGCCAACCAGCGATCCCCACGACGCCTGTCTGAAGTGCCTGGGGGAATCGCATATTTCAGATAAGTGCCACATCTGTAAGGCTTTTAAGCCTTGGACAAAAAAGGAGAGGGACCAGAGGTTAAGGACTCTCCTGATGGAAGCGGCACTTAACCCTGTTGCCCCGACGCAGAACACCGGCTCCGCACCGGCACCGGACCGCGCTGGCACCGGAAAGACGCCCCGGCACCGACCTTCCCCGGCACCGGGACCCGATGCAAGGCCCTCGACGTCTGCGACTCCATCCTCGCAGACTCGAGCAGAGCGCCTGGCACCTACCTCTGCCGTGGCACCACCAGCAGGGATTCCGTTGACTCTGGGTCCCGGAGGTCCGTCGAGTCCGGTCCCTCCTAGCTCCCCTATAAGATCTGGGGTTGAACTGTTGGTTCCTTCGACGCCAGAGACATTCACTTCGGCGCGGGACCTAATTGCTCTCATGGAGCCTACCCAGCCTCAACCCCCGGCACCCCCGGTGCGGGTTATATCTAGAGGCAAGCCTGCGACAATGCGAGTGCTGTCTTCGGACTCGCCCAGCCGGCACTGATCCCCTTCGAGGTCCCGGCACCGTGGACGTTCTCGCTCCAGGTGCCGCTTGCAGTCCCAGCACCGCTCCCCTCGACGGTACCAGTCGCACTCGGGGCGCCGGTCATCTTCCAGACGGTCTCACTACTCCCGGCACCGATCTGGATCGAGTCGCCGCTACCGGCACCGAGACTCCAGGAGTCGTTCCCGTCGGCGGTCAGCACCTCGGTCGACCTCCCGGCACAGAGCTGGTGGCAGGTCCCGGTCCCGGTCGACCTCCCGGCACCGCGCCAGCAGCAGGTCCCGGTCCCGATCCCGGCACCGGTTCGATTCCCAGTACTGGTCCCTGGCACTGAGAAGATCGTCGACGTCGAGACCGAGGGAGCCCTATCAGCCATGTTCGGCCCCACCATGGCCTTCCTGGCAGCCGTCTGTCTCATCGCAGGCAGACAGCATGTATGCCTTGGACGCGGACAGACCCGCGGCCCTCTTACATGACCCTCCTCTTCAGGATCAGGTACCGCAGCAGTGGGGTTTCTGGACACCCTGGGCGTACCATCAAGCCCAGGGCCCTCAACACATTCCACCTCAACCAGTGGCATCTGAGTGCAGGGCTCCAGAGGCCTCGTTGTCTCGCCCTCCCCCCTCTCCAGCGGGGGAAGACCGATCTAACCAGCGGGACCCTGAGCTCCCTCCAGAATCAGAGGCGCTGGTACAGACGGAGCCCCCCGTGGACCCGCTCCTACCAGGGGTTTCCTCATCGTCCTCCTCCAATGAGGCAGTGACGGGAACGTCATCCTCCAGTCCTCCCCCACTCGACCTCAGGGCGCACCAGGACCTCCTCAGGCGTGTAGCACAAAACTTGAACTTGCAGGCTGAGGAGGTTTCGGAAATCGAAGATCCTGTGGTGAGCATTCTCTCAGCGGATGCTCCCACCAGAGTCGCCCTTCCCTTTATCAGGGCTATTCAAGCCAATGCTAATACCATCTGGCAATCACCGGCCTCCATCCCTCCTGCTGCACGCGGGGTGGAGTGCAAGTATATGGCACCCTCCAAAGGATATGAATACCTGCATGTCCACCCAACCCCGTGCTCCCTCGTCGTGCAGTCTGTGAATGAGAGGGAGCGCCACGGGCAGCAGGCCCCAGCACCGAAGTCCTAGGAGGCGAGGCGCATGGAACTGCTAGGCCGGAAGGTCTACTCAGCAAGCGCCCTCCAACTCAGGGTCTCTAACCAACAGGCACTCCTTAGCCGCTATGCCTATAACTCCTGGGTAGCAGCGGATAAGTTCAAGGAGTTGTTGCCTCAGGATGCGCTTCCAGAATTCGCGGCAATTCTTGATAAAGGCAAGAAGGTCGCAAGAACTTCATTGCAGGCATCCTTGGAAGCGGCAGACTCGGCCGCCAGAACTCTGGCTTCGGGGGTTACAATGCGCTGCATCTCCTGGCTACAGGTGTCTGGCCTTCCTCCGGAGCTCCAACACACCATCCAGGACCTCCCGTTTGAAGGTCAGGGCCTGTTTCCAGAAAAGACTGACCCCAGGCTGAAAAGCCTGAAAGACAATAGGGTCATCATGCGATCTCTAGGGATGCACACGCCCAGGACGCAGCGCAGACCCTTCCAGCCGCAACAGCAACAGCAGTGCCGGCCCTATCCCCAGTACCGCCAGCGGCAAGACTTTAGTAGACGCCGAAGCAGGAATGGCCGGCGCAGACAATCGGGCAACCAAGGGGGGCAGAATCAGGGCTCCTCTAAAGCCCCACCTGGCCCAAAACCTTCGTTTTGAAGGTGTGCCCGAGGACGCTGTACCAGTTTCCCCCACGGATCCGTCCCCCCCGTTTTCCAACCGCCTTTCGTTCTTCCTCCCGGCGTGGACTCAGATAACTTCCAACCGTTGGGTCTTACGCACTGTGCAAACGGGATACCGTCTGCAATTTATTTCACACCCTCCCTCCCGCCCCCCACCCTTGTCCCTCTTCAGGGACCCCTCTCAAGAGCAATTCCTCCTTCAGGAGGTGCAGACGCTCTTCGACAAAGGAGCCATAGAGGCGGTTCCGGAGAACGAGAAGGGCAAGGGGTTTTATTCCTGCTACTTTCTGATCCCCAAGGCCAAGGGAGGCCTCAGACCCATCCTCGACCTGCGGGAACTCAACAAACATATGGTGAAGTTGAAGTTCCGCATGGTATCCCTGGGGACCATTATCCCATCTCTGGATCCTGGAAACTGGTACGTCGCCCTCGACATGCAGGACGCTTATTTTCATATAGCCATTTTTCCGCAACACAGACGCTTCCTTTGGTTCGTGGTCGACCGCCGCCATTATCAATTTGCGGTCCTCCTGTTTGGCCTCTCCACGGCCTCAAGGGTATTCACGAAATGCATGGCTGTCGTCGTTGCATATCTTTGACGCAGTCGCATACACGTATTCCCCTACCTCGACGACTGGCTGATTCGAGGCACGTCAGAGTCTCAGGTCCGCAACCACATCCGCAAGATCAGCAGACTCTTTGGAGCTTTGGGCCTCATTATCAACGTGGACAAGTCCACTCTGCTCCCCACGCAGAGGATAGAGTTCATCGGGGCCATTCTGAACTCCACCTTGGCCAGGGCCGTTCTGCCGCTGTCCAGGTTCCAGACGCTGTCGGCCATCATTCGGCGTCTACAGACGGCTCCCTTGACCTCTATAAGGACGTGCCTAACCCTCTTAGGCCACATGGCGGCCTGCACCTTTGTTACGGGTTATGCACGGCTTCGCATGAGGCCCCTCCAGTCCTGGCTTATCACTCAATACCGTCCGGCCAGGCATCTACTGGACACGGTTATCACCATCCCTCAGGAGGTACTGGATTCCCTCCGGTGGTGGCTAGACCAGTCTGTAGTGTGTGCGGGGCTCCCGTTTCATCCACCCCAGCCCTCGGTATCCCTAACAACGGATGCCTCAGACCTGGGCTGGGGGGCCCACCTCGGAACCCTGAGGACGCAGGGCCAGTGGTCTCCTCAGGAAGTGGTCCTCCACATCAACATACGGGAGTTGAGAGCGGTCCGCCTTGCTTGCCAAGCGTTCTCCCATCAGCTTCAAGGTCGCTGTGTCTCGGTATTCACCAACAACACGACGACCATGTACTATATCAATAAGCAGGGCGGCACGAGATCCTCTCCCCTATGTCAGGAGGCAATGCGGCTCTGGGACTTTTGTATAGCCCACTCCATTCACCTCATGGCTTCCTTTCTCCCTGGAGTACGGAACACGCTGGCGGACCGCCTGAGCAGATCCTTCCTTTCGCACGAATGGTCCCTTCGCCCGGACGTCGCCCTCTCACTCTTCCAGAGGAGGGGTTGTCCCCGGCTGGACCTCTTCTCATCCAGAGGGAACAGGAAATGCCAGATGTTCTGCTCCTTTCAAGGGCGGGAACCAGGGTCGGTAGCGGATGCCTTCCTTATCCCGTGGACGACGCACCTGCTCTATGCGTTCACTCCGTGCCCGCTTATCCACAAAGTCCTTCTGAAGGTGCGCAGGGACAGGGCCAGCTTGATTATGATAGCTCCAGCGTGTCCCAGACAACATTGGTATCCGATGTTGCTGGACCTGTCTCTGGCCGACCCAGTTCCCCTGCCCCTTTACCTGAACCTGATCACCCAGGACCACGGCAGGCTCCGTCACCCGGACCTCCAGTTTCTACACAGCGTGGCTCCTGAGTGGCTGACCAGGTCGGAACTGCGGTGCTCTACCCCTGTACGTCAAGTACTACTGGGCAGCAGGAAACCTTCCACTAGAGCGACGTACTCAGCCAAGTGGAAGCGTTTCTCCTGTTGGTGCACGGAGAGGGGTTCCCTCCCTATGGAGGTTTCTATCACCAGTATTCTCGATTACATCTGGTCCCTCAAGCAGCAGGGCCTGGAGATATCGTCCCTTCGGGTTCACCTGGCGGCTATCTCCACCTTTCATCCGGGGGGAGATGGCCATTCGGTTTTCTCTCACCCTATGGTGACTAGATTCCTAAAAGGACTAGAATGTCTCTACCCCCAGGTTCGACCCCCTGCCCCTACCTGGGATCTCAACCTGGTTCTGACACGACTCATGGGCCCTCCATTTGAGCCGTTAGCGACTTGCTCCCTGCTCTATCTCTCCTGGAAGACTGCTTTCCTGGTGGCCATCACCTCAGCCAGACGGGTGTCAGAGCTCCGGGCCCTCACGGTAGATCACCGGTATACGGTCTTCCATAAAGACAAGGTGCAGCTGAGGCCACACCCTGCCTTTCTCCTCAAGGTGGTCTCAGCCTTTCACATCAACCAGGAGATCTTTCTCCCCGTCTTCTTCCCAAAGCCCCATTCGTCCAGCAGGGAGCAACAACTCCACTCGCTTGATGTCCACCTGGCACTCGCGTTTTATGTGGAGAGGACCAAACCGTTCCGCAAATCCCCCCAGCTCTTCGTGGCGGTAGCGGACCGAATCAAGGGACTACTCATTTCCTCACAGAGGATCTCCTCGTGGGTGACGCCCTGTATCAGGGCCTGTTATGACTTGGCTCACACCCCTACAGGCCATGTGACTGCGCACTCCACCAGGGCACAAGCATCATCGATGGCTTTCCTCGCCCGCGTGCACATCCAGGAGATTTGTAGGGCGGCGACCTGGTCCTCCGTCCACACCTTCTCTTCCCATTATGCCCTGGTCCAGCAGTCCAGAGATGACGCGGCCTTCGGCTCCGCAGTGCTCGATGCCGCGACTTCTCACTAACACCCCACCGCCTAGGTAAGGCTTGGGATTCACCTAACTGGAATGGATAAGAGCAATCACTCGAAGAAGAAAAGACGGTTACTCACCTTTGTAACTATTGTTCTTCGAGATGTGTTGCTCATATCCACTCCACACACGCCCTCCTTCCTCACTGTCGGAGTAGCTGGCAAGAAGGAACTGAGGAGCGGGTGGGCCGGCAGGGGTATATATCGAGCGCCATGGCGGCACCACTCTAGGGGGCGACCTGCCGGCCCACTGGAGTTGCTAGGGTAAAAGTCTTCCGACGAACGTGCACGCGCGGCGCGCACACCTAACTGGAATGGATATGAGCAACACATCTCGAAGAACAACAGTTACAAAGGTGAGTAACCGTCTTTTCATGCCAGAAGATATTCCTTTCCTGCAGGGTAACTGCATTGTAAGTAAGGTGGTATTTTCAATAGAGCTGAGCCGTGGCCTAATTCTGCCCTGACTGAAGTCAATGGGAGTGTTAACCATTCACTCCAAGGGGAGCAGATTTAGGTTAAGGTGGGGAAATCCTCCCATAAAGGCCCCAAGGCCGTAAGGTCATCCCTATCTGAGTCCTGCTTAGGGTGACCAGACGCTCCGATTTTAAAGGGACAGTCCCATTTTTTGGAACTTTTTCTTATATAGGCGCCTATTATCCCCCCACCCCCTGTCCTGTTTTTTCTCAGTTCCTATCTGGTAACCCTAGTCCTGCTAGAAAGGAATGATTCTAAAGCTACAGAATATCCAAGCTGAAGGGGAGAGAGATTAAGGATTTTACTATTGTGTGCAGGAGGAAAAGAATATTTTGGAGAAGTAAAACAAGGGGGCGAAAACACCAATCATATTATCAGCCCATTAGGTGACCTAGGCAGTCGCCTAGAGCACTAGCATTTGAGGGGGCGGCATTTCAGGTCCTTCGGCGGTGATGGCGGCTGCCCCGGTCATCATCGGCATTTAGGCGTAGGGACGTGGGGCAGGGAGGCGTGGGGAGGGCCGCCTGCAGCATGTAACGGGGGCGCAACACGCATGATGAACTGCTCCCCACCCTAGCTCACCTCTGCTCCTCCTCCTACCCTGAGCACGTCGCCGTGCTCCGCTTCTCTCCTTCCCAGGCTTGCGGCTCCAAACATCTGGTTGGCGCCACAAGCCTGGGAGGCAGGAGAAGTGGAGCGGTGATGGCGTGCTCGGGGAGGAGGTGGAGCAGAGGTGAGCTGGGGCGGGGAGCTGCCGCACAGCTCCCTGGGCTGGGGGGAGCTGCCGCGGGGGAGAGGTCCCTCAGGGCGGAGGGGGGGAGCAGGTGCGGGGCAGGCATCTTAGGGCACAGGGGGCGGAGAGCTGCCACAGGGCTCGGGGGCGGGGCACAAGGTGGAAGTTTCTTCTAGGGCACGAAACATCCTTACACCCACCCTGCATACTATTCTTCCTTCTCTGCCCTGCAGTATGGGATGGGGGAGATCTGGAAATATCCAGTCTTCAGTCAGCCTTCAGAATCTTCTCATAAGACCAATGAGCTGAGTTCACTGAGGTCAAACTCAATGTGTTTTATGAGCTCTTCCCTCATCTTTCTGAACATCTTCTCCATTTTCCTTTAAGATCTCAGTGTCCTAGGATAACTCAGATATCCCTGTGTCACCGCCCACCCACCCCCAACCATGAAACATCTCTCTTGTTATCCAAGCCATACATATTTTTACCCATAATGCTTACTGCTATACTCAGCCACCCAGTCAACCTCCAGTCAGAGAAGGTCCTTTTCTTCAAGGCTGGTGTTTTTATTTACAAGGCTGTCTCAATTCAGGCAAAAGTGTTTGCAGCATTCAGCACTGTTCAAAATTACTTTCAAAAATGTAATTTTTGCAGATCCCTGTACCCAAAAAGTCATTGTCAGTTGCATGTTCTTGCTCACTGTCTCAGGAAGAGATGGACACTAACCAGAACCCTGTGCAAATTCACAGGGAATAAATTGTGGTTATAAAAAAGAGATTTTCAGAGGCAAATGTTTTGATGATTTGGTGATACCCTCTAGGGAAGAGAGATGAACTCGATGGCCTAATAATGGAGCCAGTCAGGAATCTTCTGACAATGTTTTTTCATCAGAAAATGCTGATTTATTGAAAACAAAACTGTTTGCAAGAAAGTGTTGGTTTGGATGAATCTCCCAATTTGAAAAATTTTTTGACAAAAATGTTTTGAAATTGTCAAAGCATCCCGTTTTGACATTTTCAAAATGAACATTTTAATTTTCTTATTCAAAATAACTTTTTGTTTTAAATTGTAGGTAGATTATTCTAAATAACAATAACAAGGGTTAACAAATTACAAAGATGAAAATCAAAGCAAACTCATCTGAAGTTATCAAAACAGAACTTTTTGATTGACCCAATCCAAAAAGTTTTTGACTTATCAGTTCATGAGCATTTACAAGATTTCAACTTGTTCTGATTTGAGAGAGAAAATTTCCCACACAGCTTTATGTAACGCGTCTTTTTCATGCCTAATGTCTATGGATCTATTTGGCAGTTCCCAGTAAAACCCCATAGCATGATCAGATCACTGGTATTTAGAATACTTCCTATGATCCACCCCTTTGATGGATATTCTGCTTTCCCAGGTGATAAAAGTTTTCATTGAATGAATGACTTAGCAGTTTCATTGAAAAAAAAGTCATTTGCTGAAAAATGCCTTTTCAAGTACATCCAGTTGTTTTCTGCTAGCAAATGTTTACATTAAAATGGTGGGCTTATTGTGGAACATAAGTGAAAATGACAAAAGCATGTACTGTATATGAGAATTGTGCTTGGGGAACTGCAACAGCTAAATATGGAGCTGGACCACTGTAGAACCAAGCCCCAGTACTCGTGCTTGACTTATGATCATGGCAAGCGGGAGGCTTTTGGATGTAACATAGAGAACAACATAGGAAACATCTGCCCGTCTTCCTCACTCAAAGAACCTACAGTCCAATCTTTCTCCTCCTCCAGTCAATGCTGAGTCTGTGAACTGAGCTATCAGTGAGTTTTGATTTATTCTCTCTTACCACTGAGGAGCTATCTTTATCACTTGAGAGTCATCAGTATTAGATACACCACCCAAAACACAGGAAACACCACTTCCTACAATCTCAAATAGTCTGACGTTAATGGCTTTGGTGGTCTTGATATCATTGTTATTTCAGTGAAGAGCCTCTGGGCAGTTAAAAAATCAAGACATTTCTCATTTACAATGTAGCAGTTAAATTGCGGACAGGGAACAATAGAGTCCTAGGCAAATGCTGGCACTATACTTTTAGATCAGGATAACTAATTTTATGATAAAACACGTTTGTCCTTCTCCATGAGCATGCCAGGCATTGAGTGGATCATGCCACCTCTTGGGTGTTGAGTGCCTTCAACTCCCATGGAAGTCAGTAGCAGTCAAAGACACTCAGCACCTTGCAGGAAGCTCTGAACACTTCACAGGATCATGCCCCCTAAGAGAGACATAAGTAAATCTCCTTGCTTTGAATCGTCAGGTAGTGATATGCCAGAGGCAGGATATGCCGTGTTTGATGACCAAAAGGTCAGAACCAGCAGATCCTTCTCTTTCTTCCTCTCTCTGACTTTAATAAGAAATTTTGTAGTATCATCATCCAGGCCTCTCATCCTGCCATGGTCCAAACATGGGACATAGTATGTGATAGAGACTTAAAATGAGGGGGGCACACTCAAAAATTATTCATGCAAGAAACTTAAAATTCCTGTGGGTTTCCTTCCTCTAGCATAAGTCACTCTCCCTGTAGCCTCAACTCCATGATGCTGCATTTCTCTTGTCAATAATTTTGAACAATAAAAGTGTGTGTGGGAGGAGGGTGTTAAAATTTGTGTAGAACATTGGTTACTCTGAGACAGAAAAATGAATGTTATATTTCAAAATGAAGGACAGTTGAGATCCATGCCACTAGCTATGTCCCTAGTAACCTCAGCCTCCCATAATTTTTACAAGTGCAAGGTCATGCATTTAGGGATTAATAACAAGAATTTTTGTTATAAACTCGGGACTCATCAGTTGGAAGTAACAAAGGAGGATAAGGACCTCAGAATATTGGTTGATCACAGGATGACTATAAGCCACCAATATGATATGACAGTGAAAAAAGTTGATGCGGTCTTGGGATGCATCAGGGAAGGCATTTCCAGTAGAGATAAGGAGGTGTTAGTACCATTATATGAGGCACTGGTGAGACCTCATCTGGCATGCTGTGTGCAGTTCTAGTTTCCCATGTTTAAGAAGGATGAATTCAACTGGAACAGGTACAGAGAAGGGCTACTAGGATGATCTGAGGAATGGAAAACCTGTCTTATGAAAGGAGACTCAAAGAGCTTGGCTTGTTTAGCCTAACCGAAGAAGGATGAGAGGAGATATGATTGCTCTATGTAAATATATCAGAGGGATAAATACCAAGGAGGGAGAGGAATTATTTAAGCTCAGTATCAGTGTGGACGCAAGAACAAATGGATATAAACTGGCCATCAGGAAGTTTAGACTTGAAATTAGACAAAGGTTTCTAGCCATCAGAGGAGTGAAGTTCTGGAACAGCCTTCCAAAGAGAGCAGTGAAGGCAAAAGACATATCTGGCTTCAAGACTAAGCCTGACAAGTTTATGGAGGGGATTGTATGATGGAATAGCCTAATTTTGGCAATTAATTGATCTTTGACTATTAGCGGTAAATATGCCCAATGGCCTGTGATGGGATGTTAGATGGGGTGGGATCTGAGTTACTACAGAGAATTCTTTCCTGGGCGTCTGGCTGGTGAGTCTTGCCCACATGCCCAGGGTTTAGCTGATCACATTTGTGGTCAGGAAGGAATTTTCCTCCAGGGTAGATTGGCAGAGGCCCTGAGGTTTTTTTGCCTTCCTCTGCAGCATGGGGCACGGGTGACTTGCTGGACGATTCTCTGCACCTTGAAGTCTTTAAACCATGATTTGAGGATTTCAATAGCTCAGACATAGGTTAGGGGTTTATTACAGGAGTGGATGGGTGAGATCCTGTGGTGTTGTGCAGGAGGTCAGATTAGATGACCATAATGGTCCCTTCTGACCTTAAAGTCTATGAGTCTATGACTCTAATAATAACCCCCTTTGACTTTTCTCATACTTGTGCAGAAAAAGTGACCACCCCTCTTGAGGGCTTGGAATCATGGTGGTCTATTTAACCATAAGTAAATTACTAAATAAAAAAAAAATCTTCTCCTTTGAGTTGCTCGGGTCAGCCAAATATTGGGTTTTCTGGGTGAAAATTTTGTGTGTGTGTGTGTGTATATACACACGTTCGTGCACACTTTTTTTAAAAAAAAAAGGAAGAAGCAGCATAACGTTGGCCATGCTCCAAATCATGTTGAACATGCCACCTGGAAGAAACAGAGACATCTGGAAAATCATTCCACAATCTCTGAGGAAATTAAAGGAGAAATACAGGATGATTGGAAGACCAGCCCTTTGTGGAACTCTTTCTTTATCAGCCAGTTTCACTTTAAATTCATTTTTCATTTTTTTTCCTAAGTAGCATATGTTCAGGACTTTAATAAGAACTCTTTGGGTTCTGGAGGTTTATTTATCTATTTTCTCTGCAAAGGGGAAGAGTTTTGAAAAGTTTTGAAGGAAATGAGAGAATACCAGGCAGAAAAAAACCCAGAAGAAATATCCTATAGTGCTATAACTAGACAGATAGATAGAAAGAGAGAGAGAGAGAGAGAGAGAGAGAGAGAGCTTCAGGATATTTCTTCCGATTTTTTTTATTATGTGACATTCTCTCATTTTACAGATATCTGTATAGATGAAAATCATAGACCAGATTGTTCCCTCATGCCACATAGCGATACAGGGTGATAAGACCCTCCCCACTGCATGGCTGCATAAGATCAACATGGACTACAGCAGCTCTGGACACAGCAGAAGTGCTACTTGGCTGATACTCCCCACTACAAGCAAGTGAGCAGGGACAAGATGGGGAGTAGGCAGAGATATGCTGGTAGGAACCTGTCAGTAGAATCATGGCTCCTGTCTCTTGCAAAAGGCTGGCTATCTCAGGGCTGTGTGGGGCTAGTGGGAAAGAAGACCTCTGGAGGAAGTGGGCTTTGGCTGGAAGCCTCATACTCAGGGCTACTCTGCTCTGTTTGGGTTCTTATGCTGTGCCCATCACCACTGCATCTGAGCTCCTAAAGCCTCAATCTAGCCCTCTATAATTGCTTTTGAGAAAGGAAAGCAAGATCAAGATACTTATCTGATAGGCCCTGATCTTTCTGTCATGCCAGCAGAAATCTGGAATAACTCCCCTAGAGTGAATGGTGTAATAGTGAGAGCAGGGCAGGCCCTCTAACTTCATCCAAATGCAGTGCTCTTTGTTGGTTTGTTTTCTTAGTTGAGGGACTGGGTACAGCAGTGTGGGTGGTGGTGGTAGGGAGATGGATATTTTCCCTGGTTCGTAAACATCTTGAGCTTTTGGAAGCTTTTCAGCAGATCCTATTCTGGCAGAGCATTTATGAGCCAGCCACCTGCATCTGTTTTCTTTGTTTATTAGAGTAAGCTCCAAAGATGAGAAGATACAGGTGGAAGCTTAAAGCCCCCCTTCCTGCCCACCTCCCCTTGTGTGTTTTAATCCTAATCTGTATCAACAAAGATGAGTCGCTTCTTTAACACACATACACAATGATATTGAGGCCCACTGAGGAGAAACGATGAGCTTGGATTCCATAATCAATCGCTGAGAAATTCATTAGTGCCAGCACAGACCTTATGAGCAGGAGGAACCGTCCCCACGGCCCTGCCTGATTCAGACGAGCTTCGTGAACAGCCGTTCTCTTCCATTACACAGGGCTCTTTGCTTTGCTTAGGAACATACCATTATAAGCCTCTGTCTCAAGGAAGAAAAAACCCAGGGGCTCAAAAGTCTGAAAATTTCTCTTCACTGCTGACTGCCTTTCTCACATTGCCATTCTCCCATTGTCTTTCAGCTGAGACATAAACCAGACATCCTGACTACTCTCTGGTCATTAAAGATCCCATGGCCTTTTTCATGAAGGTGTAGCTTCAACTTCCTACCATTGGCTTGTGTTATACCTTTCTCTGGTAAACTGACACACTTATTGTTAAATATTTGTTGCCCATGTAGATACTGATTGACTGTAACAGGAGTGAAAGTAACTTAAAAGTCTTACTGGTATGAGGGCCTGGCTCCGGGCCCCTGGAAGGGGCAGGGCGTCAGGTAGAAGGGGTGGGGCTGAGGGTCAGCCTCCCCTATCCAGCTCTTCAGCACCACTCGGTTCCAGCAGTGATTTAAAGGGCCCGGGGCTCCAGCTGCTGCTGTGGTAGTGGCGGGAGCCCCGGGCCTTTTAAATCGCCGGGCCCCACAGCAGCTTCCTCTTCCCCCCACCTCCCGCAGCGGCCCTGGGGGTGGGGCAAAAGGAGCAGCAATGTTAAAGCGCTGTCATGGCTGCAGCAGCGCTTCAGCATCAGCTGTGTTTGGGCCCGTACCGGCGGCCCCCTCTTACCAGTACGCTGTACCAGCCCACTTTCACCTCTGGACTGTAATCAAGTCCCCCCTTAACCATCTCTTTGTTAAGCTCAATAGACTGAACTCCTTACGTCTATCACAATAAGGTATGTTTTCTAAGCCTTTAAGCGTTCTTGTGTCTCTTCTCTGAACCCACTCCAGTTTTTTAATACCCCTCTTGAATTGTGGACACCAAAACCAAACACAGTATTTCAGCAGTGATAACAGCAGTGCCAAATATAGAGGTAAAATAACCTCTCCACTCCTGTTGGAGATTCCTCTGTTTATGCATCCCAGGATGACATTGACTCTTTTGACCATGGCATCACATTGGGAGCTCATCATTCTTAGGAATCTCTTCTACTCTAAGTTCTACAAAATAACATTGGAGTGCCCTCACCATGCACACAGTTTTTCGGGGGTATCTTTTGCCTCCATTAAGCATAGAGGTCTAATCTGAGATACATTTGAATTTGTTTCTGTGTAGCTCCTTTCCTTAAAGTATCTCAAAGCTCTATATAAAGTCTGGCTGCTGGACAGGCAGTGACTAGGTTGGGAAAATATGCCAATCACTATATGCTGAAACATTCGTCTATACACCACCTTGAACACTGGAAGCTGCTTTACTGAACTACGGAATAATGACTGGGACAATAGGGCTCTGAGTCCTTTTGAAAAGTGCCATGGGACGTTTTATCTTCCAGCTGGAGAGCCTACAGAGACAAGCAGAAGGATACTGGCTTGCCTTTGGTCTGAGCCCATTTAACATAATTCTGGCCACCAAGGTATTCATTCCTTTTGATAAAGCTGTTTTCTTCTCTTCCTCTTCCTTGACCTTGCCATTCAGCTCCCTGTAAAGTAATGTGAAAGCATCTGTTGACTGTTTTGTTTAATTTGTAAATACGCTCCCAGAGGGCTGGAAAAGCACATGTAAGGCTGAGAGTCTACCACAATGTCGGTCATCAGAACCTAAGTCATAAACGCCTGTTCAAGCCCTTTGGGAAAGGCCCTTCATCCTTAGAGAAATGTACCCACTGTACATCAGTTGGCCTATGGCCAAACCTAGAGAAAAAATGGGCTTATGACATTTCTCCAGATGTGGAGAGTGTGTGTGTGTGTTTCCTGCGATGCCCATGGCAATCCAGCCACAGTGGGCCATGTTTCTCCACATAGCTTGAATGAGGTCAGGAGAGTTACAGCGGGGACAAATTTCACTCAGTACATTTTACAGGAGATAAGCAACTCGTGTATCTAATCTATTTGCTCAGGAGTGGTGGGTCTTTGCAGATGAATAATGTATACAATTGATAATATTGAGCCAGATCCTGAGGTTATTGTTTGGTTTTTTAACTCAGTTCTTGCAGAGGCACAATTCTCTCTAATTTAAAAGGGAGTTTTGCCCAAGTAAAAGGGAGTTTTGCCTTGAGTAAAGGCCTCACAATTTGACCCATTATTATTAATTGTCATTCAGCCAGATCCTGAGAAGCTAAGCACCCCCAAAATCCCACTGATTTAGCAGCAATTGCAGATTCTCAGCACCTTTCAGGATTTAGCCCACAACTTCTCTCTCCCTGCTGAAGAGATGGCTCATCCAGCCATCCAGCGACTGTGTAACTTGTGACTCAACTTCTCTGCTCTCTGCATGCCTTCAAGCCTAACAAAAAAACAAAAAAGAACACGTCTTCAGCTGGCAGTGCATAGACACTGAAACTATGGGAGCATGTGACGGTGTGTATTATATTGCCTGTGTCACCACTCACCAGCAGAATTCCAGATCCAGGGTCTTCCCTGCTAGTGGTAGCCTAAGAGGCAGAGAGAGCAGAGTTTGGCTTTCAACTCTTAGGCTGAGTATGAGGCATTAGAAGTTAGACAACAAGTCTAAAATGACCCTATTTCTTTGCAATAGGAAATCAATGTAGAACCTCAAAGATATTTTTCTGGCTATACCAGACTTTATTAAGAACACTTAGCACTGATAGATCTTTACACACAATGAGTTTCTCCTAGGTACAATGTTTTTATGTCAATTGGGTTGTGGGGATAAACATGGTCCCTTCATTAATTAACCCTCACACTACCATTTTGAGTCAGGAATTATATTATTATTCCTATTTTACGGATGGGGAAGCTGAGACAAAGAGATGTGAAGCAACTTGCTCAAGGTCAGACAGCAGCCTTGTGGCGGGAGCTGGTCTTCGAACTCTGGAGTTCTAGCTCCAAACTCAATCCATTCGATCCCCTTGCCTCTGACTTTCATTACCCATCTCTCTCCCAAAATATGCCACCTGCCAATCTCCCTGTGCCAGTGTAAACTGGGACATCACTACTGACTTCAGAGGAGCTACTCCGAACTACCCCAGCTGAAAGTTGTGGCATGAACCTCCATGTCCTCTCATGCCAGCAACACATGTAAATTGTGTCACGATGATTGGCCCTTCTATGAATGCATTGATAGACCAAGGTAAAGATTCCATTATGTCCTACTTCTCTAAATGGGCTGAGTGACCTAACGGAGGTTAATCCTTATTCCCTGTTTAACAACATTGTAGAATGATCCAGGAGGCTTCAAATGCCCCTGATTCTTCTTGATAGTAATTTCTGGACCCCTCTGAATTCTTCCAGCTGGCTTTGTGCATGGCTATTTACACTTTACTTCTACCCTCCCCCACCTCCAACGCCTCTGGCCCCTGCCTCTGCCTTGCCAAGAATTTCTTCCACTGTTGTTATTTGTGAAGCATGAAGAAAATGATGACAAGCGAGGGATGTCATTAAACCATGCCGAGAGGAGATGTCATCCTCCATGCAAACATCTTCCTGACACTCCACTTTCAAATGATTTCAAAAACTGCACTCAGATGATTTCAGGTTGGGTAGGCCTGTCAGTTCTGATGGGGCCCATGTGTGTGCCTGGGTGCAGGAGACAGCTCCGTCGCTTTTCATCTGGCTGCTACATGCATACACACACACACACTCACTCACTCACAACCACACCTGATTATTTCCGTGCCAGCCCAAGACAGATATCCTTGAAATGAGGTTGGGAGACTCAAACTTTAGCTGGGAGTGAAAGCTTTAACATTTAGAGGTTTCTTATGTAATGCAAATGAACCAGAGAAGTGGAAGGCATCCCAAATGCCACTCAATGCATTTATAAAAAGATAAGGTGAATGTGTCCTACGCTACCATATCAATTCATTACCAAGTGTCAAGTAAGAGCCTGGAAGCTTGATTGGTTGATGAAATCACATGACCTAAGTGTTATCTTGCAAGAACACATGAAATTATTAAGCCTGAGCAGCCAGAATGTATAAATATACTGACAATTTCTGCTAATAACCAATCAAAGTCCAGGATTTCTTTGTTTTCCTTTATAATAAAAGCATTTTTATCTAATTTATAATTCAAGGGATTTTGCCACTTAATATATTTATATTATTTACCCCAATATCTATTTGAAGTGCTTTGTTTATGTATTATTCATTTGATCTTTGTTTTCAGTCTCCATTGTTAACCTCAAATGCAATTTTAATAGCCTCCAGGTCGGAGATCAGGGAAGCAGGCACTTTGATGCTGTGTTAATTCACTGACAAAAGGACGCGAAGTTTGCATGAAAAGGAAGCTTTTAAAAACACAGTTTCAAATCAGCACCCCCAGGACTGAGCTGCATAAGAGCTGGTGTATGCAAAAATGTAATGTAGACAAAAAATTCCCTAATGCTTTTGAACAGCATTGGAGAAGAAAATGTATTGATATTGATAGCCTATGCCTAGGGCATAAGCCAGCATCCACTGAGATCCGTGGAAAGATTCCCAGTGACTTCAGTGGGCATCGGATAAGGTATTTAGGGCACCTTCCATTTGAGAATCTCAACAGGACTATTTACATGAGCAAAGGTAAGCAGTGCATAGATGCTTGCAGGATCATGGACTTGATAAGTACATGGGACATTGGGCACTACAATGGGTGTTTTCTACCAGGCTTCTCTGGTACATTGAGCAGTGCAGGACAACCAGGATCTTATGCAAGGTTTATGTAACATGTAGCTTTTGTATGTCCTGTCAGGTTCATCACTTGATAACAACCTTGTTCTGTGACCAGCTAACGGATTTACTGCAAAATCAGAGACCTAGTGGTTTGGTGTGGATGGGAAAGACCCAGGTTCAGTCCCCGCAACAGATATTTTATTTTATTTTATTTTATTTTAGCTGGATTCACCTAGTATGTTTTGCAGCAGTTGAGGAGTTTAAAAAGGTGTAGGGATTTTTATTTCAGCCTTGTAAAATCCTTGTGGACATTACTGGTCTTTCTAGATAACAGCGCAGCTGCAGCTCTCTTACCAATGAAGAAATATGCTTGGCCACGAGGAAAGCTCATGTAGTCTGTGTAGGAGGGAGTAATGCAGCAAACAATGCTAACTCGAGCATACAACTGCTGCCCACTGGGAAGCTGGCCTGGGCAGTTAGTGGAAGAATAAAGTGATCAAAGGAGAAGAGCGTTGAAAGTGACAGGCAGCAGATGTAAATAGAGTTAATTTTGTGTGATAACCCACAAAATTCCATTTTAATGAATGTTGCTCTCTGTTCTCCATGAGATGAGGCACTGCTAAATGAGAGAGAGTGAGATGGAGGGTCCAAAAATAGCGAGGTAAAGACAGAGGCTGCTGAGAAGCAGGAGCCGCAGCAATCACACAGAGAGCATATTTATATCAACAGACCCATGAGCTAACCATCCAACATCAGGTTACACCGGTGACTGGCATTCCAATAATACCTAAGATACTTGTGGAAGTCTGTACAGAATTTTTTTAGAAAAGGAAGGACATGGGAAGTAAATTATGGGTCTCACATTTCAAAGAGAACCCTAGCAGAGGCCAGTGGAAATAAGTAGATTTATTGTGCTGGTACGTAACAGTGGGTACCACAGTGACTTGCTTTCTTCTTTTCTTTCTTTCTCCTTCTCCTGCCCCTGCTTCTCTCTCTCATATCTATTCCCCTTCAGTTCAAAAATTCAGACTTTTCATTGGCTTGGAACCAAAGCTTTAATGGAGAGGGTATGTATTTTCCCTAAATTAATCGGTGGCACAGGACTGGGATTATACTTCAGATGACACTGTTTATCATAAGTTTTTTCTATTTAGTGGAGTAAAAATTTCCTCAGGAAAATCCCTGGTGGTTTTTGTGATTATTCTCTGCCCAGAAGTGAATTGTTCTCAGAAATCTGAAGTATATCTATTGAGTTATTTTGGAGTTTCTTATTGAACTCAAATTGTGGATTCCTGTGTCTTCAGAGCCAAAGGTCCAGACTTCTGTTTCCTTTGCTGTATGTGTGCAGCCTCGCTGATGGTTATCTCTGTTTAAGTCTGTGGCCAGTGATTCATTACCTACCTGAAACAGAAATAGGAATGTAGGAAACCCATGGTCCAGCTATTCCAGTATCCCATCTTTGAGAATAGTTAGTTCCAAATCCTTCAGAGGTCTATGGATATCTTTGAAACAACATGCCTCTGGGGGGAAGTATCTTACTGACCCTATTGGAGAATTCTGGCTAAAAAATATGAATTATATTCAAGCCATGTTGCGTAAACATCCAGAGATATTGCTTAAATATCCACAATTGGCTGCCAGCTGGTTTAACTTAGTGCAGAGACCCACAAAGAGTCAATAAGTAGCTGAAGTTTGTCTCCATTGACTTCTGGAGTTAAGGTCTTCTGAACAGATGGACAAAGCTCAAAAGGCTTAGGGGAGAGAGGGTGCAGAAACAATCTATTTGTATTCAGACACCCTCAGACTACAGAATCTGAATTCAAACCTGGATAGCAATGCCCATCCTGGGTTCAGAATTCAAGTCCTGTTCAGATAACCATATAGAGGTTTAGAAGTGAAATCCAAGCCCTATCCAAGTCAAAAGGAGTTTTTCCATTGACTTCACTGAGACATGGACTTCCCCCAGATGTATAGCTAAACTACTGTGTTAGAAATCTTTCAAATTGGGATGGAAACAATGTGAGAAATAGTTTCTTCACTAGATTTCCAATACTTCCTGTCCCATTAGGATAAACATGGGAAGATTTTCTCATGCACCAGTGGTCACCATCCCGAAGTCATCTTTTGTCTGCAGTGGTATCTGAAATTGCCATGCTTTCCCCCCACCTACAGTTAGGACAGGAGGAGTCTGTGTCCTATACCGGCAATTGTCATATTAAGGGAATCTGATGTATCTCAGCTATTTTAGTTCCAGTGGTGGTATGAAATTTCAGAACCTCAAGAAAATATCTGGTTCTGAAAATGTGTGGGGAGCAGAACTGGTCAGAAAATGGTAGTGGAGGGTGTGAAACATCAACAATTTTGGAGTAAAGCAGACACTTCTGTCAACAAAAAAAATCATATTGTCAAAAACCTAATGTTCCATTCAAAAAATTAAAAATTCACTCAGTCCTAGGAGAAAAGGTTGGAATATTTTAACTGGTTCAGTCAACCCTCTTGTTGTGGCCAGTCATCATTTCTATTAACAGGAGTGAGACACATTCTTCTGCAACATGAAAGGAAAAAGGAAAATCAGCAGATTTTTGAGGCACTGAATAATGGGTAGCTTCTTCCCTTCCCCCTGTATCTGCCCCTTGCCCAGGTTTGAAAAGAATGTGACTGCATGTAGTGAAGGTATCCTGCTGAGCTGGAAGGGAGATGCAGAAGGGGGAAAGAGAAACAGAAAGAAAAAGAAAATTCCACTTGATTAGCCTGTTAGCTCTGGTTGGATGTGACAACTCTTTGAATATGGATGAAGCCTACAAGAGGGATGATCTGCCAGCAGTAGTTGTTACCAAGGAAGTATGTGATATTGGAGGTTAAAGGTCACCTGCCTTGCAGGCTAATGAAGGAATTCTAGGAGACAGAGCATTTCCATCTGATTAATACAAGGCTGTAATTCATGCCCTTCCCATCCTCACATCTTAACCATTCTCCTTTTCAAAATCAGACTGAGGCCATGGTTGTTATTGCAAGTGGGATGTGAACGAGAACGTCCTAAGAAGAGGTTCTCCCTTTGTAGGTATTATTTTGCCCAGTAACTTGTGCCGCTTTTACCCTCTTGCACAGTCTGTGAAGGAAAAACAACCCAACATCTTCTCTCCCTGCAGACACTCTTCCAATTGTGCTGTTCGTTCAAGGTCAACTCTGATTTTCAGCATGTCAGGGAAATAAATGCTGTTGTGGTTAGAAAGGGTTGATCAAACAGGCATGTATAAGCACACAACTGTGGGGGGGAGGGGGCAGCAGGAAATGCTTTATCCTTAAAGGCAAAGATGGGTTGGTGAACGCAAAGAAAATAACCCAAGAATTCTCAGTGCAGTCTCTGTAGACAGGGACCACTGGGAGCATGCCGTCAGGAAGGCAGGTTCTGTGTTGAGCACGGTGTATCGTGTTTGCTATTGAACAGCTCTTGAAGAGAACAGTCATCTAGTCCAGTCTCCTGCACTCATGGTTGCCCTTTAGGACTCCATGCTGCTCCCATTGAAGTCAATGAAGGCAAGAATGGGTCTCTAATTGGCAATATGGGCAGAAGCTTGAAAGCAGAACCAGAGGGTAGGGAGTGGCAGTTTGGGGTCTGCCGACTGATGGCCAGACACTAGAGTGGACTGGAACATGTGACAGTATACCCCATCCAGTAGGCAATATCGGCCCCACCCTGCAATCTCTTAGACAGACAAAATTCCCACCGAAGCTGGTGCACAACAGCAAAGTGAGGCCTGGAGCACAAGCGAGTGACTGCACATTAGTGAATCTAAGAGCTGAACTGGTGACCCAATGGGGCATGGACAGCAGGACTTTCCGGTGAGCCAAAAGGGACTTAGCCTGTCTCAGCTGGAAATCACTCTTTGCAAGAGCAGACCCTCAGATGGTGTAAATTGGTGCAATTCCACTGACTTCAACAGACCTACATGTAGTATCTATGTGAAGATCAGGTCCACGTATTTTATAGAAGGGCCAAAGGCTTTGACTGACTTCTGTGCAGTAAGTATGAGTATTTACCCAGCATTTCTGAACGCAATACAGATACAGTCAATGAGGGGCTATGAAGGTTGGAATGTGGTGAATGAGTCTGATGCTGCATGGATTTCATTGCAGGCTCATGCTCAATATATTTAGATTGGAGATGAGGATAAAGTGTTTTCCCCTGTACTGAAACAGAGATGCTGGAACTTTTCCAGTGTTGAGCTATCACTCAAAAACTTTGCTAGACCATCAGTTGAAACTGCACAACTGAGAAAAGATGCATACACTGAGCACGGTAGTCCCAGGGTGACAACTGCACATGGATAGTTAAGGGGTTGTAGTGATGTGATGCATCTATCCCAGGGTGCTGTAGATAAAGTGTTCTTCCCCGGCTCCCTTTGAAAGGGAAAGAAAGATGCCTAAAATTCCTTATCCTAGCCAAAGTTGACTGAAAGGAGCTCTGTGCTTTTCTGCTGAAACTGGGTATAATTTAGTCTCCTTGTATAACATTTTATCTGGGCTGCACTTTCAAAGATACTGTAGCAGAATTTATTAACAGAATTTACACTCCACTGGCATGAAGACTTTACTCACCATCTGATAAAGGCAAAAGCTGGAACAGGGTTATATGCTAGCTTTTTTAATTGATTTGATCTTTTTTATTTTTTTACCCCTTTTCAGTGTGTGTGCTTATGTAAGTAAGCACGTGGCTATGTATACCTCACTTATTCTAATTTATCACTGTATTTCCAGGGCCTGATTATTAAAAAAAAAAAATAAAGTGTACAATTGTGTGTGGAAAAATTGTGCTCACAATTGCACATCTAATTGGAGGTAACATGATTCTGTGTGCAAAGTGGGAATTTGCATGTTTAAATTTTAAATGAGAAATGTTTAAATTTGTGTGTACAGTCGAGGTCCTCTGCTTGCAGAAATTACATGTGCAATTTGATGCCGTGGACCTAACACTTAGGAAAATCAGGTCCTAATTTCCTGTGTAGTGTCCTGAGAACTTTGAGGAAAGAACTTTACAAAACAATTGGTATTATTAATACCAAAACCAAATCCAAATCCCTAGATCTCAAACCTCCCAAATTCTGGGACATTCTAGGACACTGGGATTCTGGCATGAAGTCCTGAACCCATTTTTGTTTTTACTTGTGTATGTGCCTAATATGTAGACACAGACACAGGACTAGATTCTGCCACCCTTTCTCACGCTAAGTAGTACCTTACCCTGTGAATGATTCTATTGAAATCAATGGAATTGCCTGATAACTAAACTACTGCTCAGTAGATGAGTATGGGTATCAAAATGTGGTCCGTGCGTTTTCAAAAGTGCTCAGCACCTACAGCTCCCACTGAAGTCAATGAAAGTTGTGGATGCTCAGCACCTTTTAAAACTAGGCATGTCAATTGATCAGGCATGTAGGTAGATGATAGATGGACATGCATAAGATGAAGAAGACTATGAACAGTTCTATTTATCAGTTTCTTTCCACATACAAGCCTACAATTTGTCATAACAGATGGGACCAATGATCCATTCAATCCAGTATCTTGCCTCCAGCAGTGGTCTGTGCCTGGTGCTTAAGAGGAATGAGATAACCCACCCATATAGCCCCTGGACAACTGTGCAGTGATGAAGTTGGGCGGGGAATTCCATCACAGACTCGGTGGTGGTCCTCTCATGTCCTGAGGGGAAAAACACCTGGGACTGGCCCTCGGCTGGTGTAAATCATCATGTTCCATCGAAGTCAATGTAGTAATGTTGATTTACACCAGCCGAGGATTCATCCCTCTTTTAGTTTTTGGGGAGCATAAACTGCAGAACATCCTTGGTCTGTAATGCAGAATGAGGCCCTGCTCCTCACTCCGGCACATCCAGAGCAAACTTGTTTGTCTTGATGACTCATAACTAAACCCTTTGATCTCCACACAGTTGTGAAGGGAGGCGGGGACACGGCGACTCAGTTCTCTTGGATTAGGCAGACGGGCAAATGCTTTACATTTGTATTTTCTTGGCTGTTGCCTCAGACTTCTAAATTGGCTATTTCTTTGGAAGACAAGCTGGCCATTCAGTGGTTCAATTCCACGGCTCCATAGTGCTTTCACATGAAGGCATTTCCGGACCGCACATTTCATTCCCCAAGACACGTTTGAGCCCCAGCGTTGGGGATTTGCATCTGTAAAAAGGACAGCGAGAAGGAGACAGCCAAGCTAAGCTTTTGTAGCTGTCACTGGTGCTGTATTTGTTGACCCTCACTTGCGTAGCAATGCAGCCTGAGACAAAACAAAATCGCTTTCCTCTTGACAACCTGTCTCCTCCCCCTTGCTCCCCTTATTCTAGCCGGGAAATCAAAGCCATGCTTTCCCACTGTTCGCGATACAAATCCTAGATTAGATAACCACAACCAAAAACTATTTAACGGCGCTAGGGCTGGGGATGGATCAGCATCTGCTTTAATTAAAAATCTACTTCCATTGATTTTTTTTTTAAAGGAACACGTTTGAAAGATAATGAAGAAAATGATTCCCCCTGCCCCAGTTCATTGCATGGCATGTGTGTGTGGGCTCTTAGTTCCAAATAAGCCTTTGATCATTTGACTGCTGTCTAGGAAAATAAAATAATTGACTAGGTTTTGTCTTTTTGCAAACATGGGAATTGGGAGGAGGGCTGGACTTCTGGGTGACAAAGCACAATAGAAACGTTAGAAAAACGAGGGGAGGGCGAGAGAGAGGAGAAAATAAATACAAAATCACAGCTGGTGAAAAAAACAGACTATCGGTGCCCGCAGGCTGTAAGGACCAAGTGCACAGGCCTAAGCCTGGGAAAAAAATACCGTACAAGCGGCTCCCAGCCATACTGAATTCCCCTCCAAACATGTGTAACAATTACAAGCATTTTACCCTATTAAAATTGCACTAAAGCACATGCACAAACCCGCAAACTAGTATTCACCAGGAGCGTGCACGTCTCCTCTCCTCCTCCAGTGGTAGAATAATATACAGCACAATACAGAAAGAGAAGGATGGCCCAGTGGGCTCAAGTCCCTCCTCTGCCACAGGCTTCCTACGTGACCGTAGAAATGACTTGGATTCTCCGTGCCTCAGTTCCCCATCAGTGAAATGGAGATAACAGAACTGCCCTCTTCACAGGGGCATTGTGAGGTTCTCAGGTACTCTGATAACGGGGCCCTGATAAGTAGTTATGATTGATAGCGTGCGCTGGATATTCAGCTGGTGTCATTTGCTGTACATCGGGTGACTTAAATGGTGCTATGCTGATTTGCACCTGCTGAGGACCTGGCCCTCTAGATTGTAAGTAATTAAACTTCCAGACACCCTGAGAAGTATTGCAGATGGTGACACTGAGGCAAAGAAAATCACCTTTCCAGGGCATAGAGAACTAGGTCAGAACGAGACCCAGAGCCCAATTCAGAAACACACTTAACCATGTACTGAAATCTGACCATGTGCTTAAGACCTGATTGATATCAATAGGACTCATGAATGTGCTTGCATACTTTGCTAAGTAAAGATGGACTAAACATGTACTTCAGGGCTTTCCTGAATCAGAGATTAAATATTCACAAGGTTCAATCCACCGTATCACGTTTCCTCTGTCACCCACTATTCCATGAGAGAAAGACATCTATCGCCTCAGTTTCACCTTGTGCATGTCAGCGCAGGGTAATTTAATGGCAGCCAGGAGAGGTCAGGAAATGTGTCTCTCAAACGATGCTTTTAGTTAAACTTTGTGATTAGGTCCTGTTAAGCTCACGTAAACGGCAGCCCAAAGCCTCTCATCTTTGCTCAGGCACAACTCTCATCGATCTTGACAGAAGTTTTGCCTGGGGTAAAAGGGAGGTGCCTCTTCACAGCTCAGCTCCTTTCTCTATCATGAAACAAACCCAACACCTCACGCGTGAACACTCACAAGCCTTTGGTGAAGCTTGGATCCAGATCCGAATCCAAACTTTGCAGCTCAGAAAAGCCTTCTTCTAGAAAGGTGCAGACTTCACAGTTAGTGATATAAGCTGCAAACAAGGATGAACAAGGACATTCAAAATGTTGTTGTTTGTATCCTCGATATGTGTCCCAGAATAGCTTGTGCTCCAGGAATGGAGCTGGAGGTAGCCAAAGAGAGACAGCCACCTGTGGAAGAGGCTGACCACCTCTTATCCTCTAAGAAGATGGTCTCCCAGAGGTTATGAAGTCTTCCCAGCTGGCTATCTCTTCAGACAACCCCCCCTTTGCTGCTAGCTATGCCTTGGGTATGGAATATTGGAGCATGGGCTGTCCTGGGTGGCATCTATTCACTCATGTCAGCTGCACATTGACCTATATACGTACATATGGTTTTATATCAGAATTCCCAATAGCTCATGGTTTAAGGGTGAAATCCAATTTGGTAGTTTCAGGAAGAGTTTTGCTTTGAGTTTAGAGGGTCAATTAAAAAACCCAGTTCCAAGCTAATCTTGTTAACCCCTATCAGTGAAACTCTGTGAAAATTGTTTCATGATCCCTGTCAAACCAAATCTGGCATTCCCACCACTTGATCACTTTTTGCAATAGTTCAGTCAGTGCATTCTGTTCTATTCTATAATTGGTTCTTATACCACACTCACCATTGTTGTATCACAGTACCTTCCAGTAGTGCATTGAGTGATGTGACTAGTATCTTCAGATGAGTAAATAGTGTCTGCCTCTGTACAGTTAGCATTCTGAAGAGGAAAAGAAGTTGCAAAACCAGAGACAAATCAACACAATGTTGTGGCTTTCAAGAAAAAGTGTTTTCATTCTCTCCAACAAATTACCTTTTTTCATTAAAAAACTAATTTTTGCAATGAAAAAGCAGCCAAGCTCCTTGAGATGAATTAATGAAAATTCACAGTATTTGAATAAGGGTTGGAATCTGAGGTGTGCTGTTTCCTAGGACACCATGAGGTTTGATGTTATCCACTACAGCTTGTTAAAAATAATCAGAATGGCTTGAAAATGTTTTACTGGCTTTTTTGAAATTTTGAAAAATGTCAACAGCTCTGGGGTAAACTTTTCAAAAGTGCTTAAGTGACCTAAGCACCTGTGACCCACTTTCATAAGTCACTCTGATGCTTAGATACCTAAGTCCAGTGGGTCTGAGGCTCCTAAATTACTTAAGTACTTTTGAAAGTTTTATCTTTAACTCTCCACTATTTACACCTCTTCCCTTCTGTATAATTTCCTTCTAAATAAGGCTGCACTTTCTGGATAGCCGTATGAAGGAGGTGCGTTCAGTTCCCACATATATGCCTGGAATCCTTCTCACCAGTTGGACAGTGCTTTGGAAGAGGTGATGCAATTGATCGGGGGTAGACTTGAGATCTGGAAGCAGCTGCTGCACCTGGCTGAGCAGAAACAGGGATAGTTGTTGTTGGGTGTTTTTTTAAATGGGGGGCAGATGTTGAGAAACAGCCAGAAAGAACACCTCCCTCTTCTGTGGTGTCTATAAATCACTCCTATCTGGCATTGGTTAGGCCAGGGATGAACTCTGCCTTCTGCATTTCTGCCAAATTTTGTTCATTTTGTTGTTTTGTGCTCCTAATCCACTCCCATTGGATTTGTTTGTTTCATGCACCTGTTGCATCCTGTAATGTGCATTGTGAGTTCTCTGGGGCAGTGACTGTCTACACAGTGCCCTGATCCTTCATTGGGGTCAGTATCTGCTACTACTGTAGAAATCATATGAATATTGAGGTCTAATCTAAAGCTCACTGAAGGCAGTTGGATCTCTTTCATGGACTCCAGGGGCTTTGGAACAGGCTTTCAGGGAACAACCAGCCACATTTGTGATCTCCACAGAAGTCTTAGGTCTATTCTTAGATGTGATGTCATAGGTGGAACCCCCGAGAAGTTGTATTTGCTGGTGGACAGAGCAGCATTTTGTCCCAGCTCATATTTGCAAATTCTTCTGAAGGCATCTTTTTTAAAAGGTAAATTTACACAAAGCCAAAGCTGGTAGTTGGGGAGAGATTGAGGAGACAGCTTGTTTAAAGAAGCAATTTGGACATAAGTATTGATAGAAAATGAATGTATACCTTCAGTGATGGAAACAACAGTATTTATGTGTTAAATTTATTTCCTACTACTGAATGGATGGGTGCTATCAGTTTGAATCTGCTCAGGTCAATAGTAACCAATGGCAATTTAGCAGCCTATGTCAAATGTATTAGTGAGCATAGTCCATTTCCTATTGGCTACGTGTCAACATCACAAATACCCACTGACCATGAAGCTAACGGTCTGCACTCAGAAAGACTGAGTTTACCTGCCACGTCCATCCTATGTGGCACATTGACAAAGGGTAGCATTGAGGATTCTTATGTTGCTGCTCCCAGTGCCGTTATCTGTTCTGTGGGTTAATAGAGGACTTTGGTCTTCAGGATTGTCGATCTAGATGTTTTCAAGAGCTCCAGTCTCTGAAGGGACACCAAGATATATGACAGGGATGAAGCAGAGAGGGGAAAAAAGGCATCTTTACTTGTGAGATATTAAAACCTTTAGTTTCCCAATTCAAAATCCCCAGCAATACCTTTGGAACATTTTGTGACTCATCGCAAGAATTTTGCCATCAAAATAATTTATTCTCTCACTCCTGCCATGGGGGCTTCTCGTTAACTAATAACATGAAAGCGGCCAAAGTTTAGTTTAGGAACCAGAGTGAGGAAATCCGTCCTTTGTGATGCTGCCTCTCTACTGGTTCATTACCTCCCCTTTGTAGCCGGCTAGCACATCCATGCGTGAGCGCACGTGTGTGCCATCTGTGTTAATACATATGTATGTGTATTTTTACATATCAGTTCTATAGGGCTCAGCAACATCAAAAGGAACCTGGATAATCAGAGCAGAAGATAGAAAAGATCAAACAGAATATCTTTTAAACAGATCTGAGAAGCTCAATTTTCATCCTATGTTACTGCAGGAGCTTTTCCTTCTGCCCCCCCCCTTAACTTCCATGAGTTTCTTTGATCTGTTTTGATGTCTTTTTCAGCTCCTCTTTCAAAAATAATTCTTTTAAAATCTTTTTTTCCCCTTTCCTTTCCCCCAAAGTCATGAAGGCTTCCATGGGTAAGAAACTCTCTGTATGCAATACCTCAGCCCCCTCCCCCAATATTGTCATACTCCCTGTTCAGCTGAGAACCTCTGACTTCAGAGGAGATGGATGAAATGAAAAGGGCACCGAAAGTAATGTTATTGCCTTCATATCCGGGATTTTCCTCCTCGTCACTGTGAAGTCCTCTTCAGCATTTGTACGGAGCTTTATTTGAGGTGATCGTTCTTCCATCAGCCATTGAACTATTTGTTCAATAGACACAAATAGACACAGGACAGGTTTGATTTTAAACCTTAGTTGCCTTTTCTCATTGATCACAAGGTGGGAGTCAGCGTCGGGGGACCCTGGTTTCTAATCATGTGTCTGCTGCTGCCTCACCAAGTCCCCTAACCTCTTTGAGTCTCCATTTCTCACTTTTTACATCTGGTAAATTTACAGTCTTGGGTGACATTCAGAGGGCCCCTTAGAACACTCTGTGCACTGTTTGCACCACTCTCTGAGTCCTGAGGCCTTCAAATACCTTCTGTACTGTAGGAAGGAAGGGTTCTTCTTTTTACGGGGAATCAGTGTAACTCAAGGCAAGTCCACCTCTAAGGCAGGAGAGCTTGGGCCAGAACTGTGAAGGCTCCAGTCCTTCTATACCCCATGTTAAGGCTCTAAATAGAATTAAGTTGTGGGTGTGGCCTTGTGCATCAGGGCTGAATTTCATCTGGTGTGGAAATGGGTTTTCGTCACACATTTGTTCTCCTCGGGCTGGGAAACAGCCGTTCTGACAGCACACTGGCCCTTCCCGCTGACCCTTCCGGGGTTTTAAGAGGATTCAGGGTTGTGGGTGGAATGGTGCCCATTAGCCCATGCTGACTCAACTCCAGAACCAATCTCCTCTACTCGAGATGCCAGCAGTCATTGCAGTCACCCTCTGCAGTCCCAGCTATGCCACCCCATCCCCTCACTCTTCTTCCCCGGCCTTAGTCCATCCATGACACTTGGTTATAGAAGGGAGAGTGAACTGATATTTATGCTCCTTTCCCCCATCAAAACCAGTTTTAAAGAGACACAACTATATGGATGGCAGCAGGTCGGATTCCACTTGGAAGAACCAAAGTCTGTAAATCCCTCTCCTCCCCCATTCTCTCCTCCCAGATCTCCCGGTTGCGAACTGTGATTTAAACCTGCTTTTACTATCATCATCATAAATGGCAGCGGGCTTGCAAGAGCCTCTCTGCCTGCAAAAAGCAGGTCTGCAGCACCACAAGGCACATTCTCTGCAGTATACAGCAGCTGCAAGAGAAAGCTAAACAAAATCAATTGGGCAAAATTAGGTTGAATTTATGTGGTGGTTTGTTAGAGGGCATGACAGTCAGCTGGGGACTGAATAGAGGATACCAGAATCATTTTCCTCTGGACCTCGAGTGGGCTCCAGGCATGGTCTGATGGACTGCAAGGCTCTTGTTACCTCCATTAAGCTCCCTCCGCACTTCTCCATCTTCCCCTCTCCAAACCAGTAGCGCCTTAGCAACTTTAGCTCTGGCCCTGTGTTCCCAATTAATATGATTTCAGCCTCCCTGAGTATTCTCGGAGCTGAGATAAAATGTGGGAAGTGTAAATACTGTATACACAGACACACAGTACTCACGAGAGTGGCTAGTCTTTGACGCCATGGTTCTAGCAGCATGTCAGTGAGTCTGTAGGTAATAAAGAGGAAAAAAACTGAGCTATTAAAGCACAAGATTTTCACAAAACTGAAACTGCCCTGCAGATTGCAAATCTATTTTCAGTCATTCCAACGCCAACTAAAACACTACTAATAATAATTGCAGTTCTCAGGCTTTTCAAGTAATTTTTCATCCAGCAGCCTCCTACGAAGTACAAAGCCATCTCACGCCTGTCAGCCCAGCTGGGCTGTGCTCAGTCCGAGACACAGGGTGCCGGAAATTTAATCCTGAATTTCCCAAATCTAATCGAAATGGCACAAGCCATGATTAATAATTCACCACTTTATTACTGATCCGATGCCTTGGACTATCACAGCGCCTGAATAATTGATTCGTCAAGAGGGGCGATATATCCTTTCCTAAAGTGGGGAAAGTTTGACCGGAGAGTTGCCAAGTAAAGCTGTCTAAATGCTTTTAAATAGTTTGAGCCTACATCTCTGGCATTCAGTCCGTTTCTGAGGATAATCCAGGAAGAGGGAGCCAGAGAAGTTTTATACCCACTCACCACAGTACATGTTGAATAAGGATAGGAACGTACCTAGAGAGAAAGCTTTATATTTAAACACTGCCGCACATGTAGTATAGTTACTGAAATGTACATCAAAAGAAAAATTTATACTTAACGCCTGCTTTACTAATAGAAGAGAGAGGGAAGGAAAGGCAAAAAACAAAGAGAATAAACAGAAAGAGACACAGCAAAAGAAAGTTGTCTATCCTAGAATCATAGAATATCAGGGGTGGAAGGGACCTCAGTAGGTCATCTAGTCCAACCCCCTGCTCAAAGCAGGACCAGCACCAGCTAAATCATACCAGCCAGGGCTTTGTCAAGCCGGACCTTAAAAACCTCTAAGGATGGAGAATCCATCACCTCCCTAGGTAACCCATTCCAGTGCTTCACCACCCTCGTAGTGAAACAGTGTTTCCTAATATCCAACCTAGACCTCCCCCCTGCAACCCCCACTCCTACCACAAGAGTATGGATATGTGTTGATGTAGGGTCCAGTCAAACTACTGCTAAAGTTAACTGAAAACATTTGATTGATACTAACAGGAGTTGGCTCCCCTCCAATCCCACAAGGTACAAATAATTCCCATTGACTTCAGTGGGGCATGTCTATACATCAAGCTGGAGGCATAATTCCAGCTTGAAGAGACATACCCACACTCCCTCTGCTCAAACTAGCATGCTAAAAATAGAGCGTAGTTGTAGTGATGCAAGCACTGGGAGGGGCTAGTCACTCAATTACAATCCTGTCTGAGACGTTGGATACATAGTCAAGAGGATAGCCTCGCCCACTGCTCACATCATTGCAGCCACACTCTATTTTTAGCATGCCAGCTGGCTCAAGCACAGCTGGCGTGGGTATGTCTGCTCAAGCTGGAATTCACACCTCCAGCTCAAAGTGTAGACATACCCTGAGAGATCCTGTCAGAGGGGGAAGAGTTGGGCTCTGTGGCTTTTATTCCAAGGGAGCCATGGAAATGCTTTTTTCTGGCTTTGACTCATGAGAATCCGTGCTTCCCTGAGTCTTACTTAAGAGTTTGGAAAATCAAAGCAAAACGCTAAGTTTTGCCTTGTCTCAGGCTACAAAATAGACACGAGTCTGTTCTGCAAAGCTCAGGTCCCAATCCTAAAGTCCCCAAAGTTCGGAGGAATGTTTGGATGAGAGGTGGGCAGTTCAAACCATTGTGGAGTCCATGGAACCAGATCCAAACCTTAGAGTTTAAGGTCAGAAGGAACCATCAGCTCATCTAGTCTAACTTTCTGTATATCACAGGCCACTAAATCCTACACCTGGAAGGTGTTTGGATCCAGGTTTCAGGCTGGAACTCTCTCTAGGACAAGAAGCAATGGGCTTAAATTGCAGCAAGGGCGGTTTAGGTTGGACGTTAGGAAAAACTTCCCAAATGCCAGGGTGGTTAAGTGCTGGAATAAATTGCCTCAGGAGGTTGTGGAATCTCCATGATTGGAGATTTTTAAGAGCAGATTAGACAAACATCTGTCAGGGATGGTCTAGATAATACTTAGTCCGGCCATGAATGCAGGGGACTGGACTAGAAGACCCTTCAAGGTCCCTTCCAGTCCTACACTTCGATTGTATGAAAAATCTTCCTAGTTTTGCATGATTTTCAACCAGAACCATAATTCTCCTTTGTGTGTCATTTCATCTCTCTATGCTTTACTTCCTCTATCTGTAAAACAGGAGATCATGAGACCTACCACTGTAAAGCACTTTCAGACTTCTGGATGAAAAGCACTAAAGAGGTGCCAAGAACGATAAATATTATCATCATCTGAATGTGGGGATGGATTTATGATAGTCCCACACAAGTACATTTTTGCAGCATCAATGGAAGCTTAGCCATGTCATTTTAATGGAAACCATGGCACTAATAGCACAAGCAATGCTTTGAACATTATACAGGAGGGCTAACATTTCTTAAATCCTTTAACTTCTGCCAAATGTGCAATATGGACACAGGCTCACCAGCAACCAGCGTAGTTCCTGTAGAGTTCTGAAAAGTTTCATGGGACATGGAAACGGCTTCTGCAGATTTTACACATCCAACACCTGGAATTTGGCAGGGAAAGACCACACCTTGAGGCTACCCAGAAACCATGCTTTTTTCACTAATGTCCAGTTTATTTAAATATGATTGACTGTACCCATACGATAGCAGCAAAGCAGTTAAGGGGTTAACATAATTGGAGTGGTTTTATTTATTTATTTACTTTCCTTTGGGTGGTTAAATAGAAAGCAGGCCTTACTGCCTTATTACTATCATTGTGCTGAGATATTACATTAAAGGAGTTCAGGGTTTCAAATTGAATGTCAAATATAATATCGTACTGGAAGCTTGAAGTGTGCAGCTGAGCTGCTCAGCTCCGGAGGGTTCAGGCAGTTAATGTGACTGTCCAATAGCATGCAATCCAAGCGATCTCCAATTCAGCTCAGTGAGTTTTCTTCGGATGCTCGCTGAAACTTACGAGGCGGGAAAGAGAAGAACTGATGGCTGTCAGGCAGCTGAGGACGTAGGAAAAGGGAGTTCAGTGTAACAAATTGATTGTAGAGAAATTGATCGGAGCAGTCTATCGCTTCAGCTTTAGCAGCCAATCATAACTAATCAACCCTTTGTCACTTCAGACTGCAGCAAGCATTGCTGTGGGGTGGGGGAAGAGAGAGAATATCTTTCATTTTCTTTGTTGGAAAAGAGCCATGGGAGTTGCCTTTGGAGTAGATAAGACATGATCACGATTTACCTTGAATTCTTCATTATTTTCCTCTTCTGGCCTGATGGCCTGATTTTTTCCCCTCAGTAAACACCTAACAGAGTATCTCTGATGAAAGGGAAGGTCCCTGACTCAATTACTTCCAAAGGATGCTACAGGGTAGGACCAAATTTCAGTGTGTTTTTCACTTCATAGAATATCAGGGTTGGAAGGGACCTCAGGAGATCATCTAGTCCAACCCCCTGCTCAAAGCAGGACTAATCCCCAGACAGATTTTTGTCCCAGATCCCTAAATGGCCCCCTCATGGCTTGAACTCACAACCATGGATTTAGCAGGCCAATGCTCAAACCACTGAGCTATCCCTTGAAAGAGCATATGAGTGATCTCCAGATGAGACCAGTTTGGCCCAGTGTAAAGAGTTGTTATAACAAGGCACTCAAGAGTTAACCCTTCATTCTTCTGATTTTTCTAAGGTTCTGGGTGGGGGAAAACTAGGTGATATTCAGCTCCCATAACTCCATTGACTTCAGCAGAGTTGTGCCCATTTTTATCAAAGTCGAATTTGTGCTCAGCTCTCCAGCAAGACGCAAACACAATCATGCCTCAAATGGCAGGATAGGGTTGTCAACTTGACCCATGCTGTTGTTCACCACAAATCCTGCTCTCAGGTTGCCCTTGAATTGTGGATCACAGGTTCAGAACATGTCTGCTCCTCTTGTGGCCAGTGGGGTGAAACGGGAGTCACATGTTCTCAGATCTCTCAAGTACCTTAGCTTATGTGATAAATCTTCTGCTGGCTTACCAGGAGGTCCCCAGTCCAAGTCTCAGCTGAGGCTAATGTGGAAGACATATGCTGAAAAGTGAGTCCAGTCGCCAGTTGGGGTTGAGGTCTAAAGAGATTTCCCGTGTCTGGCCACCGGCTGGCAAACAGAACATCACAGATATCTTCCAATTCACCAGCTCACTCATGGTACGCCTCCTCCTCAAGGCCACAGTTCAGCAGATCATTTGAGTGCATACTGAGGTACAGCAAAGCACTTACGCATGTTGTTAAGTCACATGCACTTAAGCGCTTCACTGTATGGGTATGGACTGCCAAATCAGGCCCATGCTGGGACAAATGACAATGGAATCACTGAAAGAGAATCCTGGAATTCAAAGAGGTGTTTTGCCTGTGTAAGTAAGACAGGAGTGTGTTCAAAGCAGGTGGATACAAAATACAACCCAGTGATATAGTTAAACAATTTCCAGTGGGCAGCTCATTGAGTGTGACAGGGATGCCATGGAACAGCTCCAGAAATACATCTTTTGTTCTTCTGCCTCAACCACGTCCTTGCAGGTCAATGAAGGAAGGTGGCAACTTTAGCTGATGCTGTGTTTGCTTACTGTGCTGCATGTTATGCTGGAAACAAATTAAAAACAAAAAAAAAACAACCCAGTAGGGTTAAGTTTGCATTTTATAGCCCTGCTGGGAAATAACATGGCAGGAGCAGCTCACTCATCTACAGCTGCATTATATTTCGTGACAAACTATGGTGCGTTCAGAACATCCATCAATCATAGAGATAATTTTCCATCTCATCAATTATGCAAATTAAACCACAAAAACTATGTTCAAATCACGGTAAGGCCCTGACATAAACCCAGGAAAGCGAGGCAACTCAGAGATCAGTTTGAAATCTCATCCTCTCGCCCTGCGCCCTGGTATGCATTGGTATTGCAGTAGATATGGTATGCATGGGCCACCGTGATCAATCTGTGTTCACTTTCCTGCACCCACACCAGTCTTCAGCAAAATTGCACACAAAGCTAACTGCATGCACAGCAGCATGGGGAACACAACTGAAGATGTTCTGCTCCAAAACCTCCACCAACTGAAAATTCTCCATTCACTGCCAATAGTAGCGTTAGGTCTTTTATCTCTTTTGTAGGCCAGAGATTAATATAACTGCAAACATTTTGGCAGGTGCATAGCAGAAGACAGAGTCCAGCTTATACAAAGGTCAGCTAATACTTCTAGCTCCCTCTCTCTAATGACCAGTGGACAGTCTCATTCTTTCAGAAAGTCGTCTACAACAGCTGGGCACAATGGTGTGAATTAAATGGTTCAGAACACAGAGGTCAAGATGACAGGAAGGTCTCTGGGCAAGATTAGGAATTTCAGGATTTTGGATCACTTTTGCTATCAAAGCCATTGGCTTCTAGCCATTAATATATAGTCATGGTAAAACCCATTCAAGTTATAATCCATTTGGCTTCAGATTATAAACCAATCACTGATTGATGGGGTTAGCACGAAACTTCTCCATATACATAAGCATCACCTTCCGGTTTCTCACACCTTCCTCTGAAGTATCTGGTCTGTTACACTATCTATCTGACAGTGACAGGATATTGGACTAGCAGGAGCAGGAACCTGATCCAATATGGCAAATCCTATTTTTGTATACAATTTTGTTCAGTGATACTTGAGTACTCCAGTATTTGCAGGAATTTGCCAATTCAATCACTGCCAGAATGCAGTCACTTCAACCAGCAAGTACAGTTTTTCACAGCAAGAATTAGCAAAATAAAATCAGCAGAGGCTGAAATTTCACCCAGTGAAAAAGGAAGTTTATTGACAGAAAGAAACAAATATTTTCTGTTAGCCAGTGGAATAGGCAGCTTTTCACTTGAGATACAGGATTTCAAGAGAACAATTTTCCCTTTGCTAAAATCTAGCTAGCTAGCTAGATAGATAGATCGTGTAACAGACCCAAACCAGTGGGGTATAGGAGTCTGGTAGAGGGCAAATATACTGGTCACTGGATGAGTAGTTTTCTGTTCCCTGAGTGACCAGAGCAGGGGCTGCACTAGAGTAATCAGGAACCTGCTAGAACCAATTAAGGCAGACAGGATAATTAGAACACCTGCAGCCAATCAAGGCAGGCTAATCAGGGCACCTGGGTTTAAAAAGGAGCTCACTCCAGTCAGGCAGGGGGGAGCCAGAGGAGAGGAAGTGCGTGTGAGGAGCTTGGAGCAAGAGGCACAAGGAGCTGAGAGTGAGAGGCTGTGCTGCTGGAGGACTAAGGAGTACAAGCGTTATCAAACACCAGGAGAAAGGTCCTGTGGTGAGGAGAAAGAAGGTGTTTGGAAGGGGGAAGTAGCCCTGGGAGTTGTAGCTGTCATGCAGCTGTTACAGGAGGCACTATAGACAGCTGCAATCCACAGGGCCCTGGGCTGGAACCTGGAGCAGAGGACGGGCCTGGGTTCCCCCCAAACCTCCCAACTCCTGATCAGACACAGGAGGAGTTGACCCAGACTGTGGGGAAGATCACTGAGGTGAGCAAATCTGCCAATAAGTGCAGGACCCACCAAGGTAGAGGAGGAACTTTGTCACAATAGATAGATAGCTGTCATTGTAGAATTTAGGCACCATGTAACAGGAAGAATATATATAGAGAGAGATATCCCTAAAGATTGTTTACACACAGCCCCACACCACAAAACTGACTTTCATCTGATTTACTACTAGTGGCACTGTTTCTCTACTGCTTTGATCACAAGTGGGTTGATTGTTCTTCCTGTCAGTTTGGTGGTCAAGCCTAAAAGTCTGTACATGACCACAGGCTGTAAAGTGTAAGAGAAGAACCATGGTGCATTGAAATGTGTCAATGAAGAAGTATTCTGGAGATAATTGACCAGTGCATTTATGTATTGCAATCGCTATCACAGTAGCTGCATCACAGTGTGGTCACAGCAAACCCCTACAAATAAAGAAAAATTAATTGTATAAATAAATCAAGTATATTAACTCAGTGTGAGGATGGCAAGCGCCGAGATAGCCAGTGTAACATACTAGTGAAAATGACAGGACATTCTGTAGTCAGTGTAAGGTGCTAATGAAGTTAACAAAAACTGTTTATTCCATACAATGAGTGAACATCATATGGAAATATGGGAAGTTTGAGCCACGTCCTACTCACCTTACCCATGCCACTTAACTAGGACTGCTTCTGCCAGGCAAGCCAGGCTGGACCCAAAATAGATAGATTCCTCTACATACTAACATATTAGATAAATTATAGCGAGCTTTAAAAACAGAATTAATCTATCCTGTAGCCGTCTATTAGAGTTGATTGAATAATGTGAATCAAACCCACAATGCAATGGTTTTGATACATGAATCACTTACAAAGCAGTCCCATTAACTGCAAATGCATCCTGTGTCCATGAGCATTTGCAGAGTAGGTCAAGTGAACTTTATTTTCCCTTCACTAAATCCTTGGCTCTTTGCAAACTTTCCATCTTAGCCATTGAGTGACTATTAGTTGTGGTGTGTGATTGGCCACATGGTACTGTTTTTGCTCCCTGGTGCAGGATCCGTTCTTTTTAACAGGAGACTATCGAATGGTGAATGATGCATATTCCAATATATATTCTTGAAATTTGCAGGGGGGATTTGTTAATATTTCCACCCAAACCATGTGGGAATCCCAGTATGCTCAAATAACAAATAGCACATGCCCTTGAATAACCCTTCGGTAATTCGATTGTGAATGTTATTTATATTATCTAAGTTCCTCAGAGCCCTACTCATGGACCACTGCTACACAAACATGGAACAAAAGACAGATCCTGCCCCAAAGAGCTTACAATCTAAGTACAAGCGACAGATACAGACAGGGAAGTACAAGGCAATCTACTAAATCACAGGAACTTGTACTATTGATGGGCAATGTTTTGCTGTTAATGGCCTCGAGAGTAGTCCTTGTCACATACACAACAGAGTAGCATGCAGTCAAAGTTCTGCGTGACATTCAACAGTCAAGGCTTTGATCATCCCTTAGGGTATGTGTATATTTATGGGAGGGTGCAGAGTACAGACATTGCACACTCAGTAAGCATGGATAAAAATAACAGTGTACATAGCAAATAGAGTAGAGTAAAGTTCCCTGCACCTCTGACCCCTAGGTTATATACCCTACACAGGCTCTCTGCACACCCAAGCCATGCCTCCCATGTCTACACCGTTACTTTTAACAGTGTAGTGTCCCGCTGCCTCCCCGCTGCTGGAGCCTTTCCCCACCACCCACCGGAAAAACTCCAGTAGCATGGAAAGGCTCTGGCAGGAAGAGGCGGTGTGGAAAGGGTCCGGAGCCTTTCCCCTCTGCTCCCTGTCAGCGGAGCCTTTCGCCATTGCCTTCCCCCTACCAGACCCTTTCCCCTCTCTGCCACGTGACAAGCGTGGATGCAGCCTGCCATTCATCGCGGTGTGTAGCAACGTGGGTAGCGCCAGTACTCGACACATCGCTGTAAGGGTCCACGTAGCCTTAGCTGGGTATGTACGTGGGGAGGCGGGAACAAGGAGCCTTCCTGCTCCTGGTGCGGCCTTCACAGAGCCAGTCGCAATTGCAGACCTTGTACAGCATCCCCGAGGAGGAGGAGGAAGGACTGTGGTCCAGGTCTTCCCATTGGGCCAGCGTGCTGCAGCATCCTAGAGGGAGTCTATGAGGACTACAGTCCTTCCCTGATCTACCCTCTGGGGTGAGGTAGCTACTCATCACCTCACAAGGTGTGTGACAAGCAATTGGCTCCAACTGGGGAGAGGCTAAGGTTCAAATTGTCATCAAAGTGTCTCTCCCCTACAAGTGACGCCTTCAAGTCAGGAACAGGGTGGGAAGCTGGGGAGCGTCCACTGCTGCTGATGGTGTCTTACTCTAGCATTTTCCTTCAGTCCAGCACCATTCAGCAGGGTCCTGCGCTCCGTTTGGTGTCAGCAGTGAAGACTCCCTTCAGTCTGAAGAGCAAGAGGTAGTTTAAAGAAAAACATCTCGTCATGACCTCTTGTGCTCATCTAAGCTCCCATCAGTAAGGCATTTCATCCTCAATCAGTGGCCCATCATCTCAATAGTTGTGATGACTGTCTACCCAACAGAAATATTGTCTAGACCCAAAAGGTGCCAAGATTTGAACAGGAAGGAGTCAGACAGAACATGGCATTCAATGAAAACGGCCAACCCAGAATGATTTGCTAGGGCTGTATTCGCATTTCATGGCTGTTAGGCTGGCCCATGCATATCACACTGGGCTCTTCATTTTCAGAGCGGGACCAAATGTCTTTGAAAAAAGTATTCCTCTGTTCCCGCTATTCCTTCTCCCCTCCCATTTTCTTCTGTCCTCAGGAGAGTTTTTCTCTCAGACCCATGTGGACTCTGGTGTCCTGAACTACTTGTATGTCAAGAGTGCTTAGCAGAACATGTGCGTGGAGAGAGAACAGACGATGAGAGATGAAATTTGTTGTGCAGATCGGAGGAGATTTTTACCATCTGAAAGATGCTGCATTAATAGCATGGGAATAGACAACACTCAATGCTTGCATTAGCAAAGTCCTGCTTCTCCCTTTCAATTTGTTCCCCCTTTGCCTTCCACTAACAGCAGTTTCACTGCTCCCCAGCAATGATGGGGCTCCTCGAGGTTTGGCCTGCTACATGGAAATGGCTGTTACATCTGCAGTGACTCTGCTGCTTATTTAATGTGTACATGCGGCTGTAGCAATCTGTTCTGTGTTGAGGGTTATGCCTCAGTCTGGACTGCAGGAAGCCTGTCTGCTGTTGAACTGGAAGAGGGACATTTGAGTTCCTCGCTTCTTTCCGCTTTTGATCCGCTGCTGTTGGTGGGCGCTGTACTGTGATTTGGGTTTGCACCCAGCTTACTGGGGACATCCAGGCATCAGGATCTGCATGGCAGCATGCACAGGTAACTTTTGTGTCAGGGAAATTGCTTATGTTCTTTACCTATAGCATTGCTCCCCCAGCACCTGTGGTTTGATCATTGGCTAGGCTCCCACTGACTTCAGTGGGCTTTGGGTCAGGCCTCAGATGCACAGCCTAAGCCCTGGCCAGGATCCCAGCTTTTGCATAGCCTCTGGGATGCGACAGCCCCACATGATGAGGTTAGAAAGATAGCTGCTTGTGAAGTGATTTTGGGTCAGCTCCGGCTAGTTTCCAGTTGACAAGGGTCCAAAACAAAAGAACTACCACTCATTGGCAGCTTTGCCTGCAGTCCCAATCCAGTGGCTACGGTGTGAATGGCCACACAGAAAGATGATGATCCTTCATGTTTGGAAGTGAACCAGATCAGTCGACCTGTCTGGCTAACTGTCCACCGAGGTTCATATATTTCCCCCCTCAGCATAGCACCCTGAGGCACATTGTTTGAGCAATGTGAGGACTTTCTCTCTGCCTCAGCAGAAAATGGCAGTCATCAGTCTCGTTCACGAGCAGTAACCTCAGATACGTACAAAAATTAAACAGGAAGGGAAGTTTGTTGCTGCATAAATATCCCAGAAATACTGGAGGACCAGTGAAGTTTAGCTAGTAGGCCATAAAAGGGACATTTACAGGCTTTCCATTCTCCCTCTTCATACGCCGCTTGGTACTTTCAACTGCTTGTTTTAATTAGGCAAAAGCTTTATTTGGGCTGTTTCCAGGCTGTGAAAATCCTGCCTGGAGTTCATTTAATGGAAGAGGCAGAATGGTTTCCACGGGACACATTGATTAAAAAGCATTAGTTCCCCCTTCCTTCCTTTTTCTCATACACATTCCTCCCATTTAAAAGTGATATTCTTCTTAATGACTTCTCCCCATAGATTCATAGATTTTAAGGTCAGAAGAATTCATTCGGATCATCTAGTCTCACCTGCTGAGGGACACAGGCCATAGAATCTCACCCAGTGAGTGCTGTGTCAAGCCGAATTCCTTGTGCTGGAGCTAGAGCATATCTTTTCTAAAGTCATCCAAAGTCATCCAAACATCTTTCCTAGGCATTGCAAAGGGTCAGATTACCCCTGGCTTTAAATCCACTGATGTCACTGGTCTGGTGGAATTTGCGAAACTGGCCAAAGCAGGTTTGGTAGAGGAACAGAAAAACCCAGCTGATGAAGCTGTGGTTAATGCACCAGACTTTGGATTCAGAGGTAGATGGGTTCCATCTTCTAGCTTTATAGGCCATTCTTAGTATTAACACTGCCACTGAGATAAACGTATTTCAGCCCGTTGCATCTGTCAGGTACCAATGATGCAGCCGTACAAGCTGGACTCCTGATGGGTAGATATAATATACTAAAGGATCAAGGCTAGCTTTTCTTGCTCCTCTTTCCAATATTAGATAAATAATTCTCCATCAAAAAGCCCAACGTGCTTCATTGATAGCAGCCAAATACATGGCTTCACATGCCTGAGTTATGTCTGAAGGGATGTAGGACAGCAGAGGGAATAAAGCTGTAGCCTTTCACAGAATCTCAGCTTCCCTGCTTTTCTAGATTCCCATAAATCTGCTTGTCTCTGTCTTAGTTTATTTAGAGATTATTGCCCTGATGACAAGTGCAGTTTGCTAGACCCAACTGCGTTAAATTCACCCCGCGGTTCTGCTCTATTGTCACCCTTTTTGCTTGACTTTATAGTACTCACTACAACGGCAGCAGATATGGCTCGAGAGTTCAGGGATTTTTAATCAATTTATGGCCCCGATGTTAAGATCTAAAATTCAGATGTATGCGGACGTAATCTACAGAAATGTAATTTGTCGAAAGTTCATTTCTAAGCCCTCTTGCGAGGCGCTCAAGGAGGAGATGAAGCAGCTGGTAGCAAGGCCTGTAGGAGGCTCAGATTAAAAGGAAAAGATGTAGATCTTATTTTGTTCTGGTTTACTTTTGAGGGTTGCTTTGCACACCGCTCCTTATACTGAGGTCAGTTGTAGCACTTGAATGTAAAAGTGGCAGTGGTTTCAAGTTTAACATTCCCCTGCAAGAGGCAACAGGCCATAGAACTGTTTAGTGTTCATTCATCTATATATTGGCGTGGTGAGGCCATACTTAGAAGACTATATTTCTGTCTGGGCATCTGAAAAAGATGGAAGCAACTCGGAGAAAAGCAGCAAACATAATCAAAGAGAAAGAGTAGGAAGGATGCAAAGACTTAAGTATTTATCACTTGAGCAAACAATGACTAATGCGGGCACATAAGTGTCCAAGTATTTCAAGGGTATATAAATCGAAAGTGTAACTTTATTAAGGGCCAAGCAGACTATAATGAGGAATCAGAAAGCAAAGGATACTTTAGGATAAGTATCAGGAAAGATGAGATATTTTTGATGATAGAATGATCCTTCAAATGATGTGGCAGAAACCCCATTGATTGTGTTCTCTGATTTAAAACTGGACTGGACAAAAACCCCAGCTAATTTCCTTTAAGAACAATCTTGTATTGCAGTTTCAGGTGGGACTAGTAATTCTAATGGGTTTTAGGAATGGATAGAGGGGGTGGACAGCAGGAATGATAACAGTGGTTTAGTTTGGACTTCACTGTATGCTCTGTTTTGCATGACACCAACAGCTTGTATTTAGTGACAATGTGATTTTTACTTAAGCCTTGCATAACACAGCCTAGCAGAGGAGGCAGCCTGCCATTGTCTGTTCTGTCCCCTGCACTCCAAAACCCCACCTTCCAAAAGGGAAGATAACCTGGGGTCTCTGCAGCTCCAGTGTGCCTCCTAACAGTAGCAGCTACTTCACACATACTGTGCTCTTATGAAACCACAGCTGATCTGAGCAAAGGCTGCTGGCATGGTTGGGTCATAGATTCATAGATTCTAGGACTGGAAGGGACCTCGAGTTATCGAGTCCAGTCCCCTGCCCCCATGGCAGGACCAAATACTGTCTAGACCATCCCCGATAGACATTTATCTAACCTACTCTTAAATATCTCCAGAGATGGAGATTCATCACTTGCCATGGAACAAATCAGTGTTTTGGAGCCGTGTTAAGGAAAAGAGAAAACACGCATGGCACCGATGAAGCAATAATGATAATTCACTTCCCCTAACACCGTTCGCTCAAGGATCTCAAAGCACTTGGCAAATATTAAAGCACCACAGTCTGACATTATACATACTGCACACTTGATGGGCTTTGATAATATGTGCTGCCAGGACTTGTCTTGTGTATTGCTTACCACGGATCCAATTGTTGTTGTTATTGCAATTGCAACTGCTCCCCCCGACCCATTATGCTAAGTTCTATACACCCAAAACAATAGTCCTCAATCCAAAGCCTTGCAAATAATTTATTATGGTGAGACAGGAAGCACAAAGTTGCGAGATGATTCTGATCAGCATGATAAGCAGCATACAAAATATGCTTTAATCAGACACAAGGTATTAAACTCTGTGCAAGAGTAACTGGGTGAAATCTACTGGCCTGTGATATAGAGGAAGTCAGACTAGATGATCTAATGGTCCCTTCTGGCCTTAAACTCTATGAATCTATGAAAAGCAGCAGTCACATCATATTAGCTGCCTAACCATTAGAGTGAGTGACTGAGTGAGTGTGTGTGTGTGTGTGTGACTCATTTCTATGTCCCCTCTCCTTAGTGGATGGTATTTTCTTTCCTTGAAGCCGTTACTGGATATTGTATCAATCCATATTATGTAGACATCATGAGAGAGGCATAACAAGAAGCAATGCCTTGAATCTTAACAAAGAATCATTTTGGTTAGACATTCGTTTAAAAAAAACCATCTTCATGGTAAGGCCAATTAGGCATAGGAATGACCTGTTTAAAGGGGTGGTTGAGGTGCTGTCGCTAGAGGTGTTTTCAAAGGACATTTTAAAAAGTACTTGTGGGAGAAGTATAAAGGAAAATCCTGCTTGCCATCCAGGTATTTTATAGATACACACACATATACATAATACATACACATGAACTATAGGATTATGTATAGCCCTAGAGATGTTTTCAGCCTCCTGTTGTTTGGCCATTTCAGAGATCTTTTATGCTGCATGAAAATTTACATTAATGAACTTTGCACTGAGTATACACTGCATTGTATAGGCCTTGTTTGACATGAGTCATTGGCCATGAGTGAGGTCTCATTCCTTGGGAGACAGGGATCAGCAGGCTGGAGACAGAATGTCTGTACTAGCTAAGCTAAGGGGGAACATCCAGGGAATAATTGACAATGGACAAGATAACAATAGGTAAGAGAAGCCTGGAGCGTAAGATGAGGTAACGAGTAAGTCATGGATGGACAGTACGTGCTGTACTGGGATTGGTTCTTACAAAGTGACAAAGCCAATCCCAAAACGTGTTATGTAATGTATAGTAAATGCAGTATAATATGTAAACGTATATAAAAGAAGAGATTTGCTATGTAAATGTGGCTGTGTGGTACACCCCATCCCCATCGCCTATGCTTGAGTCTGATCAACTCAGCATTGCTTTGCTTTATGCCAAACAAAGCAACCTGCGTGACGAGTTTGGACTTGAACTGAGTTCTTGGAGAATCAAGTGGAAGAGATCTCAAGGGAACCCCAACACATTCTTAGAGAGAGTTGTAGGGCCCAGTCCTTCAACCCTTGTTCACTTGAGTACTGCAACAGTCTCATTAAAATGAATAGTGAGCAAGGACTACTGGTGTGAGCGCATGAGTATATTGAAAGCCGAGACTATTATATTTCATTTCCTAGGGAAACTCTTTGCTGTACTAAATTCTGAGCAAGTTCTTCTTTCTGAAATAATTTCAAACAAACATCACTTCTCCATTCATCAGCTGCTGGGAGGCCATTGCTAACGGAAGGTTTGTCTTCCCCACAACTGGAAGATGTGATTGCAGCATGGGCTGGCAAATCCTCTCTAGCTTTAATCTAGCTAGCACAGCTGACAAGATGAAACAGATCTCAGCATGGGCTAAAAGAAATAAAGTACGTACCCAGGGTTTCAGCTGGGCTTGTACAGCCTGCACTGAAGCCCAGACTGCCGTGTCTTCATTGCTATTTTTTCACACCTCCAATTGCAGTGAAAGCCTGCAAGATATTGAGCTCTCTAGTCCCTGATCCATCCAAGCTCTTAAGCCCATGCTTAATTTTGAATGTGCGTTCTCCCATTGACTTCAAAGGAAAAGTAACCTTTTGTTTTATCAGGCCCTAATTCGTTAATCAAGATGTGGCTAAATGAAGATGTCAAGTCCAATTGTATCCTAAATCTTCTAACTTCTGGAATTTCCCCACTTGCTTCACACATATCAGTCCAGGAAGGAAGATATTTTTCATATCAAAATTGTTATTCCTAGGAGCCATCATTAAACCTCAGGCACTGTTACCTCTGGAGTTGTTGGCTAAGCCTAAAATAGATTGATTTGTCTATGGCTCGGTATTTGGGTCTTACTCCTATGACAAGATGGTTGGAGGAACAGGATAGATGGGTCCAAGTTACAGTGGTTGGGTATGGATATGAATTGCTTTTTGTCTTGCCCATCTTCAACAGACAGGAGAGGGAAATGTGCAATGGGACATTCATTTTGAAAGCAGGCAGGATTTTCAACAGCACTCAGCAATGCTGGCCTAACTCTGCTCTCATTGACGTTAACAAGAGTTTTACCATTGACTTCCAAGGGATCAGCGTCAGGGTTTTGAAAATCCCACTCAGTGATAGCATTGAAAGGACAGATCACAGAGAAGATGGAGATGGAGACAAACATTGGCCTATCTACCATTACCTCTCCCAAGCAAAATCCACCTCTTTCCCTGGAGAGTAGATGGACATTGCAGATGCTAATCCCCTTCCTAGTCATATTTCCCAGCAAGCCAGTCTCAGAATATAAGGGGAGTCTGAGGCCAGGAGCTGACAAGCTGTTTTACTTTGACTTTCTTGGAATAGGGGGAAAGAGCAAGCCAAAAATATCTGGATGATGGCCACTGGCACTCAGCTTTCTGCTCTCTCTCTCTCTCTCTCGCTCTCTCTCTCTCCCTTTTGGAATATAAAATTGATTCACACAAAAATAGCTGCCACTGGATGAGAGAAAAAGCCTGTATATGTTTTTGCTTTGCAAATGAGAGAGAGTGGAATTAGCAGGATCTGAATCTCCTTCCCCTGTTTGCAGGAACAAGGGGGGACATTTTATAGCCTGCACATTTTCTTTCCATACAGTTTTGATCAGTGAATTCAGAGTTAGTGGAAAGTGTTGGACTGACAGTCCCAGAGACAGAAGGCCTCTATTGAGCTACATCCTGGACAGTGGCAGTGCAAACTCCCCCATACTGCTGCCTGTCACCCTGACTTTGACAATCTCCTCTGGATAGGTAAATTTTCTGGCCATTCAGCCCTTGGCCTCTGCACTGTGAATGTCCATTATGATGATGGGTCTTTTGGGAATGTAGATTCATCTAAGAGCTGAATTCTTCTTGCAGAGGCATTTGCACAGCCCCACTGGACTGAAGTCAATGAGGTAGTGTATGTTTGTCATTATTCCCATTCCCTCTATCTCAGGCTACCTATGCACTGTCAGAGGAGGTCAGAGTAGACCCACGTTGTTCTCTGTGCTCTCCTGCATGGAGGTAGCTGGCAGGGTTTGGCACTGCCTTGTGCAGCTGTCACCTGCCTAATTAACTAGGTGACATTATGGAAAATGCATTTTTAAATAGCACAAAATTGGCTCTTTAAAAGAGCTTCGCTCCATGGAACATGTCAGCTGCACAGGTGTAAATCCAGAGGAACACTGCTGAGGTCAGTGGGGTTGCTGTGCATTTCCACTGGTGCACCTAAGCTCAGAATTTGGCTCTGAGGTGAAATATGAGAAGCTGTAGATGGGGTTTTAGTGTCTTTATAGCCTCATATATGAGCTTAGATACTCTGGCAACAGGTACCATAGATAGAAATGTGTAGGACAGATGGAGAGATTTCACTCTGTCTCTGTTACTCCATCTGTAAAACCTGGAGGAAGAAAATATTGCCCTTCCTCGCTGGGTGTTGTGAGGATAATTTACTTAATGTTTGTGACACACTCACACCTGTATCGATAGAGCCAACTGATTGCATAGACTGATACCTCAATATCATGGACAAAGATGACCATTGATTAGGGTATGACTACGCTGCAACTGGGAGGTGTGATTGCAGTACATGTAGACAGACTCAAACTGGCTTTGATCTAGCTAGATTAAAGCTGGCTTGAATAACAATAGCAGTGAAGCTATGGCAGAATGGAAGGCTGCACAGGCTAGCCCCTACCGTCCAGGACCCTGGGGATATATCCAAGCAGCTGCTAGCTCATTTATGTCTACATATGCTACAATTACTTCTCCCATTTACAGTGTAGACATACCGGTAGTGTTATTGTAATGGTTAGGACCTGATAGGATGTTTGCATCAAAATGTGACATTACAGTCTCAAGTTGCTGCAGCCTACCTCTCAGGTCCAAGAGACTATGGCTCAGAAGACACTGACCCTGTTTAGATCACACTCTGCTCCGTGCAGCCTCAACTCTTGTTTTTCCTTTTTCTTCCTCTCCAAATTCAGAAGACGAAAGCCACGCTAAGAAAACATCACAAAACTCCCCAAAGCTTTGCAACACCTTCAACAATTCACCTCCAATTAAATGCATCTTTCCAGCTTACAGTCTGCTGCTTCATTGGCAATTGCCCCACAGTTAAATAAACTAAAATTACTTCTCCTCTTCTTCTCCTGCCTGGCTCTGTAGAACATAGAGGTGCTTCACTGCTCTCACAATTTGCACCTACCTCTTTCTGCCAGAGACATATTTTCCCCAGAGATAGTATTTCAAATTTAAAGCTCTTAAATCCTGCTCAGTACTATCCCTCCTTCATTTCCTTGGTCAGCTGTGACATCAGACACCATAAAGGATGTCCTATCATAGAATCATAGAATATCAGGGTTGGAAGGCACCTCAGGAGGTCATCTAGTCCAACCCCCTGCTCCTATCAGGAGATGCTTAGCTGATCTGTCTTCTGTCATTCTAAACACCTATCTGCCTACTGAAATTGTTGGGATTTCTCTACATTTACTCTTCTTGGTTCTTCATAGATCTCCTGCAGTTCCTTATTAGATCTTCTTCTCCACACATCATTCTGCTTTACTGGCCCCAAAATTCATCATAGCACCTTTTTTGAAGGTATTTTGCTATCTGTCTTCTTTTCATTCCAGAGCTTCCCAAAGAGTTTCACAAAGCTAGTTCCCTGTTCTTATTCAGGCAAAACTCTGACTGACTGCAATGGGATTTTTGCCTGAGTTAAATCTTCTCCAAAATATGACCCTATGTATCTACAGAATTTATGTCATCCCATACTCAGAGGTGGTTTCTTCTGGGTTGAAATGCATCAGCAGTTTAAGTGAGCATGTCAATGCTACACATCAGGTCAAGGACCTGATATAATGTCCGCTGAAGTCAATGGAGATATTCCCATTGACTTCACTAGGCAATAGATTTATCCCTTGAACAGGAAGTGAAGAACATCGAAGTGGGAAAGTCTTTCCAACCAGACTAATGACATTCTTTTAGACTATGTTATGTTGGCTGACAATGCACCAACCCTGAAGACCAACCAGAAGGCCCTTGGTCATTCAGCCATCCATCTGCTTCCTTGTGGACTTACTCTTTCACATCGGGGGTCTTTCTTGAGTAGAGCTGGTAGAAAAGTTTCAAAATTTGGATGAAATTTTTCATCAGCATTTTGAATTTTAAAGAAAAAAAAGTGGTTGACGTTTTGGAGGAACGTTCACAAAAATGTTGACCCTTTTTTAACCAGCTATGTGCTTGGGCTGAGAAAAAAAACAGGCCCATGAAGAGTTAAATTTTATCCTCCCATCTTCCCATCCCACACACTCAGTTCAAGTCTCTCTGTGTACACAAGCAGTAGGTGGGAAAACAAATTTTATTGTTGTAAACCAGCATTAGACATAAGAAGAAGCTGCAAGAAAAAAAGGGGAGGGGTCCTGAATTAATCCTGTTTCCTGCTTCCCTTTGTTTTTTTCCAAATAATATCCTTTTAAAATGCTAGTGCAACAAGTTTCCTCTGCCGCCAGTGCTGATGGAAACAATGGCTTGACCCTAATGTGCAAATCAGCTTCTTCTGGAAGGAAAAGGGAATTTTTAAAAGGATATCTCCCTGCACAGTGTGTTCCCATGAGTCTCCTGGGATGGTTGCTTAATTGACATGTCTCTCTGTCTTCATGGGTCTGTATCAATTCAGAACATACTGTACTGAATAGTGTGTGTATAATATACACATCCACAGAGACTGAGAGAGGGGATGTGATGGGGCGGAGGGATAGACAGACAAGATTAAGTGAAATTCTTTTTTCTGTTCCTTTCTTTGCTATTCTAACCCATTCCACTCACAGACAAGAAGATACCCTACACCTTGTGCAGGTGTTGGCAGGGGTGTCTCTCCACTGGCTCCAATAAGAGATGACACATTTTCTGTCCTGTGCATGTTTTCTCAAGGGCCAATATGGCTACAAATGTTTTCTGCTGTCGCACTGACTCAAACTGTCACCCTGCTCGGCTCGGAAATGTAAATCATTTCAAACCCAAGAGCTGACTTGTCACTCTCCTGATATACTGGGGAGCAAATGACATGGACATCTGCATCCTTACCTGCTGCTGCCTCTGCCACCATTTGCTGGGCGGGGGAAGAGGGGGGCAAATAGAATATAGATCTTGTTTATAGTTCTCCTCCCCACCATTTTTTCATCCTGTGGCTTTGGCGCATCTGTAGAATCTCTGAACTCTGTGGTTACTGATCGCATTGAGCAAACTTCAAACAAAGCAAACTTCATCCAGATGTTCAGATGCTTTCGCTGAACTAGACACAGGCCCAAGCTGCAAAGTTTGGATGCGGCGCTCACCTCTTCTACAGTTCAGGGGAGGTTACATCCAGGATTTTGATGCTGTCCAGTGTGGACAGAGGGGCCAATCATGAAACTCAGATTTGGATTCACAGTTAGGTCATAGTTGGAGCCAAAATGCACAGAAAGCTAGAACCTCATGCTAATAAGGTGTCTAGCTGTGTCCTCCTTCCTTAGATGTTGCTCTTGCTGCTAGAAAAGTGTAACAGGTTGGCAAGTTCTTGTTAAAGCAGAGTTGAGATTGCCCCGATACTTCCCATCAGCTCATCTTTCTTTTCCCTCCACTTGTATATGGAACATTCCACAACTCTGCTGGACAAGATCGGTGATGGATAGGTGAGAATTATAGTACAAATGGAGGAACCAGGACTAAATTCCTCAGAAACAAATATAAGTGATAACTGGTAAGATGTCCCCCAAGCCATCAGGTATTCACCACCGCTGGGAAATGAGACTCGAAGGACTAGTGTGGTTTGCTCTCGTAGAGTATGCGTGACATTCCGAAGACATTTCCTGTTGAATTGACATGAAATTCTCTTCATGTGAAATGGAATATTGTGGCCATGGGTCCTAGCCAGCCTTAGGAATGGCAGATATCCAGTATGCCAACAACTATAGGGTGTATTTCTTGCTGAAAGTTGATTTGGAAATCAAGAAAATCTTAGGTCTAATTTTAGGTCTATGATGTGTATGGAAATACCAAATCCTGGCTTTTCCATGGCACAGTTTCACAAGCTCTGAGCCAGTCAGATCTCGTCAGCTTAAGCAATGTCAAGTCAGGCCAGGCCTGGAATGGGGGAGTTGCAGGGGAAAACCAGGTTGCTGCAGAAACCCGTGCTGGTGATTCATTAGTCACCTCTAGGCTACTCAGCTAGCGCTCTGGTGTGGAGTTAGGAGGCGATGTGCAGCTGGAGATGCTATCTCTCCGATGAGATGTAAAACAGAAGTCCTGACTCTGTGTGTGCATTAAAAAAATACCTTTACAGTTCTGCATCAGTCATTTGTTGTTTTTTTTTACAGTACTGGCTATAATCCAATTTGAGCCATTATGTTCTGTCAACCCAAGTTCCAGTTGGATACAGTATTTTTCTTCACATACTGTCCTAATCGTTGGTGCAGTGATACTGTGCACTGCCAACACTGTTGGTCTTGTTATACCCCTGAGGCAGCTGCACTTCAGAACATAACATAAGAATGGCCATACTGGGTCAGTCCAATGGTCCAGTGGCCTGTCTTCCAATGGTGGTCAGTGCCAGGTGCTTCAGAGGGAATGGCCAGAACCAGGCAATTATCGAATGCTCAGGGATTCCTCAGTATATAATGTGTACAAACAGCGAGTAAAGGATGTAAAGGTCTATGGGGACAATACCAGTGTATATTCATCATGATTAACGATCGCTCCCAATGGAACATTAACTTGGAATAGTTTGATTTCATACCGCTAAAACTTCCTCCCTCCTCTGCTTACAGCCAAGGCCCTATGTATAGTAGAACCTTTCCTTTTCTGTTGCGTAGGGTCCCCACACCAGCTGTGCACTGGGCAGCCCTGTTCCAAAGGGTCTCCCGGCATTTCCCCGTGGAGTTTGAGAGGCAGAACCGGGGATGTGTTGTGGCAGGTTCAAGCATCTTTCCTGACATCACCCCCTCAGCCATTTACCCCCCATAGAGCAAGGAGACACAATAGCACTAAGACACTACCACAGCCTCGATACCTGGTGCCCTGCAATCTAAACCAGCGTGAGGAGAGAGTGTGTCTTTCTCTCCCTATAGTGGCTGGTCCACAACAATTTTAGGAGGGCTGTAGGGGAAGTTGCGGAGGCTCACGCTGATACTAATATAGGTCCCAAGTTCAGACTCTATTATTGTCCCCAGCATGGGGTGATTTGCCCCAGCAGGCCTGGATTTGTACCTTCCCTGCCTCTGCAGAACCCCAGGTTTGTTGCAGAGAGTGGGAGTGGGACGTCCAATCCAGCATTCTGAGACATCAGCCAAAGAGTTACTTTAAATTGCAAAGCTCTTCCTCTCAAGCACCAAGCCACTGATGGGAAGATCTCGATGTTTATTCATCAGAATCACTGTAGATATTTTCTTCAGAGGGAGACTCAGGACTTTAAGCAAAAACCATCCATCATGACTGGGGAGAGTGTGGGGGAGCTCTTCACCTTCATGGATTTCCTCCTCCCCCCCCACCATCTCACCTTATTCACGTTTAAATGGATAGAAATTCATCTTTCTCTCTGAAGAGCCGGTTGGCTGCAAAGCTCTCCATGCTTAACCAAGCCGCTTGTGTTGGGAGCATTTTTCAGGCTCTCTGTCTCTCTCGTCCCCCAGGGCACCCGACTGACATCTCTTCTCATTTTTATGTTTGACTCCTCAAAAACCAGCCTAAACGAATGGGCCCTATTTGTAAAAGAAAAGCAACTTTTCTCAACGCCAAAACCGACTTCTCGCCAGGAGAGAAATGAATCCCTCACAAAACTTTCTTTCCCACCACTTTCTGTGGGAGCGCTGTATGGCAACTACTGTATTAGTGGGGATGTTTACACGGATGTATGGATAAATGGGCGTGGGTCGATAAGTGGGTGTGCGCAGCTTGTATTATGTTTAATAGCGCTTCCCTTTGCAGACTGGAAAGGAAGGGATGCAACTTGTAAAAGTGGTCCACTTTGAAGTGACATGGTGTGATATGCGTATTGCAAACACGTGTGTGTGACACCGCCCCCTACTGGAGGGGGAAAGAGCTGCTCAGCTGCATGTCTTAGAATCTAGTCTGCTAACAGGAGGTTCTGACCAGGAGCATGGGACAGAGTTGTATACAAGTGAGGTTTCTTCTTAGTTCCAGCTTTAATCACTTCAGCTTTAATCTCATATAACTACAGATCTTTCCTATTAAAAGAGAAATCCTCCATTACCAGATCTGACCTGTCTGCAGCAGTGTTCTGGGTTGCAGCAGAACTTGTCTGCAGCATTGTGCTGCATTGCTATCCTGGTCCCACCCTCATCTCAAGCACACACACACTTAGGCATCAGGGCTGGCAGTTTGCACTTAGCACCTATGTCATTCTGTAACTGACTGCTTCGCAGACTGACATCAATGGGTTAGGAGAGGGAGTCACTGCATCAAGGGAGAAAGCAACATGTGGCAGTGGTAAAGAATCACAGAAAGTATTCTCTTCTCACACTGAACAAGGAGTTTTATTAGTGTGCAGAAAACTGTGTGATTGTTAAAGCTGCTCTGTCTCGCTCTCTTTGCTTCACTCGGTTAGAACCTTCCCCAGGCAGCTTCCTGCTTTGCCGTTTTAAAGAGATCATAGGCATCTCCTCATGCATACAGCCAAGACACCTGATCTCTGTACCTTGTAGTAAATTCTCCAGGGCAGGGCTTGTCTCCAGCGCAATGGGCCCTGATTCTGGCCTTTGGGCGTTACAAGAAGAAGGAGTTCAATGATGGGAATATACATGAATCCCAACAAACTAATCAGCTATTTTGTCTGTTGTAATTCATTCTTCCCAATAGATAAGTGGGCAGGAGAGCTCAGAGGAGATAATCAACTGATTCTTCTTCATACATGGTGATGAGCATGGTATAAAAGGGATGGGTTGGTTTTCTCGTAGAATCGTTCTTTAAGAGGAATCAACTATTAACACTTCCTTAGTCCATACACCCCTCCCTCTGCATGTAACCATTCAGGGTAAGATTTTCAGAGGCACAAAGAGAAGCGGATCCTCGAACTCCTCTTTAGCTTTTATTAAAATACAATTGCTTTTGTTTCCTTCCTTTCAGTTTGACCGCTGAACCCTCAGCCTCCAAACCGCTGACCATCCCTTTGAATTGCAGGCGAATAGAAAATGAAGACAATCAGGGTGTTTTTTTTAAACCAGCTTTTACCCCGAGCAATCTGTGGCCTCGGGTTCTATGTGTTGCCACTGGACAATATTCAGAGGTAGCTTTTAGAGGTGGCTGGAACAGAGAAGTTTCAGTTTGCAGAGAGTCACGTGAACAAGTTTCGCTGACGTGTTTCTTCTTCAGTCTCCGATTCGCCTGTGCATCTGCTGGGTTGAGTTACTGAGGCTGAAGCGGTGACGTTCAGCAACAGTTGGCTTTTCTAGTTCATGACAGAGGGTTTCTAAATCAGTCATTCATTCATTTACCCAGGGTTGCATTGCTCCCGATGAGCTGTTTGCACACATCACCAGAACCAGACAAACCGATCTATTAGAATAAAATGCTATCGTTCTCCAAAGACAGCCAGAAGCAATGACAACTCATCTTCTGTCTTTTTAATCTCAAATGGTGGCAACAAATGAAGCTTCCAACTTTGTAGAAGGCAGTTTTCAGAGATATCGTGTAGCAGCTCAATCCCCAACTTGTTGGAATGGACTATAGCACATAAACAGGGGCTTGTGGCCATTAAAAATATCATAGCACTTTGGGGAACTGTAAGAGAGTTAGCTCCCGTGTCCTGGCCAAATTCCAGTTTGATGAGTCTATCCTGCCGGCCTATATTTCCCTTTTTGTCATGTGGCCATGGCAACTGGATACAGAATCCTGCCTCGCTTGTTGCCCTAAGCTCTCATGTCTTGTTAGTGTGAGGTGGTAAACAGCTGCCACAATCCACCCCAGAAGTGGCTGAATTTTAGTGGTGGGTAATTAATTCTAAAAGAAAGACAGCCAGTCAGTTGGACAGTATGCCGGCAGCTATGTAAATCATCTGCCCCACCTCTCCCTAATGCAGTATTTCACATTTACAAAGGTCACCACTGCAAAGCAAGCAGGTGCCATGTGGTACCTCAGACATGGCAAATATGTAGAAACACTGGTGAATCTCAGCTCTCACTGTTAAAAGTGAAGGTCTTAATGGTGCATTTTGTGGAATCTTACACGTTCCTCTGATGCATTAATTTCCGCTAGAGATATAAGAATACTGTACTGGAAGGGCCATTGTTCTGCTGATATTCTAGCTTCATACACAAAACAAATCTTTTGAGGCTTGCGTCTCACTACTTATCCGTGCTAACATGACATGAACTCACTTAACAGTAGAGAGGATCCCAGAACAAAATCCCAAATCCCCAAACCCTCTGGATTCTGAGGGTGCTTAGATGTGTTTCCAGATCTGAAGTTCGGAAGCGGTGCATTTCTTTATAATGGGCTGAACAAAAACCTAAACCCAAACACACTCCAAATTCTGGGGGGAAGGGAGGAGCTCAAAATCTGGATTTGCATCCAGATTTAAACACTATGGCTGGACCCCGCCCCCCCTTTACTCAGCTCTTCGATGAGTATGGAGTATAGCGGAGACAATGCAGAAAGCTAAGTGAGTGAGGTGAATGTTTCACCAGAGCTCCCTTCTATTTTAGAGCTGATTGTGAGGGACAGATCCGCAGCTGCTATAAATCGGCATTCTTTGGGGTGACAGTCGTTTGTACCAGCTGAGACTCTGGCTGTGACTCTCTAACTGCTTGGCAATTTAATCAGCTGAGCCTCTGACCTGGGCGTAGTTTGCATTTGCAGTACTAATCCATACATGTTCATGTGGGCCTTTTAACATCAAAGAGATGTGCATGCAAACAGCCCTGTGGAATGGCCAAGCTGCACTATGTAAATGCTGTAAACTCAGAGCAAATGTCTTTGTTAAGTCCAGGAGGAAGTGCAAGAAAATCCTATTTGCTGACGTGCAAAAGGCTTTGTAAGCCAGAGCCCTCAGCCTGAAATCACTTGATTTGTGGATCCTTGCGATTAAGTTGAACTGAATGACATGCAAAGCTGGCAATTGAGATAAAGAATAACTCCAGGCCAGGGAATGGAGGCCGCTAAGATCTGAAAACAAAGGCTGCTAATCTTGCGCTCATCATCTTTGAACAGCTAATGCTAAAGTCCAGGTAAGACTTAGTTGATGCCTTCTGATTGCTGAACTCCATGTTGTCTTTTGTCTCTGTGGCTCTCAGGCTGCACCTCCTCCAGCATTCCCCTCCTTGATTCATTTCTGTCCCCTTGGGCTTAGAGAGAGTGTTTCAGCCCAGCAGAGTGTTTTTGTCTGTACAGGAATTGCTTAGATAGGTAGAGAATTCCTTTCGAACCGCTGAGAGTTTCCTGGTGGATCCCGCTAGAGAGGGCTGTTTCCTCACGTCTCCGAGTCCCAACCTTTTCCTCTGCCCTGGGTTGAATCCAGAGGGATTCAAAACTCACACTGCACTTCAGCTGCAAAATGTCTGGAGTTGCCTGCCCAAACCATGAGATGACTCACCCAAAGGAAAGGCCCCATCACAATTAAGTCGACACAGCAGCCTTGTTCACCTCTCCAGCAAAGGATTGTGCTTGTGGCTAAGTTGCTAGACTGGGAGTCCAGGGAAATGGATTTCATTCCTGATTGTGCTTGTGTGGTTTTGGGCGAGCTGCTTAATCTCTTTTTTCAATTCCCACCTGTATGGGAATTTCTCCCACCATTTATCTTTCTTGTCTATTTAGACTGTTAAGCTATTCGGGGTAGGGGCTATCTCCCACTGTGTCTTTGGATTGCCCTTAGTGCAATGGGGCCCTGAATTTGGTACAAGGTCCCATCTAACTCATCATCAGCTTGGGTAGGATTGTCCCCTACAGACCAAGAGCTTTGTTCAGATTCCCATATTGTGCATTCAGAAGCACCCACTTTGCTAGGCAAGCAGGCAATGCTGGCTTACACCCATGAGTCATGCCAGAAGTTGTGTCCACAGGCATTCTCTCTGCTCAGGCTGCATCAAGTTTCAGGGCAGCGGCCAAAGCTTGCAGTGTTTTAAAGCAAAGCATCAGGACTGGCCAGTTTTCAAAGGACTGGAGAAGCACGTGGAGGTAAGGAAGGAGGAGTCAGGCTGGGCCTTAAGGGTGGAGCTATCTCAGCCTACCTTGCTGCCTCCCCAGCCATTAAGCCCCACTTCTTCAACCTGCATCCTCCAGCTGCAACCGTTTGCCTGGCATCAGGAATAAACAGGGGAGGGCATCTCCTAGCCATCTCAGTAGCCAAGACAGAACCAGTATGGATCCCAGAAATGCATCATGCTAAAAGGCTTGTAGGACAGTGTGGAGAGTCCACCCAAAGAACTGGGCCCCACAGTGAGCTCTTCAGGGGGCTGTGTGAGGAAGTGGAGATGGGGAAGTTAAGGATATCTAAGAATTAAGAGCAGGAACCTTAGTAGTATTTCCATTGTTGCCTGTCCTCAGCTGACCCATAGAAAAGAGCTGGTAATCATCAGCCTATCCCCTGAGCATCAGGTATATCAGGCTTGCAATTGGAAAACATGGGAAGCCCAAGACCCCATTTCTAGTCATCAACTGAGAACGCAAGGCAGTTTTAGAACTGAACCATGACCAATGGGGAGGTGGCCTCCGGCTGGCATAGCCTTTCTCCCTCAGTACCAATATGTAGGTCTGTGTGGTATGGGTAGTGGTGCCATGTGATTTTGCAGGGAGTCCACTCCTAGCAGGGTAGTGTGTGGACTGTACTGCCTTTAAGTGGCATCTGAGGAGTTTGAAACGTTCAGATGTTGCAGGTTTAAAACTGTTCCAGGATTGCAAGTTTGGCATGTTAAGGATCAGAGGGAGATTTCTCTGGGGATTTGGAGCAATTGAAAAGATCGACTTCCCCTCGATAGACAAGTTTTAATAAGGCTGAAAATAAAATACTCGCTCTCTCTCTATCTGCCTTTTACAGCAGTGGAGATCCAAAGTGCCCCCCTGTAGTTTCAATAATTCAAACTTCAGCTTTATTCCGCCAAATCGGCCTGAAATTCACCGGCAAAAGTTCACGAGGCTAAATGGAATTCAGAACAAACTCGTCTTGTTTCCAAACTCATGTATAATGCAGCAAGGGGACTTTGCTCAAAGGCAGCTGCAGCTTGGACATTCCAAAAGGGAAGAGCAACGGCAAGGGGAAAACTGACAGTGCAGCAAAGAGAGGCTGGGGTAGGAGAGAAAAGAACACAGAGTTTACTTTTTATTTATTATTATTATTATTATCCATTTTTGTATGGTAGCATTAGAAGCCCCAGTCATGATCAGGACCCCATTGTGGTAAGCGTTGTGCAAACTCAGACTGAAAGACAGTCCATATCCCCAAGAGCTGACAGTCTAAATCAGGGATGGGCAAACTACAGCCCGCGGGCCGCTTCCAGTCCGTCAGACGTTTTTGTCTGGCCCTCAAGCTCCCACAGGAGAGCAGGCTCGGGAGCTTGCCCCACTCCAGTGCTCCAGCTGGGGAGCGGGTTCAGGAGCTTGCCCTGCTCGAGCACTCCGGCTGGGGTGCGAGGTCAGGGGCTTGCCCCGCTCCACCTGCCCAGCACTCCCCAGCCTCCGACTCACAATTCCCTTGATGAGCACCATCTTCCGGCACGCAGAGCCACACTGTGCAGGCGTGACTTCACTGTGCTGTTTCTAGGAGCAGGACCCCGCCCGGAGGCAGCAGTCCCACCCCGCCCCCATGCAGCAGCCACGCCCAGTCCCCTCCTGGTCTCCTATGGCCTCGAGAGCCTGGAAACCACCCAGGGGCCTGACCTGTCCCAGTTAGGGTGCCTTTGCCTGTGGCAGTGCTGAGTATGGCCATTTTCGTGTCACTGCCGGCAGGGCCCCTAGGAGTCCCCAGTACCCTCACTGTAGAGCTCAACTCTCCCGCCTCACACCTTATGAGTCTCCCCTCTCCCTACCTCAGTAACATCCCTCATAGAGCCCTCCTCCCCATGTTACACCCCATAGAAACCCCCTCCCCCACAGAGCATTCATGGCCCACCATACAATTTCCATACCCAGATGCGGCCCTCAGGCCAAAAAGTTTGCCCAGCCTGGTCTAAATCAATTGGTAACATGGGAACAGAGGCACAGGGAGGGGAAGTGACAGACGCTAAAGATAACAGTCAGTCTAGAGAGAATCAACACTTCTTGCAGCCCTCTCAGCAAACATTTCACACCAGCAAGGTATCCTCTAGACTCACTTAAACTTACTTAGAGTCCCCCAGACTTACTTAGACTCTCACCCACTTACCAACATGTCACTAAGGCCTTGGCTACACTGGCGCTTTACAGCGCTGCAACTTTCTCGCTTAGGGGTGTGAAAAAAACACCCCCCTGAGCGCTGCAAGATTCAGCGCTGCAAAGCACCAGTGTAAACAGTGCCTCAGCACTGGGAGCGCGGCTCCCAGCGCTGCAAGCTACACCCGATGAGGAGGTGGTTTACGTGCAGCGCTGGGAGAGCTCTGGCGCTGCGACCACACTCGCACTTCAAAGCACTGCCACGGCAGCTCTGCCATGGCAGCGCTTTGAAGTTTCAAGTGTAGCCATAGCCTTACACTCCCTCCAACACAGCTACACCACTGCAAACTCCATCCATCCATATCTGGTCCACATTCTGCAGTCCCACTGTAACTCAAGCGGACGGGGTAAGGACTGTGGGATTTGTCCCTCTGAAATCTAAAAATCATGAAGACATTCATAATATAAATTATTATGGCCAGATCCTGCCCAATCATCTTCCTACTCACTATGGTCCCTTTGCACCACTCCACAACACTGCCAGAAATGGAGGGTATTGGCAGAACATGACAACTACGTTAGTACTTCTATAGCAGGAGCAGTGAGTGCATTTAGGGTCTGATCCAAATTACAGCAGGAAACCGTCCTATGTTTTCATTCTCCCAGTGGGAATCTTTCTACTGACTTCGGAGGGTATTGGGTCAGACCCATAGAGCTTAGAACATACCTGACAGGATGCTGCCGTTGTGTGCAGCAACACATCAGCAGCCTCCATATAATATTTGTGACACTTTACAGCCCCACGTACAGCTATACCCATCCTCCCTTATCTACTGGCCCATTTGTCTTAGGAGTCAGACACTAACAAACACCTAGGTGGTTATTGATTCACTACTGAACATGTTGAATTGTTAAACCTACTCATGAATTCCACTCCTGATCTGAGATTTCAAACAGCCTTTCTTTCTTGCTTTCTTTCTTTCTTTCTTTCTGTGGTGTCATTTTTTTTAAGCATTTGATTTCATCTTTCAGTTTTCTGGGACAACAGTAGTTCAAAAGCATTGAATGCCCATTTCTAAATGATAACTGATTAGAGAGAAATGGTATCTTTTATTTGAAGGATCCCAAAGAACATTACACAGATAAATATTTTGTAAAAGAAAGGAAGGAAGGAAGGAAGAAAGAAACCTACATAAAAAGAAAGATAATGTTGCAAAGTCAGGGTGGAAAAATTAGGTAATGCCAGAATTAAGGTGACTCAGGCAACTTTGCCCAGTTGTATGTATGTATGTGTTATGATGCAGTCTTTAATTACATGACCACATAACATTTTCCTCTACTGATTAGACTATTGGTTACAGACAAAAAGACAAGCACAAAGATTTGGCACATTCATTCTGAAAAGCACAGGTGTCTCAAACTGGGCACCCAAAACCACTGATCAACATTTGACGATCTTGTTGGATTACATGGTCTGCTGGTGGCAGGCTTCAGAATTAGAACCTATAGAAATCCAGCTTGTGGGGTTTTTTTCCCCACCCATTCTTTGAGGTAGGCAGTGTGTTGTCATTGTAGTCTTGGTCTAGGGTCTCAACCACTAATCACATTTGTGAGTTTGGTAGGACGGTTGGGGTTGGCGAATGAGAGAATATGTTTAGCAATATAAGGTGGCTGAACAGCGAAGACAAACATGGCACAGTTCGTTTTAATGTAAACTTGTGAGAACCCAGAATGCTTCATTTATGCTTCTTCATGGAATATTCTGTGTGTGTGTGTGTGTCTCTCTATTTCCTGCAACATTTGCTGCATTACAGTTAATGGAATTTATGAGAACGACTTGTAATTCTCCAAAACTGCCGTGTGCGGTCATTTTAGCTGGCGCAGTGTGAATTATGCAATAACCCATTGCCTTAATTAAAACAAATTGCGTTTACTGTATCAGTCTGTACTATAAATCACTCCCCAGGGCCCCTCTCCTAGGTTTCTACGTGGCCTGTTCTTGAGAAATGTTGACAGCAGCCTCTATTACCACAAACATTTTTGAGCATTTTTTTTTAATCTCCTTCCCCGCTTTACAATCTTTGAGCTCCCTGCCCTGATATACAAAACAAATCCCATCCAAGAGGTAACAGCAGAGTGGTGTGATATAGATAAAATGCACCATTCCCCTTTACTCTCCTTTGTCTTGTAACACACACGTCTGTAGAGTGTCACGACAGGGAAGCAAAGTTTATTAATTGCAGTAATGATAACAATAAAAGGACAAACAGAAACCTGTGGACTAATTGTTTTCAACCCAAGCTAGGAGGTACCAGGGATTCCTCATACCAGACACCATAATTAGAATGGACAACAAGACAACCAGATGATTAGTCCTTTGTGTAGATCCTGTTTAATAAAGAGAATGACCACTGGGTATTTATATTCATTTGAGCTCAGAGCCTCTTAAAAGGAAGCGTTAAATACACCATATCGTACTACAGGATGGAGTAAGCTGACATCTAATTTAGAACCTAATCCAGAGCCCACTGAAGTTAGTAGAAAGACTTTCTGTACTTTACAGGGATTTGGAAAAGGCCCTTATGACCCCAGTTCAGCCAACATCCCCATTCAGCCAAGCATTTAAGTTCCATGGATTTAAAATTAAAATGCACACCTCTCTACTGTATTTTCCACTCCATGCATCTGATGAAGCGGGTTTTAGCCCACAAAAGCTTATGCCCAAATAAATTTGTTCGTCTCTAAGGTGCCACAAGCACTCCTCCTTCTTTTTGCACATCCTTAGGTGATTTGTTGAAGAGGGCTATAGTTAAGTACATGTTCAAGTACCTTGCTTAGGGTGATCATATTTTCCCAAAGGGAAAATGGGACACCCCTGGGCCAGCCTGAACCATACCCCCTCCCCCTTCACACACAGAGCCAGCCCAAGTACTGTTGCCAATTTTGGTTGGATGTATTCCTGGAGGTTTCATCACAGGATATAATATTTAATTAAAGATTAATCTGTAATTCCTGGAGACTCCAGGACAATTCTGGAGAGTTGCCAACCCTAGGCCCAAGCCCTCCCTGCCTTCCACTGGCACAGAGCTGGACTGAGGTTCTCCTTCCCTCAGGGCTGGCCCCAGCCCACCCCACCATCCTCTCGTGTGGGGGGCTGGTCCTCAAAGCCCTCCCTCTGCCCCCATGACCCTTCCTCCCTCCATCCCACATGGCCCTTTTTCCCCCTGCACACAGAGCTGGTCCTCTGAGTCCCCTTGCTGCCTGCCTGCACACAGGGCTGGTCATCCAAGACCACCTGCTCGTGTGCAGGACTAGACATCTGAGCCCCCTGCCCATGCGTGGGGCCTCCCGAGGTCCCCCTCTCTTCCCTGCACACGGAATGGGCCGGCTGGCCAGAGCCGCTCTCCCTAGCCCTCCCTCCAGCGCAAGGCTGGCGTTGCCACTCGCTCCTCCCCCTGCATGTTCCTCCGTGCCCCCCTAGAGGTCCCACCCCACCCCATCAGCTAGCAAGAGCAAATGGGACAAATGCCCAGTTTTGTCAAAAAAGTCAGGACAGCCGGGACAGGGCCTTTAAAAAAGGGACCGTCCTGCCCAAAACGGGACATCTGGTCACCCTAACCTGGCTGAACTCAGGTCTTGATCCACAGTATGTAGGTTTAGGGCTTCATCCTTGTCTCATTTATGTTGTTGTAAATCAGGAGAGGCCTCCACTGAATGCAGCATAAAACTGATGGCTTGTCTATGTGGAGGTTTCATGCACAGCAAGCCGGGATGTGACTCTGTAGCACACGAGCAGATCCTGCTTCCGCACACTGAAAGTCTGCAGTTGTCATAATATAATTCCCAATTCTGAACCTTAGCGTCCAAAATATGGGTACTAGCATGAATTCCCCTAAGCTTAATTACCAGCTTAGATCCTCTAGTGCTGCCACCAATCAGGACTTAGTGTAGAGTGCCTGATAAACTCTGGTCTCCCCCAAACCCTTCCCTGGGGACCCCCAAGACCCAAATTCCTTGAGTCTCACAACAAAGGGGAATAAACCATTTCCCTTCCCCCTCCTTTCTTCCTCCCAGCTCCTTTCCACCCTGGGTACACTAGGAGATCACTGTGATTCAAACTCCTTGAATCACCACACAGAGAGGAATGATGCCTTCCCCCTTCCTCTTTTCCCTTCACCCAGAGGCAATCCAGATTCAAACTTCGTGAATCTAAAACAAAGAGGAAATTCACTTTTCCCTTCTCCCCCTGTCTCTCTTTCCCTTCTCCCCACCAATTCCCTGGTGTACACAGACTCAGTTCCTTTGAGCCTTAACTAGGAGAAAAAAATCAGACAGGTCTTAAAGCAAAGCTTTTAATAAAAAGAAAGAAAAAAGGTAAAAGTTTATCTCTGCAATTTAGATTGTAAAAAGTTACAGGGTCTGTCAGCTTATAGAAACTAGAAAGAAGCCTCCCCCGCGGCAAAATACAATTTAAAATACTTCCAGTAAACTACACATTTGCAAATAAAGGAAAACAAATAAAAAGACTATACCACCTTTTTACCTTTGTAATCACAAAATTGGAATAGAAGATTAGAGAGCCTGTAGGTACGTGTGGTCACTCTCAGAGCCCAGAGAGAACAAAGCAAAACCCAAAAAACACAAACAAAGGCTTCCCTCCACCGAGATTTGAAAGTATCTTGTCTCCTGATTGGTCCCCTGGTCGGGTGTTTGGTTCCCTGTTTGTTAACCCTTTACAGGTAAAAGAGACATTAACCCTTAACTATCTGTTTATGACAGCAGTGCACTTTAATGTATTTGCTTTTCACCCAGCAAAGTACACTACAGAACTTTTAGTGTCCGTGTAGCCAGTTAGTGCACGGCAATCTAGATTACAGAGGCTTGCCACGCATTAGCTCTCTGTGTAGCCAAAGCCCTTAGGATGGGCTAAAGCAAATCCATTTAGACGTTCCAAGGGAATATTCAACATCTTTTAAAGGATCCACTTAACTCTAGCCATTATTTTGGATGCTGAATGTTTTACAAAAGTTTATGAGCTAAGGTGATCATTTTGTGTCCTAAAGGATTTGGCAACTCAAGTTACTTGAAAGTATCTGAAACCTTGTCATCAATAACCTAAGCAGCATGGTCACTGAACATAAAATCAGCCCCTAGCGCCTGATTGAAAATCCACTGAAGCTAACAGAAAGAGATCCATTCAATGGCTTTGCATCAGGCTAATAGAGACTAACCTAAACTGAATAAATCTGAATGTTTATTTTCCTCTTGATAGGTACAAAATCATAAACCAGACAGGATTTTCGGCCGGCATGATAATGCCTGCACACTCGTTGTGAAGATTAACTGGCTTAACTACTGAGATGAGAAACATGTCAATATGTGTTTTCTTTGCTTAAAAATTAAATGAAAAGGTGATTGGAAATGTCATAGTTTCAGCTATTCCTGTAGTCAATCAGCCAAAATAAACTGGATGATTATTAGTATTGAATATATTATTTGAAAGGAGACAAGCTGAAAAACTCTGAAACATGTTTAGAACATTTCAAAAATATCTGTATTACTTTTGCCTACATATTTGATTATTCTTGTTTTGTACTTGATTACTTAGTTTGTTAAATACCAAAAAAGAATACATTGGTTGATGCAGTATTACGGATGGAATGTTAAGTGCAGAAAAGTCAGGAAATTCAAAGCAACAGCGCCAACAGCAAGTGCGATGTGTTTTCACATTCATATCTAGAAGGATATTTTCTATCTCTGACTAATATGATCCCATTGTGCATGGCCAGTCTGTTGGTTCCCATCCTGTCTAACATTTTCATTTCTCAACCAATTTGTAGCACATCTAGCAGGCATATCTCACTGAGGCCCGTGTACATGGTAAGCACACAGTCTTCCATCCAAACAATGTTTGAATGATCTGAGCACAAAAATAAGCAGCTGACTCTCTTTTTAATGGCAAAACCCCAGTGGTTTTTCAAACTCAGAGAATTCAAAAATGGCCTACGAGATTATCTTCCAACTTTCCAAATAAATTCACTTTTGGACTGTGAATAAGAAAGCGTGAGAAAATTTCAGCCCACAAAGGTAATTTTGGGGGAAAGTGATAAACCACTGAAAATAGCCGCGGATAATGAAAGTGTCATCTCAACCATAAAAGGTACCTCAATGCACTGAACAGCCACTAGAAAACATGATTGAAAGGGAGTTTGGAGATATTGCTAATGGCTTCAACATAAGGAGTGTGGCTATAAAAGATGAGAGGATGCCTGGCTAAAACTGCCCACTGCAAATCTTTGAAGAGCATCTAACTATCCAGCATGCAGGAAATGTGTGATTGCTACCCAGACTGCCCATGCAAATCTGCTAAGACAGAGAGACCTTCAAACACTTCAGGATTTTACTTCCTTTGACCATAGAGCAGTTTTTTTCAGGTTTGAAAAGCTTTGTGTCCAATGCACATGGGGAGGGGATGTTGGCTAGTAGTTTGAGTAGGAGACTTAATTTCTGGAAGCCAGGACCACTGGGTACTATTCCTGGTTCTGAAGGATAATGTAGTCTACAGGGACTAGGAGTCAGGACTCCTGGATTCTATTCCGGGCTCTACAGCTGACTTTCTGTGTTACTGTAGGCAAGACTCTTTGCATCTCAATGTACCCTTTTTCAAAAGTGGGTATAAAAAATGCTATACCCGACTTAGCTGAGGTATTTTGTGGCTTAATTAACATTTGCAAAATACTCAGAGAATCTCTGAAAGACACTGCATAATTGTAAGGTAACAGTGGCAGCTGCACAAAATGACTTGCGTCTGTTTTACAATGTCTGCCCCTTATGATGTGCAGGGAGAGGAATGGGAGTCATTTTATTCAGGGCCAGTCCAGAAGCTTTCCTTGAGCATGTTTAGTTAGCACTAGAGATGCTAAGTTCTGATCTGGAGCTACCTTTTGAATGTCTTACGGTTCAGAGGATGTTCCAGCCATGTGATAATGGGAGAGTATCACAGAAAAAGTGGCTTTCTTCTATCTCTCTCCAAGGCACTTTATTAAAATAAGAATAATAGTATGGAAAACAGTCTGATTCCTAAAGCTACTCTCTCTGCTTCACTGTAGAACTTCTCCCTAGGACCTTTCTCAGCCTCTCCTCCTCACTGACTGCTTTCTATAGATTTAAAGAAACAGTAAATACATCCTTGTTTTGGATGTACCCAAAGTTGGTCAAATCTGGGAGTTTGGATGGGTTCAGCACTATCTAATAGTAGTCTGAGAAACACTCTTCTTCCTGAGCATGTCTCTTAAATATCGTCATGCAGAACCAATCCTGTCCTGTGCTCAGACTCCTGTGATCATGCAGTCAGTATGGCCAGTCTCAAGCATTCAAAACTCATGAGCCAGGCCTCAGAAAATCATGTTTGTGTTTTAATAGTGGATTTTGGAGGAGGAGAGGTATCTGTTTTCTGCTTTCAGAGCCTTTAGGGCATCCTTGGATCATGTTTACAATCTTTTCTCTGGCAACTGCTAGGGCTAGAAACCTATATTTCTTTTTACTGAGAGCTGAGATTCTTGTATAATCCTATGACTCCAAGAACTGGGACTTTAAGAAACATCAAATGTCACAAAGCATTTAATAAAACCGTGAGAGCCAACAACACTGTATATTTCATGCATCCCCACAAATGCTCTACCCAGCTATACCACTCATTTTGGTGCTGGTCTTTGTGATGAGGCAGGGTGTAACACACACCACTGTGGTTGGTGTGTTCCATTGGCTGGCTTAGGCAGCTTCCAGTCTAGTGTGCTGGCTTTTGTGACTTGCAGGCTAAGGCACCTATCTCTCACCATTCATTGTAGCCGAGGCACCTAACTGGGCTTTGTGAATCACCGTGGTTTTCTAGGCGCCTAAAGGTTAGGTGTTCCGACCCTCAGCATCATAATGCCCTACTCCTTTTGTGCATCCAGGCCTAGAGAGATAGGAAACAGAGGAGATGCATAGGAAGCATGCGGCAGACTTTTATTTCACACCCTCTCTTCCTTGTTTCCCATAAGCATCCCCCGGGGACTTCCACTTTGCTAATTCTCCAGCATCCAGAACTCAATCCACTTTCAAAGACTGTCCTGCAGCCATCGTGACTTACCCCACATTCGCAAGCAGCTCTCATGGGCTGCAGGTGGGAGACTATTGAGCGCATAGAATTCCACACCAAGAAATAAGTGGAGTTAACCACCAGAGAGATTCTAGTTGTGGATTTTCTGATTACAGCTCAACTTAAGGTCAATCCTTAACAAAAATAAACTGGAAGAAATCAATCTGACTCATTTGCTTTACTGCTCCCACAATTTCCGATTCTTGAGCTCACACCCCACGCCTGCCTCCCTTTCCTCTCATGCTCTCCTTCCTGTGATCTGATAATGTCACTAATGGGAAGATGCTGTATAAGGTATTATTCCCAGATTGGATTCAGAGCAAGGGGAATTCTTTTCTTGCTAAAAAGAAAATCTCAGAATAAAGTAGAAAAGGTTCTTTAGGCACAGGGAGTGTTAAGCTACTGGTTAGCGCAGAGCACCAAGGGTCCCGGAATCCTATTCCCACTGATCTTGAGCATATGATAATAATAATTAATTGCTGGCTTCTGTATAATACTTCTTCATCGGTAGATTGCATAATACCTGCCTAAGATGGGCGTTGGAAGAACTGTTGAGTCTTTATCAAGTGAAGCAACTTTACCAAGAGTTGTGGTGCATTCTCCATAACTGGCAGATATGCTGTACTTAGCAAATGTCTAACTTAACACAGATGCTGTAGTTCAAACCTGAATTATTTTGGGGAAGTCCTATGGGCTGTTATAGACTAGATGATCACACTGGTCCGTTCTGGCCTTGGAATCTGTGAGTCTATGGTTTGACCAGCTAGATGAAACACACTTGCTAGGGGCAAAGGGTTGATCTGAAAGATCAGGAAAAAAAAGTCTGGTATGATTTGAACCAGAAACAAATGTTTACACTGAATTGAAAAACACAGAAAAAGTAATAGTTTCTAATCAACCTAAGTGGATTGAGTCAACTCAAAATGATTGGGGGGGGTTCAACTTGTTTTGAGTCAAACAAAATGATTCCATTGACTCAAAACATTTTTTTTCATTTCGTGTTGGCTGTTTAAGATGCATTTTACTCTTTTTCTGTTATTTGTTTCAATTGGCCTAATTTGAATAAGTGTCTTGAATAAAAAAATTGAAATGCAACATTTTGGCCCTTTCAGAAAACAAACATTTCCAACTGAAACTAATTGCCAAATTTAACCCAAATTCAGCTAATAATTTTGGTCCCCGAAAAATGCATTTTTTTTGGCAAAAAACATAATTAGTTGCAAAAGTTTTGCCCAGCGCTGCCAACAGCTTTTCCTCAATTACCGTTAAGGGGTAAAATGAACAAAAACAGCTTTGACAGGCTCCAGGCAAACTCACATCCCTCTGCTTAAAGCAGGACAAGGTGTAAAAGCAGAGGAGACAACAGCTGCTCTTTCTTTGCTAATTGTCAGTCAAGGTGAAGAGGGGAGTAAGCAAACCGTGACCACATTAAAGGTGAGAGCCAGGGTTGCAGCTCAGTGGCACTGTGGAATGATCAAAGGCTTGATTCACCCACCAAGTTCCTTGGGTGACTCCCATTAAAGCCAGCTCAAACGATCCGCACTGAATCCCCTGCACACCAAAGGGAAAATAAAGGCCACTGAGGATTCACGGAAAACCTCTTGAGTGCAGACATGCTGAGTGTTCATTCTAAAGATGAGTCTGAGCCTCAAACTTCAGATCTAGGTGGACGCATAAATATTCCCAAAGCGCAGCTGTGCAAAGCTGCAGAAGTTCCGTTGTGGATTATCTCCAGCTTCCATCATCAAGACTCTATCATTCTCTTTCCATTGTTCTTTATTACCAGGGAAAGAGAGTCTCATGACACAGGAATCTTTGACATGGAGAGGCCATTTATTATTATTTATATTTATATAGAGGCCCCAACCAAGATCAGGGCCCATTGTGCTAGGAGCTGTACATACACATATAAGAGAGAGTCCTGTCCCCAAAGGACCTGCATTCTAAATAGATAAGGCAGACAAAGGGTGGGAGAAAGGAAGGGTAAGGGATCATCTTGTGTTCTGTGTTTGCACAACTCCTAGCACAACGGGGACTATATCTCCCAGGTGCTATGGTAACATAAATAATTAATAATAATAATTAATACTGTCCCCATTTTACAAGAAAGAGATATTAAGCAACTTTCCAGGACCACAGAGTCTATGGAAGGACAGAGAGTTGAGTCCATATTTCCTGAGAGCCAGTTCCAGAAATTACCCTTCCATTGGCTTCTACTGCCTCATCCACCCCATGCAGCTGTAACTGCCTCTTTGTATAATAGGATTCACACAGCAGCCAGTTTTGACATCACAAACAGGATTACAGCTCCTGGTCAAGGTCAAACAGCAGGGGCAGGCAAACTGATATGGGTAGCCAAGATCCAGTTTTCTTGCAGGTGTCCGTGATACTGCTGATAAAAAACAGTGGACCTGGAATCAAAGCTAGAAATATGAGACCGAACTCTGCTCCTGGTGAGAAGCCGCAACCCACAGTGCAGTCAATAGAAGTGGTATTTCTAGTAGGCCAAGTTTGACCCATTTTACAACAGAATTGTCTTGAAATAGAAAGTCTGGCAAAGTTTCTTGGGTTTTGTAACAAGCCATAGGTAGATTTTATAAATTTCGCCACCAAAATCTGAGTCTATGAGATCTTTCTTTTTCTGTCTCTCATCTGCCAGCTAGACACAGCACAAGCTGGTACATTCAGCAAGCGAGATGTCCAGAAGGTGTCTCCTGGATCTCCTCCAGTTTGAGAAGCAGCTTCTCTTTCCTCATACTCTCATGTCTAATAACTCTCAGCCTCCATCTTCCAGCCCCAACCTCCGAACCAGCATCTCTCAGATGTGACCCTCAACCTCTTCACAGCCCTCTCTGTCTCTGAGATGTCCAGAGATCATCCCCTCACTGCCTTCTGTAGGGTCCTTATTCAGAAGATTATATGCTTGTATCAGCCCCAGTTTCATGTCTCTGTCTTCGCCCATTATATTACTGCATTGAAGGGGACAGTAGGAGTTTAGATGGTGTCCTCCACTGTGACACAGACTCATAGCCTCAGTATTTGGGGGATGGCAGCCGTGCACTGTTCATGGAAAGGGAGCCTCAAATGACTGACTAAAAATTGGAGGTGACCTGGATGTATGACTTACTGCCCAGGAACAATGTGACAAACTTCATCTTTCTTTACTGCCAACCTCTGAGGTTAGGGAGGGTTATTAGCTGAAGGGGGGATGAAGGAAACAGTTGTAGGAAGTGGCCTATGTGCTTTTTTTTTTTTTTTTTTGTATTCTTATTCTTTCTTTCCTACTTAGTCCTCCTGAATTTCAGGGCTCACAAGCATGGAACACCATAGGGGAGAAATTGCCTTCTACTCTGACTATTACACGTTGCCCATAATTTTATTCTGGATTAGGAAAGTCAGTGCTTAAAATGTAAAGTGGTTAGGGAGGAGGAATGCCACATTTTAGGAAAGTCCAGCAGGAGGTTCCTTCCTGCTACATTTAATTGTAGACTCCAGTGTGCATCTCTCTCTCTCTCTCTCACACACGCACGCACGCACGCGCGCGCGCGCCTAACATGGGTTAAACCCAATCTGCTCTATCCTGGCAATATTTCAAGCACAGCATAGTAAAATATTCAGCTCGCAGGCTAGATGAATTTATAGCAAGGGTCAAAGGCTATAAACTTAAGGAAATTGAGATTAAGCCCAGGGAAGTCAATGGGTCTGTCTACACTGCAATTGAAGACCTGCAGCTGGCCAGTGCAAGATAACTTGCGCACACGCTGCAGGGCTGTTTCATTGCAGGTTTATTCAGGCTCAGGTTGGAGCTCGGACTCCAGGACCCTGTGAGGTGGATTTGAGAAATACATCCTCTGGAGGAGACAAGCCCAGTGATCTGTGAGCGCACGCAGGCTAATATACTGACGGAAGGCATCACAAAAGCAGTTACATGCAGAGGCGCTTCCATGCACAGGCTGACCCATAAAGTTGTGCATCTTCCTTCCAAAGCTGCTGAAGTTTTCCCAACATGTAAGAACAGCATTAAAGGTGAGGATTTATTTGTGAGCAGATTCATAGCAAGAGCCTTGATTTTGGCTTAATGGAAAACTGACCTGCGTAGTTCAGAGAGACCCACAAAGGCCTACATTATTATCCACACTGCACTCATGCAAAAAACATACAATAATTAATCAGCGACCGCATAGGATCTCATAGTTGTTGCTATATCACGCGCCATGCTACCCTGAACTTCACAGCAACAGCAGGAATAGAACCTCCGACCCACACAGCACAGCCTCTCTGCCACTTGAGCTTAAGGAAAATCTCCACTGGACAATAGCAATATAGATCCCATGACACACATAGTTGAACAGTTTATATTCCATGCAGTAGAGTGGTGCACATACATACTAGGTCTGGTCCCGACTGGGACCTCTGACAGTATTGTTATTAGAGCTGGGTGAATAAATGAGTTTTGGTTCCATGGCCAAACTAAAAAACAAAATTCATGTCGAGATGAGCCAAAACAAAAATGTTTCGACTTTTTCAACGAACCTGAATTGGTTGCGGCCAATTGAATTTTGGAGCAGGCAGCGGAGTAGGCAGCATAGCACAGCCCCCTCCTGCTTCTCGGTCACACACAGAATTGACATTTACCAGCAATGACAAACCCAGTCACGTGCCACCGACACAACCAAGCTGAAAGCTGGCAAACCAGACACGCTATTAGCAACTTCAGCATTCCAGAAAAAAGCCCCAGAGACGAATGACATGTAACGGCTGTGACTCATGCCAAATGTGTGTGATTTAGGAAATCTGCGCGGTGGGCTGGCTCTGCTGAATGGAGAGTCTGACAAAAGGTAGGCAGAGAGGCATGCAGCCATATCAATGGATGGATGGGTAGGACACAGAAGACATCTTAGAGCAGTGGTCCCCAAACTGTGAGGCATGTGCCCCTGCAGGGGTGTGGAGGAAAGTTCGGGCAGGCATGCAGGGCCCAGATCAGCCCCCATGGTTGAACCATCCAGCCCCAGTCTGCCCCCTGCTCTGCTCCTGGCCTCGGCCCTGACTATGATCCCATTCCCATCCCCAGCTCCAGCTGCAGCTCTGGCTTTGGCCCCAACCACGGCCCAGTTCCCGGTCACAGCCCCACTCCCAGGCCCAGCTCCCCACTGTGGCTCTGGCCCTGGCTCCCAACCACGGCTTCCAGAGGGGACGCAGTCGAGGTAAGAGGGGGAGGATGCAAGTGAAAAAGTTTGGGAACCACTGTCTTCAAGCATCAGTGTGTATAAGCAATCATTCCACTGCAATCTTGCCCAGTCATTGCTAGCAAGAGATAATGCTGCCCGCTTGTTGTTTACAAATGTCACCTGAAAGGGAGAACAGGCGTTTGCATGGCACTGTTGTAGTCAGTGGAGCAAGATAATGACATGCCAGATGCACTAAAGTTTCATATGTCCTTTCATCTTCAACCACCATTCCAGAGGACATACATCCATGCTGATGATGGGTTCTGCTCCATAACAATCCAGAGCAGTGCACATCGATGCATGTTCACTTTCATCATCTGAGTCAGATGCCACCAGCAGAAGGTTGATTTTCTTTTTTGGTGGTTCAGATTCTGTAGTTTCCGCATCAGAATGTTGCTCTCTTAAATTTTTTGAAAGCCTGCTACACGCCTTGTCCCTCTCAGATTTTGGAATGCACTTCAAATTCTTGAACTTTGGGTCAAGTACTGTAGCTATCTTCAGAAATTTCACATTGGTACCTTCTTTGCATTTTGTCAAATCTGCAGTGAACATTTTCTTAAACTGAATATGTGCTGGGTCATCATCCGATACTGCTATAATATGAATATATGTCAGAATGCAGGTAAAACAGAGCAGGAGATATACTACTTTCCCACAAGGAGTTCTGTCAAAATTTAATTAATGCATTATTTTTTAATGAGCATCATCAGCATAGAAGCATGTCCTCCGGAATGGTGGCCAAAGCATGAAGGGGCATATGAATGTTTAGCATATCTGGCACGTAAATACCTTGCAATGCTGGCTGCAAAAGTGCCATACGAACTCCTGTTTTCACTTTCTGGTGACACTGTAAATAAGAAGCGGGTAGCATTATCTCCCATAAATGTAAACAAACTTGTTTGTCTTAGCGATTGGCTGAATAAGAAGTAAGACTGAGTGGACTTGTAGGCCCTAAAGTTTTACATTGCTTTGTTTTTGAGAGCAGTTATGTAACAAAAAAAATCTACATTTGTAAGTTGCACTATCATGATAAAGAGATTGCATTATAGTACCTGTATGAGGTGAACTGAAAAATACGATTTCTTTTATCATTTTTACAGTGCAAATATTTGTCATAAAAATAATAATATAAAGTGAGCACTGTATCCTTTGTAATCTGTGTTGTAATTTAAATCAATATATTTGAAAATGTAGAAAAACATCCAAAAATATGTAATAAATTTCAATTGGTATTCTTTTAACAGTGCGATTAAAGCTGCGATTAATCGTGATAATTTTTTTTGAGTTAATTGCATGAGTTAACTGCAACTAACTGACAGCCCTAATTTAAACCTTTTCCAGGTGCCCTGTTTGAGGACACAGGTGCATATAGTCAGCCGAGTGTCACCAATGCACCTTTCTAGACTTTCAAATAGACTTTACAGGATAATCCCCAAGTACCTCTCACTCTGTCTGCTTTTAGCAGGGGTTCAAATTTTTTCTCAGTGCTACTGTTCCTCTGCCTCTGTCTCCATCTCAGCAGTTATGCCCCCACCTCACTGTAGTATAATCTCTTGAGCCTAATTTTCCATACCAGCCCATCTCTTTTAGGACACTCAATGCTATTATGCAGTAAGCAATACTTTCTAACAATGACCTATTGATTATATGCTTCATTAACAATGATGAAATCCCTATGAGAGGTTTATTATTCGTGGATTGTATTTTATTATTTCATTGTATCATTAATAATTACCTCTACGCTTCATTTTGGCATCACTCACTTTCTTGAAAGGAATGACAGGTCTCATTCCAAAGGTTCATGAACAATGTCAGCAAAGAGCTTCCTTTCAGCTTGAAGATAAAATAGTAGTCCAGCGTCATAAAATCATCATTGTAAAATGTGGGGAAAGTGGCTGTTGATTCTGTAAACACTCTGGTTCTACAAACACTTAGTAGCTTTACTCATCTGTGTAAATTTATTCACACAAGGAGTCCCATTGGGGTTAACAGTGAGTAGTGTTACACATATACTCCAGGATCAGGGCCTAAATCAAGGACTTGTGTTTTTCCTAAGCCTCTGCCCTTCAAGTGCCTGCACAGACAAGAGCATCCAGATACCAGCTGAACATGAGGTCCCGATATGACGCTGTTGCCAAAAGAGCTAAAGCCATATGCATAAAGAGGAGAATCTCAGGTGGGGGTAAAGAGGTTATTTTACCTCTTTATTTGTCATTGGTGTAACCATGGTTGGATTGCATCCAGTTCTGGTGCCTACAGTTCAAAAAGGATGATGGCAAATTAGAGAGGGTTCGGAGAAGAGCAACAAGAATTAATAAAGGATTAGAAAACCTGCCTTACAGTGATAGATGCAAAGAGCTTGATCTATTGAGCTAAACAAAGAGAAGGTAACTGATTTGGTGGATGGGGGAATGCGGTGGACATAATATATATGGACTTCAACAAGGCTTTAGACACAGTCCCACTGACATTCTGATAAGTAGGCTGGAGATATATGGGCTCGACAGAACTACCATGAAGTGGATACATAATTGGTTAAAAAATCGCAAAGAGTAACTATTAATGGAATGATGTCCAATTGGAGGGGTGTTTCACGTGGGATTCCACAGGGATCTGTTTGGGGTCTGGTGTTATTTAACATCTTTATTAATTACCTGGATGTAGGAATAGAGAGCTTACTGATCAAGTTTGCAGACAAGACAAAGCTGGAGGAGTGGCCAACACTTTGGAAGATAGAGCTAAAATTCAGAGGGATCTTGATAAATTGGAGAAAGGGGCTATAGACAACTAAATGAAATTCAGCAAAGACAAACGAAAGGTGACATGCTTAGGAAAGGATAACCAATTGCACAAATACAGAATGGGGGAAACGGGCTTGGCAGCAGCCGCACTGCCAAGAAAGGATCTGGAAGTTGTGGTGGATCACAACGTCAACATGAGTCAGCAATGCGATGCTATTACAAAAAAAAAAAACAAATGCAATTTTAGGTTGCATTAACAAAGGTGATAGTACCGTTCTACTCAGTACTGGTTAGGCTTCTGCTGCGGTACTCTGTCCAGTTTTGGTCACCAATGTTTAGAAAGATGTAGAGACACTGGAAGGGACCCAGAGGCGAGCTACAATGGAATGCAGCCATATGAGCAAAGGCTGGAGGAATTGGATATGTTTACTTTGGAAAAGAGGAGAGGGACATGATAGCAGTCTTCAAATATTTGAAAGGCTGCCATACAAAAAATGGAGGGAAGTTGTTCTCTTTTGCCACAAAGGGCAGGACAAGAGGCAATGAGTTCAAACTACAGCAGAGCACATTTAGTTTAATTCTCAGAGAAAACTTCCTAACAGTAAGAATGGTAGGACAATGGAACAGACTGCCTAGGGAGATTGTGGAAGCTCCTTCAACTCAAGGTTTTCAAATGGAGGCTGGATAACCATCTGTCTTGGATGATTTAGACACAAGAAATCTTGCACCTTGGCAGAAGGTTAGACTAAATGCCCTTTGCGGTCCCTTCTAACCTTATGATTCTATGATTCTAAGGTTAAGAGGTGACTTGATTACAGTCTATAAATAGCTACATAGGGAACAATATTTAATAATGGGCTCTTCAGTCTAGCAGAGAAAGGTATAATATGATCCAGTTGCTGGAAGTTGAAGCTAGACAAATTCAGACTGGAAATACGGCATAAATTTTTAATGATGAGAGTAATTAGCCATTGGAACAATTCACCAAGAGTTGTGGCAGGTTCTCCATCACTGGCAATTTTTAAACCAAGATTGGACGTTTTTTTGAAAGGTCTGCTCTGGGAATTAGTTTGGGGAAGTTCTATGGCCTGTGTTATGCAGGAGGTCGGACCAGATGATCACAAATTATCCCTTCTGGCTTTGGAATCTATGAACCTGTGAGCCATGGAAGATTCAACTCTCTTGGGTAATATTTGTTAAGAGTTCCCTTTACTACATCTTACTGGGGAATAAAACAAATCTAACTACATGGGAAAGACTTAACTAGGTTTCAGTGACTATTGTATCAGGCCTTCGGTGATAATCCTGGTGTTTCTGGTTGAGAAAAGGCTTTAGACAGCACTAGGTTGTGTGTAGTGGGCAGGTGTGAATTATGTTCATAAGAATTTAGGCCCACATCCACAAAAGTGTTTAGGCTGCTAGCTTCTATTGATTTCAGCAGATCAAGGCCTTAGCACTAGTGACAAGTGTTAGATTGGCAATCGTAAAGACTGAAGGCCATTCCAAAGAATAGCCCCACTTAATCACAATGGACCCATAGGACAGAGAACAAAGCCAAGCTATCTCTTCTCTGCTGCTTTGGTGGGATACAGGGCAAGAGTTAGTCAAAGTATCTCCAGTGTAAATGATTGAGGGATTGCACTTGTATTCCAGTTAAAGTGAATCTCTGCATGCAGGGAAAATAAAAGACATGCCTGGTCCCATGCACATACTATATCAAGTAGGGCCTGTGGCAAATGGAGGTTACGAGGAAAGTGTAGTTCAGGACAGAACCTTGTACACAGAGAGGGTGTAAATCATGAGACTCTTGGTCACCTACTCCTTTTTACACAAGAGCACAGGGTGAAGGAGATGTGTGGTACAAGCAGAGGATGGGATCACCTGAAGACATGTGCTAAGTGTGTTATGTCAGTGGTTCTCAACCAGAGGTACACATACCCTTGGGGATATGCAGAGATCTTCCATGGGATACATCAACTCATCTAGATATTTGCATAGTTTTACAACAAGCTACATAAAAAGCACTGCTAAGTCAGTACACACTAAAATTTCACACAATGACTTGTTGTTCTATATACTATAGGCTGAAAAGTAAATACAATATTTATATTCCAATTGATTTATTTTATAACTATATGATAAAAATGAAAAAAATAAGTATTTTTTCAGTGATAGTATGCTATGACACTTCTGTATTTTCATGTCTGATTTTGTAAGCAAGTCGTTTGTGAGTTGAAACTTGAGGGTACGCAAGACAAATCAGACTGGACAGGTTGAGAGCCACCATGTTACATCAAGCATCTGCTTTCTCTGTACCCCATGTCCTCTCTCCACTCTAGTTGGACCTAATCCAAAGCCTAATCAAGTCAATGGGAGTCATTCCGTTGACTTCACTCATCTGTGATCAGGACCTTTGTGCTTATACATGGAACTCAACACACTTGCACGCCAAAGGATCAAGTCATGTGTGTGTATTGAGCAGTGGTTCTCAATGTGCAGCCCACAGGCCGCTTGCAGCCCAATTAACACACAGCTGCGGTTCATGTGACATCCTCAGGGCCAAACAGGTAGTATATATCTTGTGTGGATGCAGCCCACATGACTCTCAGAGAGCTGTATATGCAGCCCACAATAGTAAATAGGTTGAAAACCACTGATATAAAGGGAGAGAGAAAGAGAATGTGCAAATGTGTGTGTATGTATAGATTGGTGGATGGATATATAATTTACACAGTACCATAAGTACAAATACCAATCTTTTTTTTTCTATCTCCCCCCCCCACACACACGTACCCTAAGTATGAATAATGCAAAGATATAGTGAGCTTCATTTTTATGGACATGGTTGATATCAGCAGTTAGGAATAATGGTTGTCTAATTGTAGTGCTTTATTGTATTCTGTGTCAAAGCATGGGCGAGTAATTGCAATCATCAAAACCCTTTCAGAGTGTGCAAGACCCTGACCCTTGATCACCTGCCATCAAACCTATCTTATCCGCCATACACAAGCATTTTCTGGGCAGAGGAACTGGCTGAATGTTTTTTCAAGGTTGGGGCTGGAGTGTGGGGGACGCTTTTATTTAGAGATGTGCTCACAATCGCTTTCCTGAGAGCTAATTTAGGTGCCAGACATACAAAAAAAATTATACAAAATAATATGTTAACCAGCAACTGAAGAAAAAGATATAATTGATTCTCATGGGCTGCTGAGGGTTACAATTTGAATGTCTTTCCATTAAACTCCTTGTAAGAGACACAGGAAGGAAGAAAGAAAAACTGGAGTGGGATGGAAATCAGGTTTTTTTCAGCTGCTACTGTTGAGATGAAGGAGAAGATCGTTTCAGAGTGCGAGCAGGATTGATAATCCTATTTCTATTTTTATATATTAATATAAGTATCTTGACTCACTGAGTGCTTACGGAATAATACAAACTGACTGTTAGCTCAGGTGTTTTGAGTGGGGTTCACCGAGGAATCCAGGATATGCCTTAAGAAAATAGTTGCTTTGTTTCTTGTATTGCTCTGAATTCTCAGCCTGACAGTGTCTGAGTGGATCTGTGTTTACACTCCATCAGTCCTGTTAATGTCGGTATGTAAGTGCTAACCGTATATATCTGTCTAGAAGAGAGGGAAAATGGGTGGTGATGTGGTGGGCAAGCTTTAGCAATGATTCAGAGAGGACCTGGCAACTCACTCATGGCTGCACCTTTCAGGAGTAATGAAACCATCCCCACTTAGCAATAAATCTATTTATACAGAGTATTATCTATGTTGTCCATAGAGGCAGATCGGAGGGTGAGTGGATGCATAGTTAGACAGGCCCAAGCTGGGACATTGGGTCCTGATTTAAACTCTTGCAAAGCCTGGACTTGGGCTTTTGTTTGGGTCAGATTTTGTCACATGCTACCGTAGAAGAATATGGTGGCATTAAAGACTCACAAGTGGACCACCACACCCCAGATTCAACATCTGCCTTTCTTCTGCATTTGCTTAAAGAAATGCCTGATGTTCACGGCTGGCAAATGCAGGTGGGCCAGGACATATGTGATGTTCAGATTTTTGTAATGAGGAGCTCTGTTAGACTGTATAATTAGTCTCTCAAGGGAAGTGGTAGAAGCTCTACCATGTGCTTGAAATCAAGCAAAAAGCAATTTAGGCTGGGATATTGGGAATAATGTCCTAATGGTGAAATCTATCAGACTGTGGAAGAGTATCCCAAGGGAAGTAGCAGTAACTCCATTATTTGAATTACTTAAAATGAGAATGGACAAAACACTTATGAATGCTCAGTAGGAAACAATCCTACCTTGGCAGGGAGAGGACTGCATATCCTAATAGGTCTTTTCCATCTCTGGTGTCTATGATTTACCTTGACACTTCTCTCCCATAACCCAGCCTCCTCCCCACCCTGAATCTGACACCTTTTCTATCTTTGTGCATTAAAAAGAAGACTATAGATGCATTTTACAAGGCATCAGCATAATGTCATAGATAGATGCCATCACAGGGAAGTGGCTGCAAAATGCCAGAATGAAAACCCATAGACAGTCCAGAATTTCCTGAGGGAAACTTAGCACAGCCACTGAGGGTGGGGTAGTGAGTCAGCATGGGGCTGAGAGCTGGGAGATCAGAGTTCTAGTCTTGATTCTGCCACTGATTAGCTGTGCAACCAGGGCCATATCACTTAGGACCCTGCTGCCCTTGAAGTCAATGGCAGGACTCCCATAGACTTCAACAGGAAACTGAAGAGATGCTCTCTGCCTTGGTCATCCCCTGTGTAAAACATGGAGGATGATGGAGCCTTTCTGGCATGCTTTGAGATGGTGAACTGTTCTCAGCAAACAAAGAGTGGGCTAGCCCAACAAGAATATACCTCCCCCTGCCAGGGATGGAATATGCCAACTGTGTTCTCAGGAAGAGCAGCCCTTGGTTTGTAATCCCGTCACTCACCATCTTCCCAACACGCTCCATCTGCATGTATCCAGCATGCTGCCAGAAGAATTGTGCATTCACTATTTTTCCTACCCTACCCCCATGGACTAGGACCTCATTGTGCCAGACGCTGTACAAACACAACAAAAAAGCCCCCACCACAAAGCACTCCCCCTTTATATAGAAGACCAGAGACACCAGATGGATGCAGACAGATGGGGGAGTGCAAGGAAACAATGAGCCAATATCGGTCAGCACACTCAGTGGTCCCAGTACACTATTAGCCAAAGTGTCGCCATGTTGTATGTTGGCAGCATGGCAAAGGAGAGTTTCTGAAGGAGGCTCATGAGTGAGATTTGTGGATGTTTGCCGGGGCGCGCTTCAGAAATGCAAGCGAGCCACAGGAGAGAAAGCGGGTGCTCGGAGCTGGCACCATGCACCGGTCAGAGGTGGCCGTTGACACACTAACAGTGAATGAGAGACAACAGGTTGGGATAGGTTGTGAAGGGCCTTTCTGAGCTCCTGTCTGGACACTGAACCATGACAGCGACTGCTCTGGGTTATAAAATCATGCTGACTGTTGCCAGCAGGGGCATCTCCAGATAAGGAAGGTCTCCCCTTGGCAGTTTGTTTCCCTCTCCATGCCATCAGATGGGACCCAGCCTATTGAAAACTCAACCCCTCCGAGCTCCCTGAAACAGCAGCAGCTGGAAAGGAAATAACAGTAAAATTCTATGGCTGTAATAAAACACATTAGCCATCTGAACACTCGTTTCAATCAAATAATGCAGCCCATTCATATTTAAACAGGAAATATTGTTAAATGTTTATGGTAATGATCAAATCAAATTTTAAAAATTAAACATGGAATTAAACATTAAAGCAAAGGTCCAGCATTTGGCACGTGGGCAGCCAATACCAACAGGTCACACTGGGCAGCAGGAGCTGAGGCCTGCAATGATTGGTGGCTGCCAACTTATCTAATCTGACCGCTTTGTCATCTATCACTGCAGTGTGTCTGGGGATCTACAAGACAGGGGCATGGGGGGTCGGGGTGGAGGCTTTTGGTATTGTAAAACTGAACAGTCAGAGCAGGCAAGGCTGGGCAGTGGGTCGGCAGTTATCCAGAGCCATGGTGGTCCCTCTGAGCCAAAGTCCCCGACCTGTGCCTACACTCCCAGGCAGAGATGAGGGAAAGGAATGGTGAAGCCCTAGGATATGTGATGTATGGAGGGATGGCAGCCCAAAATATTTCTGAGGTGGAAGATGTATTAAAATTTGGAAGCAGCTAAATGAGATATGTCTTTTGTCTCAATGAAAGGCAGCAGCGGGTGTCTTTAGTCATCAAAATACAGGGGACTCCCACTTCTTGAAAAGTCAATGTGGGGAGAAAACTCTCTCTTTCATAATGTTTGGGGCCAGAAGGGACAATCATATCATCTAGTCTGACCTCCTGTATGTCACAGGCCATTACATTTCACTAGGGTGACCAGATAGCATATATGAAAAATCAGGATAGGGGTGGCGGTAATAGGCGTTTATATAAGAAAAAGCCCTGAATATCTGGACTGTCCCTATAAAATCAGGACATCTGGTCACCCTAAATTTCACCCAGATTACCCCTATGTTGAGCCCAAGGACTTGGTTAAACTAAAGCATTTTAGTCCTCAGGAAAACAAACCATTGTGTGCCACAAGCAAACAGGAGACTGCAGTGCCACCAATCCCCGAGTCCCTTGCAATGGCAGGGAATTGATTAGGTAGGATATGTCCAGATGATCCCAGCAAGCGACCCATGCCCTATGCTGCAAAAGAAGGCAAAAAACCTCCAAGGTCCCTATCAATCTGATTTGGGGGTGGGGGGGGATTCTTTCCTGAGCTTAAATCTGGAGATCAGTTAGACTCTGAGCACATGAGACAGACACATCAACCAAGCTATTGAGAAAGAGGATTCTCTGTACTACTTCAGAGCACCAGTTCACCCCAACCGGTAACCCATTTGTGGGCATGGCTATCTCTGGTGCTCCGGGGAAAGTGAACTCCTCCACAAGCCCCAAATCACAAATATTCATCAGGGAAAAAATGACTTCCTGACTCTTGCAGGAAACTGGGGCCATTTCTTTAAGCTGTGTTGACCTCAATGAAGCCACGCTAACTTACATCATTAGTGGATTTGGCCAAGAGATTTTCCAGGTATTTAAACCCTTGGGATGTTCACCCAACCATTGTTTATAAGAAAGATGAGCTGGAGCCAGGGTCAGTGCAACCATTTAGGCAACCTAGGCGGTTGCCTAGGGCACTAGGATTTGGGGGGGTGGCATTTTCTTTGGCAGCGACCGCGGTGGCCGGATCTTCGGCTGCCCTGGTAGCTGCCAACATTTAGGCGGAGAGAGCTGGGGCAGGGGAGCGTGGGAAGGACCACCTGCAGCAAGTAAGGGGGTAAGCGGCACGCAGGGAAACTCCCCGCCCCAGCTCACCCCTGCTCCACCTCTACCTCGAGCACGCCGTCGCTGCTTCACTTCTCCCACCTCCCAGGCTTGCGGCACCAATCAGCTTAGGCACCACAAGCCAGGGAAGTGGGAGAAGTGAAGCAGCAATGACATGCTTGGGGTGGAGGCGGAGCAGGGGTGAGCTGGGGCAGGGGGGGCGCCTCAGGGCGGAGGGGGGGAGCTGCCGTGGGGGAGTGCCTCAGGGTGGGGGCTCGGGGACGGGGGAGGCGCAAGGTGGAAGTTTTGCCTAGGGCGTGAAACATCCTTGCACTGGCCCTAGCTGGAGCTGCAACCTATGAGTTTGTAGCTGAACTTCCCCAGAGTTCTGAGATGCTTGGGTCCAAGTCATATTGCAGGTGGAAGCTATGGGGACAGAATGGAGTCACCCATTTGGCATTTGTTAAAGATATGAGGACTAACACCCTGATGCTTGGCCTAGGTTCCATCATCTGGCATGATCACAAGCACTCAGAGCCTGGGGTTTACACCAGGCTAAATTCTGATCTCATGTCAAAGTGAAACCAGACTCAGAGGGCTTCCTCCTTCTTTCGCTTACACCAATGTAAATCTGGAGTGACTCCATTGACATGAGACCTGGTTATCCTCCCATTGCACCTAAGCAACTTCACTTGAATCAGTGCAATTCCTCCAGGTTTACATTTCTATATGTAATGTTGGAATCAGGCCCAAGTTTGCACCAGCATGAGATGAGAATTTAGCTTAGCCCTGATTATGCTGTATGTCCACTTCTAGGACCTCATCACTGGGCAGCATTGGTCATCTCCCAGAGGCATGTACAAATGCACCAGTACTAGCAGCTTGTCCAGGCAGGCTGCTCTTTGCTCAAATAATTTGATCTTTCCAGAGATCATGTTGCTGGTGGATATTAATTTAAAATTAGCAATGCTTCGGCACTCCACCAAATTTTGTTTTGATCTTAAAAACTCTCCCCAAAAAGTGGAACCAATTCTTTGCTCTGTTATAGCCTGCCTGCCTGCCTGGGTTTATGGTTGAAGCTGCACACCCAGAAACTCTTTCCTTTTTCTTTTTTCTGTATTTTTTCCCCCAACAAGACAGAATAAATTAGCTGGGAGACTACAGCAAAATGGTGAAATTTATCTTAACCTGTGACTACCGTGCTCATCCTTGTACCATGTGCTTTAAATTGGATTGAAATCCTGTAAGAGGCTGTCAAGGATTTCGTTTGTTCTGCTTGACATCCAGATGTACAATTGGTAAAACTGCATCTTATCTTAGTAATTGTCTACAGTGCTAAGTCTGTACCTAGTTATTGACTTCAAAAGTCAGGCTTCATCTGTGCTGCTCCTTGATTCCACATCATCCCATCAGCCCCACCGCTATAGACATATCTTTCAGTTCACCTCCCTTTGCTGACCCATCCCCCATGCTTAAATGTTCAGTTTATGCTTGGATTTTTTAAATCAAATCCATTTATTTTATTACACATTTACTTATTTATTCTGTTGGGTGAATATTTTAACTGATTTCTTTGTGGTTGCTGCTGCAGTTCAATGTAGGATTTGGTTTGTCTGGAAGATCTGTCTCAGGCATTAGAACGACCTACCATTGTCTGAAATTTGCTAGAAAATAAATGAAATAGGGTTTTCTTTTTAATTTTATTTTGGGGGCCAAAATAAATAAATATATGGCCAGGATATTAATCTACTTTAAAAGGTTGCTGTATAAAATATACAAAGAATAAAAATCCCTATCTATGTACTTATCTAATCTATAAAACGTCATAGTAGCTGAGCATCTTTTAATACATGTATAGGCTAACAATGGTGAACCTCAACATTTTTCACTCAGATGCTCATCTGAAGTCTTGACATTCTTTAGTATTCAAACATGGGCTGTGAGTAGAATGGGTCAAAAAATGGTGTTTTTTCCCACAGAAAATTTAGGATAAAACAAACAAATACATTTTCGGAAGAAAAGTTTTGGGGTTTTGGTCAAAAAAGTCAAACTTTTCTATGAAAGCAGATACTTTCCATGAAATATTTAGCTTAATCTAAAACCCAATTTTCTGTTGAAAATCAGTTTTGATGACAATTTTTGGACCAGCCATAGCTGAGTCTCCTGAGAAGAGACTCTGTGGGTATTTCGGGGACTTCCTTCTCTTCTGGTACTTCTTTTCAGATAGAACACCGCAAGAACCAATTTATTCAAAGTATTGCCACTTCTCTGTTCCTTGTTCCCTTTGGAAATGGGGCAAGCAAAGACCCATGGATGTGAAAAATAACAAAAAACATTTCAAGAATCTTGAAAAAAAGGTTTGATTTGCATTTACGTTGAGTCTTGGGAAGAAGTTTGCAGCATTTCTCTTCTTCCTTATTTGAAGTGGTTTGGGTGTCTTGGGGACGAACTATAAACTAAAATGTAAAGTGTCTGACAGAATACAGTGGCTGTAGGGATCTGTGGTGGGCTCAGTCCTGCTGCTATTGAACCCACCAGCAAAACTCCTTTTGGAGTTTAATGGAAGCAGAATTGTACCCTTTATATCCTTCAGAAACAGCAACGAGAGATATTTAGCCATCCAACTGGTTTAGTAGAGTTATGCAGGAACCAGTCCGCTTGCTATTGAAGACATTGGCAAACCTACCACTGAGTTCAATGAAATCAGGAGATGACAAAAATTAAGAAATTACTTGTATATGTATTTATCCTAAAGACAAGAAAATTCATTTCACCTCTGGGGACATATTATACATATTATAAGTTGCGCTGACAGCCCATAACAGTGTTGAAAAGAACCTCTGGGGTTGGATCCAGTATCAACCAATCAAAGGTTAAGATTACACTTAAAGGGCCTTGATATGATAGCTCCATTATTCATGCCCAGAACAATTGGACACCATGGACCATGGCATTGGCTGGAATGGCAGGATGGAGCCATAATTCCGTTCAAAATGCTGAAAGGTATGGGTAAGACACCAGCCCTATTTTAGAAAAAAAGTCCAGGGGTATCTTTGATGGCTATAAATGGTCAGCCTCTCTGATTTTGTCTCATCCAAAACACAGCATCTCCGAAACACATACTATAGGTGGTCTGTGTGCTTCCTGTACTGTATTTGTTCTGATCTATCACTAGGAAAGTGATGCTGTCTTTTCAGGGTTAAATAGATCTTTTCCCATGGTCAGATTTCAGATTATCAGCATTTGCCCTAAAATGAAATGATGCTAAAGTGGTTGGAAGGATCTGCACAGCTACAGAACCAAATGCCTGGTACATAAAGGTGGTAATTGGAATATGATGCAGGTCCGGGGTTGTCTGCTAGAACAAGAGTTATGTTTGTGTGTCAAGTTTACTCCTGTGCTTTTTCTCAGAGGCAGTCTTATATCAGGGGCTCTCTGGGAAATACAGTATGGCTTTTGTTGTTTGTAATTTATTATTTTTTACTTTTGCATTATTTTTTTTCATTCTTTGTGGGCCCCCTGGGTGCCCATAACAATGTGGCAAGCAACATAGGTCTGCACTGTAGCACTGTTTTCCCTTTGCAAGTAAATCCATGCAAATACCGCAAATCCACCTCCGGGCATTGGCAGCTTTCTAACCTAAGGAAGAAATGGCAGGAAAGGAACTTCATTATGCTGCAAACAGTGCTGCCGGAGATCTCTTGCTTGACTTTTGAGGATATATGCTTCCCTTCACTTGGCTTCTTTCCCTCACCCCACCTTTAGAGATATGTACAGAAAGGTAACTGAGCAGAAAGGACATGTGCTGCATGCAGAGACCCTGAATGGCAGCCTAGCAGCAGGAGTCAATGCCTCAGAGAGACAGAGTGCAGGAGAGAGACAAGGGACAAGTTCTGCTTTCAGATGTTCATGCACATCTGTTATTGGCTTCGGTAGGGATTTCCCTGAAAGTGCATCTGAGAGCTGAATTTGAAAATGTCTATTTTAAAAAGTACTATTTCTGGAACTACAGCGGTCCTGGAGTTACACAACTTTAAGAGAGCTGGATGGGTATTACCCAAGGCCAGGTCTGGCCCCTCAGTGCCTGTCACAGGGTACGTCTTCACTACCGGCCGTATCGGCAGGTAGCAATCGATTTCTAGGGGATCAATATATCGCGTCTCATCTAGACGTGATATATCGATCCCCAAGCACGCTCCCGTCGACTCCAGAACTCCACCAACGCGAACGGCGGTAGTGGAGTTGACAGGGGGAGCCGCGGACGTCGATCCCACGCCGTGAGGACGGTAGGTAACTCGATCTAAGATACTTTGACTTCAGCTATGCTATTCACGTAGCTGAAGTTGCATATCTTAGATCGATCCCCTCCCCTAGTGTAGACCAGCCCACAGTCTCTGTGTGTCTGTTCCTCGATTCCAGCCACCAGCCACATTCAAGTAGACTTTGTAACTATAAGGGAGAGTGAAGGAGTCATTGCAGAAGACAGAGATTAAGACCTGAAAGAGGCACCCCAAAGAGAGTCTCAAAGGTCTCTTCTCTTTGCCCCAACAAGCCTAAATCAAAAGACAAATTCTGTCCTCAGTACAACCCCACGGACTTCCAAACGAAGAGCCAATGAAGAATGTCGACACCAGATGTCCCAATTTTATAGGGACAGTCATGATTTTGGGATCTTTTTCTTATATAGGCTCCTATTACCACCCACCCCATCCCGATTTTTCACATATGCTGTCTGGTCACCCTAGTGGTGTTGTGTGGACATAACTGAGAACAGAATTGGCCTATTGTGATCTCCAGGCATCCAATCCACCTGTGAACTAGGGCTGAGCCGTTGGGCTGGGGTGAAATAAGAACTGACTCAGAGCCTGAAATGAACCTTTAAGGTTCTGAAAGTTTCCATTATCTCTGAGTTTGTTTAATGGAATTCATGTTCACCACTGTCCTTCCTGTTCTCAGCCAAGAGAGAAAGCAGCAGTACCAACATTATTCTCATACAGTCTGAAAAGCCCATTGAAGACAAGAGATTAGGCCCACAGTATTTCCAGCATGCCCTGATGGGGATACACTGTGAATCTCCTGAGACAGCCTGAACTTGTGGGCTTCCCTGACAGAATTCCAGATCCAGCAGGACTAACTATAGAGACTAGGTCAGGTTTTCCAACTGAAGTCTATCCAGGCCAAGTTAATGGCAGAATTGGGGGGTCTTAGTCAGTATCCTCCTTGGTTAAAATACCTTGGTGAACCCCAGGGGAGCAAAACAAACAGGAAGGAAGGAAGGAAGATTTATTAAATACAAATGAAAAAATCAGGACATAATGTTAAAGAATTATCTGAAATTCATGTATACAGATACTGATTGTACTTGGCATAAGTACTAGAATAGGATAGAATAGAATAGAATAGAAACTGGAATCATCTGAGTAGTTAATTTAAATAAAAAAAATGTAATTCAAATTGACAATGTCCCTTTAAATCTTTAGATACTATTGTGATGTGTAGGCACGCTAGAAAACACTGAGAGAAAGAGAGAGAGAGATGATAGTAAAATGCTTTGGGATCCTCCAATGAAAGGTACCACCATATAAACATGATGCTTTATTATTCCTTTGGAGGGCAGTGGGGAAGCAGGCATTCCTCATGAAACTCTCAGATCTGATAATACAAGCTACTCTACTGTACATAAACATTTCCTCTGAATATTGCTCATGTTTGTCAGATGTCATTCCCTATTGTTTATTGCCATTTACATGTTGGCAAGTTGACTTTTACGAAGGTAAGAGTAGGTTAAAGATTTCAGATTTAATATCGGAGGCAGCTTCCCCCCACACTCCAGGCTCAGCTTTCTCAATTTCATCCTGCGCTGACATTATATCAAACTGTGTTTCTACCCAGTGGGGGACAGCCTCAGATTATTTACAAAATACAACACAGACGTCAGACTAAATGAAGACGAAAGATGTGCAGGCAGCGTGATTGCTGTCTTAGCCATAAGCATTAGATACTAGTGATATGATCTGACCTGACAACTAACAACATCTATTGATCAGATTCCTCCAGTAATAATAATGCTAATACCAATTAACAATTAATAACAAATAATAGTGGACACATACATCATGTCATCTATTCAAGGAGTTCAAAATCCTTTATAGAAATTCATTAATTAGGCCCCAAACCACTCCATTCCTCCTTGTGCAACTTACTTTTAGATTTTCCTAAGGGACTGTTGTCTGGGGGATTGAACCAGGGGAGTGGCAGTCGGAACAGCTGGGTTCTCATCCCACCACTGCATTGATTCACTATGTGAACATAGGGAAATGTTTTCACTGCTCTGTGACTTAGGGTCCTCAGCTGTAAAATGATACTTACATTTAGAAGTGATTTTGGAAAGTTTTCGGCAACAGAGTTTTTCATCAGAAAAAGCTGTTTTGAAGACACTATAATGCTTTGTGAATTCCTGCTGATTTTGATTCAATTTCCCACAAAAGAAAAACTTACTGAAATGGGGAAAAAATGGAAGTTCCATTGCATAGGAAATTTTGAAAATATTTGTTTTTGTTCTGAGTCACAAATGAAATGTTGAAATTTCCCGTGAAATGGAAATTCTGTATTTCAACCAGTGCTATGAACAGTACACATCTCAAAGAGTTGTGAGGCATAATTAACCTGTATATATATTTGCAAAGTGTTTGGAGCTTATCAGGTGGCAGATTCTGTATCAATGAAAAGTATTATTACCATCAAGTAGGCTTATTTTGAAAACTTCAGAGCTGCAGAATTATCTAGAATGTCACCATGTTTAGAATCATTCAGCCCTCAAGCTAGGAATTTTCTTTGTAGGCTTACAGCAGAATACAGCATTAAGAATAAAATAATTTGCCATTAATATTTCGTTCTGATTAGCTTTGCCTCATTTTTCTCCTTATGCATTACCTGCAAGCAGACTGGAGTGTTCTCAAATGTATTAATGTTCAGATGTTTATTATTTGATGCATGTTGGGGTGGAGGACAATTTTTTTTAAACCTCTATAGATTTTATCTTGCATACAGGAGTATAGTTATCTGCTGTTAGCTAGCCAAGCCGTGTTGGTTCACAGTGATTAGTTAGTTAAGACACAAACTATTTTATCTGTACCCTGACTGAGTGAACACACAAGCAAGCACCTCCAGCCAGAATACATATACAGGCAAATGTAGGCCCGATCCTGCAAATGATTACACATTCGCTTTAGCTTTACGCATTGTGAGTAGTTCCATTGAAGTCGACGGTGTAAATCAGCTGAAGATTGCTGCCATGAATGGAACCTTGAAATTCCTGTTCTGTGAACATTAGTGCCAATTAAACACCATCACATGAATGTTTGCGGGTAGTGAATTCAAACAGACTGTGATATAATAACGATACCCAGTTTTATATAGCACATTGCACCTATAGATCTCAAAGCACATTATAAAGCAGGTCAGTAGTAGTATCCCATTTTACAGATGGGGAATCGGAGGCACAGAGAGATGAAGTGACTTGTCCATGGTCACCCAGTGGTGGAGCCAAAAACAGAACCTATCTCTACTAAGTCCCAGTTCAGTATACGATCCTCTTAGCCACATCTCTTTCTAAACCCTTGAAATATTCAAACAAGTATCCATGTATCCATCTACCCAAACAAGTATCATTTTTTGACCTATATACCCACCTCTGCTTAAGAGGCTGGATCCCATTCTAGTGACTCTTCTTGCCCTGGCAGCAGCAAATGGTTCATTTGTGGGCTAAATCTAATTTCATGTAGAAGATGAATATTGACCTATTTGAAATCAGAAAGGCTCAGGAGTTCTCACTGTTTGTGTCCCGTTGCACCCACATGGCTCCTGCAAGCCAATATTAACTAATCTAGTCTAATAATGGAAGCATCACAGTATTTGTACTAGTTTCAAAGAATCACAAGAGTTAGAGATAGAAAACATTATTAGCAGCCTATCCAATCCATCTCTCTGGTGATGTAGGGTTGTTCCTTACTGTACATCGTTTAGTGTAGTCATGTCTGATTCTAAAAGTCTCGGACAATGGGGCTTCTACCTCTTCCTTTCTCAGACAATTCCATAGTGTAATACATCTCGCTGTCAGGAAATCTTTCAGCCTAAGCTTTTCTTTCCTTAAGTTCATCCCATCATCCCTAACTGTAGACCTATGACTGACACCAGTCAATTCCTCCACCTACTTGGTTCTTGTACCATTCAGGCAGCTACAGAGGGTTACCACATTCCTACCTGGATGCTTCTTTACTACAGTTCTTGTTCCTTATAATTGTTCTTCCCAATCACTTATTGGTACTTTTATTATACATGTATTTATGCACACACATGTACATGACAGGTATATATGTATAATATATACATATATGAAAGCATGGAATGCATGTGTGTAGTGTGTGAGTTTATGCACGCACACATACACATAGGGCCATAAACTCTATTGACTTTCAATGGAATTTCATCAATATACACCAGCTGAGGATCTGGCCCATTATATATATACCCACATATACAGAGAGAGAGAGAGAGAGAGAGACAGAAAGACAGAATTTACATTGGGGACTAGTTGGAAAGAATTTTCTTGGTTCTCTCTAGACATCTGATGGTCCTTAAGGCAGTTGTCATCATGCATTAATTTGCCTCAGCTCATTCCTTGTTGTCTTAAATGCCATATTACAAAATGTTACGAGGTCCCCTGTCTCTTGGCATACCCACATTTCACCTGGGTGTGTAGGGAAGCATGCCATGATCCATCCTGACAGATGTCAACAAGCATCTCATCAGGGGCTCAGCTGTGTCACCCCCAATGCTATTGCATGGCAAGATTACTCCTTGTCTACATTACACTGTTTCCTGCCCTGTGGGAGGAGGGGGGATAGGCAGGGCTATGCTAATTGGTTCTGACCCTCCAAGATCTGTGGGGGAAATCACCATCATGCCGCACAATGTGCCAGATCTGTCAAATCTAAACCCGAACACTGCACTGTACTTAATTCCTTCCAGTGCATTTACAGGATGGCAGAAGTCCTGGGGTAGGGTCTTCCTCAGGCTGTATCTTGGACCAACTGGGATAGATTTGTAACCCTGCAGTGAGTGGCAAATTGGAGCTTATTTCTAATGAGAGTATTTTCAATATGATTGCTGTTAGTTGTCTTTAAAAAAACAAACAAACAAACCTTTTCCTTCTAGTTCATGCTGTCCCATTTCTTTCTATTCCATTCAGTGTGACATTTTGGAATATGCAGCTGTGTTTTGACTGGAGGCATCAGAGTGTTCCAGACATTCTGGGAACATTGAGCAGCACTAGGGGTGCAGACTACTTGGATGCACCTGGACTGTTCAGCAGTCCTGCACGTGCATAATACCTATGTGACAGACTCAGACCAGTGGGGTACAGGAGTCTGGTAGAGGGCAAATATACTGGTCACTGGATGAGTAGTTTTCTGTTCCCTGAGTGACCAGAGCAGGGGCTGCACTAGAGTAATCAGGAACCTGCTAGAACCAATTAAGGCAGACAGGCTGATTAGATCACCTGCAGCCAATCAAGGCAGGCTAATCAGGGCACCTGGGTTTAAAAAGGAGCTCACTCCAGTCAGGTGAGGAGGAGCCAGAGGAGAGGAAATGCGTGTGAGGAGCTGGGAGCAAGAGACACAAGGAGCTGAGAGTGAGAGGGTGTGCTTCTGGAGGACTAAGGAGTACAAGCGTTATCAGACACCAGGAGGAAGGTCCTGTGATGAGGATAAAGAAGGTGTTTGGAGGAGGACATGGGGAAGTAGCCCAGGAAGTTGTAGCTGTCATGCAGCTGTTACAAGAGGCACTATAGACAGCTGTAATCCACAGGGCCCTGGACTGGAACCCAGAGTAGAGGGTGGGCCCGGGTTCCCCCCAAACCTCCCAACTTCTGATCAGACACAGGAGGAGCTGATCCAGACTGTGGGGAAGATCACTGAGGTGAGCAAATCTGCCAATAAGTGCAGGACCCACCAAGGTACAGGAGGAACTTTGTCACACTACATACACCTGGAGAACTCAGCAGCTGTGCAGGTGAATTCTACATGGATGCACCCAGAATGCTCAGCAGTTCTGCAGACTAGGCCTGTCAAGCAATTAAAAAAATTATTCGTGATTAATCACACTTGTTAAACAATAATAGAATACCATTTATTTAAATATTTTGGGTGTTTTCTACATTTTCAAATATATCGATTTCAATTAATACACAGACTACAAAGTGTACAATGCTTACTTTATATTTATTTTTATTACAAGTGTTTGCACTGTAAAAAAACAAAAGAAATAGTATTTTTCAATTCACCTAATACAAGTACTGTAGTGTGATCTCTTTATCATGAAAGTTGAACTTACACATGTGGAGTTATGTACAAAATAACTGCCTTCAAAAATAAAACAATGTACAATTTTAGAGCCTGCAAGTCCACTCAGTCCTACTTCTTGTACAGCCAATCGCTCAGATAAACAAGTTTGTTTATATTTGCAGGAGATAATGCTGCCTGCTTCTTGTTTACGTCACCTGAAAGTGAGAACAGGTATTTACATGGCACTTTTGTAGCTGGCATTGGAAGATATTTACGTGCCAGATGTGTTAAAGATTCATGTGTCCCTTCATTCTCCAACCACCATTCCAGGGGACATGCGTCCATGCTGATGACGGTTTCTGCTCGATAACAATCCAAAGCAGTGCAGATCGATGCATGTTCATTTTCATTATCTGAGTCAGATGCCACCAGCAGAAGGTCAATTTTCTTTTTTAGTCGTTCGGGTTCTGTGGTTTCCGCATCGGAGTTGCTCTTTTAAGTCTTCTGAAAGCTCCACACCCTGTCCCGCTCAGATTTTGGAAGGCACTTCAAATTCTTAAACCTTGGGTTGAGTGCTGTATCTTTAGATATCTCACATTGGTACCTTCTTTGCGTTTTGTCAAATCTGCACTGAAACTGTTCTTAAAACGAACATGTGCTGGGTCATCATCCGAGACTGCTATAACATGAAAGATATGGCATAATATGAGTAAAACAGAGCAGGGGACATACAATTCTCCCCCAAGGAGCCACAAATTTAATTAATGTACTTTTTTTAACAAGTGTCATCAGCATGGAAGCATGTCCTCTGGAATGGTAGCCGAAGCATGAAGGGGCATATGAATGTTTAGCATATCTGGCATGAAAATACCTTGCAATGCTGACTACAAAAGTGCCATGTAAATGCCTGTTCTCATTTTCTGGTGACATTGTAAACAAAAAGAGGGCAGCATTATCTCCTGTAAATGTAAACAAAATTGTTTGTGTTAGTGACTGGCTGAAGAAAAAGTAGGACTAAGTGGACTTGTAGGCCCTAAAGATTTATATTATTTTGTTTTTGAGTGCAGTTCCGTAACAAAAAAAAATCTACATTTGTAAGTTGCACATTCACAACAAAGAAATTGCACAACGGTACTTGTATGAGGTGAATTGAAAAATACTATTTCATTTGTATATCATTTTTACAGTGCAAATATTTGTAATCTAAAATAATATAAACTTTGCTTTCAATTACAACACAGAATAGAATGTATATGAAAATGTAGGAAAAACCAAAAATATTTAATACATTTCAATTGGTATTCTATTGTTTAACAGGGCTATTAAAATTGCAATTAATTGTGATTAATTTTTTTTATCACGATTAATTTTTTTTTTAGTTAATCACGTGAGTTAACTGCAATGAATCGACAGCCCTACTGCAGACCTGTTCAATCTAGGTGCCCCAGGAATGCTTATGTGAACCACATGACTCAGAAAGGAAAATGAAAACTCTAATCTTCTAAACATTTTCATTGGTGGATGTGAATTCTCCACATTGTCATCAGCACACCAAATATAGGTGGAAGTATTCGCTCTCTTTTAGGACTTGCTGTTAGTCATCAAAATAGATACGATGTCTAAAAGTTCACATTCCAAATCAAAGAGCAATTAGAGAACCCAGGTTGTCTGAAATCATTAACACACCTATGAAGCATCAGTTCAAGATGTCCCACCCATACCGACAATCCCAGCTTTCTAAGTAGCTGCAGGATATACTACTATGAATTAGGCATGAGTGAACTGTCAAACCTGTCTGGATAAATTCAGAGTTGATATGAACCTTCACCTGAAACTCCAGCTGAACCTTTCCTGAGGTTTGAAAGAGTTCTGATGGCATTTCCCCTACAATAACCACTTTCCATTTACTCCTGTATCAGCACTTCCTGCTTCCAGCCAGCAGTATATTGTATAAGAGGCTCTTTGCATAATAATTGCAGGAAAAATCATGTGGTATCATTTCCACCTCTGTTTTGCATACTTTGCTAGTTATGGGTAATTTAGCCTTACTCTTAATTGCTTATCTGAACCCGAATCTCCAGCTCTCCATTACTATCATCACCATGGATGATGTGTAAATTAATGTGGACCAATATGATGCCAACACCATACCCTAGGTGCTGACTAGTCTCATCTAAACTTTAGGAGAGAGGGCCTGTATGAGCCTGTTTCTGTCTATGTTGCCCCGATATCTACAGCCCAAAATTGCTCTGGTGCACTGAAAACGCAGGGGTGAAAAAAGGTCTCATCTGCCAACCCCTGCATTCAGTTTTCTTTCTTTCTTTCTTTCTTTCTTTCTTTCTTTCCTTCTTTCTACTTTTGTACCAGTTCTTTGGCTACTCTAGTGAATTTGCATGAAACGCTTTGTTTGTTTCCTCTTGACTCTTGGAGAAGTGCAGCTTGGGACGTCCTCCTGCTCACCTGGCGCATTGCCCTCATCCTTGCTTGACTGGCACCAAGATCAAAACACTTTGTGGTCGGGTAATGTAATTAGGTCCCTTTTCAAACCATGTGTGTTCTATTGGACTGTGGGAAAACCTTGCAAGAAAAATGGTGGTGACCCCATTACCTGAGACAGTTAAGACTCTACTGGATGAAACAATAGAGCAGAGGAATTGCCAGACTGGATCAGACCCATGCTCCATCTATTCCAGTTACCTGTCTCTGACAGTAGCCAGTACCAAATGTTTTTGAGGAAGGTGCAAGAAATCCAGCAGCAGCAATGAGAGAATAACCTGACCATAAAGGAATCCCCTTGCTAGGTTCCATTAATTACAGGTTGGTTTTTGTCCTGATGCAACAGGATTTATATCTCTTCCCAAACGTGTATCCTATTATCACTGAGTATTGTAATTTTGGTTGTCCTCGTTACCCATCTAAATTCCTGGTCCTTTTTTAAATCAGATCCTGTAGGAAGCCATCACGCACAGGGTCCCAGGGGGACTGGTTTAGATTTATCATGTGTTTTGCATTCCTATGTTCCATGAGTCTATTGGAGCAAATGGGGGTCAGTTTTTGTGATATGATTAACGAAAGGGACCAGAGTAAATAGTGCCAGATTGCCTTTGAGCAGCCTGGATTTACACACACACACATTTAAGAGTTTCAGTGCTGGGAGAGAGAAGAGCTGTCAGGGCTATGTCATGGTGAAGGCATACCATCAGCTGGAAGGGGAGCTTCCCTGGGACTAGGCTTGTAAATCAGACAGATGACTGACAGGGGTTAAAAGCTTCCTGCTTGCTTTCCCGCATTGCCTCCTGCATGGTAAAGAGATCCCTGTCCCTCACGCAGAAGGTGTTCTGAGCTTTCAAAGCATTTTGATGGAAACAGCATACTGACTACGCTGAGCTATCATGGCCTTTGGCAGCAACGTCCAGCTGAGCCTCACTCCCCACGTCCTCGGCTGGTCAGACTGATCATAAAGCAGGTTCAGTCTTAAAGGACCATCTGCTAAAAATACCCAAAATCCCCATTAGCTGACATCACAATGGTGAGAGATGTCAGATGAAGCCCAGGCCCTCTGCTTAGTCACAGAACAGCCTACTCCAGCCCTGACTAGGAGGTGAAAGAGAGCTCAGTTCCCTTGACCCATCCCATCTTTGGCTTCTCAGCTGAAGCCTGCAACAAGGCGGCCCCTCTGTGCTGACTTGGGTGGTGTCTTCTGCAATGGGCACACCTGTCCACTTGGAACTGGACTGAAACCTCTAATTCTTATCCAGTAGGCCACACTACCATAATAGTAATAAGTGGGTTGGATTTTCAAAGAAGCCAAAGGCAGTTAGGATCACAAAGTCCCACTGAAAGTCACTCGTGTTCCTAAGTCACTTAGGCACTTTTGAAAATTCCACCCTTCATTAATAATAAAGGCTGGGATTTTCAAAGGTGCCTAGGAGAGTTAGATGACCAACTTCTGTTGACACTGAGCCAATCATTCCCTTATTGTTCCTGTGGAAATTGTAAGCATTAACAACAATTTTGTTCACTGCTGGCCTGGCTGGCTTTTAATCAGCTTGGTATCCAGATGGGATAAAACTTTGTTCCATTCACTCCTGGCAGCACCCTAATCCTGCGTATCTCCAGGGGTAGAACAAGGAATCCCCAGACTGGATCAGGCCCATTGTCCAGCTAGTGCAGTATCCTGCAAACAAATGGCTAGCATCAGCTGCTTCAGAGCAAAGTGCAAGAAACCTCCCCGTGGGGCAGACATGGAATAACCTGTCCTCACAAAGGTCTCATGGGTGCACTGATCCACAAACAGCTATCACAGTGATGAGCATGGTGTAAACACCTAGATAGGGAGATCAGACCCCATTCCCGATTCCCTGAGCTTTCCATTTTCCCAGCTTCATTATTTAAATGTCTCTTGTCTGAAAATAATTGCTCCGAAGAAATGGCCTTGAAATAACTTTGTTTCTCCATGAACATGGCCTGATTCCCTTTATCAGATAAGCGGTAAATTAACAGCAGCATGGGCTAGGCACCAAGTCCAGTTGGGAGCCTCCGGTCTAAATGTTCCATTAACGATTGCCATTTCCGAGGCGGGGGTGGCACGGCTTCATTTTGTCGCTCTGTCTCCAGTAACTGCAGGCTGAGCTTCACCAGCTAATGATGCATTTGCCAGGGGAATACAGGTGCCACTCAATAGCGCATGGCCTAATGTTGAGTATGACCTGTTGAGTGTGATTAAATGGGTTTCACTTGGCTACAACACAACATTAGAAACATTTTCACACTTTGCAAGGCAAAACATTCAATTAAGGGAGCAGAAACAGGAGATGAATAAACATTATATTTCCATGTTTTATTGGACTGACTCATTCAATTGGTTCCCTCTAATAAGTAAGATCCGGCCAGACTCAACAGGACGCAGCACTGATTTTCTTTTATTACTGTAGAGCTGGGTTGTTGTGGGTTTTTTTTTTAACCTTTCCATTTATTTAAAATGCTCTGGATTTTGGATTCAATTTCTCTGCTTCCTATTTATTATTGTTTCCTTGAAATAGGAACTTCAAGTACGTTGATAAATGGATTGAAAGGTTGTCTCATTTCACTGTCGCATCTGCTGCTGTGCCCTTTGCAGCAAAGCTTTTTTGTAATCCTAAAGCACTGGATTGCAGTAAATATTAATCAGACTGAAGAGCTGGGACACAGAGGTGGACATAACAGATTACAGATATTCCAAATGTGGGGTCACCAATGAGGCAGTTTAGGGGTGGTACCACCGGGTGCGACTAGGAGTAATGACCTGCTATAAAGACATGGGGAAATTAGGCTGAATATCAGATAATTCTTCCTGGCTGAGAGATCTGTTGAATTAGAGAGTGCTCCCCCTAAGGATTCATAGATTCTAAAGCCACAAGGGACCACTGTGACCATCAAGCATGACCTCCTTTAGAACACAGGCCAGCGAACTTTCCTGAATTAATTCCAGTTAGAACTAGAGCAGATCTTTTAGAGAAACATCCAGTCTTGATTCAACAATCTCCAGGGATGGAGAATCCACCACAACCCTTGGTAAATTGTTCCAGTGGTTAATTACTCTCACTGTTAAAAACTTGCCCCTTGTTTCCTCTCTGAATTTGTCTAGCTTCACCTTCCCGCCATTGATTTTAGTTAGACTTTTTGCTGCTAGACTGAAAAGCCCAAACCATATTACTGGGGATATTTAATACTCCCATGGACAATGCACTGTAGGGAACAATCTTGCACTGGCAGGGAAATGGACTAGATAAATCACAGCTAAAAGATCTTTCCTGTACCTAATCTCTGTGGTTCCCTACTCCACATGCAAGACCAGTAGATCAGGGGTTCCGTCCTGTGACTTGCAGACCTCCCTCAATTCCTTGTGAATTCAGCAGGACTTGAGATTGTTCATCACAGGGCATCTCCTGGAGTCAAGACTCTTCTCTCTTTTTCCAGTAGTGGGAGCATATTGTTGTCACAGATGTCTGTGCCACTCTATGGAATAATCAATCCTCTCTTAATACTAACCCACTAACTAGCTACAGCAAACAACAACTATGGATAGCCCTGTTTAATACATTGTTACAAATATTCACTGGTGATAATCTTTTTATTTGAGGATGATCATTGCTGTGCTTGATGCATCACAAAGCCAGGAGCAAGAAACAGCCCCTCTCCAATGCAGTTTACAGCCTAAAGAGCTGAGGTGAAACCTTGGCCCCATTGAAGTCAATGGGAATTTTGCCATTCACCTGAATAGAACCAGGATTTCATGCCTGATCTTTCTCCCATTCAGCTCAATGGCAAAAATTGCCGTTGGCTTAAGTAAAGCAAGATTGCACCCTAAAGCCTGAACCCTGCAAAAAGTTATGCTCAGGCTTATGAGATTGGGGCCCAAAGGCATAACTGGATGACTTTTTGTGGGTGTAACTCTGAGAAGTGGGGCTGCTTTCACCCAGTATCTTTCTGGGCATGGCCTCTTTTCAGGCTGAGCCCCCTCGGAAGATGTCCAAAGATCCTGCTGACTAGCGCTGTGCTGCAATCCAGCGTTGCGCCTGGTGCAACATCATCTGGCGTCCTTGACAATCCTGTCATTCCTGTCCCTGCCTTACCATGGAGAGCACCACTGTGCAGCTCACATGGATGCACCACTGAAAAGCCGAGGTAATCTGAAAGTGAGCAGGGCGTGACCTGCTAGTTGTCTAACTCTATAATCGGGAGCCGACAGAGATTTGCAAGGAATTGCTTTCTCAAAGGACCTCTACCAGCACTGCCCCTACTACCCCATTATGAACGTCTCCTGCACTGAGAGTAAAGACATTGCAAATGGCTCAAATGTGAGATTATCTGAGGCTTCCCCCTTGCGCAGCTCCATAAAGGCTGCTAAGAGACAAGTTTCCTCTGGTTTGTCTCTTATCACTTCCAGGCACCGCCTAGTTGTATCAAATGAGAAAATGGTTTCCGTTTCCAGTTCTCTGACCACTTCAGCCTTCCCAGACATAAATGTGCCTCTGGAATTCTCTTTCAAAGGAGCGCCTCACACAGCACCTGGGATTCGCCAATGCTTCCTGGGGTCCTACAGCATTGTGACCTGCAAGATGAACTTAAAATACTATTAATAGCTTCTTTTTATGTGAGTTCCTTTCAGTCTGAAAGTCCCAGAAGCATCTGTCACATTTTACAAACCACACATGTGGAAAACCCTTGGCCACCAAGGAATTTCACAGCTGTGTGCTACACCAGTTGCAACTTCATAGCAACAGCAGAGACAGAACTCAGATCCTCCTGCCCCAAAAGCACAAGTCCCCTTACTGCTTAAGATAAAGGAGAATCTCCATTAGAGCTTTCCTGTGTAGGTTCTATGACACACCATTGAGACATTTGAGACTATCCAGAAGAGGCAGCAGTGCACATGCTTGCTAGCCAGAGCATTACATATAACTTATAAACTCCTGTATCCTGGGAGCATTTCACCCAGCACCAAAACACGGCCACTATTTAGATGGATCATGGCAGCTGTTCAATAAGACTCAGTAATGCTACAAAATAGCTCAGATTAATACTGTATCCAGCTAAAACTGCACAAAAGGAATTTCAGGAAGGCCAAATCACCCTGTTGGCATTTGGTCAAGCACTTGGGTTACCACCATTTGTCTGTCTATCTAGTCATCAGTCCATCCAGGCGTTTATATCATACGTCTCACCATAAACAGCCTTTGAACACCCCTACTCTTTGGAAAAGTGCAACAGGTCTTTGACCACATGCATTCAGGACCTTGAATTTTCACTTCATTTAAAAGACAGGCTTTGTTCTATGTAGTATCATATACAGCCCCCACCACCCTGGCACTGGTACCCACTACTTGCCTATGACCTGCTATTTTCTCTTCTGTCATGCCCCATCTGGAAGGTCCAACTTGGAAAAACTGTCTCCTGGCATAACAGATAACGATGTCCCACCCCGGGGCTTTCCTTGCCTGGCTTGGGGGATGATGCCCAAACTCTGAGAATGAAAGTTGGAATGGGAGTTTCACTGCTCGGGGTTATGGGGAGACAGCCGCAGGGCAGGATCTAGCACTGTCCCTCATTTCCACTGCACAAGAGGAGGGAGGGAAATAAACAGATCCCTGACTGCCAATTAATTTAAATCTAGGCCCAGGAAGAAGTCAACGAACTGTAATTTATGAGATGTCAAAGCCTGAAAAATTCCTTTTGACACTGTGTTTTCAGTTATTACAGTATGCCTTGCAAAGCGACACCATGATTCTGTTCGGGAGCCTTGCAGCGAGCAGCACAATAACAGAGGGCAGCAGGGCTTTTCTGACTGTCTTTTTTCCCCTCTTCTCTCCCCACTCCTCTCAATCATTCCATCTTCCCCACCCCAAGCGGCTGCGGGGAGGAAAACCAGCCTCACTCAGGGGCACTGGTCCTACGAGCTGCTTATCATTCTTGAGAGGCACTCAGCACCGGGCAGGATCCAGCTGTGTCAGGATGGACAGATGATGTGAACAGAGAAGAGATGCTGAACCTTGAACTCCACTAAACTGTGTTAAATATCCAGGAATGGGGGAAAAGTCGATCTGTGTCATGTTAAATACTTTGGTTGGTTCATGCTACCCATACTCGACACCCACCGTTGTGGCAACGTAGCTCATTGATGGCACTCTTTCAATCCATGCAACATCTATTTGATGAGGTTCAGCTACCCCTTGGTTCTAGCTGATGACCCTCTCCTCCCCCTTTGTCCCTTTGGTCTGCTGCAAAACAAATCAGAGCATCTGCTGGCTCCTAGGGGCCTTCACTGATAGAAGCACATGCTTTCCTATTTCTGATCATTTCTCTTCTCTGCTAAACTCTTCTACCAGTTTGTTCTGCTGACAGCAGCTCCAGGTTCTCGGAGGATGAAATTAACCAGCATTAAGATCTCAGGGTCTGGCTCTGATTTAGGGGGCTGCATTTTGGGATGGGGGGTGCCATTTTGTCGGTGAATCTTAAGGATAGCCTGTCGGCCCCCGCCTAGTGCCCCACTGGCCGCCATGGGTCCCTGTCCTGCTGTGGAGCAGCATCAGGGCTGTTCTCCAGTGTTGCTTAATGAGGGGTAATCATGCCACTGCCAAATCAAGCTTGAACTGAAAATGTTTTGACTGCCTCAATCCAACTCCGAGTTCATGCCGAGTCCAACTCGTTTTCTAATCACTTGGGGGAGGGGGAGTTCTCTAAAAACAAATGTCATTTAGCCCTTTATTGCCAAAGCTTTATTTTCCTTACACGCACAATTGCTCTGTAATTTTGGCGGTTGTGGGGTGGGGGGTTGTCCTAGTCTTGATTTCTTTCTTACAGCCCATAAACCTGTTTACTGTGTATTCACTGCACCACACACTTTGCACTGCATTCAGGTAGTCTCAGCCTGGCACAGCATGCATGCACAGGCATATATATTCCCCTCCCATACAAATCTCAGCCTAGGCTGAACCCTGAACCTCAGAGCCCCGTTTTTTGTTTAACTGACCAACCCTGCACTTCATGCAATCAGCTGAGGCCAGATGCAAACAGGTCAAAAGCCACCACATTCTCCAGACATTTTCTGTACTGCTAACCTCACGGAATGTCAGAAATCTCAGGCAAAACCACGTTCCCGTGGGAATTCCAGAGCAACTGATTTCCGTGATCCAAGTGTGTCCCAAAAAGTGTCGAATAAGCAGCTGAAATGTTGGCAGTTTGTATGCCGCCTGTAGTTAGAGTAATTCTTTCCGTACTGCATGTTGGCCTTCAAGGGATGTTTACAGTTAGGATGGCATCTAGCACAGGTATCAATAGCAGTGTAGATGGTGAGGTGCGGCTTAGACAAGAACATTAGAGTGATCTACGTGCCTGAACTCCAGGGTATATACCCAGCCAGAATGATGGGCTATGTCCTGGAAAGGAGTGACTCTGCAAAGTATTAGAGGACAAAGTGGACAAGCAGCTGAGCATGAGCTCCTGAACATAAGTACCATCATGGGGAGAACACACCAGGAACTATAATCTAGCATAGAAAGGCATAACAAGAGCCACTGCCTGGAAACTGAAGCCAGACATATTCAAATTAGAAATTAGGCACAATTGGAACAAACTACCAAGGGAAGTGTTGGATTCACCTTCTTCTGATGTCTTCAGATCAAGACTGGATCCTTTGCCAGAGGATGTTGTGAAGGCCGAGACTATAACAGGGTTCAAAAAAAGAGCTAGATAAATTCATGGAGATTAGGTTTATCAATGGGTATTAGCCAGGATGGCCAGGGATGGTGTCTCTAGCCTCTGTTTGCCAGAAACTGGGAATGGGTGACAGGGGATGGGTCACTTGATGATTACCTGTTCTGTTCATTCCCTCTGGAGCACCTGGCTTTTGCCACTGTTGGAAGACAGGATACTGGGCTAAATGGACCTTTGGTTTGACCCAGTATGGTCATTCTTATGACTCCTTTCTGGAAGGTCTGCTTCAGTCAAAGAAGTTATTGGGTTCAGTACAGGGATAACTGGGGGAAGTGTAATGGCCTGTGGAATAGATGACTAGATGGTCTAATGATCCATGTAGGCCTTAAAATCTATTAGTCCTTATCAGTTTTTATGGCCAATGCTCATTTTTACCTGCCTCCTGATATGGCAGATCACTAGAAAGGGTCTTTCCCAGAGGAAGCGTGCCAATACCATTGCCGGGGTTTCTGCGTCAGTGTTACCACTCGCTGTCCCGTTTCATGAAAAGACGTATGCTGCTGCCATGTGTGCAAAGAACAAAGCCTTTGCGAAGCAGAGTGAGAGTTACAACCTACACATCTCTCAGCCTGCCCAGGACCAAAAAGGCCCAAAAGATGGGAAATGGGGAAAATAATAGCACAAAAAAGGGGCTCTGTAAAACAACCCCTTCCCCCCAGGTGTGTGTCTGAGTTGTAACTGGTGGCTGTTCACTGACAAAACAAAGATATGGCTCCTTGCAACCAGGGCAGTCCTTAGGATTTATGGTGCCCTAGGCGGGATTATTAAACTGGTGCCCCTGGGCCTGTCTTGCTCTTAGCAACACAAACATAAGCTTACAGTATTGGAAAATTTGCCACATGCATGTTATTAAAACCAGTTTAACTTAATGAAGCACGCTGTAATGCTGATGGACTAGCGCTAAAGAAGTAGCACTATAGAAAAAATTCTGATTTGACAGAATGATGCAAATAATATTTTTTTTTAATTTGTCAACATTTTATTGGAAATTTATATGAAGAGGTATTGAAACAAGGATTTGTTTTTAATTAAAAGCAATCTTGCTGGCTTTTTTGGCTGCAAAATCAGGAATAATGTCATCGTATGACAAAGACAAAGCGATGTCTTGTTTGATTGCAAGAATAGCAAGACCAGTCAAGTGTTCCTGACTCCTTGTAGAGCAGAGATAGTTTTTAATGAGCTTTAGTTTTGAGAAACTCCCTTCTCCTGATGCTACTGTTAAAGGAATTGTCAGTAGAATACGAGTGGCAATGTGCACATTAGGATATATATATCAACAAGTTTACTGGTATTAATAAACTGTACAATGTCCGTCATCGATTTTGCATGTGGCAACATTGATGACAGTGTACTCAATTCTTTATACAGTTCAAGTCCATTTAAATCAAAATGATCGCCGTGCTTCAGAAGGCTCTCTAGGTCAGGGGTTCCCAATGCAGTGTCTGTGGGTGCCATGGCGCCCGCAGGGGCCTCTCAGTACGCCTGCGTACTGGCCGGCAGACGAGCATCCGCCGAAATGCTGTCGAAATTCGGCAGCATTTCGGTGGCGACACCTCTGGATGACGCCGCTTGCCGCTGACAAGCAGCGTCATCCAGAGGCGTCGCCACTGAAATGCCACCAAATTTCAGCGAATGCTCATCCGCCGCCATAGTAAGGTTGGGGACCACTGCTCTAGGTTCTTGCACTTTGTCATTAGTTGCTCTTGTTTTCCTATACCATTGAATTTATTCCTGCTCAGCCCACTACCAGCTGAGTGAATGGAACTCCAGGCCGACAGCGGGTTGAGTGGCTCAGTCAGGGTATCAGCCGCCAGCCTGCTCAGCCCCCTGCCAGCCTGGGATTCCTTGGGGGTCCCCAGGCCAGCAGTGGGTGCTGAGTGGGGCTGGCGGCCAAGACCCTGGGTGGCAATGGGGCAGCAGCCGGAACCCCAGAGCAGCGGCGGGCTGAGCCGCTCAGCCTGCCACTGCCTACCATCAAAAATCAGCTCGCGTGCCACCTTTGGCACATGTGCCATAGGTTGCCGACCCCTGCTCTACACACTAGTAAGGAGATAAGCATATTACAGTTATTGGAGGGCTCTATTTAGCAGTAACAGGGTTATAGGAAAGTCAGTCAACATTTTTTGTTCCTCTGATGAAAACTGGTCCACTCCCTTCCCCATTCCAAACTTGTCACAAATAATTGTCAACAACTTAATTTTCTGTTTTTGACTAAGATATTGATTTAAAAAATATTGAAATTGAATTCAGGATTGTTAGCAAGCATTTTTGGTGAACAAATTTGTTAAATGACAATGTAAATGGCAACACAGTACTGCTTTCATGCTTGGCTCACCCCCCAGGCTGCTGGTTCAACAGCTGCAGTAGAGGAGGAGATAGGTGGAAAACTGCAGGACCCCAAAATCCACCTCTTGGGGTGCAGAGTGGCAACAGCAGCAGCAAACCCTCAGGTCTGATCACACACCAATGGGCACCACCACCAGCCCAACTTACCATGGTGAAGTTAGCACAACATCTGATCTCAGGGACGGGGCACCCACGGAGCCACAGCAGCTCATCCTGCCCTGTGCAGCTCCCCCCGGATGACATGGATCACTGTGAGCCCAGGGGAGAGATGCACTCCCCAGCTGGGGTGATCAGATCCAGATGTCCTAATTTTAAAGGGCCAGTCCCGACATTTGGGGCTTTCCTTGTCTTATATAGATACCAATTACCCCCACCTAGGGTGACCAGACAGCAAGTGTGAAAAATCAGGATAGGAGGTGGGGGGGCGGGATAGGAGCCTATATAAGAAAAAGACCCAAAAATTGGGACTGGCCCTATAAAAGTGGGACATCTGCTCACCCTACCCCAACCCCCTGTCCTGATTTTTCACACATGCTATCTGGCTATCCCCAGCCCAGCCCTCTGTGACCATTCCAATCCTGGCTGCCTGTGAGGAAGTGAGTTACTTTCACTGTCATTCCTCAGCAGGCAGGCAGCCAGCCTCCCCTCCCACCCAACCCAGTCCTGACAGAGGGAAGGGGGGAGAGAGGGGTGCTCTGTGGGGGGGGGAGAAAACGAGGGGTGCTCTGTGGGGCAGGGGAGAGAAGAATGGATGTTATGGGAGACAACAAAGGATACTGCCAGAGCTGCCAAGCCTGCCTCACCTCACGCCTGGGGAAAGAGTCAGACTCACAGGTGAGTTCCTTCCCCCATCCCTTCCCAGAGACCCCAGCAGCCAATCCCCTCCCTCAGACTGTGCTGCATTTGGCTCTCTCTAGGACCCAGCAGCCCTGCTCTTACATTCTCCACTGCTTCCCATCTGTCCGGGCTCCCGGCAGAGCGGTGCCCCCAGACCTAGTGGTGCCCTAGGCGGCTGCCTATTCTCCCTATGGCTAAGGATGGCCCTGCTTGCAGCAGTGCCACGGCTGGTTCAGTTCCAGGAAACGTGAGCTGGATTCTAGTCCAGGTCACCCATCCTGCATCCCCAAAACATCCTCAGCTCAGACCCTTTCTTAATGGTGAGGAGGTGAGAGGTGGAAAGAGCCCCGCCAGGCTTGGAGAGCCCATGTGGATTGGGAAGCTCTGGCAGGTAGAAACAGGCACTTTCAGATTCTGATCTGGAGCAAGCAAAAAAAGTGACTTTGATCAGACACTTCACGGAGGCAGGGTGAATGTGGTTGTTTTTATACTTGCTGGTCTGGCTAGGGACCTATTGGGGAAGGAAATAATTTCATCACCAGTACAAGGTTCATTAGGTCACATCCCCATAAGGTAATATTGGTGCTTCTCCGATTTGCACCAGCAGAGTATCTAACCTATTGACTTCAGTGAAGCTCCACTGATTTACACCAGCTGAGGATCTGGCCCATTGATGTCAATAGAGTGCCACTATTTTACACCAGCTGGGGAGCTGGCCCATTTCCTTCAATGAGAACTATACCAATTTATACCCGTTGAGGATTTGGCCCATTGGCTATTAGATCAATTTCAGCATTTCTAGAGTGAATAATTTGCCATAGTAAATGCCAGATACCAGCATGTTCCCATGGAATGGGGGGCAACAGGGTTAAAATGGGAGATGTCTGCTTGTAAAAAGGGCAGGATGAGATGTATACATGCAGGCCACATGGAGAGAATAGGAGAGCGAAATTCCTCCCTAACACACACAGTCACATCCTGCTGCTACAATGGTAGCTGCTGCTAATGCAGTTGATAACAGCAGATTCATTCTGCAGGTTCCTTAGGACCCAACTGTAAAATTAAATTTGGGCTTTGAGGATGAGATCTGATGTCAGGGCATCCTCTCCTCGTTCGAACATTTGCACTGCTCTCATGGCTTCAGCTCCTTCTGAGCCTGAGCCTGTGAGATGCTGAGCTCCCGCCAGCTGCTCTCTGTCCTTTCTGTCAGGGGTCCCTCTCCCTGAGTTGCTGCAAGAAAACGCAACCTAATTCCTTGCTCCCAGCTCTTCTTTTCTCCTACTCATGTCAACAGTCAGGCACGCTATACAAAACCTGAGCATATGAGCCGCATTAGGGGGCGCTGTCCTGGTGGAGCATAGTTTATTCAGATTCCAAGACCAGAAGGGACCAATGTGATCATCTAATCTGACCTATATAACACAGGCCATAGAACTTCCCCTAGATAATTCCTAGAGCAGATCTTTCCTGTGCTCTCTGAATTTTAGGCTTATCGGGGGATTAGTGGAGACCTTTGAAAATTAAAATCTATCCTACTCCATAGAGCTGGTCCAAAAAGGGATTGTTCATCTCACCAAGGAATTGTGATACTTTAACATTTTTCACAAAACAAACATTTTTAAAAGTAGTTTCACATCAATTGAACTGTTTCGTTTAGATTTTAACTTTTAATGTAAAATAAAGTAACTTGAGAAAAAGAAGTCAATTGCAAACCAAACATTCAAAGCTTTTTTGTTCCAAAAATGTGAAACCAGGACATGTTGACACTGTCGGGATTTTTGTTTGTTTTCAGTTTTTGTTCCCTACACAAAATTGGATCAAAACCGCTATGCTGCAGCAAAAAGAAAGAAAGAAAGAAAGAAAGTTTTGTCAAAACAGTTTTGACCAAAATTTTCCGACCACTTAGCCATTAACTAAAGATGTGCCTATAGACGTCTTTTTTTGTAGAGCACTCTCGTAACAGCTCTTGCTTCTCCCTCACAAAACTGACCTGTGAAAATCTGCACACTCGGCTATCAGGAACAGCAGCACCCGAGCTAAACTGTCTTGGCAGCGAGAGGCCTGTTTATGAACTCTTCTTTACTGCCAGACTAGCACCCCGCTCGTCTTCACCTTTCTTAAAGGTTAACCTCATTTCCCTCTATTAGTTGGTTTTAGCGAATGCCATTCGACGCAGCAGTTAGAGAACTCTGTCAGCGGCTGGAAATGACAGTGGCATTTAAAGCTGGTTGGGGAGGGGAGAAGAAGGAAATCATCTTTAATAAAATGGTCATGGGGTGAGGGGGATGCTAAGTAGCATCAAAGAAATCTTGCCTTTCCTAGCCAAAAAAAAAAGTACAGTGGGAAAGGTCTGCCCTGATTTTAGGATCACTTCCAATCCTGGTGGGGTGTGGAATGGGAACAGCAGGCCCTCAGAGACATTGGCCTGATCCAAAATCCAATGCAGTATGTGTTTCCACTGACTTCAGTTGGCTTTGGATGAGGGCCCCATGTGTGATTTCACTATAGAGGGATTCCATTGTGTCTGTGTGCATGATTTCTATACATAAAATATAACAGGGTTCAAAAAAGAGTTAGATAAATTCATGGAGGATAGGTCCATCAATGGCTATTAGCCAGGATGGGCAGGGATGGTGTCCCTGGCCTCTGTTTGCCAGAAGCTGGGAATAGGTGACAGGGGTTGGATCACTTGATGATTCCCTGCTCTGTTCATTCCCTGTGGGGCACCTGGCATTGGCTGCTGTCAGAAGAAAGGATGCTGGGCTAGAAGTACCTTTGGTCTGACCCAGTATGGCCATTCTTATGTTCTTATGTTTTCTCTCATTAAAATCCCATGATGCCGTCCCTGGCTTATGACACCTTGCTAGTTGTGCTTGTGTTTGAGGGTCCAAAGGCTTTTATTCTTGCTTTGGGTTCATTTGTTTGTGACATTTGTGAAGCTAAATAATGACAACTGGCTGGGTGGGTGGGTGATTGGGTTGATCCAGCCTCCCGGACCTGAGGCACCGAGGGTAAGAATAGAGCTGTTATTCTGTCTGGTTCCTTAACACATTAACAAAGTCCATGAAAGAGGCAAGCACACGCCCTACTCCAGAACCCGTGCACGTCAATGATAAAAATAGCATTGCTCCTAGGGGGAAAAAAGCCTCCTGCCATCCTTCCCCTCACTGCTGTGTGACCTCAACAAACACCGCTGGCCTAGGTGCGATAGAGCATTCTGCAGGAGGAAGGCAATCAGAGTGGTGAAGGGTGGAGGGACGCAATATCAGCTACAATTAATATACCAAATAACAACACATGTAAGCTAAGGGTCTGATCCATAGCACATGGGAGCTAGTGGGAGTCTTTCCATTGACTTCAATGCATTTTGGATCCAGCCCTGAATCCCTGGTGTTATTTCAAGTACTGGTATAATGTCCCTTGGATAGAATGTTGCTTTTCATATGTACTCTCTGGGTATGTGGATATGTTGGGCCAGGTTCTTCCTTCATGCCATCCCACTTATTTCGTGGGTCATTTGCAGAGTTGGTCCAAACATTTTTGACAAAACAGTTTTCCATCAGAAAGAAAGAAAGACCCAAAGAAATAGCTCTGTGTGGCTCGGGAGCTTCTCTCTTTCACCAACAAAGTTATTATTATCTCATCCACCTTGTCTCTCTATTATATGGCCGCAGCACCGTAAACTTCCATCAGAAAATGCACTTCCATCAAAATCTAAACATATTTGTGGGAATGTGTGGAGTTCCACGAAACTTCTGCCAGAAAAAAAATTCAAAATAAATAATTTTGACCTTCTCATTTTGTTTTGAAAATGTCAAAATATTTTGTTTTCATAAGGTAAAACTGTTTAGTGTTGACTTTATTGTTCTGATTCATTTAGTTCTGAATTTATTATTATACTAAAATGTGAATTTTAATAATATGTTATATATTTATTGTTATATATTACATTTAATAGTTTATATTATATTACCATATTTCTAGGTTATCAAAAATAAATGGTTTTGCCTTGTTGAAACAAAATGCATTGACACTCTTGAAATGAAATGATTCAACATTATCAAAAGAAAACATTATTGATGTTTCCAAATTGAAATCTTCTGGAATTTCTATGCCACAATAAATGTAAATTTGATGCTTTGTTCCCATTCAGAGTGAAAACAAATTTAGAATGTTGGAATTTCCCATGGGACAGAAATTCTGTTTTCTGCCCAGCTGTAGGTATTTGATTGCACCTGTGTAACTGAGGGTAACAAAAGAAAGAGATGCAGGGTGAAAAATGGACAGCGAGGCAGTAGACAGATAGTTTAGATTATGTAACAAGCAAACCAATGTAGTGTTAGAAAGGAGGCTAGCAGCCCAAGTCTGTCCTCATTTACAAATAGACAATTCCAATGGATTTCCAAGAGCTGAGAGGAAGAATGGGTGAGACATTGGACCAGCTCTCTGGATTCTATTCCCAGCTTTGCCACTGACCTGTTGTGTTACCAGGTCTTTTAATCTCCCTTTGTGTCAGCTCCCCATCTATAAAATGGGGGTGAAAATAAAACTTCTTTTGTGTGTCTTGTTTCTACTTACAGTGCAAGCTCTTTGGAGCAGCATCTGTCTCTCTCGGTGAGCTTGTCTACACTACCATGTGGGATCGATCTAAGCTACAGAACTTCAGCTGCGTGAATAGCATAGCTGAAGTCGACGTACTTAGATCTACTTACCGTGGTGTCTCCACTGCAGTAAGTCGACAGCTGGCGCTCCCCCATCAACTCCGCTTGCATTTCTCATTCTGGTGGAGTACCAGGGTCAACGGGAGAGCGCTCAGTGGTCAATTTATCGTGTCTAGACTAGATGTGATAAATCGACCCCCACTGGAACAATTGCTGCCCACCGATCTGGCGGGTAGTGTAGACAAACCCTGTGTGTATGTACAGAGCCTAGCACAAGGGAGGCCTGATCTCAGTTGGTCCATCTAGGTGCTACCCTGATACAAATAATGCTGATAACTTTAGTAGGAGTTGCACTTTTGTTTGTGAAATCAGCGCTGGGTCCTCAGCCATTTTATGCAGGAAAGATTTACTTAAAATGATGAGATGTGCTGCTGTGTTTGTTTTGTTTTCTTCTTTTCCTTCTTCTTCTTTGTTTGTAGATGTAGTGAGAGAGAGGAAGCCGGTGAGTTTATAAAAGCGAGGGAGAAAGGAGTTGAGGCATTTTCTGGAGCTCTTTAATGACATTCTGTATAATTTGAAAGTGGGGAGGGGGAGAAAAAGGGAATTAGCAAAAAAACTGGCAAAAGAAAAGTGGAATGTGGAGAGAAGCGTGTGGATGAATTTTAATGCAATCAGAAAGCTGTAATAATGGTAATAAAGGAATATATTCAGACGTCAAGAGAGGGAGAAGGGAACAGGACCCGCGATGCCAGAATTTAAATTAGACATAGGCGTATAATTCTTTTTTTTTTTTCCTCCCCTTTCTTCAAATGAAGGAAATGGAATTTTTAAGCACGGCGAAAGAGGGATTAACAATTGGCAGGTTTTCAGCCCTTTGTCTTTTGGCGAATCCCATTTAATCACCGTCTTTAATATTAAGGAGGCTACAGCCAGGCAGGGCTGTCTCAGGCTTGGAGGAAAAGGGATGATATACAGAGGAAAAGAGAGATAACACTTAGGTTCAGGCGATTGTGAGGAAGTGTTTCAATTACCTCCACTGAAGTCTTTAAAAACTGAAGTTTAATTTGATCTGAAATGCCGTCACAGCTCTTGCAAGAGAAAATATGTCCTTTCGCCTCCGCTTCCCATGTCTGTGCTGTTACAGCAATTCAAGGCTTGAGTGGTGCAATGGATTAATATCCTGGCTCTTAGGCTTCTGGAGAGGGTTTCAAACTCTACAGGTTACCTGAGAAATGAGTTTAGGGATTTAAACTTTTTTTCTTGACCTACCAGCCTTCACACCACTGACCCTGCAACGTTTGTCAAGAATCTTTTAAGATTTGCACTGAACAAGCACGAAAACTGAACTGCCCTGTAGGCTCAGTTCATGCTACATCAGTGCAGAAGAGTATAAGAATTAAAATGCGCTAAATTCATCGCATCCAAGTTCTATATCAGAACTGGATCACAGGAGCAGAATTTGGTCTTTGAGCTCTCTCTCCAAGCTGCACTTATGTGTACTGATGCAATCCAGAGGTAACTGGATCCGACGTTAATAACATAGTTAAAGCTGTGATGGCTTTATCTCTCTGATTGGGAAATCTGCTCTGTTATATTTGGGATTGGTGAAAAGATTCCGATAAATAAAAATACTGAACCCACAACTTTTTAAGAGAGTCATAAAAAGTTCAGTAGTGAGAAAAATATATCTACTTGCACACATCACTTCTAAGGTGTTCACACCTCTTTTTGTGTTTGCTTTCCATGAATAGTCTAGTGAACTGGTTTACCAGCGGGGATGGTCATGGAATAGTGAATTGTAGGCAAATGCTGCTGACTATTCAAAAAAATGAAAATTGATTTTAAAAATCAGAAAACTGATTTGAAGTGTGATGGTAGGAAGAAAAACAGGCCACATGATCTGCACATTGAATCGAAAATCAGATCAGATTTTAAATACTCACCAAAAAGCTACACGCCAAGAGCCATTCACAGAAATTTTCTAGCGAAGAATTTCAGATAATAAATGAACTGGGGAGAATCCTGATTTGTTTGTGGACAATTCAGACAAGGGGAAACTGTGTTGTACTCTATTGTGAAGGAATCAATGGGGAATAGGATTGAAATTCACCTTAGAAAATATTTGTGGTGAACTATTTTTCCCAGCTGTATAGTGAACACCCGGATGGCCATAAAGAAACCTGTCATTTAAAACGTAAATGTGGAATTGCCCCTCTTTGCCGCCCTAAAGCCATGGTTCAACCACTCGGAATGGCTGGTATTTGCCTTGAAGCTATAACTAGAGCTGGGCAAAATTTGTCGGAAAAATAGTTTATTTGCTAAAAAATGCAGTTTCAATCTGAAACTATCTGCAAATTTGACATGAATAGTTTCGGCCATTCACAAAATGGCCAGAGGAGGAAGTGCCAGGGTGTCTTTCTGCTTCTTCTCTCCCCACCCAAGAATCTTTAGCCCAGTGCTTAGGGGACTCACCAGGGATGTGGGAAGCTAAGTTCAAATCCTTGCTCTGGATCAGACCTGAACTGGGCTTTTTTGATTCAGTAAAAAATGCCCCCAAACATTCAGATATGGTTCAACTTGAACTAATGTTTTTCTCTGATTTTTCAGGGCTGCCACCAAACTGAGAAATCAGTTATTCCCCCAGCTCTGTTTAGTACCTGAGGACAGGGGAGTTGATACTCCTTTTAAAAGGGTATTTCAGTGATTGCAGGAGTGATGAAAGGTACTGGGTCTGAAAGCTCTGGAGGTCAAAGATTTCTCTTGATCCCTAAAAATGGCAGAGTGTAGCCGGGTGAAAGCACTTCTAGGCATGAGAGCGGAACTCTTTCTCCATTGCCCACACACTCCGTGTCCCTCTCTGTGACACTTCCAAGAAAGGCACCACCTAAGGTCAGCAGTGGTGGAGTTGCTTTGGGAGACAGACATCTGCCGAACAGGAGGTGAACTGAAACTACCTCTTGTTTCGCCTAGACCAGACTTATGATAAGCACTGAGATGGTCCACTGGGAGCCATGGTGGGTTAAACTTACTGTGGGCAAGGAACGGGTTATTGACATTAAAGCAACTAATTAGATTACCAATTCCAGGCATGCAATTAAAATAGCACTGTGATGTACTAGTGAGAGGTCATATTGATATGATCCAAGTGCTGAAAGAAATGACAGCTGTATTCCCAGGGCAGAGCAGGATTGCCGAGGAGATTGTCAGCTGTGTTTATTACAGACAGGTGGGAGGGCTATTTCAGTAGGCTGTCTCTGCTGAAGGTTGCTCAGAGATGACAAGCTGCATCTCTGACATAGCCTGTCCAGAGGATGATAAGGAGTGAACAAATGGCTGTTACTAGAGGACAAACTGGAACCTCACCCGGCCCTCCAAGTCCTGAAGGTCTCCGGACTTAAATCCCCAGTTCCAAATTCACTTGCTAGGTTTTGGATCGAAGTGAATACAAAGCTAGAAAAGGGCCTGTTTTGCAGTTTGGCTTGAACTCACGATCTTGCCCAGAGGAACATACTGAGTTTTGGCTTGGGTCCTGATCCATTTTCTGTTGCAGTCACTGGGTATTTTTCCGTCATCAGCATTGGGCGCTGGATCAAGTCTTTAGCACCAGATTGTGACACCCTTACTCACACTGAGCAGTGCCGTACTCCAAAGTCGCCTCGCTGACCAAAGCGGGTACTGAAGGTGAGCTACTGGGGTGAGTTACTTGTCAATATGGGTAAAGGTATCATAGCTGTGATGGGTTCGGTCACAGAGATCCCCTTGGCACAGTCACCTGATGTGCTGAAAGTACCTCTGAGCTCATTTTCTTTGCTAGCTTGGGGCTCCAGAACCCTGTCTTGCTGAGCCAGACATGCAAGTCTGCTGCAACACAGACCCAGGGTCTGAACCACTCCCCCAGAGCTGCAGACTAAACTGAAAACAGCTCAGCAAGTGCTCCTGTCTCCAGCACCCAGCTCCCAATGGGATCCAAACCCCAACTAAATCTGTTTTACTCTGTATAAAGCTTAAACAGGGTAAACTCATAAATTGTCCACCCTCTATAACACTGATAGAGAGATGTGCACAGCTGTTTGTTCCCCCAGGTATTAATCACTTACTTTGGGTTAATAAATGAACAAACGTGATTTTATTAAGCATAAAAAGTAGGATTTAAGTGGTTCCAAGTAATAACAAACAGCACAAAGTAAGTTACCAAGCAAAATAAAACAAAACACACACATCTAAGCCTAATACATTAAGAAACTGATTACAGATAAAATCTCACCCCCAGAGATGTTTCAATAACCTTCTTTCACTAGAATTCTTCCTAGTCTGGGCCCAATCCTTTCCCCGGTACAGTCCTTGTTAGTTCCAGCAGGCATCTTAGGTGGAAACTAGGGGTTTTCTCACGACTGGAAACTCCCTTCGTTCTGTTCCACCCCCTTTTATAGCTTTGGCACAAGGCGGGAATCCTTTGTCTCTCTCTGGGTCCCCATCCCTCCTTCTAACTGAAAAAGCACCAAGTTTAAGATGGATTCCAGTATCATGTGACATTTTCACATATGCTGCTAGACTTCATTACTCCCTGGCTGGCACACACATATACAGGAAGGCTTACAAGTAAATAGAATCATTTACAACCAATTGTCCTGGTTAATGGGAGCCATCAAGATTCTAAACCACAATTAATGGCCCACACTTTGCATAACTACAGTAGGACCTCAGAATTATATTTCATATTCCTAATTTCAGATACAAGAATGATACATTCATACAAATAGGATGAACACACTCAGTAAATTATAGGCTTTGTAATGATACCTTACAAGAGATCTTTTGAATAAAGCATATTCCAGTTACATCATATTCACACTTATAAAATATTCTTAGAAAGCATATGGAGCGCAACGTCACAATAGCCTGCTCTGAGTGATCCAGGCCTTGACCTCCAGGTGAGATCACTATGTTTGCAGTTATCCTTGCGTACCACTGGTAGGCTGCGAGTAGTGAAGGATGCAGATGCACAACCACTCAACGACCTTTTCCCAAGAGTCACGCTGAAGTCAGTACTTGGTCCCAGCCCTCTCAGGGGAGTTAATCACCTTTGAGAAGCTGGGCTTTGCTGACTATTGTTCAACAAGGCTTTACACGAGGAGCCAGAGTCTTCCTTGACTCACCTCTGCTATACATCCTTTGACTCCGCTGGGGTAGCACGTGGCATTGAAAGCTTTAATAACAGCACGGAGCTCTGAACTTCTCAGCTTCTGAGGGCTTTGTCAGTACTGTTGTTGCTGCTCCATAGGTGCCCATGATCTTTACAGAAAGAGATGGGTCTCTTTGTCCCAGGAGCAAGGACATGAATAGATCCTCAGCACGTCCCTGTCAGACTGGCTGAAGCACCCCCATCTTCATTTTACAATGGGGAAACAGAGCCTATCTCTTTTATTCCATTGCTTGTAGGGTGCTTAGCAGAATGGGGCCCTGATCCTTGACTGGGGTCCCTCAGTTGTACTGTAAGAGTAATGGTAAATAGCTCACCACAAGACCATCCCTCCTCCTTAATAAGAATAATGAAACACACAGAGGTTACATGAATTTGCCTAATAGAACACAGCAAGTCTGCGGCAAAACTCGGGATAGAACCCTGACTCCCTGACCTAAAAGAAGAGAAGGGAGTTTATAGGCTCAGGTGAAGATGAGAGGCATTTCATCTCTTGTTTCTTTCCTTTAGCATTTCCGATGGTGATTATTTTATAGGAACTCTCTGACTTTGTACAGCATAGCCAGGATCCCTTTAAAATTCAGGACTTGGAGTGTATAGCACAGTTTAAAAAAAAACTTGCAAAAGAAGTTTTTCAAGGGGGTAACTGGGGAGTAGCATGCTTACAGGAAGATGGATCTACTCTCCCTTCCATGGGAGAATTAAAGCCCACGTCTAGGCTTATACCCATTTGCAGCTGTCCCCATCACACAGCTGTTCGGATTTGCTGGTATTTTCTCTAGCCGGTTGTCTCTGAAGCTTCTGTCTCCAGCACCAGGAGACTGGCATCTGTGCAATCATAACTCCTAATGTATGGGATATAAAGAATCTGTTAAACAGAACAAAAAAGGGAGAAAGAGGAGAGTTACACCCAAGGAAATGCTCCAGCTGAGATATGATTAGGGCTCCCAAAAGCCACTGGGTTGTGATGAGCAGGTGAACTCAGCAAACATTTTAAAGCCTGCAGCAGAATTAGCCCCTGAGGATGTGTTGTTTGAAGGGGGCTAGGCAGGAGAAGGGTAGATTTTGTTCTTGTTGTTTTGAGTTAAGTTGATGGGAGTGATTGGGGTTTTCTGTCCTAATTTCCGAAACCGCTCCATTTTACAAGGTTCATGTGTTTTTCAGCAAGGTACCACGGAGAAGTTAATTAGCTAATTTACAATTAGCTACCACAGAATTCGTAATTGCTTCCCCTGTGGAAAGGGACATAATCATCATCACGCAGCCGTAGGACTGCTGTGAAAATGGCAGTAGGAGCACGCAGCTCGGACCACAGGAAATGCCCTGCTTTTAGCCTACTAAGCTGCCTGATTAGCAAATGTGAGGAGGGGGAGAGTTGGTAGGGGGGCTCCTACACAGAGACTCAGGATGAGGGATGTAGCCTGAGCCAGCAAATTGAGATTCAGACCTGGAGCTGGTTCCAAACTTCCCCAGAGTTCAGTAGCTCAGATCTGGAGTTCCCTCCCTATGCTTTGGATATGAGGAAAAACTTTTTCACTCAGAGAGTGGAGAAGCAATGGAATGGGTTACCTAGGGAGGCGGTAGAATCTCCTTCCTTAGAGGTTTTTAAGATCAGGCTTGACAAAGCCCTGGATGGGATGAATTAGTTAGGAATTGGTCCTGCTTTGAGCAGGGCGTTGGACTAGATACCTCCTGAGGTCCCTTCCAACCCTGATATTCTATGATTCTATGGTAGATACTGCCTTTGTTCTGAAAACTAACACAGTTGAGGGCTATTTTTGCTTCCTGTGATGTAATCCAGAGGTTCCCAAACTGGCATGTGGGTCACTCATGATCTGCGGGGAACTTTGCAGCGAGCTGGCTGGTCACAGGACACTAGCTTCCCCCACACACACCCGCCCTTCCAGCTGCTGCCATTGGCCTGTAGGCTGCTCACTGCAGAGAAGAACCTGGAGACCTATGCAACCCTCTGGGAACAAAGAGGAGAAACTAGCCCTTGGTGCCTGTGTTAGCGGCTGCCTAGGAGAGCAAAACAGGAGCTGCCTTCCCAGGACACATTGAATGCAGCAGGGCCCCTCCTCACTGCCAAGTGCATAGCCTGCTGCAGTGGGTAGCAGATAGCCAGGGAGAGCCACTCTATCTCTTGCGCCCTCTCTGCTCATTGTGATACACCAAGTTTAACAGGCGGTCATCATCTGTTTAGCTAAGCACGGGTGCAGAAGCATTTTTCCATGGTGCTGGAGGACACAGGCTCACACACCCTGCAGATGTATCTGAGCTCTGAAGCCAGTCACTAGTTGTATGTGCAATCCCTGTCACAACTGGTAACATTTAGAAGCAGAAAAAAATAGTAGTGAGACAAACGGATGAATAATACTAATAAGAAATTAATTCATATGTGGATTCATTGCTAAAATGAAGGTATGCAGCAGGCTGAGGCCTGACGGTTAAAAAGTCAGCAGTTGCCTTATCGCTTTTCCTCATGCATTTGCCTTTGGCAGGATCTGAAAAGGTATATATTGTACCTGTCTATAGAATGTACACACATCTGTATTGTGCCAGCTATTGCATACACACACACCTGTATTGTACCTGACCACAGACTGTACACACATCTGTATTGTACCTGCCTATAGAATACACACTCATAATCTACCCACTTATATCATATGCCATGGCAATGAGCTTGTTACACAGATACACAAACTCATAGCTTTTAAGGCCCAAAGGCATGGTTGTGATCATCTCTGTTTTCCTGCATGACACAGGCCACAGAAGACAGCCAGATCTCTCTCTGTATTATGGAGGTGCTAGCTGCGATTTCACAGATATGGTCGGAGTCTGTTTTTCTGCTAGAGCAGGGATTCAACCTCTTTGTTTAGTATGAAGAATGCATACAGAGAGAGAGAGCGAGAGAAAGCTAGCACACATATATGTATGTGTGACCCTGATTTTTCCCCTAGGCCCTTCACAGTCTCGGCGAGTATCATACACATCTTTTGCCCTGCAGAGGGTCAGGCATCCTGCATCTCATTGTCCTTTCTGTCTCTTGAATTAGCACTTCCCCTCACTCAACACTTGGTGTATAACATTCTATTATTGCACCTCTCTTGCCTGCCGTCTCCTTCCCTAGGCCTGTCTGACACCTCTGCCTTAAGCTTATCACAGAAACATAACATTTAAGTACAAATAGAACAGGGAATAATTTAACCCCTATTCACACCAAGGGAGGTGCCAGGCCTTCATATAAACACAGCCCGGGAGATTTATAGACACTGGATATTTAGCTAACAAGATACATTTCTTCACCCGGGTGGCTTGTAGCCAGTGCCACTGACTCAAGCGAGCCCTAGCAGGGCTGGCAGAGGAGCCTGCAGGTGGGAACCCTTGTTACATTGTAATATCAGAGGTGTCATTAAGGGTACATCTTCTATATTATTTTTTTGGTTTCATTTCTCCAGCTTTTGGTGTCCCAGCAGAGACCCAAGTACCTTGCACTGTTGCTGGAATGGATGGGAAATGTAGGCTACCTACGGTTACTCTACAGAGAGGCCTTGTGGTTAATATATATTTTAATTTATTCGTCATGTTTATTACTGTAATGCCTAGGGACCAACCAAGATTGGGGCCCCATTGTGCTAGGTGCTGTACAAACACAGAGCCCTAGACAGTCTCTTCCCCAAAGACTTACAATCTAAATAGGCAAGGCAGACACAGAATAGGGGAAAGGACCAATCAACATGATAGCTGCAGCTGGTCGAGCAGAGCAATCAATGTGGTGGCTGAAAATGACCTGTTAGGGAAGAGTAGATAGAAGGGGATCAGCTAAGCAGAAAGACAAAGGGAAGGGAGTGGGGTAAGGATGATATAACAGGCAAAAAGAGGGAGGGAGGAATGTCTGAGAGTCAGGCGTAGAATGAGGCTGAGGTAATGAGACCGCAAGACTGAGGGCAGGAAAAGGAGGCTGGAGCAAACAGCCAATCAGCACTGAGCAGAGAAATCACAGTCAAAGGTGTAGAAAATATTACCAATGTCCATCAGTGCCAGCTTTATTTCTGTTGAGAGCGCCTAAGAAGGAAAGAAACCAGCTTGACTCTCAGATTCCAAGTTTGGGTTTTTTCTACTGGCAGCTTTTACTTGTAAACCGAACTTAACTGATCTGAAATCACTGAGACATAATAACCGTGGGGCTCAGTGGAGCTGTTTGTAGGGAGACACTTTTCAGAGCATAACCCCCCACTCTTTCTCCAGCTCTGTCAATCGGGATGATGATATCTGTCTTCTTCAAAGGGCTGTTCTGAGAATGACTTAGCCCCTGCTTGCAAAGCGCTCTGCATGTGGCAAGTTCAGAGTTTCATAGACTATTAGGGTTGGAAGGGACCTCAGGAGGTCATCTAGTCCAACCCCCTGCTCCAAGCAGGACCAATCCCCAGATTTTTACCCCAGTTCCCTTAATGACCCTCTCAGGGATTAAACTCACAACCCTGGGTTTAGTAGGCCAATGCTCAAACCCCTGAGCTATCCCTCCCCAGAGTCTTGCATGGTCCAGTCCAGAAACAGATGCCAGCATGGAATTGAGATCCAATTTTGGAAAGTAACACACACACAATGTTCCGGAATGGTTTGATCCAGGGGATTGGTTTAAGTCCATGCCCAGACATGTCTCTCCCTTTCTGTTAAACTTCCACTGTGCAGACATTGCCTTTCCCTTTGCAGCAGCAAAATCAGCATGATCTGCATGATGGGGCAGTAACCCAGTGCAGTGAAGTCTCATAACAGGATGCTCTGGAAGCGTCGCCGATAGAGAGAGTATATAGCGTACATTCATCCCTGTGCACAACACACTGTGTCCAATGCAATCCCTCTCCATTTTGCTCTGGTGGCCTAATGGCCTTACTCGTGCTCTCTCAGACATATTTGATGAAGTTGAGCCGAGTTACCGTGGCGCTCGGCATGTCAGCCTTTTGTTTGGGACTTGACAAAGCATCTGGGGGCACTGGTGGTGTGAAAGGTTCAATGTGAGCTCGTTAGTGGATTATGGTGCTGTAATTTCAGTCGTATGCAAATGAATCCAGGTGCACGTCGAGATCGGGAACCCACTGAATGTTCCCAGCTGCTGCCGTGTACCTCTGCTCTTCCCATTCAGTGCACGGGAAACATTATTATAATGTCGCAATGAGCTTTCTTGCAGGTCTGGAATGCAAACACTGCCTGGGAGCCATTGGTTGTTAAAGCGACTCATTTCACCAGCCGGTTGTGTGAACATTTAGGTGTCTGAGATAGCAGTTGCCATAAATAACTGTTATAAAAAACACTAGGCAAAGATTTTCAAAAGTGATTTGCAGTGCCCAAATTGAAGTCACCTTAAAGGGGCCTAATTTTCAGCGGGACGGGTGCTTAGCCCTTTCTGAAAATCAGGTCATGTTGAGGTGGGTCAACTTGGGCCCCAAAGTCACACGCCACTTTTGAAAATCTTGGCCCTAAAGCCATGGGTAAGTGAGCAGAGGGTCTCAGTCCAGTGGCTGGTGGTCATGTGGCCATCTGGTGGACATGTCACAAAATTGGCAGAGATGGGCACCGTTTGCTCGCAGTCTTCAGTGAGACGCGGATGACTGAATGTCAGAGAAAAGGGTGTAAAACCAAAAAATTAAAGGTTTGTGTAACATACCTATATTTATGCTTTGCATAAACTAAACTAGGCAAGGCAGTCTCAGGCCAGGTCCTCACTAGGAACTTTTGCTGGTATTATAACATTGATTAGGGGTGAGAATTTTATCTGACACATCGATACCGGTAAAAACCCTAGAGCAGACACAGTTATACCAGTATAAAAGTGTTTTTCTTGGTAAAAGTGCTTTTCTAGGGAGGCAGTATAGGCTTTACTGGCAAATGCACTTTTTTACCAGTATTAGCTATGTCAACACCGGGAAGGTTTGCTTGCATACCCATGCCAGTGTAGTTACACCAGCAAGTTTTCTTCTAGTGGAGACTTGGCTTCAGTTGTGCTCAAAGATCTTTCTTTCCCCTGCACCTCATCTCCATCTGGGGCAGCTCCTTCTTCTCCAAACCAGTCTTCCCCAGACACCTACACACACAGTGGGGTTTTGGACTTACTGCTTTCTCTAAGACTTTGTCTAGCCAACGCCTAAAAAGGTGCTTCATTGAGGATAAGACTAGCGTTACTAGCTACCTTTCAAAGGTTTAATACTCCATCACAGAGATTCCATTGCACAGAGCAATTTGCCCAGGGAGTAAAGTTTTTCTGATGGACCATACACATTGCATCTCCAAGAAGTTGGTTTCATCTGGCTGTGAGGAAGACTTTTCTACAGTTGAATCTTTGCCTTTCTCCCTGTGCCCACCCAATTGTTAGGAAATGTTCTTTCATTGGCTGATACATGCAGTTCATCACAGAGATGTGACCAAGGAGGATGCTGAAAGCTCCTTGGACTCATAGGGCTATCGAGAACATTTATAATATTTACTCCATTCTTTGCCAGTGGAGTATTAAATGACTCAATTACTTGAAAAATAGTCTAGACAAAGCACTGAAAAACGTACAGTGGGGAAGTCCAACACTACACTAACCAATCTTCCTAGCTCCTATTTCCAGAGTTCACAGTAGATGTGGTTAAGACAGTCATCAAAGCTATCACTTTCATGATGCATGCCTCTAGAAAACAAGCCTTTGCACTGTCCATTACTTTAGCTACTCCAGTTGAGATGGGGAAAAAAGAAAGAATGGGGATAACCCAGTGTGTTGTGTTCCTACTATTTCAGCACTCACTACGCAGTTAAAGGTGATATAAAGGCTGGTCATCTTCCTACTCTAGCCATCTGTGCATTTTGTATACACAGAGTGCCCTTGGTTCATCAGGCTCACCCTAACGGGGTAGGGGTAGAGTTCTAATCCACTGCATGAAAAATTACTTTTACCTCCATTTCTAAGGCAATTTGCTAATTTACAGATGACCCTTGGGTATGTGAACATTGATCAAACCAGTTTAAGAGGCGCAGTTTGCCTAAATCACAACTTTCTCAAGGAGTAAAACTGGTGCAAATCACTCATGTTCTCAGCCAGAAAAGGGGTTTTGTAAACGGGCATTCTGGTCAGGTTCAGGTTATTAACATGCAAGTTTAAAAAAAAGTCAAAGTATTTATATATTTACTAACATGCATTTATTCAAATTGCTTGCATCTGTTCTGTAAACTGCTTTGAGAAAAAAACCCATTTTGGTTCACACACATTTACATAGTATTTAATGAATGATGAGTTACACATTTATGAAGTGTGTGTAAATGGCCTATTTACATACACAATGTAAACCATGTAAATTTCCTTTTTTCCCCTTCATGCAGTGATATTGTCTGGTGCGGCCAGTCACAGTGCTATGAATAGAAATCCATTCTAACAGTAGATCCAGTGCCCACTCAAGTCCATGAGAGTCTTTCTGCTGACTTTGGTGGCCATTGGATTGGGCCCTGTCTTTGGGTGCTTTATCAAAGTTGGTTCCTTTTAACAGTCGGGTCTACATTAGGAGCTGTTTACCGATATAGGTATAACAGTATAGTATAATGACAAAATGTTTTTAGTGTGAACGCTGCTTATCCTGGCAAAGCTGGGTTTTCACTGGTGTGATTATTCATATTCCACACCCAAGCTATACCAGTAAAAGTGCAGTTTTTCCAATATAATTGCGTCTACATTAGGGGGTTATGCAGGCACAGCTGTGTTGATCAGGGATCAGACCTTTTCACACCCCTGATTGACATGCCTGTAGTGTAAACATTGCCGTATCATAAGCCCAAAGGTAAATACAATGCTTGCCATTAAAAAACCAACATCTACCAACAGAGCACAGTGGGATCAGAGATGCTAGCGGGTCTCCCCTTAGTTGAAATAGTATGGACCTGTCCTATCTCGGATACTTGTATTAGTAAATTTTGGCTTTAAATGGTGACCACTGCAAGTTTGGGAAAGTTTGGGCAAAATCCATTCAGTTGGCTTCAATCAGCTGATCTCCAAAAATAGTCTGAATACATATTTGTCTGTGTGTATATGTAGAGATCTGTGTGGATACATAAATGTGTTTATATGTATAATGTGTATGTGAGCGTTTATATATATTTATATAAAACCAAAGCCTTCATTTACAAGTCAGGGCTTCCATTTCGTTTAATTACTTCTCTCACTGCTTTAAATCAAAGACCAATTCAAAACAGTGCCGCTTCTGTTCAACTTAATTATTTTCTCCTGCAGCTTATAGGGTAAAGTGGCGGCTACTAAAAAGGGCACTGCCTAATTGAAGGTTGGTTCTAAATGCCATTCTTGTATGCATTCCCTTTGAATGGCAGTCTAGAAAATACCAGTGTTTTATTTCCGGGGACTCGCCTGCAAAGACTGAGCAGAGAGAACTGACTCATGAGGCTTGGGGCATCAATTTTCAGAGGTGACTAATTGGTTTTAGGTGCTTTGGTTTTCCAGGGCTCAACATGATACTTGGCCCTTTCTGAAAACCAGGCCCCTTTAAGGCATTTCCAGCTTGGCATCCAAAATCCGTAGCCGCTTCTGAAAATTTTTGCCTTGGTAGGGAGGGGAGAGGGGCGTCTCCCTCCCACCTCTTTCTTTTGCATGTTGTGTGGAGTCATATTGGCTTTCACACTCCTCCTGAAATATGGTAAGCATCTCTTTATTTTGTTCCAGAAGACAGAAAACTCTTTGTGGGGATGCTCAACAAGCAGCAGTCAGAAGATGACGTGCGCAGGCTATTCGAGGCGTTCGGGAACATTGAGGAGTGCACGATCCTCCGGGGACCCGATGGCAACAGCAAAGGTAAGACAGCTCATGATGCACAGTGCATGGCCCCTCCAGCCAGTCCCAACCTCTGTACAACAGTATCTATTAGACTAAGGTGACTCGGTGGCTAGATGAATGTCGCCGCTTGGGTTGGTTAGGGCCAAACTTTCAAATTAAGGTCCCTAAGGAGTGGGTCAAACTCTCTGCTGCTGTAAATGGGCCAAGGTCCATTGAAGAACATGTATACCAGCCGAGTTTGGCCCAGTCTCTGCAAGAGTAACGAAACATCAAAAGAATGGCCGTTCTTGTAGCATGTTCAGTAGAGCTGGTCAGAAAATCCCTATTATTCTTCATGAAAAACATGTTTTTAAAATGGTTCTTTTCCCCTACATTTCCAAAGAAATCAAAAACGGACAAGATGTCAATTTTCACAAAAGAGGTTTGGTTAAAATGTTAAATTTGGGGGTGTCACTCTTGGCTGGACCTTTAATGGGAAATGGGTCTCAGCCTCATCTGCGAGATGATTAACTCCTCTACCCAGGTGGGGAATATAAAGATGGATCATGTGATTCCATCAGGCTTCCCGGATAAATAAGGTTGAGGCCTGGGAGAGGGAGCGAGAAAGGTCAGCAAAGGTCTGGAGAAGGTTACTGAGGGCTGCAGAGAGCAGCAAGTGTCCTACAGGAGACCGTGAAATAGCCAGGACCAGGCGTGGAGCAAATGGGCACCTGCTGGTCTCTGAGTCAGAGAGAGTTGGGAAAGGCTGAGAGTCAAAAGAGCAGAGCAACCGAAAAGGTTTGCCTGCTGGTCTCTCTGAATGACAGAGAAGACAACTCGAGAAGAGTTTTGGATCCTCTTCTTGGGAAAGGAAGGACTCCAGGTAGGAAAGCCTGTGAGTGGCTGCTTGGAGAGCAGGGAAGGACTCCAGCTAGAAATGGTTGGGACTTGCTGCTTGATGAAGAGCAGACTGGGCCTGAAGAAGAGCTAGAGCTGTGAATGAACTGTTGTGTTGTGGGTTGATGGACTTTACTGTGGAATTTTGAGCCTTGTTTCAACTTGTTCATTATTAGTCCAGCCCCAAACAGAGGTGTTATTAGCCAAGGGAAAGCCTTTGTGGACTAGTTCCAGGAACCTCAGAGGGGAACTGAGCCAAAGCCGCCCTTGGCCACAAAGAGGCAATCTGGAGACAGAGATTCAGTTACAAAGGGAAATAAAATTTCAAAACCCAAAATCTTTTACTCAAAAAATTGGAGGGAGAGTGCTTGCTTGTGCCCTGCACCCCCTGAGAAAAGCCAGGTAATTTTGACCAAAATAAAAATAGTCTATGATCAAAAAGCCAAATGTTTCAACGAGCTGTAAAATGCAGACCAGTGTTGCAGGTTCCAGGAAGCATGCTGACTTCTGAGTATGGAGATGAACTTCTGAACTTGTTTCCTTATTTGATTTTTGGACATTTAAAAATAAAATTTACCCCACCATTGGCAGAGTCTAAAATCAGTGAAGCCAGCAGTGTCCAAGGAGGCAGACTGGTGCAGCTGAACCGAGAAACCAGATTTCTCAACTCCTTGTACTGTGCTTTTCCTCACTGGAAATGGTAGAAGGCCCGTCACTTAAAGATGGCCTGGGCAAGGTGGTGAAGAATGTATAGGACGAAGGAAATGATCTTGCATTTTTCCCCAGAAGAATGGAATGGATAATCCCATGGACCTAACTTTCGCAGCAAGGCATAATGGGTGTGCACAATGCGAAGATTCACAATTGCATACAAATAGGAACCTGCACTTGTAAGATAGGTAAATACACACAGAAGGGCCATTTTGCATGTGCATATACCCACTAGCTTGCACAAACTGCAGGGAAACAAATGCACATACATTTTTGAGTGTGCACTGTCGCGCCCTGATTTAAACAGTGTGCCTTGTCCGTATTTGCCCTCCCCAATTTAAAAGCTCTTATATCGGGTTTCACAGACAAATACTTAAAATTTGAAAATTGATCTCATTGGATTGACTAGCCAGTTGTTGGCCCTTTTGAGACAGTACTTATCACCTGGATGCCTGGAGCTGGGGGAGTTCTGTCCTTGAAGCGTGGCACATCACAGCCTTTTCTCCAGCATCAGCATTTGAACAAGAATTTTCCATCTAATATCAGGGTCATTCTTCCAACCATTTCCTAGAAAAGTATCTTCAATTTAAACAGGAAGCCCTTCTCTCTTGACAGTGAAATGCATCCATTAAATATTGATCAGCATGTAATAGTTCATCAAATGTGCTGGCGTCTGTGAAGAAGGCACCAGTCCTGTTGTTGCAGTTCATATGTCACCAGATATTTTGACATGTGACAACATTGACGGGCATATTTCTGCAACACAAAGACCAAGGATCCTAACCACAGTGACATATTTGAGAAAGACACTGCTATGCCTGTAAAATCACTCTCAGCCAGCAAAGATTCTTCATCTTCAGACAGACCTCAGCTTGTCAAGGTGGTAGGAAACAGCCAGGGGAAAGGGAGTGTGCCATCCGATATACTCTCTGCTCTGGGGGTGAGTGTCTGGGAAAGTCTAACAGCAAGAGCAGAAATTGGACGCTAACGCCGTGCAGGGAGGTAGCAATCACAGCAGAATGGGGGGGTTGTTCCACACCAGAGGATCTCAGCTTTCTCCCAGCCACGATTCCCTCCAAGCCACCTACTTTTTAAGGGTTTGATCCAATGCACATTGAAATTAATGGGATACTATCCACTGATCTGAATGTCTGTTGACTCCAGCTCTTATTCCATAGGGCTCACTTTTCAGCATTTTCACAGTCCCATGTGATGCATCATTGCTCCCCCTGTTACTCATTATGGAAGTATTAGCCTGATGGTAGCTAGAGAAGAAGACACACACACACTCACAAATGCCAGCCTGTGTCTTCTTGTACTTTTTCCACCTCTTTTGCAGACCCATGGTGAGCTGGAAAGGTTTGCCTGTAAGTTACAGCTTCATCTCCTGAACGGCTGCGACTTAAGAACATAACAGCTGCCATAATGAGTCAGACTAATGGTCAATCTAGCCCAGTGTCCTGTCTCCCACAAAGTCCAGTACCAGAGCTTCCAGGGGAATGTACAGAACAGGGCAATATTGGAGAGATCCATCCCATCTTCCCCTCCCGGCTTCTGGCAGTTAGAGGTTTGAGGTCACCCCAAGCATGGTTTTGCATCCCTTCCCATCCAGGCTAATAACCATTGATGGATCTATCCTCCATGAATTTACCTAGTTCTTTTTTGGAACTCAGTTATATTTTCGACCATCACAACATGCCGTGGCAATGAGTTCCCTGGATTAATTTTGTGTTGTTCGATAAAGTATTTTCTTGGTCTCCCTCTGTCCTTGTAGCTCCTCCTACTGTTCTGTTTGATCCTTCTGTTGCTCCATCACTGTAAAGCAAATTAAACGAGTGTAGTGCCAGTGAATGGGGCTGGATTGACAGAACAATAATCTCCACCACTGCTTGCCCACCTCCCTGCCATTCTGCCAGTATCTTCCCAGAGAGGGCCAGTCTCTAGGGCAGTGGTTCTTAACCTTTACTGCAGCCTGCACCCCTTTGGTTCTCAAAATACATTCTCATGCCCCTTATCAAAATTCGTTGAAGTAGGTCAGTTCTTTAAACCCAGATATATCATAACTATCAAATGAAAGAGATAGAATTATACATTTATTTTAATTCTGCAGTAAAATTAAGAATACATGAAAAATTACACACTTTTTATAAGTTTACCAGCTCAGTGACTCTTCTGCTGTTGCTTTTGTTCAAAGATGTTCAAAAAACGAGGAACTTTTTTTGAAATAACCACAAGCATGTCATTGCTCATGTTTAGGAGGCTTCTGGCCTTTGTTTTGATGTGTAAGAATGATGAGAATCCTATCTCACACAAGTATGTAGTTGCAAATGGCACCAGTTGTAGAAATTCTCAAGTGTCATGGTCTCAAACTGCATTCCGATATGGCCATTGGCTCATAATTCAATGAGATCATCTTTCATTAAATCACTATCGCTGATGGAATCCAGGTCAAAAAGAAATGGATCTAGTATGCTGTGGAAGTAAACTGTAACCAACGCGCTAATAGTTAGCAGCTAACTGAATTCAAACAAAGCCGCGAAGCTACCACATCATCATCTGCGCATGTGTCAAGAAATACTCCACAACATGGTGATACCCTGTATTTTCTAGTGAGATAATTTCACTACAATTAGCTTAAAAACTTGAAAAATTTTTTTTGTTTGTATATTACAGTAATAGTTAAAAATGTATAATGTTAATAAATACACAGGTTTGATGAAACAAAGTAGTTGTACTTACGTGCCTGTGCTTAATTTGTGTTTTTGATGATTTACCTTCTAAAAAAATCTGGCATGTCTCGCAACCCCAGAAAGGGCATCTCGCACCCCCAGGGGGGAGGTGCACCCCACGTTAAGAACCACTGCTCTAGGGGTTAGAGGTAATTCAGTCCAGCCATGGGTTGTGGATGTTTGTCCATTAGAATTAACTTGAGACCTACCAATTTATTTCTCAGAGTTCGCCAAAAGGCAGTCAGATGGCCACGAGCCCCCAGCATTTTAGGCTCCTGTTTAGAAATCCATCTCTAACCAGGAATGCACTTAAATATGTGAGGCCAGATTTTTAAAGGTGTTTAGGGGCTTAACTCCTATTGAAATCAATGAGAGTTGGGCACCTAAATACCTTTAAAAAATCTGGCCCTATGGTTAACTTTAAACGCTTGCTTAAGCACATTGGCAAGAACAAGAGGCACCAGACTCCTGAAGGTCCTAATGAAAAAAGAAGCAAAGAGCCCGTCTCTTCTAGCCTTTTTCTGTGTGTATGAAGTGAACCACTTCATTTGAGGAAGAAACAAGAACGTTCTCACCCTTTCTCTCAGTTGCTCCCCATTCCTAGTTCTGAAGATTCACCTGGCATAATAAGAACAGCAGGAAGACTGAGGCGGATTCTGTCCGGTTTTCTGCCCTTTACCACAGAGCCATTCCAATATTTTAATCATATAAGGCCATAGAATTGGGGTGGTGGGTGGTGAGGGGGAAGACAGAGTAAATATATATCTGAGGGTATTGCCAGCTCTCATAATTTGAGTCTTGGAAAGTTTGGTGCTTCTCTTAAAGTCCTGACTCCTGGAGTCATGAGGATCTCCGCTTTCGCTTTTTTAAAAAAACAAGTCAGTTTCTGGTCCTCACTATTACAGGGAAAGGCTTAAAAACATGACTCAGCTGTAATCTAGATGCTCAAAACCCAGAAAGCAAAAAGAACCACACATTTATTATTTTTAAATACTATGATTTAAGCCAGTCTTATGAATTTTTAGGGCCGATTCATGAGTTTTTCAAATGTGTGAGATTGGCAGTACTGCATTGACTTGTCATAGATACCCCCTTCCTGAGAAAGTGCCACAGGTTTTCAATTTCTCATGAAATGTCAGAACTAATCAATAATATGTGATGACGTCACCGTCTCGTGGCTGGAGGTCCACAAAGCACAGAACACGAATACAGCTGAAATAATTTCCCATTTGCTCAGATAGTAAGAGCCTGTGGTTGCAGAATGGAAGGTTCTTTCTAAGTTCTTTCCCTCCTGATGATGTCCAAGCAGCCATGTGACATGGTATGTCCGATGTCTGTGAAGTTAACTACACATGGTAATCCCTGGTGACAAATATCCAAAGAATGCCAAACAGCAGAACTGGTTGGACATTTTCACAAGTTTGAAATAAATTGGCTTGAAATTCTCCATGTCAAAATTTTTGTTTCCATTTTTTTGACCCTCTGTACTTGACAGTCTGTATGTGGCAGAAGTTTTTAGGGTGAGTTAGTTGAGGAACTTGGGGATGAAATGGAACAAAGAGGAAATTTCTTCTGGAATTCAGGAAAACACTTCCTGGCAATAAGGAAAGTCCTCTGAAGAAGCCCCACTGGCGGAGCTATTGAAAGCTGGGGCAGAGGCGGCCTACGAGGATATACAGTAAGGCATGTAGTAGTTTCTTGTGATAATAGGGTACTGGACTCAGGCCTTTGTCTCTGCATCATAACACCCTTGTGAGGCAGGGTAGTGCTGTCACCCCCATTTTACAGATGAGGAACTGAGGCAGAGAGAAGCTAAGTGACATACCCATGGTCACACAGGGAGTCTGGGCAGAGCAGGGGATTGAACCCAGGTATCCCAAGAATGACAGTGCTTTTCTTCAGTGCACGGTTTGTTTTGCTGACAGATAGAAAATGAGTGCTTTCTTGTCTATTGCTTTAGCAAACAGAGTTGGTTAGTGTAGGTGGAGAAAGCTGAAAAATCACCTCAGTCACTGCATGCTTGGAGATGCCAAAGGACAAGGCAGCGAAGTGCCGACAATCCCATTGTTCAGTTTTTTATGGGTGGTTGACAAATACAGCCGATCAAGATTTTCTGAATTTCAATTTTCTAATTCAATTTTTCATTGAAGTTTTGACCAAAACAGAAAGTTTGGGAGTCCTTTTTCACATAAATATTCGTGGACAAACTCCACCCTGTTATATGACCCACACTAGTGGCAGCTGAAAAATTTCAAATGTCAATGAAAAATGTCATCAAAGTTTTGAATTTCAATAGGGAAAAAATGGGAATATATTTTTCAACTAACTATGTTATATAAAGTGGGAAGGAAAAGCCAGCCGGACCACTTAGCTAACCTGGAAGGGTTCCACCCCTACTGATCTTATGAGGTTAAACACTTCATTAATTGGAAAAAACAGTTGGGATAAGGGAAAGCAGGAAATTTGAGTGCCTCTCTGCACTCACCCAAAGCTGTCAAGCATAAAAGATAACCACAAAGGAATCAAACCTCAGTAATAATAAAGGCAATAATCACTGAGATCTGTCAGCAGCTGGTTCCAAGGAGGACACAGCCCCAGAGAGTTAGTCTCTCCTGCTCTCTCTCTGGCTCTCTTTTTACAACCTGAACTTGAGTGGCAGCTCCATATTGCTAACCAGTTTAATTATTAGCACGAGTGAGCTGAAGTCTCAGCCTTGCTTTTCAAAAAGCTATTCAGGATCAATACTGAGCCTTGACAGAGTTAATATTACCAGGTTCCATTTGCGGGTGCTATTTACGGAAGCTCCTGATTTGCACACACAGAGCAGCCAGCCAACAGGGAAGCGAAGGGTAACTGACAGTTAGATGTGGGGAAGAGCTAGCAGGAACTCCAGGTAAACTGCTACTCCACGTGCCAGCTGCCAATGTGGCACATCTCCCTGGAAGAACTAGTTATTTCAGTACATAATCATTCACAGTGTTCTCTTCTTCTACGGCCTTGTCTAGAGTAGGATTTTGGCCATGTCTACCCTAGGGAAAAAAGAGGCTAGACAAGGCAGCTGTAGTTTTAACACATGTTAGCGGGTCAAGGTCATCAAGAGAGCCGGGGCTCTATCTCAACCAGCTCAGCACATGTCAAAGAATACACGGCCCTGATCACGCTAGACTTTTGGTTAGCACATGTGAGCTAAAACATGCCAACATGCCTTCTAGTCTAACCCAGACAAGGCCTCACAGCTGTCATAAACAGACAGCTAAGGGTTAATGTCTCTTTCACCTGGAAAGGGGTAACAAACAACACCTGACCAGAGGACCAATCAGGAAACAAGACTTTTTCAAATCTAGGTGGAGGGAAGTTTTGGGTGTGAGTCCTTTGTTCTTGGTCTGTTCTCTTTCTGGGCTCTCAGAGTGACCACAGGAATCTCCAGGCTTTCTAATCTTCTGTTTCCAAGTTGTAAGTACAAGGATAGTAAGACAATAGGTTTCTATTGTTTTTTTTCCATATCTCACTTGTGCTCTGCGTCTTTGATTTGTTTCTCAGCCCCCATTTTTGCCTTAGAAGTCATGGTTCCTGTTTTCTTGTGTTGGGGTGCCCTCTGGTGTTTATTGTTGGAACTGCTGGCTCTCTGTTGCCTCCTGGGGTCTGCCTAGCAACAGTGCCTTTTTTTTCTTCCTCTAGCTAATCTTTTAAATGTAAAGTAAACCAGAAAAACCACTTTATTTGCATGTGTATTGTGCTGGGTACTTGACTCTCAATGGGAGTGCTATAGTTTAACAAAAGACCCTTAATAGTTCCTTGCTTAATATGCAAGCCAAACTGCAACCAGAGAACAGAAAAAAAAATTCTCTCTGGTTCCTTTTTAAAACCAAACTCTTTCTCTCTCTGCTTAAAAGCCCTAGCAGAGAAAAAGAAAATAATATTCCTACTGGCTTCTAGATTCTTGTCTTATCCCACCTCTGCCACCATGTCATAACTCTCCTACTCAGATCTGAACCTTAGAGTTCAGAACATGAGAAACTAGCATGAGACCTCCAAAGCTTAATTACCAGCTTAGATCTGATAGCGCTGCCACCAATCAGGAATTTTAGGGCCTGATACCCTCTGGTCCCCCCAAACCTTCCTAGGGGACCCCAAGACCCAGATTCCTTGAGTCTCACAACAAAGGGGAATAAGCCATTTCCCTTCCCCCTCCTCCCAGATTTCCCCGCCCTAGGTTCCCTAGGAGATTCCCTGCTTCAAGTCCTTGAAATATAAGTACCGAGAGATCTAATCTCTCTCCCCCCTCACCCAGAGGGTATGCAAAGTCAGGCTTAGTAAATCTAACACAAAGAGATTTTCCCCCTCCCTTCGTTTCTTAGCCTTAACCAGTGAAAAACACTTAAACAGGTCTTAAAAAGAAAGCTTTATATAAAAAGAAAGAAAAAGACATAAAATTGGTCTCTGTATCAAGGTGACAATATACAAGGTCAATTGCTTAAAGGAAAAAATGAATAAACAGCCTTATCCAAAAAGAATACAATTTAAAACATTCCAGCAACTACACACATGTAAAAAAAAACAATATAAACCTATTGTCTTACTATCCTTGTACTTACAACTTGGAAACAGAAGATTAGAAAGCCTGGAGATTCCTGTGGTCACTCTCAAGCCCAGAAAGAGAACAGACCAAGAACAAAGGACTCACACCCAAAACTTCCCTCCACCTAGATTTGAAAAAGTCTTGTTTTCTGATTAGTCCTCTGGTCAGGTGTTGTTTGTTACCCCTTTCCAGGTGAAAGAGACATTAACCCTTAGCTATCTGTTTATGACAACAGCAGAACGTCAAACCGCACAGTGAACTCTTAATGTGCAGTAGCAGGGTCCATGACCACATGGACAGTTCTGTGCAGTGAGCTAGTGTGCCGAGATTTACATCCCCGCTTGCTGCATACTAAGGGTACGTCTGTACCCATAGTGTTCGATGTATCGGGGATCGATTGCTCTCGTCTCGTCTGGACGCTATCAGTCGAGCCGCTAATCGACGCCCGTACTCCACCTCGGCAGGAGGAGTAAGTGCAGTGGATGGGGGCGCCGCTGCAGTCGACTCACCACTGTGGGGACGGCCAGGCAGGTCGAACTAAGATACTTCAACTTCAGCTACGCAAATAGCATAACTGAAGTTGCGTATCTTAGTTTGAACCCCTCCACCCCCACCCCCACCCCCCCTCAGTGTAGACCAGCCCTTAGTAACAGACAAGGCCTAAGAGTAGATGGATGAGCTTATAATTAAGGCATTTGGCTCAGACTCAGGAGATCTGGCTTCAGTTTATCACTGGGTTTTTGTGTGACCTTGAGCATGACCCTTAATTTCTCTGGGCCTCAGGGTCTCATCTGTAAACAATATTTGTAAATGCAGTTGATGATACTTTCTTTCTCCCACCTGTTGCTTGTCCCATTTATTTAGAGTGCACCCCTTCGGGGGAGGGACTGAGTCTTCCTAGGGGTTAGTACGGTGTCTAGCAATCATCTCATTGGCCCTGATCTTCTCTGGACTCTCAAGGTGCTACAGGAAGACAAATAATCAATACGCTGGGCCTTTTTCTCCGTTAAATTTTTATGCATTTAATCATCGTATTTATTTGATTTTATGTTTTTAAACACCACCACATATAAGGTCTATTGCGTTGTTGCAGTTTTTTGCACACTGCAGATTTCACCCCATTTGGCAAAGAGTACATAATATCTCCCCCACCCACAATTCCTGCATGTTGTTCCATTTCTTCCCCACTCGCATGTCAGGGTGAGCTGTCCCAGCAGAGACCTCCAGTGGTGATACCCATGGGACGTGCGCTGCTGCTGTCACCCATCTGACGACGCCTATGGTGTACTTTTGGCTTTGGCTGTTTTTCTGTTCTGTTCTGTTCTAGTCTAGTCTAGTCTAGTCTAGTCTTTGTGGTTTCTTATACTGCTTAGATATTAGGAACCAAATCCTCAGCTTCATTGAATCAGTGTAGCCCCGGCTGAGTAGCTGGCCCTACATTTTCAAGTGTTTAATGGTATTGGGTGCCTCTGAGGGACTAGCAGAGGATCTCAACACCTTTGAGGGGGACCTTGATTTTTTAGGAAGTGATAAACTAAAAATCAGGCACCTTTTAAGACATTTGGGCACCTGAATTTGCAGGCAGCAAACTTTAAAAGCGCCTTCGGTGCCTAACTCTTATTTATTTCAATGGGAGGTGGGTGCAGAGCTGCTTTTTGAAAATGCATCTAGATGTCTATCTGCATTCCAGGTGCCTAACTACCACTGGTCCTTTGTCCAGAGCAAGAATTTCAGCTAACCCTTACCTCAAAACCCAACAGGGAATGACAGTGGCACAGGGGTTGTGTTGACACCCTGTGGGTTGAACAGGGTAAATTCCATCTCCTCCAACTCGTGCAAAGATCCCACTGATGGAGGCTTTATGCAGAGAGGGTGGATTTCACTCCAAGAGACAAAGGAACACAGTTTGATAGCTGCAGCCAAAATTCGGGGCTATTGGACCTGGAAAGCTTTTGTATACTTGCTAATCATCCTCTTTTTAGAGGCAGAAAGTGCAAAAGAATCTCTGCAAATACTTAAACACCCTGATTCTGAATTATCTCTGATTAGTGAAGAGGAAGGTGAAGTATCTCAGGAGTCCAGGAATGCTGGTCTGTGATTATTTGATAATCGATCCTTATTGTTTCCAGCTGAGGTTTATCTACTTCACTTTCTCATGATAGTCTCCCCTTAGCCCCTTATAAGTTAGATCCCTCTAATAACAATTGCTACACTTCCCCGAGAGGCAGTCTGAGCTTTGGGGGGGAAATGTACAGGTTCCCAATTACATTTTAGGGTTGGACTTGTTCCCTCCTCCCCCCCCCCCAAAAAAAAACAGTGTTTTTAACTCCCGTGCTTTCAATAGCCTCTTTTGTAATCCTCAGGGGTATGTGTGGGAGGATAGCCAGGTAGTATGAGAAAAGTTTGAAAGCCAGGACTTCTGGGGGTTTTCTCACCTCGGTCACTGTTTATGTGAAAGTCAGCACATTTCTTATCTTCTTCTGTGTCAATTCAAATAATTATAGTGATACCTTCTCCATACTGATGATGTGAGACTCCCTGCCCCTGACATAGGGCTTACTCTTCGGTAAAATTATGATATGGTGCTCATCACACTAAAACCTGATGTGCGCACATACAAATTTACTGCTCAGCCCCCAAACCTGGCTAGCAGAGGCTAAGAGAAATGACCTCTGAATGCCTAAATGTAACCCTAAGACCTGTCTGTGTTGTGTGTCCTTGCTGTGTCTAACACACAGGGGATATGACTCGGTTGCAGCCCACAGCTCCAAGGAATGGCTCTCCAGCTCAAGTTGTCATGACCCTTGCTGTTTAGTGCTGGATGTCCATGGTTCTATAACTGGCCTTGGCCAAGGTGGTGGCCATTCCATAAATACAATTCCTGTTCTCACCTCTCGTGCCAAAAGTCATCACAGCAAGCTCTTTGGGGCAGAGACGAGCACTTATGGACTGTAATGGGTGATTCCCATCTGTAGCACTCTACAAATAGCAAATCATTTGTGTAGCTAGGAGAGCCATGTGGGTTTTCAATAGACTAAATCCCTTTCACGTGGCTGGCCACAGTTGCCCATGTTAGCCGCCTGCTGCTTTCGGATCTCTGTTTTTAAAAACCCTTCTCTCTCCTCTCCCTCCTCTTGCAGGGTGTGCATTTGTGAAATACTCCTCGCATGCAGAGGCCCAAGCAGCCATCAACGCCTTGCATGGCAGCCAGACAATGCCGGTGAGTAGCAGGCTAATGGAGGAGAACGCCTTGCGGGTCTATTCTGCCCACACTGCCCAGAGGCCTGATGAAGGGGTGATGGGAGGAAGGGCTGATGATTTATTAGTGCTTTCTGAATCTTCTTCCAGGAAAAATGGATAGCAGCTGAGGCGTGTGGGGCCTCGGGTTTGTTTAGCTACTCAATTAAAAGGCCAAATATATCGTTTCACATATATTTGAGCTCAAGAGGCACAGTGTCCCATGAGCAGTACTGATAGAGTTTTGATTGTCTGCAAAGACACACAGTCACAAATGTTGTACCAGCTGGGCCAGATTTATCCCTGGGGTAACCCCACTGGTTGCACAGGAATGATTCAGGCTTGTTGCCAGTGTCTAAATGCTTTTTCTTTGCCAAGGAATAACGGTCTGTATGGGAACAATGAGGAACCTTTTTGGTGTTCAGCAGAGAAAAGCACACAAATATGATGGAAGCAGAATTTAGAGCCAAGCAGTACTGTGATTTGCACCTCCGTGCAACCACCGAAAAGTGCAAAATGCAGTTCTTATCCTCATCTCAACAGCTTAGAATTAAAAGAGCTGTGAAGATATTTAGAGAGTCTTCCTGGCCATCAACCTCAGATCACTCCATTTGGACAAATGCCCAGTAGAGTTGAGGTTCCAGCCTGATATTTGGGTAAAATCTAGAAGGCTTATTTTGCTCGTTCTCTGTCTCTTTCTCTCTCACACACACACACACACACACACCTGCCTCACACAGAGGAGAATGCACAATTAACCTTAGGGAGAGATGTGTCCTAACATTTTTTGCTTTATTATTATTGGTTTATGACTTTTATTACTAATTACCAGCAGGATAAATACTACGAGGATAAAAAAATATATTGAGAAATTGGAAAGGGTTCAGGAAAGAGTGACAAGAATGATTTGAGGTCTAGAAAACCTGCCTTAGAATGAGAGTCTTAAAAAGCTTAATCTCTTTTGTCTATCCAAGAGAATGTTAAGAAGTGGCTGGATCATGGTCTACAAGTATCTACGAGGAGAGAAGATTTTAGAAAGTAGAGAGCTCTTTCGTGTAGTAGACAAAGGCAGAACAAGATCCGATAGCTGGAGGCTGAAGCTCGACAACTTCAGAAAAGAAATTAAGTGCACATTTTTAACAGTGAGGGTAATTAATCATTGGAACAGCTTGCCCAGGGATGTGGTGGATTCTCTATCATTTGAAGTCTTTAAATCAAGATTTGCCGTCTCTTTCTAAAAGCCCTGCTGTAGCTCAACCAAAAGTTATGGGCTTGATGAAAGAACCACTGGATGAAATTCTCTGATCTGTGTTATGCAGAAGGTCAGACTAGTTGATCATAATGTCCCCTTCTGGTCTTAAAATCTACGAATCTCTGAAGATAGCGCTCCTCGACCCCAGTCAGGGATCAGGGCCTCACTGGGCTCGGAATTGTACAGACATGTAGCAAAGAGGCAGTCCCCAAGGGCCTTACAATCTTTGTTAAAGACAAGATGCAAGAGGTGGGTGGGGGGAACCACTGGTGGGGGCTGGGGGAAAGGAGGAAGGTGAAGTAAGGGTAATATAAACATGTTGTCATGTAGATGAACTGTGCACAAAATATGGTTCACCACCAGTCCAGCTGTTATCCTGCCATCTTCCTTTTTCCTCACCATCCCTCACCACTCAGATCTATCTCCTGTGCATTAGGGGTCAGAATTTGCACTGAATTGCTCCTCTGCCACCCCAGTGAATCAGCTGAGTTTCTCAGGGTGAAGGTCAGTACAGAATTTGGACCCTTGCCTCAATCATTTTTCCTGTTCACTTCTACCAGATGGTTATTACCATTTCTGTTAACTACTTGTGATTGAAATATCCTTGAATAACCAAACCTGTGGCTACTTAGAAGGCATCATAACTTTAGCTTTACTCTGTACAGTGCTCTGCATCCACAAGGACTCTGAAGTCTTTGTAAGTCCCACAAGCAACCGCATAGTCCCACAGGATCAAGCCTACAAGCAACCTCAGCACCCATCCATTTCAATGGAGTTGAAGGACACTCAGCATCTCTCAGGATTGGGCCATAGAGAGAGAGAATACAGGCACCTCAGGGGTAGAATGCAGCAGCTATTGAACAGCACACAGCAATACTACACTGAAAAATTGGACAGGAAGTGGAGAAGTATACTGCAACCTCTTGAAAGTGGAGGAAAAATTAGCCTTTATTATTTGTATGGCATTGTTGGGGGGTGAGGATAATGTATTTTTCAGGCAAATGAGAACATCAGGGGTTCGATCCTGGCCCCATTCTGGTCCATGGGAGTTTTGCCATTGATTTCAGTGGATGCAGGATTTCACCCCACTAAGCTTAGTCAGAATGAGATGGGTAACACAATGAGAAAGGAAAGCGGACCATGAGAGAAGGTGAACAGAGAGCAAAGGGTCAGCAGAAAGCATTCCTGGGAGAACGATATGGATCAAAGACCAGATCCTCAGCTGGTGTTAATGAGCATAGATCCCTTGGAGACAGCTCATCTGTTTTCTTGCTGTGTCCTGTTTTTTCTCGGAATCTTTCTTTTGAAGTAGGAAGCAAGGAACAATACATTTCCAAATGACCAGACTGCAATTTGACCAGTGCCACAGAATTATCACTCCTGCTCTTACCAAAGGTGCAAAATAGTCATTAATGACCCAAATGGCTAGGGCCTTGGGCTGGTTCTTTGCGAGATCAGTGCCACTGAAACTAATCAGCTGCGTAATGGCTGCAGGTCCAGTTGTGACTCTCTGCTCAGGACACCCAAAACCGGCAGTCCCTGTGCTACCCCTCTGCCTCAGCACCATTAGCACTAGGCCAGCTTGTCTGGCTGCAATGCCAACTCAAAGTTGTCCCTGTGGTTCAGCCAGTTTAAATGGCTCGTGCCTCATCCTCATGTACAACCAACAGGGCATCCATCATCATTCTTGTCAGGTCTCGAGTCATTCATTCTTGCAGCAGGCTCCTGTTTCTGCACAGCTGCCAGGATTATTGCTCCGCTGTGACTTCCTGTTCACACAACATATGCTACCTAATAGTTTCAAAAAGCAACTTTCTTTTGTGAAAGTTTTTTTTTTTAAACCCTTTCCTCGGATAGACGCCTGGCTGCTATTCATCACGCACCCTGTACCTCTGCAAGAATTTGTTTTCTTCCTTAGAAAAACCAGCAAAGTGCAAGCAATGATGGTACAAAAGCTCCATTCTTTGTTCCAAAGCAGCTGACTTGGGGCATTACTGCCCGTAAGTCCTTTGCTTCTGTATTAGGTCAACAGTTTCATCCACAGCTGTTGACTGATGGTGTTTTTACAGCCTCTTTTACCATAGTATCTAAGCACCTCACAATCTTTTTCTGAGTTTATTTTACTGACTCTAAATCCTTTCATTCTATATGAGGCCAACAGTTTCATCCACATTTCTCTGCCTGTAGTACTTATATGGCCCCCGTTAGCCTAGGATCCATGGCTTCTGTCACTTTGTTCTTTCCTGGTTCTCCTCCTAACTCTCTGCTTGCTCCCTCAGCATCCCTTCAGAGGATGTACAGAGAACAAGTAACATGCCCAAGGTCACACAGTTAGGTTGGTTTTTTTTTACTATACTATTAAAACCATGGTGTCTAGGAGCCCCAGTCACAGCCCCATTGCGCTAGGTGCTGTACAAAGACAGAACAAAAAGACAGTCCCTGCCCCAAGGCGCTTACAAGGAAAGAAAAAAATTGGCTTTTCAGCTGCACTTTGAGGAAAGAGTCTCCTCTTCACAAAAGCAGTCAACTTTTTTTGGCAAAGCTGACATTGGAATTGTTTAAAGCTTGAAAACTTTTGAGTTTGGGGGGATGTTGACAGAGCCAATTTTTTTCTGCTGAAAATAAAAACAGTTTTCAACCAGCTTTAGTCATCACTCTCTCTTCCTCCAGATCCTTTCTCAGTATCCCCTCTCTCCCAGGAAGGCAATGGGAAATTCCCAGTTGCTTATAACTAGCTTGACAGTCAGTTGAGACTTCTGCAATGGGTTTTATTTACTTGAGTTTTTTAAACAACCAGAAAAGTATTGATTCAGCACTGTCAACCATGTGTCCCATTGCTCTTTACCCCAGCCATGACCCTGAAAATTCTGAGGTCTTCCTAGCTTTTACTGAATTCAATAACCCAGAGAAGCAGCCCATTGCAGAAGTCTCAACTGCACTCAACGTGGAAATTCTCTCTTCAGGCTGGAACAGATTTTGTTGTTCACTAGACTGGTGGGACGAAAACTCTGGATCAGATCATGTAGGTCAGTGGATTGGAGTTACTAAAATATTTATTAGTGTAATAAATTCATGCTGCACCTGGGGCCATCCTAGTTGTCATGCTCCTGCAGTCAGTAGCCACCTGGCACTTGATGGTCAGAGTGGCGATAAAACTCAGATCCCCGCTCCCAAGCACAGGTCCCTACCATGTAAACTCATGGAGATGCTGCATTACAACACACAGCTGAGTGATTCTGCATCCAACCAGTAGAGGGCAGTGATACCAAAAAATACTAACCTGTAATCTACAGTATTAGTACTATTGTTTTTTTTTAATTATATATTCCTACAGTGCAACTAACCTGTACAGTGCTTTACAAAGCATAGGCTGAGACAGTTCCTTTACAGTGTGGTGGGGAGGAGAGGGGAACAAAGAGCTGTTGTCATTCCACCATAGCATAGCAGAGGAACATTCAGCCAAGTTCGGGATGGGGACAAATGCAGAGAAAGACTACAAGAGAGGTGGAAGGAAAGTGGGAGGAGATGGTCAAGTAGAGGGAGGAGAGGAAACAAGCTACTGAGGTCCTGATGAAGTTGTATCTTGCGCAACTTGCATGCACAGCGGTGAGGAAGCTACTTTTATTGTGCCAAAGTGCTGGGTAGGCAGAAGTTCCCCAGGAGGAGGGGCGTGGTGGCTGCGGTGAGCAGAGGCCCACAATGCCATACATCAGCTGAGATATTTTTAACAATTATTTTGATATAAACAGCTCTGAACTTGAGAAGCTCCATGTAAATGGGAAGCAGTGGGGCTTGTAATTAGGTTTGTGTACACTTTCATAAATTGCTGGGAAACATCAAAGCCGTGATAGAAGGCTGTGGTGCACTTTATTTCTTTCTTCTGTTCTTCTGTTAATTGAACGGTTGATGTGTGGATAGGAAGTGCTGGCTTCATGGAGTACTATTTACAGACCCGCTGACAGCTGCACTGTGAAAATTAACAGGAACAGAGCAGCCTCTGTCACAGCTTTTCCCATAAGGGACTTACTTCAAATTGGATCATTTCTTTCGTAGGAGAAACTTTCCTTGTCTCTTCCCTCCCCAGACCCCCCTCCCCCCCACACACACACACTCCACTTCCCATTGTGAGATCCTGGCAGCTACCTGGTTTTTAATATTTTTAAAGGCAGTTGTGTTATTTTCTGCAAAGTTGGGGAGCATTTGACCCAAACCCAAATCCTGCCATATTCCAGTCATGCCAGGAAGACTCACCCATGGGAAGTCAGCAGAGCTCCTCACTTGAGTAAGTTTGGCAGGTGTGGGTCCCAAGTGCATGCGGCCTCAAGGGATGTGGCCCGCTCCTTTAGATGCCGAGAGATGTTCTGACTTCAGTGGGAGCAGGGTTGGATTCACCCTAGCAGATTCCTTCTCCACAACTAGGCTCCGATGGTTTCTACTAACTGTATTGTGGTAACCACAAGAGACTTCAGCTAAGCTGCTGCCTCTTTTTACTGGGCACTGGGTAGACACCATAAAAGAGAGCCCCTGTCCCCCAAGCTTACAGGCTAAAAGGCAAGACATAGTATGTAGGTGAAACAAACAGGTGGGAGGGAGGATGGCAGTGAGAACAGCATGGTTTGAACTAGAGGATCATTGTGCACAATTCACAGATGTAATAAGCCAATCGATAAAAATGGTCACAGCAGCTGCACACCCTAGCCCCAGCAGAGAAGAGTTAACTCAAGGACCCTTGAATGTCTAAAATATTACGGTTAATAACACAGTGAGGGTGATTAGAAAGAAATCATGGCATTAACAAGAGACAAGTTGAATGGCAACACCCTTCCACCCCCTCGCCTTCCAGTGCTTGTGTTCATATGTCATCTCTCTGGATTGCAAGCTCTTCAGGGCTGGCATCTTGTCGTTACCCCTGTGAGTAAAGGACTTAGTGGGCTGCTGGTGCCGGATGAGTAAATCATCGGCATCATCAAGTGCTTCAAGGGAACCATTTGCACTTCATATTATTTGTTGAATGCCAGCAGTGGGCTTGGCACTGTGCTGTCCCAAAGAGCTTGGGGCTAAATCCACAAAGAGACTTAGGTGCATCAGAATTCAGCATCATAGCCCCTTGCAGCCTCGTGGAATCCACAGCTCTGAGTGAGGCGCCTAAGAATGGGAGCCACAAAAGCCAGCGTGCAGAGAGGGAAGCCACCTAAGCTAGTCAATGGGAGATGCTGAAGACAGGAGTGTGGCCTCAGCCCCACCTCTCTCTAGGAGTGAGGCACCTATCTCCAGTTGGGATTCTCAGCCAGGAACTGTGGGTAGGCACCTAAGCCATTTCTTGCAAGAAAGGTGGTAGCACTTGCCTAACTCCAAACCAAAAGGGAGAGAGAAGGAGGTGGGCCTCTGCCATGTACCCTTTAGTCCAGTAGTTAGGGTATTTACCCAGGATGTAGGAGACCCTGGGTCAATTTTCCTCTGTATCTGATAAAGAGAAGGAATTTAGAGCTTGAATTTCCCATCTCTCAGTAGTTGACCAAGCTGCTGGACTATTGTATCTGGGAGGAACTGGTCTCATTCTTTCACTCTCAAATTCCTGAGAAATCCTTCCCAATTAAAGTTTTGTCGAAACTGATATGTTCCCACAAAAAGTTTCCGTTTTGAAGAATCAGCATTTTCTGACAATAACCTTTGGTCGAAAAATCCCATCCAAAGACTTATGTGTTCCCCAGTCTCTGTTTGCTATCAAAAGTTACCACAGCCTAATACTTAGAGTCAGTTTTCCCTCAGTCACCAGGTCCCCTAAGAGGGGATAGACCTTCAGAGTTTGGCCCACCCCACTCCTGCCACCATCATCACTTCTTCCACTTCCTTAGCCAGAGGTTCTGGTAGGCCCCCCAGCAATAATATCCCTTATGTCCTGCAATAAAATCAAATCAAATCCCAGGGCAACGTTCCCTTCCTTCCCTATTGTTTCATAAATGAACTAATAAATCAGCTGTTTCTAGGCCCCGAAATAGAATGCCAGGCAGACCGGCTGCCTGACAGGGGTATGAATCATACCGGCACCGAAGATGGCCTTTTGGGGCCTAAGCACTCAGCTGAGCTGCATTTCCTCTCTAGTCACATCTCCATAGCAGTGCAGGCATCTGGCAGGACAGCTAAGAGGCCCAGGGGAGTTGATAGGCTTCAGTTGCAGTCTTTCTCTCTCTTTCTTCCCTTCAAACTGTTCTGCGCTGCAGAATTCATTACCTCCAAATGGGCTAAGAGGGATAAGCGATAGTGAGCCTCACATCTTTACTTTAGACAAAAGGAGCTAATTGGCGCTATAATGTCCTTTTATGGCTCCAAAGGGAGGAAGGAACTAAATCAACAACAGGAGGAGGTTGCCAGGGGGTTGGGGAAGAAAGACACAGCAGTGGAACGTTGTAGAGGTCTCAATGCCATCAGAAGTATCCCCCACAGGGTATTCCATGCTCAACACCTGTCTCTTTTGGATGAAATTAGAACCTAGGAGGGCTAAAATAATTTCCAAGCACTGACCTTTCCTGAGGGACCACAACCATTTATAAACCTGTGGTCCTGGAGACAAATATTCCCTCTCTCACAGGGGGATTTCTAGCCCAATAGAGGGAATTCCATTGGATAACACGGAGATCCTGTATTAAGAACACCTTCTTCCTGTAGAAGAGAAGGTATTACAGTCCCAGGACTGGATCTTTATCACTTTGATGGTTTTCTTTTCCTTTCTTGCACCTCTTTCTCACTAGCATCCTGCTCCAAAGCCCACTGAAGTCAGTGGGACCTTTCCATGGGCTTTTGACCAGGTTTGAATCACTCAGGATGCTTCCACCTATTTTCCTTGAATCCTGTCTTCCAGCCAGCTCACTCTTAAAGCACGATATCTTCACTGGATGGAACAAAGAAGTTCCCATGAAGTCTCTTCGGGAATGAATGAACCCCTTTCCCATAGCCTACACAGATAATCCTCAGGAATCTGCATGTGATTACCCATTCCAGAACGGCCTTTAGTTGTAGGTGACTTGGTTGGTTTTGGCCAAAGCGGTCAAATAGTGACCGAGATCGTTTTTAAAGGTCAAGATCATAACACCAACTCTCAGATGAGATATTAAGCTGAGACCTTTGCAATTTGTGGTTGTGAAAGATCCCACAATATTTTTGGCAAAATTAGATTTATTAACCCAGGTGGCCCAGCCAAATGCCAGTGAGTAATGACATTCTGGGTTCCTAAAATCCCCTGGCAGTTTCAATCAGCTATGATATTCTGCTTCATTTGCTGCCCTAAACTCTTGCACTGTGCTGTGGTACACGGTTCAGCAGTTGCCATGTTTCATTCATAGATTCCAAGGACAGAAGGAAGCAGTGTGATTATCTAGTCTGACCTCCTGTATAGCCCAGGCTAGAGACCTGCCCCCAAAATAATTCCTAGATCAGGTGTTTTAGAAAAACATTCAATCTTGATTTAAAAATTGTCAGTGATGGAGAATCCACCACAACCCTGGGTAAATTGTTCCAATGGTTAATTACTCTCCCCATTAACAATGTATGCCTCATTCCCATTTGTTTCAGTCCAAATGGAAGCGGATTCTTTGGCATATAAAGGGCCAGATCCTCAGCTAATATAAATCAGCATCACTCCACTGAAGTAAATGGAGCTACACTGATTTTACACCACCTGAGGGTATAGCACCATATGGCTGTCATCTTGCGGTGCCTCAGTTTCCCCATACGTAAAATGGAAATGATAATGCAAAGGTGACATCAGGTTAATTAACAGCGTGATGGTTGTCCATAGTTTTGTGATCCTGAAATGGAACGTGCTGTGTAAGTGCAAAGACTTATTATTATTTAGGCTATCATAGTGAAATGTGTTAATACAGAATGGATACAGTATCGAAGTGATTTGTAATATGCTTTAATGGGCAGTATACTTCTAACTAACTAATGTTAATGCAGTATTCCTTAGCCTGTGCACTATTCCAATTTTAAAACAAGCTATTTAAAAATTGTATATCTCCCTAATTTGCTGGCCCCTCTTTAATTTTATTTCTTTTTAAAATCATTCTCATCTAGTCTACTGAAATTCTTAAACCAAACTATCACTTCGGTATCTGAGCAGAAGTATCATCCAATGGATAGGGTGCTGGAGTGACCTAGGGTCTATTCCCGGCTGAGCTTTTGACCTGCTGTTTACATTTAGACAATTCACTTCTCCTATCAGTGACTATGTCCCCTCCCATTTTTTGTCCATCTTGCCTATTTAGATTGTAGGTCAGCGACTGTCTCTACTATGTGTTTGTACCATGCCTAGTGCAAAGGGTCCTGATCTTAGCTGGGTCTCCCATAAAATAAATAATTGAGCTGCTCATGAAAAATGTTTTTTTCACAGTAACAAGGTTTATTTTCAGATTATCCATTTTTTTTAAAGGTTCTTGAAAAAATAAAACCTTACAAAAAAAACCTAATGAAAAGAAAAAATGTTTGGGAGTTTTCAGTTTTTCTATGAAAATCCAATAAAATTAAATGAAAACCTTTTTTTTTCTTTTTTGTCAAAATTTTTCATGGAAAAAAATACATTTTGACCATTATTAAACAATAATCACCTTCCAGTAGCGCATGAAGCAATGGGAATAGCTCTGGCGTGTGTGAATTTATTATAAATAGATTGAACCACAAAATCCAGCTCTGGATTGGGATCCAGCCTTTCCCAAAGTGTTGAGTTATCTGGACTTGGGGTTTTGATTCTTTAATATCTGAGGTTTGTATCTACTTATTCCTTGTTAAAATCAGGTGCAGTTTCTCCACTAGTTAAAACTTCAGTTACCCTGCAGGAAGCAATTACTTTAGCTCAGAGTGGTACCAACTCACAAGTGTGTGGGGAAATAAGACCTAAATCAAGAATCTACTCCAAGTCAATTACAACGCAGGAGACCTGTAGATGGAAGTACCTGCAGCTACTATCTCTGCTTAGACATTCCCTTACCAAGGGAGTAGCATTATCAAAAGCCTCTGTCGCTCAAGTGCTGGATGAATGTCTCCTATCTCCTTCCAACTCTGTCACCCATGGCTTGAGCATGTCTAAACTGGTTCTCAGGACTCTAAAGTTAAATCGCTCCTTGTGGCTGCCTTCCATCTTTCAGATGAGACATGAAGTTGAAGCCCTGAGTATGAAAAAAAATGGCATATTTCACAAGAGCAGGATAGTTCATCCTGATGTCCTGGCCTAATTCCAGCTTGTGTAATTACATTCTGCCTATCTAACGTTCCCTGTCCTCCTCAAGGTCTAATTGGGTACACTGTTCTTTTTCACTTCCTGTCCAAAACTTCAAGGATACCCAAGTTTCTTTACAAACTGGGGCCAGATCCTCAGCTGATGTTATACAGCAGCCTTGATTTCAGTGGAGCTACACAGATTTACATCAGCCGATGTAGCTCTGTTTTCAGTCTTGGCAACCAGCTTCTCCCATTGATGCTCAGTGCCTAACTTCAGGCATGCTGGTTTGGAAATATTGCTCTTCATGGGTTGCCCAAAGGCACCTATCCAAATCAGTTTCACAGCTGGGAATAAAACTGCAGGCCAAGATTTTCAAACGTGGGCACCTAAATTCATATTGTGGCATCTAAATAAGTAGCCTGATTTTCAAAAGTGCTGAACACCCAGCAGTTTCCACTGACGTAGGTGCCTCAATATGGACACAAGGCTGAGAGTTCAAAAGGACCCTAATTGAACTTGGGCACCTAAATCTCTTGGACACATTTAAATCCCAGCCTCACAGCCTAACTTTCAGCAGCCATAAACTTTTGACTCCCCAGCCCTTGATCTAGCCAGTGAGCTGACTGCAGTCATACCAGATATAGGACCCAGTTCGGCAAAGCACTATCACCCTTGCTTAACTCCGGTGGGGCCACTCAGATAATTAAAATTAAGAATGTGCTTAAATGCTTTGCTGAATCAGGGCTGTAATTCATGAGTTTATAAAAATAATCTAAATATTACTAGGGCGAGTTGCCTCACTGAGCCCAGAGGTCCTTACACTTATAGGTCCCACTAAATATATATATATACGGCATTGTACTTTGCAGTGACATAATTTCTCAAGACTTTTTCATTGAAAATTGTGCTAGAAGACATAGGTTTACCTGGGGCAGTACAGTATTATTTAGTCTTCTGTAAAGTTTATGCTTAATTTGTGTATACACTCCATTTGAAGGGCCATAACTAATGGGAAGCACTCCAGACATCCAGGGAAAAGATTTGTTTTCGTGCCCTTTTAATGAAATATCAATGGATGGATATTTTATTTTTAGTTGAATATGAAATTTCACAAGCAACCTGTCAAGCACCCATTTTCAAGTATGACTTTATTTCACACGTCAAGACAGGCTGGGAAATTAGTTTTTTTCCACAGAGGACTCTGATTAGGGATTACAAAGTGAGTGTAGTGGAGAGGTATTTTTACCTCCATTTTTTTCTTTCCCTCAGAGCGCCAAGCTGCAGAATGTCTTCCAGTGCTGACTAAGGGGAGCAATATATTACCAGCTGCACCAGAGGAACAAACAAGGATAGTCATGTTAAGTAGACTTACCAGCCTAGGAGCAAATGGGAAATAATATCTACCTCTTATATAGTGCTTCTCAGCAGTAGATCTCATAGCACTTAATAAAGGAGGTCAGGAAGAAAGGAGATGAGCTCCAATTTTAGCCAGCTTGTTGCAAAGGAATTATATGGCACTGCCTCATGTTCACTAAGGGCCTGATTCAAAACCAGTGGAAGTCAGTGACTTCCATGAGATTTGGATGAGGCCCACATGTGGTCCTTCATGTTCCAACATTCTCCTTTCCGAACGGCACTAGGGTGTGCCTATAATAATACTTTGTGTGGAATAATCAGACAGAGAGATGAGGAGGTCAGGCTAGATCTTCATCATGGTCCTTCTGGCCTTAAAAGCAATGAATCCATGAGGTGGAGACATAAATAAGCTTTCCCCATCCATAGTATGCAGCAGCTTTCACTCATGGATCTCAAAGCACTTTTCACAGATTAATGATTTAAGCCTCATAACACCCTGTGGGCTCAGGAAGTACTGAGGGGGCCCAATCCTAGGGAGTCCAGTGGGAGCCTGTCCGTAGATAACAGTAGGCAGAGGGCCAGTCCTATTATCCTCATTTTGCAGAAGACTAAGGTCAGATTCTCAGCTGGTAGCTACACCAGTTTACACCAACTCAGGTTTTAACTGCCTTGGGAAGTGATATATATTTCACACAAACGCCCTACATAATTCCCTACCTATGTCCATTGGGAATCTGACCCATTTAATCATAGAATCACTTGAGGATCACCTGTTCTGTTCATTCCCTCTGGGGCACCTGGCATTGGCAACTGTCAGAAGACAGAATATGGGGCTAGATGGACCCTTAGTCTGACCCAGAAGGGCTATTCTTATGTTCTTAAGATTAGGGTTGGAAGAAACCTCAGGAGATCATCTAGTCCAACCTCCTGCTCAAAGCAGGACCAACCCCAACTAAATCAATGGCCTATAATTTAATGACCTTCATGCTCCCACATGATGAATTAGTGGCAGATGCTGGGGGTAAAGTGTGGTCTTATGCTTAGTATATGAGCCTGTAATTTAGAATAGCTGAGTTCAATTCCTGACTCTGCCACACGTAAACTGTAGGTGGTCCAATTATTCTGGGCCTCAGTTCCTTAGCTATAAAATGGATATAACAACAATGACTCTCAGTTCTCTCTCTGTCTTATTGGGGTCTTTTTTAATGTAAACTGTGAAGGGCAAGAGCTGTCTCTTGCTGGTGCACGTACAGCATGTAGTGCACTGGGGTGCTGATGTCATTTGAGGCTTCTAAGCACTACTTGTAATACTTCTACTAATAATGTCACTCAGGAATCCAGACTTCCAGGCCTTTGCTCTAACCACTTGTCCAACACCCTCCCTTTCACACAGCAGCCATCTATTACTTATGACACAGTGGGATCCTTGTGGAAAATTCCCATTGGCATTAATTTTGTTCTTTCTGAGGTTTAAAGGCAAAATCTAGCTGTGGTGGAGGAAAACATCTGCCAACTAACCATCCGCTGCTGCCAAGGTCTTACCTGCCTTGGCAAGCATTAGATATGTCAGATAAAGGCCTCATTTTTCCGCACCAGCCACATCAACTCACAACGACACTCAGTTCTCAGAATTAACAGAATTCTAAATGTCTGAATAAACAGAGGTGTAGATGCCAAGTTACTCTGTGTTGCAAATGAAGCAACAACCGTGGAGGATAAGTCTCCTTTATATTGCATGGCATTTTCTTCCTGATAATCCTCAGATCAAAGCCCTGTTTGATTCCACCACTATGTTTGTTCAGCACTGCGTGTGAAGAGTTGCACCATTTGCAGTGCACAGCGATCAATTTGATTGGACCTATAAAACCAACAGTACTGCATATTGGTGAGCGCCATCTACTGGCACTTTGTCTATTAACTATATTTGCATATATACTATATATATTTGCATATATACAGACATCTCTGTTTTACAGAGCAATCTTGTAACATGCTTCTTCTGTTTGGCGGCATCCAGTAGACTTCCTTCTTCCTGCTCTTTCAAAATTTGGATAACATTTACTATACCAAATCCCCCACTATTTGTAGATTGGTGTGTTTCTACCTCTGTATTATGGTAGTACCTAAAGGGGCAAACCAAGATCAGGACCCAGTTATACTAGGCTGTCCAAAAACACAGTGAGACAGTCCCAAAGGCTGAACAGACAAGACAAGCAAAAGACTGGAGCTGCACTGAGCCACCCAGTCTACCCTGGCCAAAGCCTCTCTCCAGTGTGGCTGCAAATAGGTTCAGATCATTAGATCCAGGTTACCAAACAGCCTCTTGGATCAGAGTTAATTAAATGAGTGTTGAAATCTAATTAAGGAATGGTCTGGGCGACAATTAGCAGGAAATGTATGCATTAAAATATTCATTTGTCGATGAGCTGCAATTAAGAATGTGATTTGGGGAAGGATCAATAGCTACATCATGTGATTAAAAAAAAATGGGAAGTTGCCCAGCCTTGAGCAGAAACCCTGGTAAATGTGGATTTTATTCTGCTTTGCTCTTTTAATAACTCCTGGATCCCACTCTACATCCTTGAATAGGGCATTCATCTCTCCCTCGCTTTGTTTTGCTAAGCCATTTGTTTCACTCCCTTGTTCTTCACCACATTGTTCAAGCAGGTTATAGATTTATTAGAAAGAGGGAGAGAGAGAGAGAGTGACAGGTCAAAAAGAAAGATTCCTCACCAATGAAAATCGCTTCCTGTGCTACTAATCCAGGGGAACATCGCTCATTGTGTGGCCTCAAACTGTTTCTTTATCAAGTTAATTCCTCGTCTCTTTAATCCTTACGGGGATCTGCAGAAGATGCTGCATATGCATATGCTGGGACTCCTACAGATATATCTATTATCATTATTATTATTATTTATTTATTTGTATTATTGTTGTGCCCAGGAGTCATAGACCAGGACCCTGCAGTGCTAGGCATTGTATGTGCTTTAAAGTATTTTGTTAAGATATTTCTAACTAGCAGCAAAGCAACTCTGCCTTCAGTGGAATGGATAGTATTCCCCAGTTGAGGGGGAGGGGCGGGAATGAAAGCCAGTTAATTATAGTCCCCGTCTCCTTAAGGGTGCATCTATACTGGAACAATTAGTGCCCACATTGCAGCAATAGCCAGCAACAGTGCAACTGTTCTGGTGCTAAACTGGGGCCAGAGCGTTGCTCCCACTGGAGCAGTTCAGACATTTCCGGATGGAATGGTTTTCTGTGGCTAAAGACTGATTTGACGAAAGTGACCTTTCCATGGGAATGGGTCCATTTGGATGGAAACCGGGCAGGTTGCCCATGGAGATCTGCCTGGTTTCCTAACAGCTCACCTGCCTTCCCAGGCTCCCAGGCTGACTCTGCAGCAGCTGGGCTCTCCAAACAGAAGGCTGTCCAGGCTGCCAAACATCCCGACTACTTGGACAGCTGGCTCCCCAGTTACCTGGGCTGCCTGACTCCTTGGGAAAATTCTGCTTTGGTTCGCCCATAACTAGATTTTTTTAAACTTTCTCTCCCACAAAACATCCCAAGCCAGGATGAATATTTTTTCAAAATTTTCCATGGGAGGGAAATGGGACCACCTGGGCATCTGCAGCAATGCTGAGTCGCTATTGTAGACAGGGGCCCGAGCAGGTTGGCATTGCTTCTACCATGGATATAGCTGCAGATTGCTGGCTGTTGCTGGACTGAGGCTCAAGAGTCAAGGTGAATTAAAGCCAGGCTGTTGAGCTTAAGACAGAAGAGTGAGTGAGAGGGAAAACACTGCACCTTGTCCCATTTCACAGCTGATTGCTACCTACCAGTCACTCGCTAGGGTGAGCTGGGTTTCCTCATTTGGATAGAAGATCAAGGCCTTAGGAGTGAGAAGAAAACATGGTTCCATCAAGGGAACAAGTGGAAGAAAGTCTAGCTGCATGATAAGTTTGAGTTTGCATGTGTTAAAAAGGTATATTAATTACTGTAGTTATGACTCATATATTACATGTGCTTACCAGAAAATCCCATATGTTAACCATACTGTGGTTCTGTTACAATGTGCATGAAAAATATCAATGTGCCTACCATGTACTCTCTCATAAGTGGGAAATAAGTCCAACTAGGTGAGATTTTCCAAAGTGCTCAGAGTTGGTTTATCTCTGCTCTGACTGAGAACTTCCCCTGGTGTCAGCAGGAGCAGAAGGAAAAGGCAATTCTGAGTGTTTTGGAAAATCCCTACCCAACAACGGTCAAGTCAGTGTCTCTTGAATGTGAACCCAAGTGGGTTCAAAGTTTGACACAAAGAGTTTGCCCATCTCTAATTATTGCATTTCCACTGTCATTAGAGCATGCCATCTGTGCCAGTTTATACAAAAGGGCTGTGTTCTTGTTTTCCTTTCTGAGAAATTCCATTGCTCCAAATGAGTAGAGCTTTCCTAACTGCAGCTAACAAACTCTGCATTCACGGCAGGGCTCATCTTCCCGTGACCGCTCCTGAGGTAACCTCTCAACTTCTTACAGTTCTTGAGATAGAGGAGGAAACTCTGATCCAATTATCACCACTTTCCCTTCCCTGACTTACCTGGTGATGCTGCAGGATGCTTAAACATCTTCAGAGTGTGAGGTGCTAAGTTCTGGAGCCAAAACTGACCAATGTGTTCTCACCACACCCAAGCATAAAAATAGTGAGTGCCGAGCAATTGCAGGAGGCAGGGGTCCCACAGGCAGGATCTATCAGGGATAGAACTAACCCATTGCACTGTCCAACAAATAAATCAGGCCAAGTGGAGTGCAGAAGTTACTAGCATGCAGTGCGATGGCACCAGCTCTCAGTTTAAATCCCTAATAGACCAGCAGTTTTGCTAGGTGGAAAAGAACAAGGCCCACCTCTCTGCAGAGAGAATTTAAACCAAAGCAAAGAAAGGAGGCGCTCGGAGAAGAATGAGAGTTGGCCAGATGGCCCACTCACCCCACCCTCGTGGTACAGATTCCTTTTCCTCTTTGCTGCTGCTCTCTCCAGCCTGCCGCAGGCTGAGAACAGTGTGGAACTTAAAGGTCACGGGAGGAAGCCCAGGGTTGTCTTCAAAGCCCAAATGAAGCCGAATCTCAGCCAGTCTCTGTGATATGTGTGGATGCGAATTGGTCCCACTGGGCACTAATGGGAAAATACCCCGGTTGTGTTCTCTCTTTTTGTTTCCCTACCTCCAGGGGGCCTCCTCGAGCCTGGTGGTGAAGTTTGCAGACACGGACAAGGAGCGTACCATGAGGCGCATGCAGCAAATGGCAGGACAGATGGGCATGTTCAACCCCATGGCTATCCAGTTTGGAGCGTACGGCGCCTACGCACAGGCAGTAAGTATAGGTACTGTTCTCTGCATTTTAAGGAGAATTGCGTTGCCAGATACCAGCCAGCCAGTGGCACAGTATGCAGGGAGGAAAGTAAAGGAGGACTGCGTGATTCCTTCATTAAACCGGCTCTGCAAGGATATATCAGAGACAAGTCTGAGCCACTAAGCCACTCAGCTTGCTGTAGGCTGGGATATTTCCCAGACAGTGCAGAAGGCAAAACAGAGGCTTCCAGTTATGACCAAACCATCACCATGCATCCAGCCACCACTAAGCTACGATCAGTTGGTCCAAACCATAACCACCAAAGCCAGACACCACCAAGCATCAAGGATTTGGATAAAATGGGGCCCAAATCCAATTCCACACCAGTTTTTAGTTTTCTGTCACCAACATCCAACCCCAGATTGGTTTCAGGAAATGGAAACCATCCTGGTTTAGCCCTCTGGCCTTCCCAGGCTCTCACCCCTAAACTGCATCGGATTGACCGGTAAGATGGCTCTCAAATCTATTCAGCTAGGCCCATATTTTCAACACACTGTGAGCCCCCATATTCAGGAACCCCAAATCAGTGGTCAGTGTAGAAAACGGCATCCTTAGTCTTTGCATCTTCAGGGTCGTCAAAAGATGCCAGGTAACACACACATGTACACGCGCAGACTCACACATGGTCCCTGCCCCAAGGAGCTTAAATCTGGGTCACAAAGAGGCAAAACAGTTGAGATGTATCTACACAGGAACACAGGAGCTGCCGTGCTGAACTGGACTCATAGTCCATCTAGTCCAGTATTGCATCGCTGAGAGTGGCTGTTACCAAATGCTTCAGAGGAAGGTGTAAGAACCCTGCTGTAGGCAGATGTAAAAGTGACTGGTGATTCTGGGTGCCTCGACATTGGGTGAACCCAGGCACGACGTGTAGACACAACCGCACAGATCCCACTAGCCACATAGCTAGCCCTCGGTGCCATTGCAAGGGAGCTCCTCACAGTCGTTAATGGCTTTGATCCTTACATTCTGTGAGGTGAGGCGAGGCTACTCCTTCCATTTTCTAGATGGGAACTTGGGGCAGATGTGCCCAAGGTTATATCCGGAGGCCGTTGCTGAGCTAGCAGTTGAAATCAGGTGTATTTGTATACTACCCTGGTACCCTATTCACTAGACCATGCTTTCTACCCTATCAGCTTCCTCTAGTATGTTCACACTCATCAGCTAGAGTATCTCTGTCCCCCGTCTTGACTCACTCCAGCCTCTCCTAAGTGCTCTCAGTGTAACTGAATGCCCTGGAGAATCATGCATACCCCAGTCTATCTCAAATCGCCTGCTCCTTTGGGGAACTCCCTCCCCAGCATGCATGGAGCTACGAGTTTGTGAGGACACATCCTATCGTGTACTTCTGGACCAGATATGGACTGGCTACAGAGCTTGCGTTCGCATCGCCGTAAGATCCTTTAATAAAGTATTTTACACAGTGCCACCTCGTGGCAGAACAGTATAATACAATTTAGCGTTCCATCACATCTCCCCCTTTTACATTCTACTTTCCTGCCATTTACAATATTTATATGATCATGCTATCACTGAAGTTCAGTATGTATCAGTCTATTAAGTGTCTCTGAATCATACTTGCTTTCTAATTACACATCCCAAACACATAACAACTTGGTCATCTGGCAGTCCATTAATTGCAACGACTGGGTGTAGTCAGTCTGGAATCCTTGAGTCTTCTTTTTGGTCTGCATCTGACATCTGTCGCGTTTGCTCTGTTGATCCTTCTTTTTGATGAACAAACTGTAGATGTTCATGGTTTCTGTTGAATTCTCCATTGTTGGTCTCAGTCACATATGATCTGGGTGCTGAATTCCTTTTCTTCATGACAGCTGGAGTTGTGTATCCTTTTTCTCCATTCATTTGACATGTACACAGTCACCAGATTTTAGACCCAACAGTTCTCTGAGTGATGCCTGTTGTAAAAGTGTTCATAGGCTCTTTTAGCCTTTTTGGCTGCATTCTGAATGTCTGGCCACTTTGGAGCTAGATTCTTTTCCAAAGTTGCAATAGTAGTTCTGAGTTGTCTTCTCATCAAGAGTTGTTTAGAACTATATTCATTAGCTTGTATTGGTGCTGCTCTGTAACTGAGAAAAGCAAAGAATGGATTTTCCTGCTGTAAGATTTTCTTGGCTGTCTGTACAGCTCTCTCAGCCTCTTCATTAACTTGTGGGTTATGCGGGCTGCTATGAATATGATCAAAATCATATTTCATTCAGAATAGCTTAAATTCTGCTACAGTAAATTGTGGTCTGTTGTCTGTCACTAGCTGGTCTGAAATATTGAAATGAGCAAAAGTGAACTTGAGTTTCTCGATTACACTTCAACATGTTATGTCTTCCAAGTACATTATTTCTATACATCTGGAAAAACAGTCCATTGTGACTAGGTAATGACGTCCTCTGAATTTGCATAAAACTGCAGCTTGTCTCTTCCAAGGTCTGTCTGGTAGAGGTGTTGTTATTAAAGTTACTTCTTGTTGTATTAGTCTGTTAGTTCTGCAATGTTCACATGCAGATATTTACTCTTTATGTCCTTGCTGATGCCCGACCACCGCACTGACTGGTTGGCCCCTTCACCGCATTTAGTTAAGCCCTTAATGTCTTTCATAGAAGAGATTTAGGATTTCCCCTCTCATTTCATTTGGAATTATGATGCAGTTGCGTTTAATCATGAGTCCATCTGAACTGCTCAATTTTTCATGCACCATAAAATAGTGTCTTGTCACGTCCTTAGTGTCTATTAGATACTTGGGCCAGCCACCCCAATGTAACTTAGACATTCCTGAAGTTGTATGTCTGTCAAGGTTGCTTTTTGTAGCCGGTGTAGTCTCTGGGCTGTGTGTGTCCACAGCATCCCACATATGCTTTTATGTCGTCTTCGAGCTCCTAGGTAATTGAGTGTGATGTTGGGCTCCATGACACAGTGCCTGCTACTACTACATTTTTCCCTGGAACATGTTTAGTAACTGGGTTAGTCACATTAACCTTAACAATAGATGTTGGCATCTCTGCATTGCTTGATCCAGATCTTTTCCATTGATGAGGGTTACAAGCCATTTATGGTCTATTACCAGTGTAAATGAATCCAGTCCACCCAGATAGTGGTAAAAGTTCTCATGTGCCCATACATTTGCCAAGCACTCCTTTTCACCACGTGCATGTCATTTTTCTGCTTCAGTGAATGTGCGAGAGCAAAATGTAACTGGCTTCCACTCAGAGTCATGTTGTTGCAACAATCCATCACCCAGGCTATAGCTGCTTGCTCCACACTGACCTTTGTAGGTTTGTTCACATTGTCGTATTTCAGAACTGATGCTGTTGAGGTCATTTCCTTTACCTTTAGAACATAAGAACGGCCATACTGGGTCAGATCAAAGGTCCATCAAGACCAGTATCCAGTCTACTGCCAGTGGCCAATGACAGGTGCCCCAAAGAGAATGAACAGACAGGTTATCATCAAGTGATCCATCCCCTGTCTCTCCTTCTCAGCTTCTGGCAAACAGAGGCTAGGGACACCATCCCTGCCCATCCTGGCTAATAGCCATTGATGGACCTATCTTCCATGAATCTATCTAGCTCCCTTTTGAACCCTATTATAGTATTAGCCATCACAACACCCTCTGGCAAGGAGTTCCAGAGGTTGACAGTGCGTTGCACAAAAAAAATACTTTATTGTGTTTGTTTTAAACCTGCTATTTACCTGTTAATTTCATTTGGTGGCCCCTTGTTCTTGTATTATGAGAAGGAGTAAATAACACTTCCTTATTTACTTTCTCTATACCACTCATGATCTTATAGACCTCTGTCATATCCCCCGTCGCCTCTTCTCCAAGCTGAAAAGTCCCAGTTTTATTAATCTCTCCTCATATAGAAACCATTCTATACCCCTAATCATTTTTGTTGCCCTTTTCTGATCCTTTTCCAATTCCAGTATATCTTTTTTGAGATGGGGTGACCACATCTGTACGCAGTATTCAAGGTGTGGGCATACCATGGAATTATGTTGAGGCAATATGATATTTTCTGTCTTATTATCTATCCTTTTCTTGATGGTTCCCAACATTATTCTGTTCACTTTTTTGACTGCCACTGCACACTGAGTGGATGATTTCAGAGAACTATCCACAGTGACTCCAAGATCTCTTTCTTGAGCGGTAACAGCTAATTTAGACCCCGTCATTGTATATGTATAGTTAGGATTATGTTTTCCAATGTGCATTATTTTGCATTTATCAACATTAACTTTCATCTGCTATTTTGTTGCCCAGTCACCCAGTTTTGTGAGATCCTTTTATAGCTCTTCACAGTCTGCCTGGGACTTAACTATCTTGAGCAGTTTTGTATCATCTGCAAATTTTGCCACCTCACTGTTTACCCATTTTTCCAGATTGTTTATGAATATGTTAAATAGGACTGGTCTCAATACAGACCCCTGGGGGACACCACCATTTACCTCTCTCCATTCTGAAAATTGACCATTTATTCCTACCCTTTGTTTCCTTTTACCCAGTTACCAATCCATGAGAGAACCTTCCCTCTTATCCCATGACAGCTTATTTTGCTTAAGAGCCTTTGGTGAGGGACCTTGTCGAAGGCTTTCTGAAAATCTAAATACACTATATCCACTGGATCTCCTTTGTCCGCATGCTTGTTGACCCCCTCAAAGAATTCTAGTGGATTGATACGGCATGATTTCCCTTTACAAAAACCATGTTGACTATTTCCCAACAAATTATGTTCATCTATGTGTCTGCCAATTTTGTTCTTTATCATAGTTTCAACCAATTTTCCCAGTACTGAAGTGAGGCTTACTGGCCTGTAGTTGCCAGGGTCACTTCTGGAGACCTTTTTAAAAATTGGCATCACATTAGCTATCCTCCAGTCATTTGGTACAGAAGCTGATTTAAATGATAGGTTACGGATGACAGTTAGTAGTCCTGCAATTTCTCATTTGAGTTCCTTCAGAACTCTTGGGTGAATACCATCAGGTCCTGGAGACTTATTACTGTTTAGTTTATCAATTTGTTCCAAAACCTCCTCTAACGACACCTCTGTTTGGGACAGTTCCTCAGATCTGTCACCCCAAGAGAATGGCTCAGGTTTGGGAATCTCCCTCACATCCTCAACAGTGAAGACCGATGCAAAGAATTCATTTAGTTTCTCTGCAATGGCCTTATTGTCTTTGAGTGCTCCTTTAGCATCTTGATGATCCAATGGACTCACTGGTTGTTTAGCAGGCTTTCTGCTTCTGAAGTATTTAAAAAAAAATTGCTATTACTTTTGGAGTCTTTGGCTAGCTGTTCTTCAAATTCATTTTTGGTCTTTCTAATTATATTTTGTACTTCCTTTGCCAGACTTTATGCTCTTTTCTATTTTCCTCATTAGGATTTATCATCCACTTTTTAAAGGATGCCTTTTTGCCTCTCACTGCTTCTTTTACTTTGTTGTTTAACCACAGTGGCTCTTTTTTGGTTCTCTTACTATGTTTTTTAAATTGGGGTATACAGTTAAGTTGAACCTCTATTATGGTGTCTTTAAAAAGTTTCCACACAGCTTGCAGGGATTTCACTTTTGGTACTGTACCTTTTATTGTGCCTTTCTGAAGGCAATGTCTTGATTTGGCCTCCATAGCCAAGATGTTTTGGACACTAACAGTTCATTCAGTGGTTTTCTCACTGTGGAAAGGTCTTGTAGGTATCGACCAAGATAATTTACCTTCTCCAACATACATCTCTGCACATTAGTTGGTACATTCAATTCTCAAATTGCTTGTACTTTCTCACGGCTAGAACTGATTCCATCTTTGTTTATTGTCTCTCCCAAAAAAATCAGTTTGGGATAGGTGGAAAACACATTTTTCCTTGTGTTGCTTCAATCCAGAATGACTAATTAGTCTTAGGACTTCATTGAGGGTTTTCGTGTGTTCTTCCATTGAAGATCCATATATCAGAATATCGTCCATGAAAACTACAACTCCATCTGTATTTATTAACAATACTGCCATCCTTCTTTGGAAATTTTCAGGTGCATTAGCAAACTCAAATGCTAATCTTCAAAAGCAAAACCTCTCCAGGGGTGTGATAAATATAGTCAGTTTAGCACTTTCTTTGGCTAAAACAATTTCCCAGAATCCACTTGAGGCATCCAGCTTGCAGAATATTGTGCTTCCTTTCACTTTAGGAAGGAAATCATCTGGAGTTGGGAGGATATATTTTTCTCTCACAAGTGTTTCATTAAGTCTTTTAAGATCCACACATATTCGTATTTTCCCATTTTTCTTTTTCACCAGTATCACTAGGGCACATCATGCTGTGGGCATTGAGATTTTCTCGATTATGTCAATCCCATTACATTCTCCTAAACTCAGTTTCCACTTTGTGAAGTAATGGGATAAGAATCTTGCAAGGTGTATGTATGTGGTATGGTTCAGCATTGTCTCTTAAGGTGATTTGTACTGGATCTCCTTTCAAAAGTCCTATTTCATCAAATATTCCACTGAGTTGTTCTTCCACTTTTCTCACTAGACCCATCATGGCTACCACACTGTGACTGAGGAGGTCTGTTGAGCTGTGGTCCTTTCATCACTCGCACTCTGAATGCAAAGCTTTTGTCTTTGTAAGTTGTTTCTGTGGTGAACTGGCCCATACAGTTCAGAATCCCTCTGGGGATAGTCAGTTTCAGGTGACTTCAGTGCTGGGAGAGGTTGAAGATGATTGTAAGTCCCTTCTGAGATGACTGTGATGTCAGGTCCTGTCTCAGTTTTAAAGTCAATAGTCTTGCCATACATAGTCAATTTCACTTTCCAGGCAGAGTCTATGTCATCACAAGTGATAGATCCCAGAAAAAAATAGGTCTTGATTATAATGTGAGTTAACTACCTGGCTGCTTTGGTGCGGGAAACAACAGCAAAATGTCCATATTTCGTTCATTAGTTATGCTATGTGCCTCTGGCTTAACATGCACCATCTCTTGGGATAGTACTTTTTCCACACCTTGTGCGTGTAGACTGGAATTTGTCCCTCTTAGCCTGAGAGGTCTCTCTCCTTGCCTCAGGGGTTTTATGATAATGACTTTTAATTCAAGTGTCTGTTTACTGTTTCTAAGCTGTATTCAGGTTTTTCAAGTGTGTCAAGTTGCTCTGGGTGTTGCTGTCTCACTAGTTCAGACCGCTTTGTGTTCTGTATACCCATGGCTAGGGTTAAATCTCTCTTCAGTTGTAGTTGCTGTGAATGGGTTTATCTGGGTTAAGTTTATCTGTTGACCCAATAACCAGTCTGTCTCTGCTATTTTCAAGTTTTGCATTCCCAAAATCACAGTTTTTAGCCAATGTATGTAGTATTCTTATAAAACATTTCACTTTGCCTCCTGGTTATTGAATTCTCTGGTGGAAACACGCTCTTTCTTAAACTACATTTCTCCAAGGTATCAAACATAGCCAGAATCCTTTCCTAGTTATCTTTGTTCCTGTCTACAGTAAATCAAAGGTAATAATTGGAGGTATACCAGTCTCCTAGAATTGGAAGGGAGAAAGGTCATGGAGTCCAGCCCCCTGCCTTCACTAGCAGGACCAATTTTTGCCCCAGGTCCCAAAGTGGCCCCCTCAAGGATTGAACTCACAACTCTGGGTTTAGCAGGCTAATGCTCAAACCACTGAGCTATCTCTTCCCCCATTTAAAGATATGCTCTGCTTGCTTCCCCATCGCATAAATTAAAGAAGACACCTGTATATCCACAGTTTCTTTGTGCAACTTGGTAGCAATGTGAAATCCAGCAAAGTACTGTTTCCAGTCTGTCCACGCCGAAGCTTTATCTAAGCTGAAATTCTCCGGGGCATTGAAGAATGACATATTGATGAGATCCTGCAACCTTTGTTGCCTTGTTCCTTCTGTTTGCAACATTGGTTGCTGATCCTTCTGTCTGCAACCTTTGTTACTTTATTCCTTCTGTTTCTGTTCTTAGTCTGGATCAACACCCCTGAGCAATGCAATTAAACCAATCTATCCCTCTGGTGTAGACAGCGCTATAGCATAGTTACCACCTCTCACGGTGGTGAATTAACTATGCTGCTGGGAGAAGGTGTTCCATTGGTGTAGGAGCGTCTTCAGTGAAACACTACTGTGTCACAGCTGCACCAGTGCAGATGTGCTGCTGCGATGTTTTAAGTATAGACCTGCCCTTAGTTTACTCCTGACACCATGTCATGTACTTCTGTTTCAGATATGGAGTGGTTACAGCGCTTGCTTGTACAGACCAGATGCATTCATCATAAGATCCTTTAGTGCTCTGCCAGGTAGGGTTAAGGTTAGCTTTAAATAAGGTATTTTACATACAGTGAGACCTAAGGGCAGAATAGTACAATACAGTTTAGCATTCTATAAACATCCTGGGAGCCCCAAGAAATTGCCCCCCTAGCCCCAGAACCACATAGCTGTGCTTTTTCATTTCTTCTCCATCAAGCAAGCTCATCTTTTTTTCCCAGCCTCCTGTTTGTTTTACTCCCTAGTTGATAGGAGAGGAGCCCTCAGCCACCCTTCCCAACTCCTCTCCCCACGTGATGAATGAAACATCCTTCCCCCAGCCTGGCTGCATTTATCCAGCCTCCCCAGCAGTCAGCAGGGGAGCAGACTGACACTCCATGCTGCCAGTCCGCAGGGAGGTCAAGCTGCACTCAGCACCTCAGGGGCATCCCAGCTGAGGAATGCTGCCTTAATGCCCCCTTGTGTAGAGGTATCAACTGTGGAACATGCAGGACCACAAGAAATGTGGGACGAAGAGGAGCATCTCTAAGGGCGGATAGGCAGAGAGATTCAATTGTTACTTCCGAGGCAGAAATCCTGCAAGGAAAGTCAAAGCGGAACCTATTCTCTGCTCTCCCTATTTACACACATTTTCTTTCTTTCTATTGTTTTCTTCTCACCTTCTTTCCTAATACCCACACTTTCTTTCTCTCCCTCTCTGAAAACATTCCAATGCTTTGTATTGCACAAAACATGCCAAGCAGAAGTGCAGCCAGTTTGGGAGGTGCCCACTCTGCTGCATCGACCCTCTAGACCAAATCCTGCTGTAACTCTATTGACTGCAACAGCAGTGGAGTCTATATTTACACCAGCGTCAATGTAACTGATGATTTCCATGGTCCTGGGGTCTCACTAAACTTGCTCTGCCGTAGCTGTAAAGGCACTGACTGCAATGGTGATTGAATCCCTCCGGATTTACACCAAAGTTACTGACAGCAGCAGATTCTAGCCCTTTACGTTTAACCGCAAATGTTCCCCTAAATCTGTTTTCCTCTGTAGTAAGCAAAGGAAATCAGGGTGGGAAGACGCTTGAGTGAGGATTCATCTCTGAAGAAAGAGGAAGAACTATTACTGAGCCTGCTCCTGCTTCCAGTGACCCCAGTGGGTATTTTTCCATCTACTTTAGTGGAAGTTGGATTTGGTCCCACCATCTTTGGCTGATAAATATGTTAACGGAGGTGGGGATATGTTTTAGAACTCAAGCCCTCTGATATGACAGGCTGGTGACACCAATTACCCTGGAGACTTCAGAGCTGTCTAAGTGACGGGATCACATTTCTGTGTGGTGCCTGCATATCCAAGACGGGCTCGGAGCCTGTCTCTCAATCAGTTGAGGTATCTGTGCCTCTTCCTATCTGTTTCATCTCTGAATCGCCCACAAAAGAAAGGGAGTGAAGCACTCAGGCTGTGCGGTGTCCCGTCGGTCCCGGTTAATCCGCCTTGGACTGCCAGCTCTTAGATACCAGGGGTGATTGGCACCTTAGAAATACCAGAGAGAGATGAAGAGACTGATAGAGGAAAAAAGCGGAAGGAGGCATTTTCTTTTCACATGAAGATGCAATGTACATTTAAGAGCTCAGCCTGCTGCCTGGATGTAAGGCCCCAGCTAAAGGGAGAAGAAGCTTGGCCTAAAGTGTCCAGCACTCAGGGGACAGGGGTTCATTTTCCAGCTCTGCCACCAACTTCCTGTGTGACCTTCGGCACATCACTTAATCTCCCTCTATTCCTCATTTCCCCCCTCTACAAAACAACGATAATCCTTATTCAGACCGAAAGACCCCTGGGGTAGGGACAGCGCAGTGGGGCCGCCATCTAAGTTGGGACCTCGAGATGCTACCATTAAACAGACAATACGAATGGCTCAATGACTAATACCCATCTAGAGCATGACCTACATAAGGGACTCCACACTGAGTTTGTACTCACAGCCTTGCCTCCTAGCTATTCCACTGCAGGTCTGTTTTGGCCTGTGCACGCTCCAAGAGGCCAAACCAATTGATGCAGCAATCCTACACCTCAACACTGACCGCCCATCCCCTGGCTGATCAGAGAGAAGGCAGAGAAACAGGGCCAATCCCTCAGCCCCACCCTTTCCCATTGGCAGTGTCCAACCCCCATAGCAAACCCAGGGCCTTATTCTGCACTGTTGAAGTCAATGGGAGATTTTCCACTAGCTTCAAGGGAGCTGGCTTAAGCCCCTAGGGAGAGTCTTCTGAAGGGTCAGGGGAAGTGGGACACATCATTGAGCCAACATGCCACCTTTCTATGTCCTCTGGGCTGAGACGTGAAGGTTCAACCTCTCTTCTACACCTGGCCTTTGCATCTCAACCCACGTGGGGCACCAGGCATGTGCATGACAGTGGATCTGGTCCTCATGACATAGATGTTGCCGCTGTCACTCAAGAGGCAGAAGGTTGTATCAACCCCAATTTGCTCTCAATATAGTGAGAGCCAAGTTTCACAGCGTGATAAAATCTCTTACTCCAGAGACCTAAGGGGTGTTTGTCTCCCAACTGAATCTTCTCACCCCATTTAACCCCCCCACACACACACAAATTAATGGGAAGTTATTTATTTTATGTAATACACTCAGAAGCATACATAACAAGCAGCATCTAAGCCATGTGTGATAAAACCCAGCACAGAATATTAAACTCACTGCTAGAGATCAGGTCCAGGTAAGCCACCGTAACAAAGTTTGTTTAGCTCCTATTTTTCTTCATGAAGAGGCCACTGAGTCCTTAGCAATTCCCTTATATTGCTGCCGCCCGCCAGGTAGAATAGAAATCATTTGAGGGTAAACCAGAAGAGGTAGGAAAATACAGACAAGAAAAGCAAGCCACAAGGAAGGAGCCCCTGGAAAGTAACAGCCATGGAATAAATTATTTAATTATTTAAGATGAGATCAAAGCCATCTATCAAGTTTGCATAAAAACAACATGCGAGTGTTAGCCACGGTGTCCTGGCTTAATTCCAGATGGGGGTAGTAACTAGATTCTGCAGCAAAAAGCATGGGATTGCAGGCCAAGGAAGGGGTTGGGGGTTAGGAGGGGCACTTTGACTTTGCTGTTTGGCCTTGGGTGAGTCATTTACTGTCAGTGACTCACCGTTCCCCTGGCTGCGCTGTGGCGATAATAATGGCAATTATTGAATTGCAACAAATCTCCGGTCACCCAGGACTACCTGGATCTCAACAGGCTGTGGGCAGTGCAGTGTTAGGGCAGAAGCAGAGCTGGAACTTTTATCCCTTTGCTCTAGAAGCTCCGTCCCGACCCAGTTGATCTGCAGGAGAATCATGGTTAAGGGTGTCGGATCCATGACATGAACTAGGTGAATAACAGGGGAAATTACTCCACCAAGAGTAGATTTTGTGAAATTAATCAAGCACAACTTTCACTCATTATCCTGCTAGCTCTGTGGAATAGGGGGAAACTCTCTAATATATATATATATATATATAAAATCAGAAAAATGGGTCAAATTATTTGATGAATTTTATTTCTCCAGAGTTGCCCATGTATCACAGTTCTGCTGTTCTGATTCCCTCCAGCAGGGGGTTCCGATCTTTAGCCATAAAAACTAGCTAGATCCTGATATTACTGCCTCCCTGGCTCTCCCATAGGAGGCGCTGTGTGAATTAATTAGCAAAGTGTTTGGTAGCGCTTTGGAGGCGGAAAGCGCTGGCTGGTATTATTGTTAGCAAAAGAATAAGAAGACAAAGCAAGCAAAATGTTAGGCTGTGCAAAGACTGGGATAGACAATAATATGTTTATTTCATGAGCCCATGATATGTTTTTCTATAGCACCCTTCCCTCAGTCAATTCCCACATTGGCTAGGAAGGCCATTTTGTGTGCCTTGGGCCAGGCATTCAACCTCTCTGTGTCTCGGTTCCCAACCTGGAAAACAGGAATAATATACTTCCTTTCTCTCACTCTTTGTCTGTCTTGTCTGTTTTGTACTCTCTTTGGGTCAGGCACTGTCTCTCACCATGGGCTTATCCAGTGCTTAGTATAATAAAGCCCTGATCTCAGCTCCAGCCTGTAGGTGCTATTGTAATACAAATAATAGTACTCACACAGACTCAGCCATGTTTACATAGTGCATTAGTGAGGGGTTCTGTGCGTGCCCTAATAGAACCCTGACAAACTGTTAGCAGATTGTATTACAAAATCCATCTGGCATCTGCAAAATATATCTTTTAATTCAGACAAATCGCAAGCAATTTTCACCAGAACACCTGAAAGGTGCATCTGCGATCAAAGGAATCTCTCACTGTCCAAATTCAAGTGTCTCCCATCTACCACTGTCAAGCTAGGGGAGTTCAAAATAAGTTGTGAGTCATTATTGCATAGAATCATAGGGCTGGAAGGGACCTCAAGAGGTCATCTAGTCCTGTCCCCTGCATTCATGGCAGGACTAAGTATTATCTAGACCATCCCTGCAGGTGTTTGTCTATCTTGCTCTTAAAAGCCTCCAATGATGGTCATTCCACAACCTCCCTGGGCAATTTATTCCAGTGCTTAACCACCCCAACAGTTAGTTTTTCCTAATGTCCAACCTAAACCTCCCTTGCTGCAATTTTAGCCCATTGCTTCTTGTCCTATACTCAAAGGTTCAGAAGAACAATTTTTCTCCCTCTTCCTTGTACCAGCCTTTTATGTACTTGAAAACTGTTATCATGTCCCCTCTCAATCTTCTTCCTCCAGACTAAATAAACCCAATTTTTTCAATCTTCCCTCAGAGGGAAGAGTGTATATATATTCCACTGAATGGAAGAGTGTATTATTGTTGCCTCTTTCACTCTTGAAAATATCTGAACCGTCCTATACTATAAGGTGGGTGCATAACTGGCTGGATAACCGTACTCAGAGAGTAGTTATAAATGGCTCCCAATCCTGCTGGAAAGGTATAACAAGTGGGGTTCCGCAGGGGTCTGTTTTGGGACCGGCTCTGTTCAATATCTTCATCAACGATTTAGAAGTTGGCATAGAAAGTACGCTTATTAAGTTTGCAGACGATACCAAACTGGGAGGGATTGCAACTGCTTTGGAAGACAGGGTCAAAATTCAAAACGATCTGGACAAATTGGAGAAATGGTCTGAGGTAAACAGGATGAAGTTCAATAAAGATAAATGCAAAGTGCTCCACTTAGGAAGGAACAATCAGTTTCACACATACAGAATGGGAAGAGACTGTCTAGGAAGGAGTATGGCAGAAAGAGATCTAGGGGTCATAGTAGACCACAAGCTTAATATGAGTCAACAGTGTGATACTGTTGCAAAAAAAGCAAACATGATTCTGGGATGCATTAACAGGTGTGTTGTAAACAAGACACGAGAAGTCATTCTTCCGCTTTACTCTGCGCTGGTTAGGCCTCAACTGGACTATTGTGTCCAGTTCTGGGCACCGCATTTCAAGAAAGATGTGGAGAAATTGAAGAGGGTCCAGAGAAGAGCAACAAGAATGATTAAAGGTCTTGAGAACATGACCTATGAATGAAGGCTGAAGGAATTGGGTTTGTTTAGTTTGGAAAAGAGAAGACTGAGAGGGGACATGATAGCAGTGTTCAGGTATCTAAAAGGGTGTCATCAGGAGGAGGGAGAAAACTTGTTCACCTTAGCCTCCAATGATAGAACAAGAAGCAATGGGCTTAAACTGCAGCAAGGGAGATTTAGGTTGGACATTAGGAAAAAGTTCCTAACTGTCAGGGTAGTTAAACACTGGAATAGATTGCCTAGGGAAGTTGTGGAATCTCCATCTCTGGAGATATTTAAGAGTAGGTTAGATAAATGTCTATTAGGGATGGTCTAGACAGTATTTGGTCCTGCCATGAGGGCAGGGGACTGGACTCGACGACCTCTCGAGGTCCCTTCCAGTCCTAGAGTCTATGAGTCTATGAGTCCTGCTATATGCAGTGTTATGGTAGCTGTGTCGGGCCCAAGATATTAGAGAGACAAGGTGGGTGGAGTAATATCTTTTATTGGGCCAACTTCTGCTGGTGAGAGGATATTACCTCACCTGCTTTGTCCCTCTCAACCATTTTGGCTTAGACTTACTTGGAAATTGTGCTCCTGGGTGGAGAACAAATCTGCCCACAGCCAGGAAAGTAAAAAACAAAAAGTTATAAACAAGTGACTAGAAGAGAAAATTCTGTGCAATCTCCTCTGTAAGAGTTGCTTCACCCATAATCATTCACTGGGCAGAGGAATGGTTTCAACCAGCGTATGATGTCGCCATCGCTGAACTGGAACCACAGAAGCTGTTTAACAGCAGCCAGTCACACTACACAATGGCTTAGGACAGGAAGTGAAGAGTGAAGTGAATCATGCAGGAAATTCAACTTATTAATTATTATTACTATTTAGTTGCATGATCACAGTGCCTAGGAGCTCCAGTCATGGCCCAGGCCCCGTTGTTCCAGGCACCGTACAAACAGATAATGAAAAGAGAGCACCTGCCCCAAAGAGTTTACAGTCTACGTGTAAGACAGGAGACATACAGATGGCAGAATGCAAGGAAACAACAAGCCGATATTGGTCAGCGTGATAGATGGTGGTCTCAGCACACCAGCAGCCTGGCCATTGTCAAGCTTCTGTAGGCATCAGAGCAAAGGAGAGTTTCGAGGAGGGGTTTGAAGGAGGACAATGACTTTGTTTTGCGGCTGTTGATGGGGAGTTTCTCCCAAGCATGAGTGGCAGCCTGGGGGAGCTTTCCTGGGTCTGCTCGCTGCTGACTGTAGTATTTTTGATGCCCAAAGCAAACTGGTGAGAGGAGGTCTATACGAGGTTCAACTCCGGAGCTGCAGGGTTGAATGAAACGAAGTGGAAGCAAAGGCTCCTGGGAGACTCTGCATTTCAGCTCTGTCCAGAAGACACATTCTGCTCTCATTTAGGAGCCAGGCCCAAGTGCTTCATGTTTGACTGCAAGGACCCTCTCCCCTGCCACTGAAGTCAGTGGGTGATGAGGCATGCTCAGCCCCTTGAGGAACCTTCAGTGGGTTCACAGGATCAGCGGTTTCAGAGGAAAAGATGGGTGGCCGGTCTCCACTGCCCAACCATCTACCTTCCTTTCCCCACCATCCATCTCCCTTCCCCCATCCCATCCCAATCACTTTGCTGTCCTCCTGGCAGGTATTTGCCACCAACCCTTCCCTATGTAAGCGACTCTTTAGCAGATCCTCCTGCTCAGAGACTGGGAGCTAGGGCTCAGAAGATAGGAGATAGCTCAGCAGATGCTTTCCATGGGCATATACCACCCTGGAACCATCTGCCGGTCGCCATAACCCCAGGCTTTGAATACTGACAATGACAGGGCTGGGAGAGGAGGGAATTGTCTAGCAAATAAGGATAGAGTCATAGACTTTAAGGTCAGAAGGGACCATTATAATCATCTAGTCTGACCTCCTGCACAACGCAGGCCACAGAATCTCACCCATCCACTCCTGTAATAAACCCCTGATCTATGTCTCAGCTACTGAAGTCCTCATATCATGGTTTAAAGACGTCAAGATTCAGAGAATCCTCCAGCAAATGACCCGTGCCCCACGCTGCAGAGGAAGGCGAAAACCCCCCAGGACCTCTACCAATCTGCCCTGCAGGAAAATTCCTTTCTGACCCCAAATATGGCGATCAGCTAAACCCTGAGCGTGTGGGCAAGACTCACCAGCCAGCACCCAGGAAAGAATTCTCTGTAGTAACTCAGATCCCACCCCATCTAACATCCCATCACAGGCCATTGGGCATATTTACAACTAATAGTCAAAGATTAATTGCCAAAATTAAGCTATCCCATCATACCATCCCCTCCATAACTTGACAAGCTTAGTCTTGAAGCCAGATGTCTTTTGCCCCCACTGCTCCCCTTGGAAGGCTGTTCCAGAACTTCACTCCTCTGACGGTTAGAAACCTTCATCTAATTTCAAGTCTAAACTTCCTGATGGCCAGTTTATATCCATTTGTTCTTGTGTCCACATTGGTACTGAGCTTAAAAATTCCTCTCCCTCCCTGGTATTTATCCTTCTGATATATTTATAGAGAGCAATCATATCTCCCCTCAACCTTCTTTTGGTTAGGCTAAACAAGGCAGGCTCTTTGAGTCTCCTTTCATAAGACAGGTTTTCCATCCCTCGGATCATCCTAGTAGCCTGTCTCTGAACCTGTTCCAGTTTGAATTCATCCTTCTTAAACATGGGAGACCAGAACTGCACACAATATTCCAGATGAGGTCTCACTAGTGCCTTGTATAATGGTACTAACACCTCCTTATCTCTACTGGAAATAGGATGGGCTAAAGCTCCTTAATTGCTCAGGCAGAGGTCGTTCCAAGGAAGGAACAATAGAAAAAAGAAATGCCTCCTTTGGCCAAGAAAGGAAAAAGCTCACTCACACATTGGGCCTCTTTTAAATGAAAGGAGGGTAGATGGGACATTTGTCTTCAGGAGGTGGCTGGGAAGGAGTGGGAAGACTTATTTGAATGCCCCAGGCAACGCTCCAGGGATTTTGTAAGACAGACTGATGACCTTTGCAGCACTTGCCCTCCTTTCATAAATCTCCTTTGACTCACCATAGGGGAGGGGAGATGCATCTATTCTGTTCGCTTGTTTCAAGGTTACCAAGTTCTCTTTCCAATGGTATAGTTCTACTCTTACAGTGCTGTGACTTTCGAAGAAAGCCTCCATTGCCATAGGATCTGAGCTGCTCAGAGATTTTCTGGCAGAAAAGACAGATTCATCGAATTTAAAATGCTACAAAGAGTCCTGTGGCATCTTATAGACTAACAGAAGTATTGGAGCATGAGCTTTCATGGATGAATACCCGCTTTGTCAGACACATGTAGTGGAAATTTCCAGGGGCAGGTATAAATATGCAGGCAGGAATCAGTCTAGAGATAACGAGGTTAGTTCAATCAGGGAGGATGAGGTCCTCTTCTAGCAGTTGAGCTGTGAACACCAAGGGAAGAGAAACTGCTTTTGTAGTTGACTAGCCATCCACAGTCTTTGTTTAATCCTGAGCTGATGGTGTCACATTTGCAAATGAACTGAAGTTCAGCAGTTTCTCTTTGGAGTCTGGTCCTGAAGGTTTTTTTTGCTGCAGGATGACTATTTTTAAATCTGCTATTGTGTGTCCAGGGAGGTTGAAGTGTTCTCCTACAGGTTTTTGTATATTACCCTTCCTAATATCTGACATATGTCCATTTATCCTTTTACGTAGGGATTGTCCAGTTTGGCCAATGTACGTTTCGATTTTTTTTTCTGACACGGAACTTTTTTTCCTCCAAAATGTCTCAGGAAGGAAAATTCCCACTGTCCTCATGTTCTAATCTGAGCGTGTGACGGTCTTCAGTGCATTTCTCCTCACAACCACCCCTCTGAGGTAGAGCAGTGCTATGATCTCCATTGTACAGGTGGGGAACTAAGGCACAGAGAGACTTGGGCCTAGTCTGCACTTACAGTTTAGACCAACCTAGCTATGTCACTCTCCGCCTGAGTGCTGTAGTCAGGGCTACCTATGTAGCCACAGCTAGGTCAACAAAAGAATTCTTTCATTGACCTAGCTACTGCCTCTCGGAGAGGTGGATTACCTACCTCAACGGAAAAAACCCTTCCATCAACATTGGCCATGTCTGCACAGCTGCAGAGCCAAAGATGTAGTGTAGCCATGTCCTAAGTGACTTGCTCAAGGTCACCTAGGCAGTCTGTGGCAGAGCAGAAATTTGAACATAGCCCTTCTGAGTGCTACACTAGTGCTCTAACCCCCGGTCCACCCTTCCTGTCTAAATGTAAGTTAAATGTAACCTACTCTCTTCCTAGCCTACTCCACTCCCACTACCAGCCAAACAGTCAATTTTACATGGCCATTCCACTGAAATCAGTGGGACTTTAGGATGTCTACAGTGCATTCAGCCATAATCGGCAGGTTAGGAGCAGCCTTGGTTTTTGCATGAACACAGAGAGGAAAATGCCATTTGTATCTCTGGACAGATGTAACAGATGGAATAATCACAGTATGTTGCAAAACTCTGCATGCCTCAACCCCGGGCTGTATCAGGCCACCACTTCATGTGCATTTCCCACTGCATACTTGTTGACAGACCAAGAACCTATTCTAAGCGTGATTCAGCAGATCATTTTGAACACCCTGATATGTCTGAAACAATTGCAAACAGCTCCCGGATGTGTCATGAGCAGGACAAGAAGTTACATCATCCAGTCAGTTAAATGCTACACACAATTTTCTGTAAAAGCAGCAGAGTCTTGTAGCACCTTATAGACTAACAGACGGAGGTGCCACAAGCCTCTTTTACAGATCCAAACTAACACAGCTACCACTCTGATACTTTACACAATTTTCTGGGCTCTGATAACTAATTGGAACAATATGATTATTTATTGTATTATGGTATCAGTGAGATACCCCAGTCAAGATCAGGGCCCCATTGTGTATAGTCCTTGGCCTGAAAATCATACAGTCTAGATAATAAGAAAAGGAAGAATTATCATTCCCATTTTACAGATGGGGAACTGCTGCCCAAAGAAATTAAATGACTTGACCAAGGTCATCCATGGTGTCTGTGGCAGAGTTTCAGTGCAGAGCGCGACTGCAGAGTCACAGTCCAGTGTCTTAACCACTGTTATAAGCAAATGTTATGCTATCCCCATCATAGGTCACAAGTAGTGTCTGAACTGGAAACCGTCAGCACGAAAACACAAAGCCGTATCACTTGAGCAGAAGGATTAGCTCCAGTAGCTGAAACCAGTAGTAGACTGTTAGCCTCTCTGCAGACTAACCACCATAAACACTTTACAAGCAGATCACACAAGTGTTTCCATCTCTGACATACTTTGGAGGAATAAGAGGAAAGTCTAACTCAGTCAGCCTAGACTCAGCTCCCTCCCAGCCCTTGAAGCACTCCTTACCTCCGAGAAATACTAATTTGATCAGCAGTATTAAGCAGATCCTGGACCTCAGCCATCACTTACATAACCAGCCATGGAGCAAGCTCTTTGTCCTCAGCCAGCCAGAAGTATAAATATCTGGCATAGGAAATGAGTTATGGGTCAGTAGACACCCAAAGCTAGAGTCAATCCCTATTTAAAGATGAATGCATTCCCTCTCTCTTCCTCACTTTATTGGAATACTTAATAAAATCACCTGCTCCATGCCTGATCTGGAGAATAAATCCAATTGATGCCTACTAACAAATTTGCTCCTTAAAGGGGACCAGCATTGTGCTGTAATATAAAAAGCTCATCTAATCACTCCATCAGTAATTACAAAGAAGAGTAAATCACTAATTAAAATGTGAAAGTGTCTTACGCAGTATATAATAAGGAAGGGTAATTAACAGTCATAAGGGAAGCCTCCGCCTTGGCACTGAGATGCTATGTGTTAAGATGCAAGAAATAATAATATTCAGGTTCTCTACAGCATTTTTAATCCATTGATCTCAGGCACTTTTACCAAAGAAGGCAAATATTATTATCCCCATTTTACAGCAGGGGAAACTAAGGCACAGAGAATTGAAATGGCTTGCCAAGGTCACACCACACACCAGTAGCAGAGCTGAGATTGTCTAGCTCCTAGGTCACTGTTTGTCCATTGGTCCAGACTGCCTCTGTGTTTGAATGCCTGGGGAGGACGCTTGAAACATTGTAAAGTGATTGCTATTTTTTTTTATGTTTGTGGTTTATTTAGCAGCCACTTAACTGTTAAATTTAACCAGTAAACAACAACAAACCTTCCCTTGCAATGGCTTTGAAAGCGTCCTTCCATTCTTATGCTGAGATGCATGGTCGACATGCTAAACTACATCCTCAGGCTGTCATGTTCTGACGGAGAAGGCAACAAATTATCAGCTTGAGTCAGTAGCGCCCCCCACAGCTCTGAAGTGAGTGAAGCAGCGAGAGACATTTCATAATGCAAGAGGTGCTGGCTTTGCCCTGCCCTGCTCCTTGTGTCCTCATTTACATCTGTGCAGAGAGAAAGTAAAATGCTGCCCAATCAAAATTCTCCTCTTACTCGCCTGAACGGTAACATTTGACATGCATTTTGCACTCCTGCTGCATAAGAGTTCATGAACAGCACAAGTGGGGAACCAGCTCATTGCGAGAAGCAATGACTAGACCTGGTTGGGAACTGGAATTTCTGACATTTTGGGGGCAAAAATCATTCTGAATCAGAATGAAAAGGTAAAATTTTCCATGAAATGAAAATTCTTAAAAAAAAAAGTGATTTGGGACCATTGAAGCATTTCATTTTGTTTAGACTTCTATATTATACAAAAACATTAAATAATGTTACCTAGGTAACATTAACTATAATGCACATCAGAGACTATTAAATTAACAATTTGCTACAGCATAGAAGTCTAAACAAAATGAATCAAAATGATAAAGCCAAAGCGAAACATTTAGACACTTTCGAAACGAAATATTTTGACTTTGGCCTATCAGAAATTCATCTAAATTGACACGTTCCCATGATACATTTCAGTTAGACTGAATTTTTCAGTGGAAAACTGTCCATCACGAAATTATTGATATAGGTCGAAAGATGACCATGTAGCATCTTAGCATTTGAGACAGAGCGAGAGATGTCCTATGACATGTAACTTAATCACTGCAGGTTTCCTTTAAAATGACTAGCCCATGCTTGCAGAGTGAATGAGTGGTGGAGCGGAGACTGGAGTACTTGACTCCTCAGCCTATGATTTTCCTAGGACAGCACTTCTCAGACTGTGGGCCAGGACCCCAAAGTGGGTCACGACCCCATTTTAATGGGGTTGCCAGGCTGGTGATAGACTGGCCAAAGCCCAAGCCCCACCGCCTGGGGCCAAACTTGAAGCCTGAGCCCCACTGCCTGGGCTCATGCTTCAATTTCAGCCCAGGGTGGCGGGGCTCAGTTTACAGGCCCCATGCCTGGGGATGAAGCCCTTCGACTTCAACTTTGGGCCCTCCACCCGGAGCAGCAGGGCTCGGGTGGGCTCACGCTTCAGTTCCCCCTCCTGGGGTTGTGTAGTAATTTTTGTTGTCAGAAGAGGGTCGCAGTGCAAAGAAGTTTGAGAACCCCTGTCCTAGGCCATACATGTATTAACTTCAGTGACTTAAGACCAATGGAAATCACCCCATCTCACGCATATAGCAAGGTGTTGCCGATCCAAAGCCCTCAGATACTTATTGAAGACCTGCAAATTGGGCTGTCTGGTAGGTTGCCGGTGGCTTTTTCTGGCTTTGGACAAAACAAAGTCTAGCACAGAACCACGCTGGCAACAGAGAGAAGCCACCCCCTTAGACCAAGAAGGAGCAAGGCACGGGCTGCATTACAGAGCGCCACGGGTAGCACTGGCCCTATGGACAGCAGTATCACTGCCTCTGGTCGAGCCGATACCGTGGAAGAGCCCGAGTGACCACTCTGTGACTGCAGCGGCTCCTCTCTGGAGTTGCCCTGCTGGTGAATGCGTGATATTTTTTCCCTGTTCTCTTTGTTCCAGCTGATGCAGCAGCAGGCGGCTATCATGGCATCCGTGGCGCAAGGGGGCTACCTGAATCCCATGGCAGCCTTCGCCGCAGCCCAGATGCAGCAGATGGCAGCGCTGAACATGAACGGCCTTGCTGCAGCTCCCATGACGCCAACCTCAGGTAAGGAGCCCACAGGGCAGCAAGGGGGAGTCGGACGCAGAGGACTAGGGAGGGAGTTTCCCAGGCAGAGGTAGCTGTGCTAGAGAGCAGAGAAAGGAAGGAATGTCACAGGGCGGGCCCAGAGGGTAGCAGAACAACACAGAAAGCATTCTTCATGGATTGTCCTGTCATCTGCAGGGAGTCACCCCGCTCAGGCCAACCTAAATCTGACAGCAGTGAGGGGGAGCCCTGGTGAGATTGGGTGGCAGAGGTCCCAGATCTGGAGTTGCAGTCAATTCAGAACTTGCCCAAAGTTTTGCGCCCCCTCTCGTGTGGTGTTCCAGTCTGAGACAGTCTAGAGAGAGACTGGAGCCGTGGTGTTCAGTTCTGGAGCTGAACCAATCCAGGGAGAAAGAGGGGGCTTCAGTTTGAGGCCCTTCTCTGTCAGCAAAGTCCATGCCGTCCTTTGTCGTGCCATAGGCAAGGAGCCATCTTCTTGCTCCCCCGAAGCCGCAGCTTCTCTTTTAAGATGTCAGGGAAGAGCTACAGCAGGAACCCTGCTACTGTGACTGCTGGAAACACAACAGGATGGGTTTGGCCTGGCCTATCGAAAACCATAAGCAATGCCAGCATGTGGGGCAGACTGGGGCAAACCAGAGAAAACACCCCCCTGTACCCCACATCCCATGCTCCTCTATGCTCCAAGAGAACGGATGAATGGAAAAATATGCCAGAGGGTGGCACTGATTTGCAGGAGAGGCCTGACATCAGAGGGGATAACACCGCAAGGAAGCATGATCTTCCACACCAGCAGGGTAGCTTCAAGCAGAGCATGTAGGAACAGACACCTCGGCCCCAGCAACTCACCTGCACCCCTCTGTGGGTTTTTTTAATACTCTGGCCTTAATGGTGAGGGCCACCATTTTTCAAAGAAAAGCCATGAATGTAGCAGGCCAGATCCTGAGCAGCGCTAGGCTCTTTTCATTTCCCGTTGACTTTAGCAGGCACTGTGGGTGGTCAGTGCCTCTCAGAGGCAGGTCGCTTGTTTAAGTGGGCATAGATGCCTATAGCTGAGCTTGACAATACCGGCCTCAATATGGCCTTTCTGTGCCTCAGTTCCCCGCTAGTGTGAATGGGGATAAGACTCAGTGTGGCTTGCAGGGGCATTGCAAGTCTGGATGTGTGTTTGTAAAGGGCATTGGGGGAGAGATGCTAATGGTAGCACAGTGTGATAGGGCAAAGGAAGAAAGGGAGGAGATTGAAGAACAAAGAACCATCCACTACTGTCCATTTCAGAGCAGGGCCAGACTGGAGCAGGAGGGAGGGACTTGGCCAAGGACAGAGAGGTCAAGTGACATCATCACAAAATGATAACTGCTGCAATGATATCAGATCAGGACACGTGCAGGTTACAGCTGCATGGCAGGGTTATCAGGGAGGAACTGGGAACAAACAATGCTCAGTAGGGAGTTCACGGGGGGCACAGTTCCTGCCGTAGGCATCTCTGTTATTTGGGAGATCACTGGGCTGTAGGAGTGCAGTGCTCTCCTGGCCTTCAGCACACACACATTTTAACAAAGAGCATTCCTGCCCCAGGCCCTTCGGCCAGCACCATTACACTGAAGCACTTCTGGCTGCCCAGCAAAGAGAATGAGAGCTCTCTGGCTCAGAGGAACAAGCCAAATGCTGTGAGTTGTGTAAGGAGGGGTGGTGAGCAGGAAGGGGAGATGATGGGCATGAGCCACTTTGTGTTGAGTGCAGCCGCCTTATTTAGACGGTGTTGGGGAATACGTGTACAATTTGGATCTAGATTTCACACACTCAGTGGTGTGAGATTGCTCCCCTGCGGAGGCTGGTGAGGCTCTGGTCAAACTTTTCCAGTTTAAAGTGCTGAGCAAATATTAGTCAATCTGGTCTCATGACTGCTGTGGAAGGGAGGGGAAACTGAGGCAGGGAGCTTAAGGAGGTATATGGAGGCTTTCAGCTGCTGCCCATGTTGAGTGAGGAGTGTGCAGGGGTGCAGCTGCAGAGGGCTGCTACCTAGCAGGAAGTCTGGCTAAGGCGGTCACAGTTCTTCTGAGAAGCACATGGCAGAGCAGCCTGGAGGCTGTTCTAAGTTACACCTGCTGCGAGTACAACAGTGGAGGATTGCTAGGGCACAGTGGAATCCCAGCCATGACCCTCTTTTCTTGGCCACATATGATAGTTATACCCACTCTGTATCACCAGAGAATCTAGACATCAGATAGATGTGAGATATAGGTGTATGGAAGGTCCATGGGAAGCCAGTGGAGAGTTATTCCCACTCCCTTTCCATTACCCAATGACTATTCATTGTCATTCATAGTGACAAGTCTAGTCATTCATTGAGTCCAGGGAAAAGGGTGAGAATGACCCTATAGTCAGGACACTCCCTTGAGAGGGAGTGGCTTGAGTTCAAGTCCCTGCTCCAATGACTTATTATACAAAGTGGAACAACTTTAACAGGAGACACTAGGATATGCAGTTATGGGTTTTCACATCACTCACAGTGTAGGGCATGCTCCTACGATTTTCAGAGACCCACATTAGAATCCCTTCTCTACATCAGGGAGAGGGGAGAATTGAACTCAGATCTCCTAAATCCCAGATGAGCGCCTACCCAGTGGGCTAACACTCCTAAGGGTGATGGCATCACCACCACTGCCACTGGTTGGTTTGTGAAGCTAGCCATCTTTTGCTTTTGTCACATTGGCTGAAATCAAAATGACATTTATAAAGTCGAGCCAAAATAAAATCTTTCATTTCAACCTGACTCAGACTTTCTTTCTATTCTTTTACTTTTCCATTTGATGAAAATTTTCAAAAAGTTTCATGTTTGTTTCAACCCCCAAAATGGAATTAAAAAAAAAAAAGTTGGAATTGCCAGTGAACCAACAAATCTATTATTCACCCAACTCCATTTGACAGGACCCACTATGTTCCCAGCAATACCATGTGTGCACTTGTTAAGCCCATTCTTGCATCTTTTTTAATTTGACTTCACAATCATCCTCTTCATTTTTTAAAATGTCCCATGAACCTGACTCCAATCTTCCAGAGTTTGGGCTGAATTAGGAGGTGTGTGAAATGCATTTGAGGGAAGGGGCTTCAAAAAGGTGTCAGGTAGGACTTGTCTACACGCTGGTTTTAAAATGAGTCATATTGACTTAATCTGGTTTGAACATGCTTGCATGCTCACAACACAACCCACCACTGTGCACTAACTCCACATTTACACGGAACTCAGGACTCCTCTTTTAGACTCACTTCTGAATCTGGCGTTTTGCCTCTGCTCACCACTCTGCCACCTCCACTGGCTTTTCCTTTGTCTTGCACCAACATTGTCCTTTAGTTTCAACAGCACTTCCCCCATCCTGGTATTTACCTAGTGTGTATTTATAGAGGGGAATCAGACCCTCTCTCAGTCTTCTTTTTGCTAGACTAAACAAGCCCTGGTCTTTGTCTTCTCTTGTCAGATAGGCCCTCCATCGCCCTGATTTTCCTATTAGTCCTTCTCTGCACCTGTTCCAGTCTGAATTCGTCTTCCCAGACATCTCCGGTGGAGATCAATGTCTGTCATAGACTCCATTTGCCTCCTCACAGGCTGTCATTGTCCAGAATAGATCTGGTTGGCAAACAGTAATGACATCCCCTGGAAAGTTTGGAGAGAAGTGACACTCGTTTTTTTAGGTTTGTAATTTTCCGGGTTTTTCACTGAAATTACAATTTTCATTTTTGTTCAACTTGATCTGAATCAAAACAAAAAATGTTTGTTTGGGGTTTTTTGGGGGGGGAGGGAGGATTGGTTTTCACTCCTTTCATTCCCTTTTTTTCCTCCGGAAAGAAGGCAAGGGAAAGGAAACTGACACCCGAACATCTTTCATTTAGATTTGAATAAAATTGAACCAAAACTATTTTTTTTCATTTTGATTAAAAACATGATAATTCTGAACTCTACCCTGGTGGAGAGGAAGGACTGTCTAGTGGCTAGGGCATTACCACAGGACTTGAGAAACCAGGGGCCAATTCCTTGCTCTACCATAGGCTTCCTGAGTGAACTTGGTCAAGTCACTTAGTCTCTCTGTGCCTCAGTTTCCAATCTGTACTATGGTCACACTAGCACTGCCCTCCTGTTAGGAGTATTGTAAGTAAAATATACATTAAAGATTGAGAGGTGCTCAGATACTATGGTAATGGCAGCCAGATAAGTATTTAGATAGACTAAAAAAAATGCTCAGAGATTTTCATATAATTTGAAAAGCCACTTTTAAATATAAACTTTTGACCATCTATAGTTATAACAGGACTAGCCAGAGGCATCTTAGCTTATTATATCCTCTGGTTCATGGGGGCATCATCCTTGGATGGCATTTACTCTGCCAGATCTGTCATACTGGCCTAGTGTACCCACAGCAATCACGGTCTTGGGAGCATGATTTCTGACTTGTTCCCTGAGAGCTCCAGCTCTTATTAGCAAAAGTGCCTTATGTTTTCAAAGGTACCAATGCCCTTCAGCTCCCATTGACTTCAGTGGGAACTGCAGGTGCTGTTTGAAATCCGGGCCGAAGCACAATATCAGTTTAATGTTCTCCATAGTTCTCCTGAAGAGGTGGGCGATGGGGACAGGTGGAAGGAGGTGAGATAATGAATGCAGTATTGTCTGGTGTCCTGCATCTGGCCTGCCTGGTTTTTCTCATGGCCAAAGTACACAGAGCACCCCCCAAGAGAGGGAATCTTGGCCTGTGAATTGTGGTGGCCAAGAGGGTTGAGACCTTCCTTCCATTTCCAGTAACTCAGACACCAGGAGTACCCTGCAAACCATTGTACCAATTCCCCCAGTGTCATCGTCAAGGCACCAAGCAACCCAGTGCTGCCCCGAAAGCACTGCGCAAAGGATTCTGAATGACCAGTTGGCACTGGAAAGGCTGGGAAGCCCAGCCATGATCTATGACAGTCTCACTGTGTGAATGAAAAGGAAAAGCAGTAAAGCTGGGACTGCCGGTGGGCGAGCTAGGGTTGAGAATGACATAGGGTGACAAGGCCCTGACCCGGACTCGAAGAAGCAGCCGGTCACAGGGTGAACTGGCCCTTCAAGAGACATGAGGGCTCAGCTGCACCTGTGCCAGTTTGGGCCTGCCTCTCCCAATGAAGGCAATGAGCGAAGTCATCTAATGAGGAGTCAAGTGCCCTGGAGCCAGGCCAGCCTGCTAGGGGATAAAAATTGGGGAAAGAAGAGAGGGAGCTGGAGGCTAATGGTGGTTGGTGAGCCTGTGCCCCCTTCCTGGCTGGAGCAGGAAGGGGCATGCTGTTTAAGACCTAAGCTAGGGTGTGCTGTCTTGAAAGTGCGGTGGCAAGGAGAAGATAAGAAACCCAAGAACTAAGAGTAGACCTTTAGGACTTAGTAGAGAGCTAAGTTGCCTTAGCATTTGTCTGCTGAACTCCTTGGGCCTGTGAGAATCCACTGGCTCACACAAACCCTAAAATCTCCTTGCAGCTGTATCTGGGGACAATGTCAGCAGTTACTGATTCAGTCAAGGGCCTTTTTACCTATCTCTCCCCTTGCTTCTCTTGTTATAGAAAAAAAAATCTCATTCCAAGCTGGTTTACGGAAAGCCAAGGAAACGCTGGACTTGGAAATCTTACCCCATGCATTTCAAAATATGTGTTTACACAACGGTAAATATATAAACAAGTCAATGGAGCTACTGCAAAACCAAATAGAAAAGTGGCTTAATTATATCTGCACCCTTTAAACCCACGGCTGACAAGATTATCATATTTGTATTAGCTAGATTTGTTTTGTGTTGGTGGGAGCGGAGAGAGCATCAAACAGCAAATGCCTAGAATTCAAATGCTCTCAGGGCCTGAAAAGCACTGAATCCATCCAGTGTGGTGCTTGGTGGCCCTGGCACAAAAGAACACAAGCTCTTTTGCATATAAATAAGGCTTGAAACTGAATGAGTTCTGCAACTTAGTTGTGTAAATACCAGTATAACAGCCAAATGCTTTGGCTGCCATGATATACAGTGTATGAACTATAACCCTGCACCACTTCTGTGCAAGCATCTGTAATACAGTATACCCTTGGGAAGACATTTCCAACTCTAGGGCCTAGTCCACTAAGGTGTTACTCCAATTTCACACTGATTATGTATCTCCGTTCATGAAAACCTTATACAGCCATTCATAGAATCATAGCAATGGAGGGCTGGAAGGGACCTCAAGAGATCATCAAGTCCAGCCCTTTGTGCTGAGGCAAGACCAAGTAAACCTAGACCATCCCATGAAAATATTCATTCATGAATAGCCAATTAATATTCATTTACAACAAGCCTAGCTTTGGAAATGTTCCCACCCAGTAACGCAGCATTGTGTAACAGGCACAAAACTTGCTAGGAAGAAATGTAGAGGATGACTTTCACATCCAAGCCACCACATCCAGGAGGTACTGCAGACCCAACATGCGTTATCGGTGCAGCTGGGCTGCTGTTATTAGGAGAAGAATGGGGATTCTGCTTCAGGGAGGATTTTGAAATTATAATATTTTATTTTCTTTCTGATTTGAAACAACCCCTCCCATCCCAGCCACAAATTTTGAAACAGAAACCTGGAGAAAAATGGTTTTGAAAAACCGAAAGATTTCATTTTGATAAATTCTAGGCAAAATTCTACCAGGTGGGCTAATGGGGATCTGTATCTTCAGGCTATAGGCAGCCCAGGGAAAAGTTGTATCAATCTAGATGGAATAAATTGGCTCAGAGACTCAAAGATGTTAACAAGACTCTGAAGCTGTCCAACATTAAATAGTTTTAAACAAGATTTGGAGTTTGGTACACAAAGACCTCAGTCTGCTTAGTACTATGGCAAACACATCATTAAACAGCCTTTTAGCTTTTTCTTAAAGATACAGAAAAGAAGGGGAAACAGTTAATGCATTTGAAACATAAAGCATTAAGCCAGGCTTTCTTTTTAACACCATCCCTTATTCCCTTTCTCTTTAGCCGGAGAGAGTCTATAAAGGCAAAAACTCTTGTTTGACAGTCTGTTGGATGTTTGCGGTGTTGTTGTAGCCGTGTTGGTCCCAGGATATTAGAGAGACAAGGTGGATGAGGTAATATCGTCTATTGGACCAACTTCTGTTGGTGAAAGAGACAAATTTTTGAGCAGGGCTGGCTCCAGGGTTTTTGCCACCCCAAGCAGCGGAAAAAAAATAAAGCCGCAATCGGCGGCAGCTCCACCATGCCGCTTTCTTCTTCGGCAGCAATTCGGTGGCAGGCCCTTCCCTCCGAATTGGCGGCCGAAGAGCCCAACGTGCTGCCCCTTCCCTTGGCTGCCCCAAGCACCTGCTTGCTGGGCTGGTGCCTGGAGCCGGCTCTGCTTTTGAGCTACACAGAGACCTGCTTGAAAGCATGTCTCTTTCATCAACGGAAGTTGGTCCAATAAAAGAGATCACCTCCCCCACCTTGTCTGTCTCATCTCTTGCAGGATAATACCTGTCCTTTTTGGCAAAAAGAGGAAAAGTTAGTTGAGATGGGCTGGGGCTATGTTGTAACTGCTGCTGTTCAATCACGTTTCCAGGAAGACAAAGCAAGACAAACGCACGCAAAAGGGAAAAGAAGAGAACAGCAAAGATAAAAAATGCACCTTCTGTCTCTGGTGTTGGCTTTCATTTGCAACCTCACTGCTGGAAAACGCAGGCACACCACATGGTCTTATCAGCCACTCAGAGTCCTGGCAAACTTGTACTAGCAGCAGGCTTAGGACATTCCATTTAACTTCCTCTTCCTGGTCACAGGCTTACAGCAGGGTTGCAAAATCTACAGTCTTGACCAGCTAAGCCAGATTCTTATTAGCGAGAGGGCAAAAGGAGGCTAGGAAAGAGAAGAAATAAGGAAAACGACACACGGGAAGTGGGGGTGAGAAAGTCTCACGTACCAGGTGGTGTTCGGGAATCAGCTGGAGCCGGTGGAGGTGGTGATGCCATCTGAGTCCCTCTCTCTGGCCTAGTCTGGTCAGGTCCATTTTCAGGATTAAGATGAAGAAGGACGGGGGTCCCAGGAAACGATGGGGATGGCAGCCAGAACATTTCTGACCCCTTCTAATTATCATCATTTATTATCTGCATTAGACTTCCCAACTGAGCTCAAGGTCCATTGTTCTAGGTGTTGTGTAGACACATAGACCTGACCTCACACAGGTTGCTGTCTGAATAGGCAAGACAGACAAAAGCTGGGAGGGAAAACAGAGACGTACATGTATCCATTTTCTGACATATGTGCCCCTGCATCTAATTTTCTGTCTGTCAATGGTACTGCTAATGTGGTTACTGTAACCCATGCACCTCCTGGGTGTGGTGCTCTGGCCCTCTGGTGGTACCAAGACCACTTACAGAGAGATTAAGGAGTCTGCTACAGGCTTAGCTAACAGCCATGTGGCTTTTAGCTCATGCAGTAGAGCAGGGTTCTCAAACAGGGGTCACTGCTTCTGTAGGGAAAGCTCCTGACGGGACGGGACGGTGTGTTTATCTGCCCCATCCACAGGTCCAGCCGATCATGGCTCCTCCTGGCCACGGATTGCTGCTTTGGGCCAATGGGAGCTGCTGGAAGTGGCACAGGCCGAGGGACTTACTGCCCACCACTTCCAGCAACTCCCATTGGCCCGGAGCAGCGATCCGTGGCCAGTGGGAGCCACGATCGGCCAGACCTGTGGACGGGCAGGTAAACACACCGGCCCAGCCCAGCCCAGCCCAGCCCGCCACGGGCTTTCCCTGCAGAAGCGGCATCCCCAGTTTGAGAAACCTTGCAGTAAAGGCTCATGCATTTAGCTCCAGAGGTCCCAGGTTCAATCCCACCCACCGACAACTGAGGTCTGTCAGTGTTATGCTAGCATGGTAGATAACTAGATAGCAGTGCTCCATCTTGATCCTTGTGGCCTTGGACTTACAGGCCACACCTTGATCACCCTGCTGTACAGAATTTGCCATTTTTTCCTCCCCGCCCCCGAACCTTTCTACTGTTTGCTCTATGCGAGTTTTGCATCTCTCACCATCTGTATAATCACATTAAAATATGTCCACATATAGGACCAAATCCTCCGCTGATGTAAAGTGGTTTCCTTCCACTCACTTCAGCGGCACTACGCTGACTTACTCCAGCTCGGGATCTGGCCCCACTGGGTTTATGCAAAGGAAAATTAAAGAATTGAGGGAAATAAACCTCAACAAAAAAAAATCCTCACTGCAATTTTAAGTAAAGAAATCACATTTCCTGTGCAAATAGAGGAGAGATCAAGAAAAGCGACTGAAATGCTAACTAGGTTTTGTGACATTCAGACTGATGATGTGTGCAAAGAGTATTGCCCTTGAACCTCAGGATGTCACCTCTTGTTCCCTGGGCCCCACAGACTGCATAGAGGGAATTTCTTCAGGCCAGCGACATCTGAAGCAAAGGAGAAGAAGCAACGTGTCTGTTCTGGGCAGCGGGAAGGCACTGAAATAGCATCCACTATGATATAGTGAAAGCGGAGTGTCTGTGTAACCTTTGGGTGGACTAGTGTTCACTTCATTTCCCATCTCCAGTGCCTTAAAAAAAAAAAACCGAACTCCCGTAGAAAGTCACTGGAGACCCAGAGTCCAGTCTCTATGGATTTTCAGCAGGGATTGCACAGGGTCAGCCTCCCCACATTCAAGTCCCAGAAGGAATTAAAGACATGAATTTAATTAAATAACTTTATAAAATCTTATGATAAAGAAACAAATAATAATCTAATTTTTACAACATAACATGACTATTTTATAATGCACAGACATTACCTTCACGGTTATAAACATAAATAAAGGAAACAAATTAAAATCTAAACAGTTCAGTTCCCACAGAAATACAGTAAGAAGAAACGGAGAGTTCCCAAAAGCTTATATTTTGTCATCTTGGTTAGTCTTTGATCACCAAATCTATGCAGTCTGCTGAGTCTAAAACAACATCTTCCCTCCACTTGCTTGTAGGAATCTTCAGTTGAAATTCATGCAGATGCTTCCTCTAGCCAGCCAGTTAACTGATTAACCAATCACTCTTGCCCCAGGAAATATTTTGAAAATACCTGTCACCCGGACAAGCTGATCCCTTCCTAAAGGAAAAAGAAAATTGCTTTCCAGATATATTTGTAATGAGCCACTTCTGGCAGGGGTGCGATAGAGGGTGTCTCTGTCAGAAGCAGGGAGCCCACCATAACTTTCACAGCACTTTGGTGGTGGAATTGTACCTAAGGTCTCCTGAGAACATGCAAGGAGCCTCCGTCAGAGCATGGCTGCTGGGTGGATGGTTATCACTTAGCTCGGTATTGCTATTGAAGATCAGCTTCCCAGAGGCAGGGTTCTCTGTGATTACAGCACTGGATTGCAGCTCTGGGGAGATGAGTGCTGTTCCTGTCTCTGCTGCATGACCGTGGGCAAGTCGTGTTGTCTCTCTGTGCCTCAGTTTCCCCCTCACCCTTTCTCTATTTATTTTGTAAAATCTTTGGGTCTTCTCACTATGTGTCTATGCCATGACTAGCACCACTGGGCACTGGTCTCAGATCAGACTTCTAAGCATTGCCTTAATAAAATACCATGATAATAAATTCAGATGTGATGTGTGAGGCAGAGGGAACTAGACTCAATTATATTCTGTTAGCCTTACTTATTCCCACCTACTGCTGTGTAAGAATGTCTACATTGGAGCAAATTACATGTGGTACATGAGTTAAAACCTCTTACATGCCATTAGAGTCAATATCCTAATTCAGATATAATATATTTAATGAAAAATATATGCTCTAGTTCAAAAGGAAATACTTTGGGGAAGTTCTATGGCATGTGCTGTACAGGAGGTCAGATGTGATAATCTAATAGTCCCTCCTGGCCTTGGAGTCTATACAAAAGGAGGGGTGAATGACACATTAAGTGGGTACGCAGTATAGCAGTAGCCATGTCGGTCCCAGGATATTCGAGAGACAAGGTGAGTGAGGGAATATATTTTATTGGACCAACTTCTGTTGGTGAAAACAATGAGGAGTCCTTGTGGCACCTTAGAGACTAACAAATTTATTTGGGCATAAGCTTTCGTGGGCTAGAACCCCCTTCATCGTCTGCATGCAGTGGAAAATACAGGAGCAGGTATAAATACATGAAAGGATGGGGGTTGCTTTACCAAGTGTGAGGTCAGTCTTATGAGATAAATCAATTAACAGCAGGATACCAAGGAACGAAAAAAAGCTTTTGAAGTGGTAAGAGAGTGGCCTATTACAGACAGTTGACAAAAAGGTGTGAGTAACAGTAGGGAGAAATTAGTACTGGGGAAATTAAGTTTAGGTTTTGTAATGACCCAACCACTCCCAGTCTTTATTCAGGCCTAATCTGGTGATATCCAGTTTGCAAATTAATTCCAGTTCTGCAGCTTCACGTTGGAGTCTGTTATTGAGTGACCAGGGAGCCTGAAGTGTTCTCCTACTGGTTTTTGAATGTTTTGATTCCTGATGTCAGATTTCTGTCCATTTATTCTTTGTGTAGAGACTATCTGGTTTGGCCAATGTACATGGTAGAGAGCGAGACAAGCTTTCAAGCCACACAGAGCTTTTTTTCAGAGGTAAAAGATATTACCTCACCCACCTGGTCACATTAAGTGGGTGTGAGTCTTGCAAAGTCTGGAAGGCATCTGCTGGAGTAATTTACATGTTGTGGGGGCTGCTGAGATTTAAACTTCCCCTGGACTTCCTTAGGTCCTGTTTCCATTAGCAAAACTTAATCTGGTGCAAATACACTGATGTAGTGATGTCAAGAAGAGATGAGAACCATGCATCTTATTCTGTTAAATTATGAGATTAAATCTTAGCAGTGCTGAATTTGTTTTACATAGGTGCTGCATACCCGCATTGGGCTCATCACTGGTACACCTATTTCTCTAATGTAGGCAGCACGCAAGACTCACCCCTGAATTTAGCCATTGGTCTTTCTGCCTCTCTCAGTGCAGCCGGAACTGCAAGATGCATGGCAGGGTTGGGTGAAACTGCACCAATGAAACGCTGTCCTTGTGGGGGTAACTGTTATAATGCTACCAACTGTAGCTGTTCTTTTTTCCATCTTGGACTAGCCATCTACCCAGCATGTTCTGAAACTGGAGAGCCATCATATGATAGTCATGCCCATAGGCCAGTCATTGGATTCAATAAGATCAGAAGGCTGACGTCTCCAAGATTAAACCAAAATTACATGAGTTGCTGTATGAAGGTGGGACTCAGAATTCTCCTCTGAGGCCAAACAATGGTTAGAAAAAAATGCCTTGATAGTTTGCCAGTAAATTAGGCCAGACCTTAGCATCATTGGAGCTATGCCAGTTGACACCAGCTGAGGATCTAGTTTAAAGGTTGTAATCACTGGAGGAGAAGCCCACTCCTGGGGTTAAACAAACTTGGGCAAACCTTTCTCATGTTAAGCGCTCCCCAGCATGAGCAACTGTTGCACAGTCTTACCCGTGATGATGCCAACTCCCCATTGCATTGTGAGATGATTTTGACCTTCATTCATTATGTTATCTATAGGTGTCCCTCTGGTGTTCATCACAGTAGTATCTGGGTTTACTGTGTGTGGTCAGCACCTGTGGAATTCATCATCCTAAGGCTGTTTCTTCTGTTTACTTCCTTCCTGTAGGTGGGAGCACACCTCCTGGCATCACTGCACCGGCTGTGCCTAGCATCCCGTCCCCAATCGGGGTGAATGGTTTCACTGGCCTCCCACCGCAGGCTAATGGGCAGCCCACCGCAGAAGCTGTGTTCGCTAATGGCATCCACCCTTACCCAGGTAAGCCAAACCATCCTGATTCTAAGACCCAGCTGGTTTCCGTCCTATTAAGACGGTCCAGTCCTGAGAACTTTATCTGATACGTCCTCTCTCTCTGAGCGACAATTTCCTGCTCCATTGTGTTTCTCTCTGCCATGGGAGCTACCTTGTAGCTGAACACTAAGGTCAGGAGATCTTACCTGGTGAGCCGGCCCCAGGCACGTGTGTCCACCCTGCACATACGTGCGGCCAGGTCAAGCTGAAACCAACATGGTGCACGTGTGGTAGTTCTCCCAGATGCAACAAAAGGGGGCTTGTTCCTGGATGATCTTGTAGGAGCTGTGCTGAGCCTAGCTCAGCTGAAGGTCATCAGCTACGTCTCTTACCACACCCACTTCTGGATCTCCTCCCTGAATTGAGTTATGGGCAGAAGAGTGACTGTGGAAGGAGGACACTGTAGGAGTCTGCCTTGATGGGATGGGGTGTGATCAGCACTCAGCTAGCCTGCCCTGTCCATCTTGTGTTGCAACCCATGTGCTGTAGCAGTAGCCTACACAAGGCCTTTCACGTGGTGGATCAGTGCCATTCACTGATCCACCAGCGGTATCCCTGCTCAACTCACTTAACAGCCCTGGAGACAGAAATCCTTTATGTATCCACAGAACAGGTCCAGCTCCACACCACAAATATGCCTCAACCCTGCACTGCAGAAACCGCCCCTAGGGTTGAGGCATTAGACCAGTTTCCACAGGCATTCAGCATATGGCCTGTGTGCTATGGCTGGCACAAAGGGCGCCAGATGTGAGGTGGTGTTTTACTAGGCGCATCCAAGCCAAGGATGCAGCAACATCTCACGAGGCCCACCTGTGCACCTAGATTTCTCTGAGGTGCGGTTATCTCGGCATAACCATCCATCCCTCTTCAAGCTGCATATTTCTTGCCATTTTATACACAATAAAAAAAAGATTTAAATAAATGTTACTAATTAACGCTAAGCACCAGCTGGTGTAGAAATGTTTTATCCTACAGTGTGTGGCGATTAATGTATCCCATTAGAAAGTTGAGCACTGAGTCAGTACTTCAGCCAATGAGTTTGCCTCATGCGATGCAAAAAGCACTCCTTCCATTTTGGCGATTCCCTTGGACTAGGTGAGCTTATCCTTGCAGGGAACTTTACTGATGTGCTGGAGAGAGGAGAAGACTTAGGTGATATAAGCAGAGCTGAGCAAATAATCAGTTATTTCAGTTCAGTGGCTGAACTGAAAAATCCAAAAAATGTTTTTATTTGGAGTCAAATGAAAATATTTGGGGCTTCATTTTGTTCCTTTTTCTGATTTTTCTATCACACACACACACACACTCTTTTTGTTGTTGTTTTTTGGCTTTCTCAAATCTAGCTAAATTTCAAAACAAAATGTCATTTTGAAATAGTTTGGTGAGGTGATCTAGCTGTCTAACTGCTCATTTTAGGTAGTCTGTGTATTTATGTCGTCCCCTCACTGTCATGTCTGGAGCAGTTGAAACCTTTCTGTACTCACGTACCTGAAATCTGTCTGTCTCCAAATCTCGTTCCCAACTCCAGTCTCAGCCCAAGCCCCAGGAAAGCTTCTAAAGGTCTCCAAGCTCGGTTATGGTTTTGATGTGAGACCATAGGTGGCGGATTATACACATTTGCGGTGCTCGGGCTCCAGGAATATTCAGGGCCGGGTGCCCTGCTCCAGCAATATTTGGAACTGGGTCTCTCCCTTGGCCCTGCCTGGATCGAGCCCCGGCCGCCACGGGTCTCCCCTTTGTCCCGCCGCGTCCCTGCCTGGAGCAGGTCCCAGCCCCCGCCTGCCACCGCTCCCCCTGCGTGTCCCCACCCCGCCGCTCCGCGTCCCTGCCCGACCTGCCTGCTCGTGCTGCCGGAGTAGAGCGATTCCCGGCAGAACTGCTGTCTGCTGCCCCGGGGTCCTACTGCCTGCCCTGCACTAATGGCAAGGCAGGCTGCCCTTACCCTGCCCTAGCCCTGAGCCTCTCCAACGCCCCTAATCCTCATCCCCAGACAGAGCCTTCATCCCCCCGTGCCCTAATCCTCAGCCCCAGCCCTGAGCGCCCCCGCATCATGAACCCTTCATCTCCCTGAACCCTAATCCTCATCCTCAGCCAGAGCCCTCATCCCTCCACACCCTGATCCTCTGCCCCAGCCAGAGCCCTCATCCCCCCGCACCCTGATCCTCTGCCCCAGCCAGAGCCCTCATCCCCCCACACCCTGATCCTCTGCCCCAGCCACAACCCTCATCCCCCCGCACCTTAATCCTCAGTCCCAGCCCTGAGCGCCCCCCCGCAGCATGAACCCCTCATCCTCAGCCCCACAGCCCTCACCTCACGCCCCAACCCTCTGCCCTAGCCCTGAGCCTCTCCAACGCCCCTAATCCTCATCCCCAGACAGAGCCTTCATCCCCCCGTGCCCTAATCCTCAGCCCCAGCCCTGAGCGCCCCCGCATCATGAACCCTTCATCTCCCTGAACCCTAATCCTCATCCTCAGCCAGAGCCCTCATCCCTCCACACCCTGATCCTCTGCCCCAGCCAGAGCCCTCATCCCCCCGCACCCTGATCCTCTGCCCCAGCCAGAGCCCTCATCCCCCCACACCCTGATCCTCTGCCCCAGCCACAGCCCTCATCCCCCCGCACCTTAATCCTCAGTCCCAGCCCTGAGCGCCCCCCCGCAGCATGAACCCCTCATCCCCAGCCCCAGCCAGAACCTTCATCCCCTCGAACCCTAATCCTCAGCCCCAGCCCTGAGCGCCCCCGCATCATGAACCCTTCATCTCCCTGAACCCTAATCCTCATCCTCAGCCAGATCCCTCATCCCCCCACACCCTAATCCTCAGCCCCAGCCCTGAGCCCCCTCCTGAATCCCTCATCCTCAGCCCCATAGCCCTCAGCCCTGCACTCCCTCCTATCCCCAAACACCCTCCCAGAGGGTGCACTCCCTCCCCCTTCCCACACACCCCTTCCCACCCCCAAACTCCCTCCCATAACCTGCACCTCTCACCCCTTCCTTTGCCCCCACCCCCAGCCCAGAGCCTGCACCCAAACTCCATCCCAAAGCCTGCACCCCTCACCCCCTCCTGCACATCCACCCCCTGCCCCAGCCCGGAGCCTGCACCCAGCACCCAAACTCCATCCTAAAGCCTGCACCCTGCACCCCTCCTGCACCCTAATCCCCAGCCCAGATCTGCACCCCAGACCTCCTCCCCCACGCCTCCTCCCAGACCCTTAGGCAGGTGGGGGCGGAGTTGGGGGGCGGAGTTGGGGGGTGGGTTCTGGGGACCACCAAAATTTCTACAAACTTGCCACCTATGTGTGAGACTGGGTAAAAGTTGGTGGCATCCATCTGTCCAATTTTGTGTAAGTTTGGGGGCTTATTCAAACCCTCAAACTGAAGCTCAAGATATGTGAATCCAGGCAAAGGGAATGATTGCACAAACACCTAAAATCTGAGGCAGTGCATGCCACTCACTTTTAGTTACAATTCCTAGTAGTACTAGGTGAAATTCACCTTCATTTAACTTCAATAATTGGACTAATGATTTGATTAGGCCTTTTGAGTTATAAATACTAAAGGGGTCCAACCTACCACCATTCCCCACGTTAGTCCAACTGGACTAACAAGGAAGGTTTTCAGGATCAGGCCTTTGTGATCAACCCTGGCATAACTGCTTCATGGCGGGTTTTTATTAATATTGTTTTATTCCCTGGTAAGAATTCCTTTCAAATCAGGATCTTTACTGTTTGCCTAGCCCAGGCCTCTGGCTACTTAGAGAAATAGATTTCTAATTTCTTTTACCTGGGAAAACTCAGGGCTTACATTAAGGGAAAATAGTTTTCTGGAACTCAACCAAGTTTCACAAAATCCAAAGCTTAAAGCTAGATCTAGCCATGAATTTTTCGACAAAACATTTTGCATCAGAAAATGCATTTATCAAAACCGAAATGTTTCGCAGAAACATATCAGTGTCCATGAAACTTTCATTGGGAAGGATTTCTCAGCTCCAGGTTGGAATTTCTGGTCAAATCAGGAGACAGCGAGCAAGAGAGAGTTATTTTTTGTTTGTTTGTTTGTTTTTTGCTAAAATATTTCAAAAGGGTCTCAGTTTCATTCCAATGGGGAAAGAAATCACATTCCAAAACCTGCACATTTTTCACGAAACTGACTTCTTGTTTTCCCACCAGCTCTATTTAAAAGATGAAAATATTTTCGGCTGGAGATATTTTAGAAACCAAAATCGCTCCCAGGCTGGCCAATTCCAGCTAGTGAGGAGCGACATTCAAACAATATGATATGGAAAAACTTTGAACACTATCTGTGCTCTGTGGATCTCTTTGCTATGGAAATTGCAGAATATTACCAATCTGCCTTTGCCTAACCCTGCTCTCATTGAAGTCAATCAGACATTTCTCCAGAGATCTCAGTGGGTCAAATCCTAGCCTACGGTTTCAGTGCTTCTTGTCTCAGCTTGAGATGGGCCCAGAGAACAAGCCTGGATCCAAGCATTCCCAAAATAGGATTGATTTATTTTATTGTGTGTATTGCTTCCAACTTCCTCTCTGTACTTGTCTCAGGCTCTGTGCAATTTCTAAAACTTTAGTCATTGCCATGAGGTATTATTGAGGCCAAGAGCTTAGCAGGACTCAAAAGAGGATTAGACACTTATATGGATAATGAGAACATCTACAGTTATATTAGACTGGATAAAAACGTAGGAAGGACACAAACCCTCATGCCTGAAGCCAGCTGCCTAGGTTAGGAAGAAACTTTCAGAGTTCAGCAGTTTATTCTATCGTTATCCATTAAGAGATAACTTCCACCCTCCTCTGAAATATCTGATATTGGCACTGTGGTTCTATGGTTCCATATACAACAATTGTAATAAAATTCTAAAACAGCGTATGTAACCACCTCTACACCCATAGATTGCACAGGAAACAAACACAATCTCCCCTGATACATATGTTCACAGCCCCAAACATCTCGCCTCCCAGCTTTCACGGCTTCTGGTTTACAGTACAAGTCTGGCACAAAAATGTCCAGGAACATTTATTATTTATTTAGCAGCGTATATAGCACTTTGTTACCCAATTCAGCTCTCAGTTACTCTTCTGTAAATGCTGAACAATTCCATTGTGGGTTTATACCATTGTAACATCTGGCAGAATTTGACCCACTGCCTTCCTTGCATGAAAATAGCAAAACAGAGAACAACCGCTATCTTTAGATACATGTGGTCCGGAGTGTCAGAATCAATGTAAATTCCATTACTCATGAAGCCTATCTATCTATCCCCAGACACCCCATCTATCTATTGTGACAGACCCAGACCAGTGAGGTACAGGAGTCTGGTAGAGGGCAAATATACTGGTCACTGGATGAGTAGTTTTCTGTTCCCTGAGTGACCAGAGCAGGGGCTGCACTAGAGTAATCAGGAACCTGCTAGAACCAATTCAGGCAGACAGGCTGATTAGATCACCTGCAGCCGATCAAGGCAGGCTAATCAGGGCACCTGAGTTTAAACAGGAGCTCATTCCAGTCAGGTGAGGAGGAGCCAGAGGAGAGGAAGTGCGTGTGAGGAGCTGGGAGCAAGAGGCACAAGAAGCTGAGAGTGAGAGGGTGTGCTGCTGGAGGACTGAGGAGGACAAGCATTATCAGACACCAGGAGGAAGGTCCTGTGGTGAGGATAAAGAAGGTGTTTGGAGGAGGCCATGGGGAAGTAGCCCAGGGAGTTGCAGCTGTCATGCAGCTGTTGCAGGAGGCACTATAGACAGCTGCAGTCCACAGGGCCCTGGGTTGGAACCTGGAGTAGAGGGTGGGCCTGGGTTCCCTCCAAACCTTCCAACTCCTGATCAGACACAGGAGGAGTTCATCCAGACTGTGGGAAAGATCACTGAGGTGAGCAAATCTGCCAAAAGGTGCAGGACCCACCAAGGTAGAGGAGGAACTTTGTCACACTCTCTATCCCCAGACACCTCCTCTATCTGTCTGTCACACATAAACTAGGGGGAGGGATGGCTCAGTGGTTTGAGCATTCACTTGCTAAACCCAGAGTCATGAGTTCAATTCCTGAGAGGGCTGTTTAGAGATTTGGGGCAAAAAATCTGTCTGGGGATTAGTCCTGCATTGGACTAGATGGCCTCCTGAGGGTCTTTCCAACCCTCATATTCTATGATTCCACCAAAAAACCACTCTCTTTGAAACACAAAGGCATCATGTATTTGCCTTCCTTTGATTTTTCATTGAATTTTTTTCTCTGTTCATTTTTATTAAATAAAAACTGAAAAACAAAACCCAGAGATTGCAGCCACAGTAGGTGCAGCACACACATCTGGAAAGAAAACCTCTTTCTTTTTCTTTCTCCTCCCTTGCTCCTTTTTACCATTCTCTCCTCCTGGGCAGGCAGAGGACAGAAACCCAATATCATTCAAGTTCAGGTCGAACTTTTGAACCCACCGTGTTTGAGATGGTTTTGAAAATACTGCTTGTCAAGGGTGTGTTCTCAGCCTCCGTGCCTGCAGCTGCACAGCACTGTGCTGTTGTGACCTACCAACGGATCCCAGGCAATACCACTGCAGATCTGTCAGCTGCAGGCAAGCTTGCCCTGCTCTCACACCTGCCAAGCCTGGCCAGAATTCACTGTTCTGAGATTCTCTCACAGTTAGGGCTTGTCTACATCACAAAGTTGCAGCGCTGGTGAGGGGGTTACAGCGCTGCAACTTAGGAGGTGTACACATCTGCAGGGCATCACCAGCGCTGCAACTCCCTGTTTGCAGCGCTGGCCGTACTCCCATTTTGTCTCGGGTGTAGAGGATCCAGCGCTGGTGATCCAGCGCTGGTAATCAAGTGTAGACACTTACCAGCGCTTTTCTTGACCTCCGTGGAATAAGCAGGTATCCCAGCATACCTGAGGATACCTCTCTGGTAATCAAGCAGGTCTCCTTCTCCCCGGTTTGCTCCGGTGTTCTCCGAATCCCTCCCCAAGCGGGTCTCCTTCCCCACGGTTTGCAGGGGGGTTCGGGGAACGCGAGAGCAAACCGCGGGGAAGCAGGTCTCCTTCCCCGCGGTTTTCTCTCGCGTTCCCCGAACCCCCTCCCCGCAAGCAGGTCTCCTTCCCCGCGGTTTGCTCTCGCGTTCCCCGAACCCCCTCCACGCAAGCAGGTCTCCTTCCCCGCGGTTTGCTCTCGCGTTCCCCGAACCCCCCTTGAAGCCGCCCAACAGTGCTGCAGTGTGGCCACATCTAACACCACTTGCAGCGCTGGTTGCTGTAAGTGTGGCCACTCTGCAGTGCTGGCCCTATACAGCTGTACTAATACAGCTGTAACAACCAGCGCTGCAAAATTGTAGATGTAGACATACCCTTAGGGATTCCATCCAGGGAACTAATATTTTCCTTCCCTTTACACTAACCTCAGGCCATTTGGGGAGTTGCATTAATTTTATCTGACAGCCCTTTGGCCTTTCGGCATCTCAGTTCAGAGCGCCACTGAACACGGCGGTGTTTCATAACTTATAGCAGGAGCAAAAGCCTAATCCTTTGTACCACAACATTGTGAGCAACGTCACAGCAACCGCAGCGTGCTCACCGGCTCTGGGTTAACAGTGGTGACAGGGACTGCAGTCGGCCGGCAAAGCCTTACCAGCTGAGATGAGAGCTGAGGGCTCAATGCTTCATTTACAGGCGTGTAAGAAATGTAATAAGAAAGATACTGACCACTTTATGGGCTAGATTCTGTTCTCCATTGCAGCCTGTGACCCTAGTGGAATTACTCTGGATTTATACCGCGTAATGGACAGCAGAAGTTGGCCTCGGGTAGTGACCATTAATCCCTTTTCCTCTGTTACTAATAGCTCTGCTGTATACAGTAAATCCAGACAGGTCACGTTCTGTCACTAGTTCTCATGCACAAATACGGTGTCACTTTGGAAAATGGGACCGAGGCTCCTGACTCACATAACTGCTTTTGAAAATTTTATCATAGGCCTCTTGCCCTGCATCTTAGTGATCAAGTTTCTGCTTGCCCCCTTTCTGGGCTAGATAGCGTTTATACTCAAGGACAATACGTAGGGGGAACATGTTATGGACCCATGAATTATTCAAATGAGCCCTTCAAACCTACTTTAGGCAGCCATTCTGATCCATTGCTACTGAACCACGTAGATGCCATTGTTACTGGTTAGGCTACAGCTGAATGGATGACAGTGGGGCTAGAAATCATGCACTTTGTCTCTCACAACCCATGCTTTCCCCATATGATGCAAAGGAAAGTCTCCATGCATGATGTTTGGGGATTCACCCAGGCCTGTAAGGGGGTCAGTAGCCATCTGCCTTGTAACCCTGGGTGTCTTGTAGCTGTGCAGCTTTGGTCCAGAGCTCTGACCCCAGCAGTCTGCCAGCAACCCACAAACCTCACCCTGGCTTTGCCCAACCTGGTTACTCCTGGCAGGCTGCTGCTAGTACTCTTGCAGCTCTGAATCCACCCCAAAAGCATCCTACTGCAGGGACCAGGCCCTCTCACTGGGCCCTCACAGAGAAAGTTGCTGCCTCTCCACAGGGCCGGCTTTAGACCGATTCCCTGGAATCAGGCCCTACGCCTAAGAGGGCCCCATGCCTGCACCTAAGAGGGCCCCGCTCCAGGGGGTCTTCGGCAGCCTTTCAGTGGCAGGGAGTCCTTCGCTGCCACAGAAGCCCCGGAGCGGACCCCCCACTGCTGAAGTGCTGCCGAAGCCCCGGACCGCCGCTGGGTATTCGAATCAGGCCCTGCAGCTCATAAAGCCGGCCCTGCCTCTCCAGAGACAGTAAAACATTCCAACCTGTCAGCTTCCTGGAAGGACACACGGGTTACTCAACTTACCCAGCACTGGTGATTTCTAATGAAAGCAATACAAGTTTATTAACAAAAGAGCATGGATTAAGTGATACCAGGTAAAAGGGATAAAGGTAGAGATGGTTACAAATAAATGAAAACACGCCCCCTAAAGGTCTAAAACCTAATCTAGCAAGATAGAGGCTTTGTTCAAGATAGTTTCTCTCACCCACAGTATCCTTTCTGGCTTTTTACTGGCCAGGACCCATCACAGTGAACAAATCACTTGGTTTCTTTGTCTCCTTAAGGTGTAGGAAAAAGATGACAGCTCCCTCTGGCCCTTATATTCCCAAAGGAATTATCATTGTTCTAAAAGTCAGGAAGGCCTCATGGGTATTCAGTCTCCTGTCCTTCTGTTGGGTGCAGGAGGCATGTTAATTCTTGTCTTTCCAGTGCATTCTCAGGATAGCCCCCTCTGCTTTTAGCTTGATGGCTTTGTTTACTGCTAATATGTAAATTGAAGGAAACTGCCATTCCTTTGTCTAGGACAAACCTGTTTATCCCCTTTATCTAGGATAGGCTCTCTGGTCTTAAACACATTCTTACATAACACAGAGATCAGAGGGGTAGCCCTGTTAGTCTGTATCCACGAAAACAACGAGGAGTCCAGAGGCACCTTAAAGACTAAGGGGTGTGAAAAAACACCCCCCTGAGCACAGCAAGTTACAGTGCTGTAAAGCGCCAGTGTAAACACTGCCCCAGCGCAGGGACGCTGTAAGCTAATCCCCACGGGGAGGTGGAGTACATGCAGCACTTGGGAGGGGAGAGCTCTCTCCCAACGCTGGCGCTGCGACCACACTCACACTTCAAAGCGCTGCCGCGGCAGCGCTGTGCACTTGCAAGTGTAGCCATACCCTAACAGATTTATTTGGGCATAAGCTTTTGTGGGTTTGATGCCAGGCTGGAAGTTGAAAAGAGACAGATTTAGACTGGAAATAAGGCCTACATTTTTGACAGAGGGGGTAATTAACCTTGGAACAATTTGCCAAGGGTCATGGTGGATTCTCCATGACCGACACATTTTAAAACCGGATTGGATGTTTTTTCTAAAAGATCTGCTCTGGGAATTATTTTGGGGATGTTCTCATAGACTCTAGGACTGGAAGGGACCTCGAGAGGTCATCGAGTCCAGTCCCCTGCCCTCATGGCAGGACCAAATACTGTCTAGACCATCCCTAATAGACATTTATCTAACCTACTCTTAAATATCTCCAGATTCTATGGCCTGTGTTATATAGGAGGCCAGATGATCACAGTAATCCCTTATGGCCTCAGAATCTGTCAATCTATAAATGCATTAAAGCCACATGGCAGAATGAAATCAACATAAAAAGCCTTGAGGGCAAGCCCTGGAGGGGTGGGATTAAACACACAGGCAGGATGGTCACCAGCTACATGGGACACCCTGTGGCATGGGGAAAAAAGCATGGAGATTCAGAGTATGACTCCAGCAGGATTTCTTTGGAGGCGTGTTGTGAACCTGGCAGGATCACCATGCAGGGAAAGGATATCACAACTAGCACCCTTCATGGTTCCTTCACTCACACAGTTGTTAAGAGGGCACTTTTAAACCTTTCCCAGGAGAATGCAGCCCAAATCTGCTCACACCTGCCAAAATTGTCACCCAAGATCATCTTGTACCTTGGCTACAGCCACACATATCCACCCTCATATCTCACTGCCAGGTTGATTCCCTGCTGTGCTCTGCCTAGGGTGTCATCCTGGCTCTCTTGATTCTCTCATTTTCCACCAGGTTCTCTGGCATTCTCTCCTACCCCACCTCTTACACTTGCGAAAAGCTCCCAGTCAGAATCTGGAAAAAGCCCTCACTTTGTCCTCCTTCCAGTCCCTCATCAGCACTCTCCTCTACAGGAAACTGCAGCCTAATAATGGTTAGGCAGGTGACAAGCTGGGCTCACTGCTCCTGATTGGTTCAGATTTGCCCCCATCCTGGGATATCTCTTACCCTGTCTCTCCCGCCCTGTGCCCAGGCCTGCTTGTGTCTCTCATCCACCAGTCAAGGCGTGTCTTTTAGACTCCTTAGGTATGTCAGCACAGCCAGTAGTAGGGTGACCAGATGTCCCGATTTTATAGGAACAGTCCCGATTTTGGGGTCTTTTTCTTATATAGGCACCTATTACCCCCCATCCCTGTCCCGATTTTTCACACTTGCTGTCTGGTCATCCTAGCCAGTAGCCGCCTGCCGCAGTGGGTCTCCGAGCCCAAGTCGACTAGTGGGGGCTTATGCTAAAAACAGCTGCATGGACAGTGCTTTTAAGTTGTGTCTCAGGCTGAATGTGGGGCTCTGAAGCACACTCCTCTCCCCCTTCGCCTTCAGAACCCGAGCTCCAGCCCAAGCCACACTGTCATTTTTAGCCTTGTAGCACAAGCCCTGCCTACCCAAATCTGTTGACCCACAGTCAGAGGATCCTGCCGTGGGCTGTGTAGACAGACCCTGTAGGGCTGTGTCTGTTTAGTGTGGGGCTCATGGTGTGTTTGAAAAGCATATTCCACAGTGGGGCCCTGATCTCAGTTAGGGCACACAGGCTTTGCCATAAGTCAAACAGCGAGTAAAGATAAGAATTCCCAGAGGCAAGTTATTAATTTAGAGCAGGTGGGGGCCTCTTACCCCTTCATTTTTCTATTTTGAACATACGTGACCATACTCTGAACTTGCCATGTGAATAGTGACAAGGATTCTCATCCCTGCAGGAGAAAAGCCAAAAGAATAGGTCCCCTGGGTCTCGTGAGGAGTTTCGTGGTGTGGAGGGCATGGCAGATGGGATAGCATGCATTTGACAGCACGGCATCCTGCCCCTGTAAGGCGAAACGAGACCAGAGAGCACAGGATCGGTCATTGTTTTCTGCCGGATCAGCACATTTTTTCTGTTATTGCAGTTATTGTTGTGTCTGAATACCTAATTAATTACAACAGTAAACGCTGGCTTCTTTAATCACAGCATCAGCTGTCCTAATCAATCTTAATAATATGGAATCCGTACTATGGCACCCATGAATTTTAATCTACATAAATTTCTTAAGACCTCTCGCAAGCTTGTTGTACGAAATGATATAATTATGGATATAGATTAGGGCTGTAGAGAGTGATTTAAATTGGATTTAAGGAGAAGGTGACTAGAGTCCTCCCACTCGTTTATTTATTTATTTATTTTGATCCTGACCTTGCAGAGGGTTTTCTTTTTGTGATTATTTTATTTCCTTCTAAACTGAAAAGTGGGTAACAGTGTGGCCTTCTTTTCTGACCCTACCCGCATGCTTCACCATACTCAACCCCAAATACACACTTTCAGTAGCCACCTTTCTAGAACCCTGTGAGAGGTGACACTGTCTTAGCTCTGCTCGCTGAGTTATTTGACAAGTTTCGACAAGGCTGTACGAAAGGTCTCAAAGCCACAGACGGAGGCAATAGCACCTCATAATATAGATAAGGCATGACAGTGCAAAGGACAGAAAAACAGACTGAATGAAATGAATTCCTGGTGCTTGATGTTGTTGGCCATTTTGAGGCAGAGAACGGCGATATCAGAGAAAGTTGCCCTAGGTCCATGGAAGGGAAATCACTAGCTCTGTTAGGGCAACCTAACGGTGCTCAGCAATACAGCCGGGGGAATTTTATTTTTTTTTGAGAAATAGTAAATTCATTGAAAAATGAATTTTTTGGGGCAGAAAAACTAGTCATCAGTTCGGGTCAGATTCAGCAATTAGTTTCAGACAAAAACAGAATAGGATTTTTTTTTTAAGTCAAAAGGATTCATTTTAGCCCTATTGAAATGAAACATTTTGACTTTTCGTTTGGCAACGGCATTTCATATAGATATGTAGCTAATTTATAACAATCTCCCAAAAAAGTGTGAGGGAAAAAAACCCAAAAAATCTCAAAATGAAACAAAGGGGGGGAGGGAATCATTTGGGGTGAAACAAAATGTTTCATTCCACTCAAAACCATTTTTTTTTCATTTTGGGGGAAAACAGAAAAACCTGTTTTATTTTGAACTAAACCAATTTTTTTTTCAGATATTTCAATTCAGTCCCTGAACTGAAAAATCAGTTCTTTGCTGAATTCTGCTCCACATCTCAGGCGCAAAGACCTCTCTTAAATCAAACTGAATGGATTTCAGCAATAACATTTGCTTGGTAGCCTGTATGCTGTATGTGTTTAAACTTGAGCTAGGACAGTGAAACTACAATACTCTGGATACTTTGGACCTCAGGGCCCAATCCAAATCCCACTGAAGATGGGAGCTGGAGAGACTCCTATTGACTTCAATGGGAGCTGGATCAGGCCCTAATCGTCATCATCTCATCTGCACCAGTGTAACTCTATTGACTTCAGTTCAGCTCCTGCTGATTTACCCTGATATATAAGAGAGCAGTATACAGCCCTTTTTGTATGTAGTCAGTTTCACCTTTTGGTTACCCAGACACTGGCTAAATTGCAGCTGTTGTGTTTGAGTTGCTGATGTCCCAGGAGGAATGGGACATTTATTACATCTTTTTCAAAGCACTATTTTCACTGAATTTCTTTTTAAGAAAACATTTTAGATTCTGTAACCATCATCCCCGAATGTTCCTAGGGAAGCTAAATATTGGGCCTAAAAGCAGCTGGGTGTCCCTTTAAAAAGCAGATAAATGTTACACTAGTATGAAAGCTTCCTGGCCTTTATTTTAAAGTGCTGGGATTTCATGCTGACTTTGGGAAGTCATCCTTGGGTTTTTTTGGCATTGGGCAGAGGATTCAGAAAGTGACATTAACAGATCTACTTCTTTGAAGGACTTGGGAGTCGTTTCTTGACTTCTGCCTAATGAATAAGTGCTGCCTTCGTTAAATTTATATTTATGGTCGTAAAGTAGGTCGTTGGCTTGCTTTATGTCTCCAGGTTTATGGAAGGTTATCTGCTGTGGTCACCTTGTGTCATCTTGGCCAGGGTCATCTTGCAAAGAGATGATTGTATCTGAGCAGGACTTTTCCCGTAGAGATATGGAAATGATCAAATTAATATCGAGGCAATCTTCTTCCTGCAGTCTCCTGTCCAGGGATAAGGCTCTTGCCCTGAGCTGCCAGCCAAAGTTACTACTAACATCTGTTTGCACAGTGCACCTTTCTCTTGCATTGACTGGGCTGGATCCTCAGCCGCTGTACATCAGCGTAGCTCTAGAGGCTTCAGCAGAGCTAAAGCGACCTCCACCAGCAATCTGGCCTTTTGAGATCAGCTGTAAACAGTAGCCTCTCTCCTGTTCTGACACCACCTTCCAGATCCTCAGCATGTAAGTTGCCCTGGCACATCGGCAGAATGGGTGTAAGAGCTATGCGAGTCTGACAGCAATGGAGTTTGTTTGCAAGGGTGTCTAACTTACACTTTTGTGTGCAACATCTCTGAATTTGGCCTCTCATTTTCCAGTGCTGTCAGTCCAACGCCTTGCGCCAGGCTCACTTCAGCTTAAGTTTGCTTTTAAAGGAGAAGATAGCGCTACAGAAAAGAGAAGAGGGTCATGCAGAAAGGGAAGGGGAAATGCCACGAATTACCACAGCTGAACCCTGCCAGTACGAAAGGATGCTGGATGCCCTGGGACTAGCCCCTGTAAAATGTGTATCATGTATTAATGGGCACGTATGTGGTGAGTGATAAAACAAATCCCTGCACCCACTTCTATGTTAGGACACAGAGAATTAATTGACATCCCCTTCACTTTGAACTTTAACTAGCGCTGTGAACCCCAGCCAAAACCCAGGATCCAAACACAACCAAACTCTGGGAAAGTTTGGATCTGGATCTCAACTGTGTCGCTCAGGCCCATCTTAAATCCTAACTCCTGTTTCATTTCACTTCTAGGTAAATTGAGATACAAGCTGGCTGCAACACACATTAACACAGCATGACTCTGTCTCCCTCTAGTGCCTACTCTGTGCTGAGAGCTTTATGAATCTGCTACAGCTTTTGAGCTAAGGAAGCTGAGTCCTTTAGCTCAAGCACTAGAAGCTTTCAGATCCACCAGTCACAGGTTCAACCCCACAGATTAGGATTCAGCAAGGGGAATCATTACACTACCAATCTTCAGCCTCATCATCTTTTCCCAAGGGTCTGAGCAAGGAATGAGGTACTGAATGAAGCTGGTTTTATGGTTACCGGAGCCCCAAGCTTTGCTAGTGTGGAGATACAGGGCATTGGCTCTCACTGTGACACCACTCCCTGCCTGGCAGGTCTGTACAGAATGGCTGGAGATGAGCTTATGCCCAGGTGCCAGCAGTAAGGCAAAAGCATTAGAATCCTGTAACTTCCTTACCCAGGGCCAGCTCTAGCCATTTCGCTGCCCCAAGCACGGCGACACGCTGCGGGGGGCGCTCTGCCGCTCGCCGGTCCCACGGCTCCGGTGGACCTCCTGCAGGCCTGCCTGTGGATGCTCCACCGGAGCTGCGGGACTAGCGGACCCTCCGCAGGCACGCCTGCGGGAGGTCCACCAGAGCTGCCTGCCGTCCTCCCAGCAACCGGCAAAGCGCCCCCCGCGGCATGCCGCCCCAAGCACGCGCTTGGCGTGCTGGGGCCTGGAGCCGGCCCTGTCCTTACCTGTCAGTAACGTTCCAGGGCCTGATCCAAAGCCTACTTTAATAGATAGGGAAACTTCCCATGGGCCAGGGGGAATTCTCCACATGATCCATGGAGAGATCAGCATCAAGTGAGAAACCCACAGCTTTACGGTTAGATAACGCCCATGTGACAAGTCTCCTAAAGGCAGAGGGAAATTACAAGCTGTAAAAGCTTTGCGTGGAAGGGCCCAGAGCTACATTTAGGGGCCTGTTGTTCCAAACCCTTTAAATAAAACATGTTGCTGTTTTTTAATATTTAATCTTAAAAGGTTAAAAGTAATTTAAAATTAAATTTCCTAAGTGGATTGCTGTGGCCCTGATGATGAGAATGTGGCTTATAGGCTAGGTGGGCTTCCCACGGATGCTAGAGACAGACCGAGGGACCTAGGACTCCGGAAGCCTGCTAGTGTTCCTACCTCCGCCACTGAGTAGTGGACAAAGTCTAATTGTCAGAGATGAGGATGAGATTCAGTAAGGCTGCCAGAGTTTGTCATCTCTGCAAGAGCCAGCCATCATGAGCCTCTCTGTGCCTTAGTACTTTTATAAAAGGAGGCTCCAAATTACAGTAGGGTAGAGAAAGATAATTCCATGGAGCTGAGGATTTAGGTAGCTCGAAGTCTGATTTTGTTCCGATTAGGAACCAAACTACAAATTTCAAAGTTCTCCATGAAAGGGGATGGAGATGTAGGGTCCCTGGCCAGCTGCCCTGGATCCACAGATCCTGGAAGCTCTAGGGTCCCCAACACAGAGAAGTCCATATAAATGGAAGCCTATGCCCCCCCCCACCTCCTTCCAGCAGCCTGCTGGGCAAGACAGCAGGTTTTATCAGAGCTTTGCCTGGTATCTGAAGGAATGTTGTCAGAACTGAGCCATCTCTGCAAAGTGTTTCTATTTTGATTCATCAGCAAATTCCGACAAAAAAAATGTTTCTCTGGAATTTTTCCAGCTAGCTGTACTCCAAATATTTATCCAGCACACAGGAGGGGAGATGGTGTTGTAATTGGCACCTTGAGATCTTCTGGTGGTCACAAGGCTTTGTTATTACTGGGAGGTTTCACCTAGCACTCAAGGCATGGACTAAACTATATTTGGAAGGGGAAATGAATGTTATGATAACACAGTACTTACCCGTTTTACATATAGATAAACTCAGGTATGTATAAATTAAGGGTACTTCTGCACTGCACCATTAGCCTGGGTGATCGAAACCTGCAGCTAAGCACTCAGGTTAACTTAGCCCAGGTGTGAGCATCCCCACAGCTAGGCACAGTCCCACAACTGTGCCCTCTATACTCGCCCAGGGCATGCCACGGGGCATAGCCCTTGGTTCTTTATGCTGAAACACTCTAGGATTCTTTCCCAGGCAATTCTGTCAATTACAGGAGAGCTTGTCTGTTCCCTCAGGGGGAATTGTGGGAAGGCAGTGGAGGACCATCAGGACTCGCGTGATCTTGCCTGTGTCCTCACTGCAAAATGGGATGGTTCCAGCCCAAGCTAAAGCACAACTCGGACTTTAACCCTACCTTCAGCCATGTAGTTGAGCATGGGTTCAAAGCACAAACTAGCATGTTCTTGAAAGTTGTGTGTGGATGGTAGGAGGGTTGGGCAAAACCATGTGCAGAAGCCTAGTCTAAGACTACAGTGTACTGTATGAACTTACTGCGATGTAAGCCCCGGATTTGAACTTAGCCTCAAGCCTAACCCCCATTCTGTCTACACATAAATTGGGCTAACTGGGGCTTGGACTCAGGGTTCCAAGGACCCCACGGGCCTAAGCCTGAGTCAATCGGGGATCCAGGGTTCCAGCCCTATTGCTTTGCAATGTAGACACAGCCCCACTGGACTCATGGGCTGGGAGTCCACCAAAAGAATCCCACAGGCCGACTTTCTTTGTCCTCTGGACAGTCAAGTTTGGTGGGCAGTCAAGAAGTTTTCCTACACTGCACCACAAACAAAGGGCTGAAGTGGACACATTTTGGGACAGCGCGAGGAAGTCTGCTACATAGATGGTTGGAGTTGGGCCCCATAATGCACTATAGACCCTGGAGCCCCCAGTTGAGACCCAGGGTTCAGCAATTCCTAAGATGGGGTTATAAATGAGTGTAGCTGCTCAAGCCCTAGGTTATCAAACCTGGGTCTGCTAACTCAAGCTATGCTAACCCTTGCCTTACATCTCAATGTAGACCCATCCTAGAAACTTGTCCTCAGTCAGTCTGTGGCAAAGCTGGCTCCCGTAAATCTTGACACTGGTCCCTGCGCTAAGCCATTACTCACATGACCCATTCTTGCAGCCCAACCAGTCAAAGAAATCCTTCAAACTCACTCTGAGAGCTGGCCAGAGTCCGTTTCTACCCTCTAAGAGATGTGCAATTTGCCTCTGCCCTTGTCCCAAGCCCTGGTGAGGCGAGTCAAATAGGATGACTTCCATTATGGTTAATATTGTTCTTCGACACTTAGGCTCAAATCAGATGGCAAGGGCGACACACGGGGCAGCTACTGCACTCTCTCAAAATTCAGTGGGTCGATAAGAGCCGGCCTGTACTCCTCCCTATCACACATTCAGTGTCTCTCCTTAGCCTTAGCAGGGGCAACCAGACTTTCTTGCGAGACCTCCATGTCGACTGCGCCATCTGAGCCCTTGCCTGCAGCCACACCTCCATTCTCAGTGAAAGGAGACAGGGGAGGGTGGAAGTAGCTGCTCCTAAGGGATTGTCTTAAAAGTACAAAGCCTGGAGGGGCCACATAAATGTAAAACTGTACAGCACCAATAAATACAAATTAAACTCATAACAAGAAGTGAAATATTAGGGCCAAGGTGACATTTAGACTGGAGGTTCAGTCAAGCTTTGCTTTAAATATTTTATGGCTGCAGATAAAGAAAGAGCTTATCCAACATTTTTTTTCATCAACCAGAGGGGAAAGGGAGAAAAAAAAAAAACCTACCAGCTCTGGCTGTACTTGAACTAAACTTCAAAGTTTCACAAAAACAAACACTTTTAGGAGAGCATGAGGGAGGTTTATGTAGAAAGAAAATGCCCTTTGAAGCCAGGAAGGGGACTAGTTGGCTTACCCAGAGACTGGCTGCTTCCTCTTCTAAAACTGTTGGCCAGCCTTGCTGTGCCTTTTGAAACAGCCACTGTATTCTGCCACAGAGGTGGTTACATTTCCACAGCGGGTTAAGCAAAATTTTGAAAAGGGCCCTGGGAGGCTTCAGAGAGCAAATGAGTTTTTGTTTCTCTCTGCTCCCCATCTGTCCTTGTCCAGCAGTTATCTCTTGTTCTGTGCTAAGATTATAAGCTTGTTGGGGCAAGGACTTTTTGTGCTGTGCTTGTACAACTCCTGGCACAGTGAGGCCCTGAGGTGCTAAATAACACAAATAAATAGTAGTAATAATAAGTTGGATAAATGGTGTAGTTAGAGAAGGGCACAAATTCCAGGACTCTAAATTTGTCTCCCAAGTTTGGGATTGGTTCAGGACCATCTCTAGTGCTGACTATTAGAAGGAAAATAATGACGTGTCCTCCAAATCCAGGCTCTTCCTTTCATTTCACACCTTCTGTCTCCCACGTACAGCTCCTCACCCTGACACATGCATTGTATGTAAGAAAAAGTAGAGACTCATCAAGTCCTTGGTTCTTGCCTCAGTGCACTACCCCCCCACCCCCCGGGTGTCTGTCTTGTGACCCTTATGGTTGAGTAACATTAAAGCTAGAGGCCACAAATTAAGGACAGGCCTGGTTGTGAAAGGATTCTCTTCCTTTCTTTGTTTTTTCTTTTATTATTGTACCTCTCTCCACTTCCGGGAGAGGAATGAGAGACGTTCCAGAGGGGAATGAAGAAAGGTTTGTCTCTCGAGGATCAGGGAGTGGGGCTGAGCCTAAGAACAATTGATGTGTGCAGTGTTGCTGCAAACTAGATAAATCATGTATACCTACGCATATCTGGAGTCACGTTTTGCCAGGCAGCACAAGGTAGAAGTCCCAAAATCCCACAAGATGGGTTCTCATGGTAGGAATGCATAAATAGCAGAACTCTCTGGAGAAACATCTCTTATGAAAAGTCCATCCCACTTTCAGGACCAAAAGCTATTTAGCTCTGTTCCGTTTCAGACCCCCATTCCCTCCCTTTCCCCCACAAAAGGCTGACAAAATCTTTTTTCTTTCATGGATAGGTAAAACAAACGTGGTGTAATTTATTGTGTGGGATGCACATGCCGCACCTGTTTTGTGGGTTTCTGTCTCCTGGTTAATCCATCCCGCACCCAAAACACTTGAGCAGAGAGAAAGCCCGTGTGAACGTGATATTTTAATGCCTTTATTCTCTCTCTCTCTTCTGTCTCCACAGCACAGAGCCCCACTGCAGCAGACCCCTTGCAACAAGCCTACGCTGGAGTGCAGCAGTACGCAGGTCGTTAGTATTAACACTTTCTCCCAATAAACCTTTCAGTTCCCCAAAGCCTTTAACCTCTGAACGTTCCTGAGGGAGTTGGGTGAAAGGAGCCATTCCCAGGGACAGCACCAGGCTGGGGCAGAGCGGTCTGAGATTGCATTCCTCCCAAAACAAAACATACGGGCCTAGCTTCACTTCTACGGCCCAATCCAGCTCCCCTTGAGAGGCCAAGAAAGACTTCAGTTGACTTCCGTGGGAGACGGATCAGGCCCTTACATTAGTGTGGTGGAATCATTGCAGATTTACACTGCTGTTAGCAAGAGGAAAATCAGGCCCGTAAGCCCCTCCGCTTCCTGCTTTCTGTGGTCACTGTGCAAATTTCTCCCTTGTGTCATGACCGGAGGAGGAAGCCAATGGCAGAGTACCACACAACCTCTCCCAGCCTTTCCCCCACTGAGAAATTGGTTTACATTTCCCAGCAGCTCCCCAACAAGGCCAGCCTCTGCTCCCTGTCACACCAGTGTCAATGCAAAGTCACTCCTTTGAAACTGATGGACTGACACCAGCCGGGATGACTGGGCGCAGAGCGTGTTCAACATCCCCTCATGAGGTGACCCAAGCTAACACCATGAGGAAGCCGCAGCCCCGAAGTCATTATTTCCTGTGGTAACTAGGGCAGCTGCGGCCTCCCGCTGAGGAATGGCTATTATCTCATGTCAGGGCTGTATCTGGGAACTTAATTTAATTCTCCATGTAAAGCTTCATTTGCTGGTGTTTTAGTTATTATCATTTATTGCTCGTCAAGTTTGATGGATGGGCAGCAGCTCAACCCTTTGAGCTGTTAATTAACCCCTATGCACACAGTATACCCTTTCCCCCTCTCTCTGGGACTCAGGCAGCCCTTACGCTGTGTTTCCAAGAGCCAGGCATGTAATCTGCCGACTGTAGTGCCAAATGGCTCCCCTTGCCCTCTCGGGGGGGAGCTGAGCGTGGCAAAATTGTTCCTCGGCTAGGCACTGCTTCCACACTGTGGAGCTAGAGGGGAGTAGATGTGAGCTAGTCTTCTGTCTGAGAGTGTAAAAGGATCTGAGTGAGTGTGCGAGAGACCATCGGGGGGTGGGGTGAGTGTGTAGTGGCATGAGAGTCAACGTGCTGGGCTAGTGGATGTGTTTGTGTGAAAAAGCCGGGGGAGGGGGAGTGTCTGCATGTGTGTGAGTTAATGCGTGAGTCTCTCTCTTTGTAGAAAGGGTGTTTGAGTGGCCCCATCCTGCCACCTTTATGCCCTTAGAATGCCAAGGGGAGTTTGGGGAATGCAGCATCAGCCAGTCCATGAGGCTTAGCCAGACGGGGGCCCCATCACCATGGCAGTGTAATGTGCGAAAGGACAAAATGAGGCCCCAAAAGCCTGAGCAGTGGTTGTGCTGTGTGAGAAGGTCAGTCTGGGGTCCCAGCAGGAGGGACCTCTTTGTGTCCGAACCTTTCCCTGCTGAGCTGCTCTTGTCTGCTTAGGCAACAAACCCCATCCTGCAATCACCTTCCCTGTGTTAGGAAGCCCACAGCCCCAGATACTCACCCCAGATCCTCCCCACAAGTGTCTGAACCAACCCTTTCCCTTTCAGTGGCTGGAGTCTACTGATCAGATGGTAGGAAGAGCTTGAAGTGATGAGATAACACGGCAGACAATATAGGGCACATTCTTCAAAGTCCCATAGCCAATCTGCCTCCTCACTGCTAGGATTCCAGCAAATCCGTGTGATGGGTTCAGGCTCCTTTTCCAAGCTAGTCCTCATGGGCCAGTCTCAAACAGCTTGTCCTCGACCCATCCATCCTCTCTCGCATGCAGAGCATGTCATGGCAAAGGAACAGTAGATGAGGGCATGCCTGTTGTCTGGGCAAACAGGATTTGCATCCCCTCATCCTGGACCGGAAACTCAAAGTAAAATATAGGGAGAGCAAAGCAGAACTTTGTGGTGGGAGATGTCAGCCACCTGAACCAGCTGTAGTGGGAGATGGGTCATATCAGGAGGGCAGGCCAGGTAGAAAGAAGATGGGGCTGACTCCTGCTAAGAATCCCGACCTGTCTCCATCTCCTGTTGTCTAGAAGTTGTCCCTCCTCCCCAGCCTAGCGTTCTCCAGCTGGTCCCCTGCCATCCAACCCTAGAAAATTCTCTGCTACATGGCACTATCTACCTGGAATTCACTTCCTGTCTCTTAAAATGGTGTTTTGGTTAATATCATTAACAACTGATTCCTTCAAGCTTTAACAATGAAATGGGATCTATCCTTGATGCTTCTTAATATACATCCCCCTCTGCAGTGCCCCAATGTGGGGCAATTTCTTCTTTCATATCTGCCCCACAGACACACACACATGTGCACACAGCTCCTGATGGAGTCAGCAGGCTCAATGTAGGTCAGAATTCGGAGGCATCTTCATGTGTATCTTGTCCCACTGTTCAGGGGTCTCAGGTGTCAAACATGGGCTGTAGTGCAAGACTGTCCTATCCATGTGATCCCACAGGAGATACCTCGAGTTTAGCCTGTTTGTGCTTTAGTCTCTCCATCTGGGAAACAAGAGGACACACAATACCTACTGGTGCTTGAGTCAGGATGAATTAGCTCATGTTTGTAATGTGCATTAGGACAATCATGTTAAAGGGGCTGCAGAAGTGCCTCGTTTTCTTGTGAGCTCTTCAGAGCAGGTTGTTTTGAGACTCTCTGTTGTAAATCCAGAACTTCACCAGTCTACTCCTGAATCAAACAAGAGGCCGGATCTTTAACTGGGGGAGCTCCATTCACCTTTACAGGGTTCCACCTGTTTATATAAGCTGAGGATCTGGCCTGAAGTGTTGCAGTTGATTAAGTCCAAGTGACTTTCAGTGCCCAAAGCAAAGGACTCCCAGACCTGCCAAAGCCTGACATTTTAACCTGCCCTGTGATATCCCTGCCATTTGAGTACATGCTTCTCCCCCATATGGCTATTGCAGCCAAAGTGAATGGTCTGAGCATAAATACAGCTTGGTGTGGTTATTGGGATGAAAGGTCTGGACTCCCCATTGCTGAAATCTTTCGATCTTTCTTCTCTCCCCTTCTTTCTCTATAGCTGCTTATCCTGCTGCTTATGGCCAGATTAGCCAAGCGTTTCCACAGCCGCCTCCCATGATCCCACAGCAACAGAGAGAAGGTAAGTAAACAGACTGTTCCCTGTTCCATACCTAGCAAGTCACCCCATTACATTGTGTTTCACCAACCCCCCAGTTACATAGAGCCAGAAGATGCCTCATCACTTTGGACCCTCTGCTCATCCACTGTCCATCTGTTGTGTAACATCATCAGGCGTTACTGGTAACCTATGGAAATGTTCACGCTTGTGGGATACGTGCTTAGGTCCTGTCTGGGCTGCAGCCACTAGAGGGCAGCATAATGCATAAGGTTTGATTACGTTGTGTACAGAAGAGGCCAGCAGTGGTGGGTCGAGAAAAGTGTTCATTGAAAAGTCCCGTTTCATCCAAATCAAAAACATTTCATGGGAATGTGCCAATTCTGACAAAATTTGAAACATTTCATTTCAATAGTGTCAAAATATTTGGTATCAACGATATCGTTCTGCTTCATTCCATGTCAACGTGCATTCTATATTAAAATGTTAATTTTAATCTTTCATTTTATATATTACATTTAACATTGTCTATAACAAACACCAGTAAATATTTTAACGTAATATGAAAGTCAAGACAAAACGAATCGAAATGACAATATCAAAATGAAACATTCTGATGGTCTCAAATGTAAGTTCTTTGGCATTTTCATTTCATGAGAACATTTGACATGGATGCATTTTGGGGGAGCATTGCAATCAGGCAGTTCTAAACTATATGCAATTTCCACTGCTGCATGCCCTACAAGTGGAATTTGTATGAGAAGAGGAGGTTTCCATACTGAAGAAAATATTGGCATATGATATGGAATCCGTTCATCTCCCACTATGTCCTATTGCTTTCCCTTTTGCCTGGATCATGGATATTTCTGCTTAAAGTGCATTGATGGTCATAACAGTGACTTTGTATAAATGTCAGCATCTCTACCCCCTGAGGGGTTGATTTGCCGCTCACTTACGCAGAGATAAATTAAGAATTTTGAAGTCCATGGAGTTACGCCAATGTGAGATCAGAATCACACCCTCTGTGTCTTTGAGTCACATCGGCTCATTTAGGTTTTAGTACAGCAGAGCCAGGGCAGCTACGGGAAAGTGAACTTGATTCTGTCAGCTTGGTAAAATATCATTAACACTGCCAGGAACTGACTTGCAACCTCACTGAACTGAATAGGAACAACTGGGGTGTAAGGTCTAAGGTAGTATTCATAGAATCATAGACATAAAGGGCTGGAAGGGACTTCAAGACAGGGCCAGCTCCAGGCACCGACAAGCTCGTGCTAGGGGTGGCAGATTCTACCGGGCGGCTTCCGCCCAATGCTAGGGCAGCACGGCCGCTTTTTTTTGGTTCACCAAGCCGGCCGCCCTGTAGGGGTTGGCAGCGCAGAGGAGGGGAGCGCCCTGCTGGGAGCCGGCTGCGTGCTCCGTCCTTCCCTCCCCGCTGACCGGAGCGGCGTGAAGCCTGCCCAGCAGGCAGCGCGGCGGTCGGGCCGCGTGGCAAGCGCCCCGCTGGAGCCCTGGATCCTCCTCTTCTCTCTCCCCCCCCCGCTCCCTTCCCCTCCCCTCCACTAGCCGGGGCATGTCTGCAGCACAGGGAGTCCCCCTGCACCCTGACTCTGGCCGTGCCGCAGGTTTTTTTGTTTTGTTTTTTTTTCCCTTCTTTGCTGCTCCAGCCGCACCATTTTTGTTTTTTTTCCCCCTGCTTTACCACTCCGGCCACACCACAGGTTTTTTTTTTCCCCCCTGCTTTGCCGCTCCGGTTGCACCATTTTTTTCCCCCTGCTTTGCCACTCCAGCCATGCCGCATGGGGTTTTTTTGTTGTTTTTTGCCTGGGGCAGCAAAAAAGCCAGAGGAATAACAGGAAATCCACAGCCTCCCTTGGAAGCCTATTCCAGAGCTTAACTACGCTTACCGTTAGAAAGTTTTCTTAATGTTTAATCTAAATCTCGCTCACTGCAGATTAAGCCCATTACTTCTTGTCCTACCTTCAGTGGACGCGAAGAACAATTAATCACCGTCCTCTTTATAAAGCCTTTAACAGATTTGAAGACTGTTATCAGATTGTCCCCTCCGTCTGCTTTTCTCAAGACTAAACATACCCAGCTTTTTAACTTTTCCTCATAGATCAGGTTTTCTAAACCTTTTATTATTTTTGTTGCCCTCTTCTGGACTCACTCCAATTTATCCACATCTTTTCTAGCAACTCAGAGCTAGACATAGCACTCCAGCTGAGATCTCATCAGTGCTGAGTGGAGCCGGACAATTACCTCCCATGACTTACGTACGACATTCCTGTTAATACACTCAGAATGATATTCATCTTTTTTGCAACCTATTGTTGGCTCCTATGCAATTTGTAATCTACTGTCTCCTCCAAGCCCTTTTGAGCAGTGCTACTGCCTAGCCCGTTGTTCCCTATTTTGCATCTGTGCACTTGCCTTTTCCTTCCTAAGTGTAATACTTTGCACTTATGTTTACTGAATTTCATCTTGTTGATTTCAGACTAATCATCCAATTTGTCTAGGTAATTTTGAATTCTAATCCTGTTCTCCAAAGTAATTGCAACCCATCCCATCTTGGTATCATCTGCAAATGTTACAAGCATGCTCTTCAAGCCATTATCCAAGTCATTAATGAAAATATTGGCTAGCACAGGACCCAGGAGGGACCCCTGCGGGATTCCACCAGATTTACCCTCCCAGTATAACGGTGAGCCATTGACAGCTGCTCTGTGGCCCTAAACTCTCAGTGCAACTACACAGGTCTCCAGGAACACAACAACCCAGTGTCTCTCTGCACTAGTTCTCCACTGAATACAAAGTCCATCTCAAGCTCTTTGTCCTGATATTCAAAGCTCTCCATGAGAGTGGCCTTAACTAATGGAGAGAACTCCTCTCTCTCCCTCTCTCTCCCTCTCTCTCTCTCCGTGGCCTGATTTCCCATGATAGCTACCTTCCATAGAAACCATGGAACTCTTGACTATTAAGAAGGAAACTCATGATTATGGGAGATACAACTTCCCAAGTGGCTGGGCCTAGACTGTGGAACTCATTGCCACAAGAGATGATAAAGACCATGGACTTAACAGCATTCAGAAATAAACATATAACTCATTTCTTTGATTTAGCTTGCTCTCAGTACGTTCTTCTCTCTCTCTCTCTCTCTCTCTCTCACACACACACACACACACACACACACACACACACTTCAGTTTTACTCCTGCAGATAAGGCAAAGGAGAGAGGGGTGGTTTTGTTATCTCTTTAACAACAAGGAGGCGGTTAACTACTATTTGTGATGGAAGACATATAGATAAATGGGTAGATAGACAGACAGGTGGATAAAAAATGGCTTGTCACTTAAATTCTGATTGCCACATCGTTATTGCTGGTGATGGTATAACAAGCCAAACAATCCCAGCTGAGTTTTTTTCAGTTTGCAGGGCTGGCAATTAGAAAAGACTCTTTTGACTTGAGAACTGAGCAAATTGGATCTTATTCACTGAGATAGAATCAGTGAGTGCAGGGGACTGGACTAGAAGACTTCTCGAGGTCCCTTCAAGTCCTATGATTCTATGTGGACCTCCACGGTATCACAGTCACAGTCACAGTTCAGAACACGGCTGCACTTTAAGCAGGGGCTTTGCTTCCTTCCATCTTCCTCTTTTGTGCTTGATCCCGCAGTAGAATCAGACAATGCTGATTTCAGGCCTAACTTATAAAGGTTTTCACACCATGGGTCCAACTTTCAAACCTGGGGAAGTTTAATGTTCAGGACCACATTCCCTGTTTCAACCAACTATTTCTGAGACTTCATAGGTTTCGCTAGGTACATCCCAGGTCAGATTACAACAGGATAGGATTCCCGCTCAAGTACAATATATCCAAGACTTCAGGAAATGCATCTGTCCATATCTCTCTCCTGGGAGGTCTCACCCACCTCTAACAGATACCCAAGAGGTCTGTCTTCATCTCATGCTTTGGCAACATTTATAGATTCCTGAGCAAATAGAGCTCAAAAAAATCCAGTTCAATTTAAACCAAAATAATTTTTAAAATTTTTTTCATCAAATAAAAAAATATGTATTTCCAGTGAGCTGAAACATTTCAAGTTGAACTGAAACTAGTTTTTGTTTTTGTTTATTTAGGTTTTTAAAATTGATTTCAAGTTGACATTTTTTTTTTGTTCTTCATTTTGATTCAGCCATTTTGGGTGTTTTTCACCCTCTTTTGGGGGCGTGCATGGGCTTTTTAAAATTGGTCATATTTGAAACCAAAAGTTAAAACGAAATGTTTCAAAACAAAGGTTAAGACATGGTTTCGACTGTTTCAAAAAACAAATTTCAACCAAAGCTATTTGTCAAATGTGACCCAGTTTCAAGTCTTAAAAAATGCATTTTTCAAAAAACACTGAATTGATTTATTTTTTTTTTTGCCCACCTCTACAATAAAGTTTTATTGAACTGAACTGAATTGCATCTCTCTTTCCTGGAGATTGAACAGCAGTCACTGCAGAAGGGAGGGGATAACCCTGAAGAAGGTACAGATGTAGGGTAAATCTTTGTATGAATTAGGGTGGCCACTCAGGTTCAAAAGTAATTTAGCTAAGCAGACGACCGGGGGCCTAATTAGTTAATTACCCTGGTGCACTGGCATCCCCCCATATGGAATAAACTCTGCAGCAACCTCTAGGAAATGCACGAAATGCAAAGGATCAGCTGTTCCTTCCTGACAGTCCTTTTAGCAAATTAGTGGGGAAAATTGTGCTTAGCAAATATTCATTAGGGCTTCATTTTCCATTAATCCAAAAGGAAATGTGGAGAGCCTGTGACTTCAATCATGCTGAGGCCCAGGAATTTTAATGAGCTTTAAATGGGCATCTGTCAGAATCCTGACTTCACCGTACTTATCCTGCCAGCCAGGGGAATGAGTAATGGCCAATAAAAGGTGGGAGCTCCTAGGCGAACTCCCCTCCCTAACAGGAAAGGCAAAGTTGTAATTTGCTGTGTTATGACACTATAATTATGCCCTGATGAAGAAAGCGAGAGCATTAAAATCCTTTTCTTTCCCCACTTGCACTGTGCTCCAGCAATAAATGACAGAAGCCCTGCTTTGCTAGGTCAGATAGGTGTGTGGTGGTGGTAAAGGGAGACACACGGATCTTCCCCCTCACCCTTTGTGTCTTTCTCACAGTCAGGAATGAGAGCTCAGCTGGGTGCTAGGAGAGCATCCCCAGAAGCATGCAAAGGAATTGGCCCTCTCATACACTGATTAGCAAAACTGAACTACCTTTGTTAAGGTCAAAAGTATAACGGGGTTCAAATAAGAACTAGATAAGTTCATGGAGGATAGGTCCATCAATGGCTTTAGCAGATGGTCAGGGATACAACCCCGTGCTCTCACTGTCCTTAAACCTCTGATTGCCAGAAGCTGGGCCTGGACAACAGGAGATGGATCACTCAGTTATTTCCCCGTTGTGGTCATTCCTTCTGAAGCTCCTGGCATTGGCCACTGTTGGAAGACAGAAAACAGGGCTAGATAGACAATCAGTCTGACCCGATACGGCTGTTCTTATGTTCTTAAGAGTAGAACAGGGCAGAAACAAGAAATTCTATTTCATGGAGGAGTTCGGGATTGCGACATTTTGGTTCCAAGTCAGGACTAAACCTGAACATTTCAAAATGGTCCATGAAAGAAAATACCAAAATACTCAATTCATTTGAGATCAATCAAAACTTTCCATTTTGACAAAACTGAAATGTCTTGATCGATCCAAAATGAAATTTTCTGTTTTGTTTCCATTTTGATTTTTTTAATTCTATCATATAAAGTACAATACATTACATAACTTGAAATGAAAAGTCATTTTGAAGAGAAAAATCAACATGAAGTTTCGACACTGTTGGAGCTTTTCCACCCCCACCCCTCCTTTTTTTCTGAAACAACATTTCAGCGAAATCTATGTGATTTTTCAAAGCATTTTCATTTTGACTGAACTGCGTTTTCCAATGGAAAACTGCTCTATCACGATTTTCCCAACCAGCTCCAGGTTAGAGTCTACTGCATACTGCAAAAGGCTGCGGGAATTCTTGCTCTAGCATCTATTGCAGCCCCAGGAAGAGAATGGCGGGTCCCTGCCTGGAAACAATGTGTAGAATATGAATGTCTGTATTGGGCAGGGGGTCATGCTTCAGGGTTTCAGCCTTGGCCAGGTTCTGTCTGAGTTTGGGCAGAGAGTCAGGTGGCTGAATATAGAATTCCATGTGTTTGTGTGTCTGTCCCCACTCATCATCACCAATCGCCTTAATAGCTGTTTGAGAACGATGACCAACCTTCCGCCTATGAACACCAGGGAGGGATGGACAGAGGAAGGGGGACCATTCAGAGTGGTCCAAGGAGATGGATGCGGGGGGGAGGTGAAACTAAGATTAATGAGAATGAACGAAACAAAGAAAAATTCTGAACGGAATACTGGGAAAAGCTGCTTTCTTTCCATCTCCATACATGCCACTCTATCTAGCTACCTAGCTATCAGTTCTATGCTAATGCCATGGCTGTAGTATTTGATCACCTGGCATGTTGCTTAGATTGGCATAGCAAGGTCCCCATGGGGGTCTCCTGGTCTCCTCCCTTCTCTGGTTATAAAAATCTTGGCTTGGGGTGAGGTTTTTTTTGGAGGGAGGGTAGGCAGCTGTTGTAAATATCACTTTGGTCATTTGGTGGGTCAGAGCCTGGATTAGCCAAAACCCCTGTGGAAGTTGATCCCCACTGCCTGATCCCCTCTGCTGAGGAAGTCTAGTGGCAAGATCTTAGCAGTCTGCCAAAGGAAGTGGTGGAAGCATTTAAAACATAGACTGTACAGAAGTACTGCTAGAGAATATGCTGCTATGGAGCCTTTCACCCCAGCAGAGGGTAGGTGAGAGGAGAGAGAGAGGCGTGTCCAATCCAGGTACTCTTTATTCAAATCTCCTCCCTTCTTCTCTTTCCCATCTCACCTGCAGGACCAGAGGGCTGTAACCTGTTTATCTACCATCTGCCCCAGGAGTTTGGGGATGCTGAGCTGATGCAGATGTTCCTGCCTTTCGGTAATGTCATCTCCTCGAAAGTGTTTGTGGATCGGGCGACAAACCAAAGTAAATGCTTTGGTGGGTAAAGATAACAAAACAATTAGATTCATCCAGGAAAGGGCTTTCTCTGAACACTTTGCCTTTCGAACTGCTTTCTCTTTGCTTACGTTTTTTGATTTCTCGATTTACTTCTGTCGATACTATTTTCTCCCTTTCCCCTCCCCTTAATCGTCTCATGCTCAGAACTGTGTGCACGGCTCAGAGACAAAGGTTTGGAAGGTGGCTAGCAGGTGGATGCTTTGGCTGCTGGCTACAGGGGAGAAAAATCCCACCCACCGGGTGGCATCGGGAAAATAAATGAGCGTTTGGAGAGAAGCTGGTGGGGTCGGGGGATGGGTTTGTGGCAGCGGGGTTGGTTGGGCGAGAGAGTACAGTGCCTTAGGGGGAGGAAAATCAGGCACTGGGGGGAATAAAAGGCTCTCTGGGCCAGATCCCCGGCTGGTGTAATGCATTAGACTGTGGGGGAGCCATGCTTATTTCTCTTAGCTAAAGATCTGACCTTCTGAGTGTAAGCCACTAAGAGAGGTTTGCTTCAGGGCCCTGCCAGCAGACAGACATGTGATATCTGTTTGAATTCTCTGCAGGATCTCCCCTCCCCATCTCAAATTCTTATCATGCTGCTGTAAATGTCACACTCCAGTGCTGTTGTGGGGCAGAGAGGGACACTGTCCACGTTCATCCATGTACCTCTCCTCACCAGTTCCCCTCCCTCCGAACCGCAGTTTCCAGGGGTGGTGCGTGTCTCTCGGGGTGCACTTTCTCTCTGATGTCACCGGACTCACCACTGGTATCTGCCATGTGGTTCCCTGCTGTCCCTTGCTCTTTGCACACATGCCCTTTGAGAGGAGCAATGGGGCAAACTATTTTTTTTAATTGCCCTGACTCAGAGGATTCTCTGCCTGCCGCTGGTCTGGAGCCAGCTTCTGGGGGATCCTTCCACATGTCAGATTTTATTTTCTTTTGGTTTTGATGCTACTGTCAATCTCCACACCATGCCTCCCTTTCCCGTTTTCTCCTTTGTCTCCTCCACCTTTCCCCCTCAGACAATCCTGGCAACTTCTCTTGGCCGGTTTCCCACTGGAAATCAGCGCCATGCTGATAGCAGTCAGCTGGCTTGGACTGACTAGCTACCAGGAGTTCGTGGCCCCAACATCCGCTAGTCTATACAGTTCTTCCTGGCCATCCAAAGAGCATCTGAATGCGACTTTGGACAGACCATTGAGCGCCTCACAATGGGAGGGAACACAGTGTTTATCTCAGCCAGTAATTGTTAGCTTCACGCCCTTCTGCTTTCATGAACTCTTGGGCACGGAGCTTGGAGAGGCCCAATATGAGGATTCGTCTTGGAGGATTTCAAATAAGCATTACACTTGTGACTCAGTCCCAGTTCCTTCTTGTTTTACAGCCCCAGTGGTGTCATGCCCAAATGGGAGGACCAGCTTACTTCTAGGAGTCAACGATAGATAACGTTCTGATGGTATCCATAGCATGGGACGGTCAAGTTGGAGCCTCTGGCAGTGAGATGGCTGTCTCCATGCTCTTCTATATAGAGAAATAATGGACCTGGTTCTCCTCCTACTGACAGAAGTGTAGAGCAGAGGGAACTTAGTTGATGTTAATGGAAGTGTGGCAGTGGAGTAAGTGAGATAAGAATCAGGCCCAGTGAGGTGGGAGGATCATCTGGGGGTCTAGAGTGCAGAGTTCAGATTTCTCTCTGTTCTCTTCTCATCTCTACCCAGTCTTGGCACTGTGATTTAGTCACTAATCTGTAACATGGGGATAGTCACACACACCTAGCTCACGTGCCGGTATTCACTGATATTTATGCAGTGCTTGGAGATCGCAGGATGAAAAAGATGATACTGCAATGCAATAGGAGGAGAATGCAAATATTTATTTATGGTATGTTATAGAGAGGATGAAACCTAAAACCACAACCCACTTAGCAATCCACTGGCACAGTAACCACCAAAATACTTGTGGGTAACGAGGTTCTCCCAGCCTACAAGTAAAAGGTTCCACTCAGGTGTTTAGTCCCCAAGTCCAGCAAAAAACAAGGAGAGAAGCTTGGTAACTTCATTTAGGCTCTCAGGACCCAATTCTCAGCTCCAGACAATGCTGGGATAAGTTAGAACATCCTCTCTAAATTAAACTTAGCTGCCTAGGTAGCCAAGAGAGGCCATTCTAGTAGCCAGTGATAGCCAAAAAAGAGGGATTTTCACCATTCCCTGGGCCTTGCCCCTTAGCCCAGGAACTGGGGGTATGGCATTGGCATACAGCAGTTGCATTTGGTCTGTACCACACAAGGTTTGCCCCTATATATAGGGAACTTCCAGCTTTCCAAATCTGCCAGTTTTACAGCAATGCAAAAGTCCAGAGAATCAGGTCCTCAGTCTATTTGCTGCTTTCAGTAGACCTAGAGCTGGACCATATTTTTCATGCAACATTTTTTTCAACAGAACATTGGTTTTCCTACAGGAAATGTCCAATTTTGACTATATTTGATTGAAAAATTCTTGGTTTTCTGACAGAACATTTCACTTTTCAGATACCAAAAACAAAAGCAAAACAAATCAACGTATGCATTTTGTTTTGTTTGTTTTTCCCAACAAAAGCCCAAAAACTTTGGTTAAAAAAAAATCATCCAAGTGTTCTCATGGGAACAAAACCCACTTCCCAAACAGCTCTGCTTAGCGCTTACTTACTGGGAGCTGGCCCTTTTGCCGTTTTTACATATGGTGAGTACACAGCAAGTCACCAAGCCTTTTTTCCTTTAATTCCCCCTCTTATGGGCCTTGGGGGAGGAAAGACGCCTTGCCAGGTCTCTTGAAACCACCTGCAGTGATGGAGAAAATCTTCGTAGCCACACGAGACACAGTGAATTAGGTCCGTGGCATCAAACTTTTGGTCTTCACCTTTTAGGACTGAAAGTTTTGAATTCTCCAACTTGTTGCCTAGAGCAGCTGAAGGCAGTTGCTTTATCTGATTTGTCCAGTGATGACAGCGCAAGGTGTGCAAGGTACTTTTGTGCATGTCATGAAGAACAGGGCATCAGTTGCCACCCTTTCTGCTGATTTCCTGGCCTAGCACCCAAATGAGAGAGAGAGAGCAAGAAAACAATGTGCTGCCTGTATAGTCATGCTCAGAAAAGAGCAGGTTATGGTCTTGAGGCTTATCACATTCACCATTCAGAAATGGCCTCTAAATTTAACAGCACATCTAGGTGATAAGGGATATAGGAAACAACAGCAACCAATGGCTGGGCTATTCAGACTCCACCCCTGCTGCAGACTTCATGTAGGCCAAGTTTTTTTGGGTTGGATTTTTAGTTCTTCTTGCTACACCCAGCTCAAGAGGCCAGAGGTCACTATGCTAAGGAGAGGGATTGGTTTACCTTAAAGTTACACACACGTACAGGGCACTTTCATTACAGCCCAACTGCATGAAAGACTCAACAGCCAAATCCCAGATCCTCCTGTGCTGTACCCATAGGATATGATATCAGGGCAGTTTACTTGGAAAGCTAGTAGTGAAAATTTGCCTTAGATCATCTACCCTGATCCTTTTAATAGTATGTGAACACAATGTGTAGTAAGAGAGCAACAAAACCAACCTGCGTAGGTACGCCTGGATGAAAGAAGCAATGTGAAGAAACATCCCTGGAGCAAGTTGTCAGCCCGCTAACATTTGCGAGGTGGGTAGTGATAAAGAGGAGTGTACAGCAGTGAAAGTTACCAAGACAGTAAATCAGGCACTAACTGGAAAGGGATTTCTTTGATTTCCTTTGTTTCTGTAAGGGTGGGAAAGAATGTTAATCTTTTGTGGGAGCCAGTGGTATGCAGGTGAGGAAAACTGCAGCATGAAGAGTGCTGGTCAGAAACAGTTGGTGCATGGTGATAAATACCTAGTATCCCCCACACTGTCTTTGCAAGATGGATAATTTGCTTCCATGCTTATAGTGTTGCCAAACCTGGTGATTTAATTATGAGTCTCAGAATATTGGGTGCTTTTCTTAAAGTTCCAGCTCCTGGAGGCATGTGATTAGGAATGTCTCCACTTTCTTTTTTTTTAAAGTAAGTTTTTATCCTCATCATTGCAGAGAAAAGCTTGAAAACATGACCACAGCAGACATAATAAAAAAAGTATTCAATAGTTATTTTTAAAAGTCTCATGATTTTAAGCAAACCTCTTGATTTTTGAATGTTTGCAGTTGGCAGTTCTGCTGGTCTCTGATTTGCAGTTTGTTGTTACACAGATATGGGAGTAGTGAGTATTTAGATATGATAATTAGAAATGGTTGAAAATGACAATTATTTTGCACTGAATTTTTTTTGTTTTTTATACTTTCTGAGAATTTTTTTTTTACTTTTTCATCAAACAAAAAATAAAACATTTTTGCTTTTCAAAAACTGTTTCCAAAGAAAGAAAGAGAGAAAGATTATTATTTAAAAAATCCTTTTTAGGTTAACTAAAATTTTGGTTTTCGGTAAACATCTTTGATCTTTTGATGCCAAAAACTGATTTTTTTTAATTAAAACCAAACTGAAAAATTAAAATTTCCATTGAATTTGCATGCTGCTATGTTGATTTATCTCCATATCTCAGCAACAGCCACTCCGTGTCCCGTTTTTTACCCTGTGTTTTTACAAGCCATAGAGTGGCTGTGGAGAGGGTTTAACTTTATAGTTCAAGATGCTATGCCTAGCACTCAACATTTCTCCCATAGTATCCACTTGCATTGGATTGCAGCAGCTTTGTGCTCTTTACTGTGCACCAAGCAAAAACATGCCTGCTCAAATCTCAGTTGTGTTTTTCCAGCAGAGTTCTATATGGGATCATTCACCCATCTCTTTTTACCTTGCCCCTCCATACTTCTTATGGTGCAATGAACAAGAACAGACCTTTCCCTGTGAATGAAGAGGTTCTCAAATCTCCACTTGTAATAAAAATATGATTCTGCTGGGACCAGATCAAACAAATAATAATAAATACTCAGTGCTTATATGACAAAAATGTCATTCCTCAATCTGGTCAAAAAAATTGAAATTGAGACCAATGGGTTGGTTTTTTTTTTTAATTTATTTTATTTTGCATGAAAAAATGTCCTGTTTAACCAGTTTATAGAATGATTAAATTTATCAAAAAAACAAAATTGTGATTACGTTTTTTATGAAAAGTTTAAAAAAAAAAAGCAACATTTTTTTTCATTTCTCAACCAGTTCTAGTTATTGTTGCTGTAAGATCATTCAGTATTTTTCACAAGGTTTGGCATAGAAGAGGCAAATCTGTCATCATCTCTATGATTATTATATGTATGTTGCAGTATACAGATGAGCAGTGATGCGCAGGACGTAAATGAACTGAACAAAGAGCAGACATCCTGCCCAGAGTAGCTTAGAACTTTCCAGAGCACTGCACAGCAGAAGGGATATAAGGTGGGAGGAGATCACCGTGATGGCAGAAATACTGCATGCAACATTTGAGACATCAGGAGCTTCTTTTTTTTTCAAGAGCAGTTGGTGAAAATTAGTTGAGAGGCTAACTCGAGTGTTAGATGTGGGCTGGCAGAAGGGACAATGTTGGGCATAGGGAGAGGAGACAAAGTGAGAAGCAGGGAACATTTATCAAACAACTGAAATGCATCTTAGCAGATCAGAGGTGAGCCAAGATTTGTTCAGCCCATTGGATCTTTTTCTAAAAGCTGTGCATTAGTTCAAAGAAGAATTAATTCAGGGAAGTCCTAGGGCTTGTATTATAGAAGAGGTCAGACTAGGTGATCACAGTGGACCCGTCTGGCCTTATACTCTATGAATAAGAAACACTAGACAGCAGTTTACATCTTTTTCATAGATTCACCGAAGCTAGCAAAGAGTCCTGTGGCACCTCATAGAGTAAAAGACAGGACTCTTTGCTGCTTTTACAGATCCAGACTAACACAGCTACCCCTCTGATACTTGTCACCGAAGATAGAGATTGATGCCCTTAGGTTGCCTCCCCTGTCACCCAGTGTAACCAGTGCACAGTGTACATTCCTCAGTACTTAGGCCTGAATGCACAACGTTCCCGTTTCAGGGCCATGGTGTTGCACAAAACTCCCACTGAAATCCTGTAGGTGCCTAAACTCAATTGCCACCTACTTTTTTGCAGTAAAAGTTCCCTAGGCACCTAAGTTTCTGTTTCTGAGCATGCACACAGCAGCATCCTTGTCAATATCCAGGAGCCTAACTCCCACCTAAGAGCAATTCACAAACCAGGGGGAAATAGACATTGAGCTGCTTACCAAGTCGGGCTCCTCAGGTGAGGTCCCACGAAAGAGCTGGGATGAATTACAGGGGAAGGAGGAGGACTTCCCTTATATAAACTTCCCTCTAGGTTGACCAGATGACCCAATTTTATAGAGACAGTCCCGATTTTTGGGTCTTTTTCTTATATAGGCTCCTATTACCCTCCAGCCCCATCCTGATTTTTCACACTTGCTATCTGGTCACCCTACTTCCTTTATAAAGTTTGCAGATGATATCAGGCAGTGGGGGTTGCAAGCGCTTTGGAGGACAGGATTAGAACTCAAAATGATCTTGACAACCTGCAGAAATGGTCTGAAATAAATAGGAGGAATTCAATTAGGACAAATTCAAAGTACTCCACTTAGGAAGGGACAATCAATTGCACAAATACAAAATGGGAAATGAGTGTCTAGGAAGGAGTATTGCCGAAAAGGATCGGGGTATCATAGTGGATCATAAACTAAATGACTCAAGAATGTGACACTGTTTCAAAAAATGCAAACATCATTCTGGGCTGGATTAGCAGGAGTGCTGTAAGCAAGACACAAGAAATAATTCTTCCACTCTATGCCACGCTGATAAATCCTCATCTAGAGTATTGTGTCCACTTCTGGGCACCACACTTTGGAAAAGATGTGGACAAATAGAAGTCCAGAGGAGAGAAACAAAAATGATTAAAGATCTAAATTGAAAAAAATGTTGTTGTTTTTTTTTTAGTCTGAAGAAGCGGGGCATGATAGCAGTTTTCAAGTATGTAAAAGGTTGTTATAACGAGGAGCGTGATAAATTGTTCTTCTTATCCACTGAGCACAGGACAAGACGTAATGGGCTTAAATTGCAGCAAGGGAGATTTAGGTTAGACATGAGGAAAAACTTCCTAACTGTCAGGGTGGTTAAACACTGGAACAAATTACCTAGGGGAGGTTGTTGAATCTCCATCATTGAAGGTTTTAAAGAACAGATTAGACAAACACCTGCAAGGATGATCTAGATTGTATGTAGTCCTGCCTCAGAGCAGGGAACTGAATTAGATGACCTTCTGAGGTCACTTCCAGTCCTACATTTCTATAACGTTTAGCCTAGTGGTTAGTTTATTGACTTAGGATGTGAAAGACCCCTGGTTCAAATGCCCCCTCCACCTAAGTAGGAAAAAGGGATTTGAACAAGGATCTGCTATATTTCAGGTGAGTGCCTAACCCTGAGCTATTGGATATTCTGATGGGGGAGGGCCTTTCTCAATCGCTCCTGATGAAGCTCTTCCATTGTGAATAAATAGAGTCATTGGAGTGGGGGGAAGAAGGATGCTGGGGTCTTTCATATCAATATGCATTTTAATACAGCTAAATGTAAATATATACATTGAGGAACAAAGACTGTAGGCCACACTTACAGGTTGGGGACTCAATCCTGGGAAGCAGTGACTCTGAAAAAGCTTTGGGGGTCATGTCATGGAGTTTCAGAGTAGCAGCCGTGTTAGTCTTTATCTGCAAAAAGAACAGGAGTACTTGTGAGGTGCCACAAGAACTCCTGTTCGTTATGTCATGGAGTGTAAGGCCAGAAGGGACCAGCAACTCACCGAGTATAACCGCTTGCATATCACAGGCCACCAACCCCACCCGGCACCCACGCACTAAACCCAGCAACCAAAGGTGGCTAATCAGTCATGGTGGACAATCAGCTGAACATGAGCTCCCGGGGTGATGCTACGGGCAAAAGGGCTAATGCAAATCCTTGGATGCTTAAAGAGGGAAATCTCAAGTAGAAGTAGATAGGTTATTTTACCTCTATACTTGGCACTTGTGCTGGCATCCTGTGTCCAGCTCTGGTGCCTACAATTCAAGAAGGATGTTAATAAATTGGAGAGGTTCGGAGAAGAGCCACAGAAATGATTAAAGGATTAGAAAACAAACCTTTATAGTGATAGACTCAAGGAGCTCCATCTATTGACCTTAACAAAGAGAAGAGTAAGGGGTGACTTGATTACAATCTATAAGCAGGGCTGGCTGCAGGCACCAGCATTCCAAGCAGGTGCTTCAGGCAACAATCAGCAAGGGGCGGCAGTCCCTGTGTTTTTGCTGCCCCAAGCAGTGCGCCGAATTGCCACCACAGACGACGCGGGCAGTCCGTGTGCCATTAGGGCAGCACGAGCATTTCCGCGTCAGTGGCAATTCAGTGGCAGCTTCTATGTTCAGCTGCTTGCGGCAGCAATTCAGCAGCTTCTGTCTTCCAGCTGAAGACAGAAGCTACCGCCGAATTGCCGCCACCACGCAAACGCACATGCAACCCTAACAGCACACGGACTGCCCCTGCCGTCTGCTATGAGAGAATCCTATGTGAAACCTCAATTTATAAGTGTAGAATCATAGAATCATAGGACTGGAAGGGACCTTGAGAGGTCATCTAGTCCAGTCTCCTGCACTCAAGGCAGGACTAAGTATTTTCTAGACCATCCCTGACACGTGTTTGTCTAACCTGCTCTTAAAAATTTCCAGTGACAGAGATTCCACAACCCCCCTAGGCAATTTATTCCAGTGCTTAACCACTCTGACAGTTAGGAAGTTTTTCCTAATGTCCAACCTAAACCTCCCTTGCTGCAATTTAAGCCCATTGCTTCTTGCCCTATCCTCAGAGGTTAAGAAAAACTATTTTTCTCCCTCCTCCTTGTAACAACCTTTTATGTACTTGAAAATTGTCATCAGGTCCCCGCTCAGTCTTCTCTTTTCCAGACTAAACAAACCCAGTTTTTTTAATCTCTCATAGCTCATGTTTTCTGGACCTTGAATCATTTTTGTTGCTCTTCTCTGGACTTTCTCCAATTTGTCCATATCTTTCTTGAAATGTGGCACCCAGAAATGGACACAATACTCCAGTTGAGGCCTAATCAGTGCGGAGTACAGTGGAAGAATTACTTCTTGTGTCTTGTTTACAACACTCCTGCTAACACATCCCAGAATGATGTTCGCTTTTTTTGCAACAGTGTTACACTGTTGACTCATATTTAGTTTATGGTCCACTATGACCCCCAGATCCCTTTCCACAGTGCTACTTCCTAGGCAGTCATTGCCCATTTTGTGTGTGTGCAACTGATTGTTCCTTCCTAAGTGGAGCACTTTGCATTTGTCCTTATTAAATTTCATCCTATTTACTTCAGACCATTGCTCCAGTTTGTTGAGATCATTTTGAATTCTAATCCTATCCTCCAAAGTACTTGCAACCCCTCCCAGCTTGGTATCGTCCACAAACTTTATAAGTGTACTCTAAGCCATTATCTAAATCAGTGGCGGGCAAACTTTTTGGCCTGAGGGCCGCACTGGGTTTCATAAATTGTATGGAGGGCTGGTTAGGGGAAGGAGTCGTGGCCCGGCTCCCACTTCCTGTCTGCCCTCCCCAGCACTCCTGCCCCATCCAACCCCCCACACCCCGTTCCCAGATGGCCCCTCTGGGACCCCTGCTCCATCCACACACACCCATTCCCTGTCCCCTGAGCACCCCCAGACCCTCACCACCCCATCCAAACCCTCCTCTAATTCCTGACAGCCCCCCCCCCGGGACTCCTGTCCCATCCAACCACCCCTTCTCCCTGTCCCCTAACTTCCCCCAGAACCCTGCCCCTGACTGCTCCCTGCCACCACAGCCAACTCCCCCCTTCCTGACTGCCCCCCCAGGACCCTGGCCCCATTCAACCCCATGTTCCCCCCAAACACCCCGACCCCTACCCACATCCCCGACCCCTGACCACCACCCCAAACTCTCCTGCCCTCTATCCAACCTCCCCTGATCCCTGCCCCCTTACCTCATTGCCTGAGCACCAGTGGCTGGTGGCCAGGGGCGGCTCCAGGCCCCAGCACGTCAAGCGCGTGCTTGGGGCAGCGTGCCATGGGAGGCGCTCTGCCGGTTGCTGGGAGGGTGGCAGGCACAGTGCGTTCAGCGGCATGCCTGCGAAGGGTCCTCTGGTCCCGCGGCTTCAGAGGACCTCCCACAGGTGTGCCTGTGGGAGGTCCACCGGAGCAGCGGGACCAGCAACCGGCAGAGTGCCCCCCGCGGCATGACGCCATGCTTGGGGTAGCGAAATGTCTAGAGCCGCCCTTGCTGGTGGCACTACAGCTGTGCCACCTGGCTGGAGCCAGGCCACACGGCCACCGCCACGCAGCACAGAGCACCAGGTCAAGCAGGGCTCTGCAGCTGCACTGCCCCAGGAACTCATAGCCCCACCACCCAGAGCATTGCACCGGCAGTGGAGCGAGCAAGCTGAGGCTGTGGGGTAGAGGGGACAGCAGGGGAGGGGCCAGGGGCTAAGCTCCCAGGCCAGGAGCTCGGGGGCTGGGCAGGATGGTCCCGTGGGTTGGATGTGGCCCGTGGGCTGTAGTTTGCCCAGCTCTGATCTAAATCATTGATGAAGACATTGAACAGCTTCATGTAGTTTAATAACCTCCTGGTGAAGGAGGATAATGTACTATGGACTAGGTTATACACAGAGTTCAAAATGTGGAAGCAGAATTTGAGGTTTCCTAAAAGGTATCAGCTGTTAATTCCCAGCCTCAGGGTGATTCCTTTATACCAAATGCAGCACTTCAAAAAATGACAGCTTGTGAAGTGAGTAAAAAATTGGAGGAGACCCAAGTTATTCACAGGCAACCAATGGGTCAGAAGCGAGAGACTGTTTCCTGAGTGGGTCCCAAGCCAGGTGACACCTGGGGAGGGGAGGAATAGCTCAGTGGTTTGAGCATTGGCCTGCTAAACCCAGGGTTGTGAGGTCAGTCCTTGAGGGGGCCATTTAGGGATCTGGGGCAAAAATCTGACTGGGGATTCGTCCTGATTTGAGCAGGGGGTGGGACTCGATGACCTCCTGAGGTCCCTTCCAACCCTGGTATTCTATGATTCTATGACATTTGGGGGCATGATGCTGAGGGGAGCGGTCAATGGAGACAGATTTGCCTGAGGAGAGGGAAGCTACACCTGGGAAACTAGAAGTTGCTGAAGCAGTAGGGCCACCATCAGCAGCTATTAGAATGGCAAATGTGAAGAGCTGCTGGTTAGTCTGGGTCTGGGGACATCAACAGCTAGAAAAACCACAATGCTGTTGGACTCGGGATCTGAGATAAGTCTGATCCATGGGAACACCCAGTGCTGAAGGGAAGAAAATTTGTACTCTAGGAGTTAAATTAGTGACTATTAATAATCAGCCACTGCTGATATCAAGAGAAACTCAAATCTCTTTGAATTTGGGGTCTCTGAATCCTAAAAGGATTTTTTGTTGTAGTGACCAATATTTCTAGTGATGTTGTACTGGAAGTGGATTTCATCTGAGAGCATCATAAGAAGTCCTGGGATGTCATGATAGGGCATGTGCCCCACACTGGCCCATACGGGGTTATTAGAGCCCTAGGGAGGCTGCACAGGAGGCAGCCAATTAGAGAGGGGCTGCGAGGAGCAGCCAATCAGAGGTGGAATGATCCATATAAGAAGGGCTACAGAGCAGAGCAGCTTCAATCACTCCCCTCCCACCTGCCGCCTTCACTTGCCACTGAGGAAGTGGCTGGACTAAGGGACTGTGACATTCCCCCGGAAGCGGGGAGCACAGAGTACAGCACAGATGGAGGGTCATGTCACCGTGGTCCTGGGAACCACATGGCTCCTAGAGGAGAAGCGACGGCAGCAACGCACCACCAGAAGAGGATGCTCTAGCAAGATGAGCTAATTCCCATGACAGCTAGCAGGTGGCACCAGAGTGATGAGTTCCACCCTGTCACAGGTGTCAACAGAACACACTTGTCCCTGGACAATATTCAGATACTCCTGCAGGAGGTGAGTAGGAGGAAGTGTGGACTCTGGGAAGCAACTTTTGCGGCCTTAGAGGTGTCTCCGCCATGCCTTCAGGATGACAGAGATGAACTGCTCCTGGTGGTCTCTCAGAATAAATTTGTGGTGAAGCCGGGTCATCATGCAATAATACCCCTAAGGATAAAGGACTGCTGTGGTGAACCTATAGGAGTGTTTGAAGCTACAAATATGCAGTCAGGATGGCTGTGTAGTGGGACTCTGTTTCAAGCCGGACCAAAGAGGGAGTTCTGGAGTAAGACCAATTAATGTGACTGACCAGGAAGTTCAATTAGTGAAAGATCAGACCATGGGGAGAGTGTAACTAGTGTTTCAAAGCCTTTCAGAGGGACAGAGATCAAGAGCTGTGAAGCAGCCCAATCAGTAAAAGAGCTGGGAATTGACTTGACAGAAGCAGCCATAGAAGGCAATTAAAGTGAGCAATTAGAACAGCCGCTCTTCCAGGAATAATGACGAGCTTGGCAGATCTGATGGGGTGCAACATCAGATTGTGTTTAGGCCAGAGAGTGTTCCTGTGAAGTAGCCCCTACACTGGATTCCCCTGGTGTACCAGGCCACAGTGAAAGAGAAGCTAAATTTGCATGCTGGAGAATAGCCTGACAGTTGTAACTGTGAAAAAGCCAAACGGAGACTTGAGGATATGCACTGGCTACAGGAGACTTAATACACAGATGTTTCCAGATAGCTACCCACATCTGCACATAGCAGACCCACAAGATAAAATGTTAGGAGAAAAATATTTTAGTAGTTTTGATGTGATATCTGGATACCATCAGATTAAACAGACACTTGAGGATGAAGAGAAAACTGCCTTTGTGACGCCCTATGAACTGTTTCAATTCTGCAGAATGTCTTTTGGATGCATGAAGGTGCCAGGCATGTTTCAGAGGGTAGTAAATCACTGAACCCAAATTTTGGGAATTGAAGACATCCCCTTATATTTAGATGACTTAATTTGTGTCCATAAAACACAGGAGGAACCTCTGGTAGGAGTGGAAAGGGTTCTAAAACTTTTTAAGAAGTCAGGATTTAAATGTGCAGGAAACCAATGTCAGTTTGCAAGGAGTCGCATCACTTTCCTAGGACATATAGTCAGTAAGAATGGGTTGGAATTGAATGTTATAAAGTACTGGAAGGTTCCTACAGACTTGAAGGACATACAATGGTTTGTAGTCCACTGCAGATTCTTCAAGAAATTTGTAAAAAAAAAAAAAAAAAAAAAAAAAAAAAAAAAAAAAAAAAAGCAGTTTTGTCTGGACAGAGAAATACTAGAAAGCATTTGAGTCACTGAAGGAAGGACTTCTTCACTATTCTGTGCTTAAATTCCCAGATGTGCCCTAGCCATTCATAAAAACCTGTGATGCCTCAAAGGCTGCTATCAAATTTGCACTGGAAAAAAATGATGAGCTTGGTAGGTGCAGCCTGGAAGCTTGTGGAGGTCACAGGTTATATAAGAGGGAAACCAAGTATTCAGCTGCAGAACTGGAGTGCCTGGCTATCAGAGAGGCCTTGAGTCCTATCATCCCTAGTTACTAGGTACAGAATTCACAGTATACACAGATCACAGTGCCGTGTAATGAAGCACCACCCAGAAGGACACCTGGGGAAGTGGATTTGCAAACTGTCTGAATAAACGTTCACCAGTCACCATAAGCCTGGCAAGCAAAGTGTGGTTGTGGATGCTGTCAGCTTGGTGAGAGCAGTGAGAATAGACTCAGCCTGCTCTTGTGAGAACAACTGGCAAGAACAGTCCAAGGAACCTGAGTTGTGTTCAAGATGGCAACAGATCTACAGAAGGAGATCCACACTGGGGAGATTCAACACAGTTCAGGAACAATTATCCATTGATCTGACTGCCAACTTGCTGGTGTATGAAAGTAACAGGATTGTCTTGCCAGCAAGATTATATGGAATGGCACTGGAGTGTCTTCATGATAATAAAGTGGCAGGCCACCAGGGAAGACACTGAGCTGGGTATCTGACAGATGTTTTTGATTGGGCATGACTGCAGAAATTAAGGACTGGATTCTTTACTGTCTTACCAGTCAAGAAAGGAAACTGCTAGCAAGAAGAGGAACTACTTTAGGGGAAATGCCCAACCCAGTAAGCCCTGGGAATTCATACAGATTCACTTGGAATGTCCATTCCCAGAAACATCAGCTAGAAATCAGTATTTGACAGTAGTATACGACGACATCTCAAAATATGTGGCGGCACAACTATTGAAGGATAAAAAGACTGGCTACATCGATTAAACATCTTGTGTGTGTGTATTATGATACAGCCCTTAATTACATGATGACATACTATTTGTTGCACAGAACTCCTGCCTCCTTCAGTGCACAGACGAGGAGGTTACAGTAACAAAATTGAGAGATGGTCATGTTCTAGATTAATGTTTTAGCAGTGGAGACTGTGAAAAACAGATAGATTTTGGCAATATGAATGAGGAATACATGACAATGGATACGGATGGGGCAGCAAAGAAAGCATTAGTATTTTGGGGTATAAAATAAGACACAGAAAATGAGGAACGTATGAACTGCCATAGCAGGTCCAACCAGGAATCCATCTAGTCCAGTAGCCTGCTCCTGGACACTCCAGACCATAGAGAAACTACCTTCCTAATGCCTTTCTTTTATTATCTATTTATCTGTAGTGCCTAGGAGTCCCATTCATGGCCCAGGACCTCACCATGCTAGGTACTGTACAAACACAGGACAAAAAGACAGTCCCTGCCCCAAAGAAGTTAGGTGTAGACTTGTGCTCTGAAATATGAGGGTTTATCTCTATCAATTTTTATTCGATTCTATATATCGATGGAGTCTGTTATTATCCATAGGAATGGCTAATGCTGTTTTGAATCCTAAACTCAATATCCTGTGGCAATGAGTTTTGTGGGTTTGCTAATGCATTGTGAAAGTTTCCTAGATTGTAAAGGGACCATTATGACCATCTAGTCTGACCCTCTGTAAAACACAGGCCTGAAAATCTTACCAAGTGATTCCTGTGAGTAGCCCCTCTTCTGGTCGAACTGAAGCATACAATTTACAAAGACATCCAGTCTTCATTTGGTGGAATCCATCACATCCCTTGGTAATCTGTTTCAGTGGTTAGTCATCCTCACTGCTAAACATCTGCATCTTATTTCCAATTTGAAATTTGATGGCTTCCATTTCCACACACTGGATCTTATTATGCCTTTGTTTGCTAGATTCAAAAGCCCCTAAGTGATGTAGGAACCTTAGTTTCTTGTCAAAAGTGAACTCAAGTCTCATTGAAAGTCAATGAACTGTAGGCTCCACGGCCCTAAGTTGCTTTTGAAAAGGGCCCACATCACATAGGTGCATTTGAAAATTTTACCGGATATCTACACCATCTCTAAATAGGTAAAGCTCCTTTAGTTTATCGTTTTAAGGCATGTTTTCCATGCCATGAATCATCCTTGTAGCTTTTCTTTGAGCCCCTTCCCTGAAACTATGGGAGCTGATGAGGAGAGGAGAGGATGGGATTGCAGATGAAAATCCAATTTCTGGAGCAGGAGAGGAGGATGAAGAGCCATCAATGGAAATATGGAAGGACCAAGTCAGCGAGGTGGGAGGCAGACCAGGAGCACACCGAATCATGGATGCCAAAAGAGGAGAGAAAGCAAAGGAGATGAGACTGATTGGCTATGTTGAAGGTACCAGAGAAAACAAGGAGAGTAAGAACAGTGATGTGCTGCTTTGCTGTATCTAGGAAAATCGCATCTATCATTGGTGACTGGTGAGGACAGTTATGGAGGAGTGGAGGTGGTGCACGCCAGATTGCAGGGGATCAAGGAAAGAGCGGGAGAAGGGAGTGGACAGCATTCTGGAATACGGGAGAGAAAAAGGAAGGCAGCAAAATGATAAGCAGACAAGAGGAGGTGGCTCAAGAGATACTGGAGAGGTTTGTGAGCAGACGGAAAGTAGCCAGAGGAAAGAGACCAGTTAAAGATAAAGGAGAGGAAGGGAGCTAAAGGTGAGAACAAGAGGTTCTGGGTCCCAGGGGACAGTTTGAGGGGTGCTAAATGCTAGTATATTATTTAAGAACAGGTTAGACAATCACCTGTCAAGGACGGTCTGGGCTTGATGACCTCTCGAGAACCCTTCCAGTTCTATGATACTATGGTTCAGTGGTTCTATTTACAGAACGTTATTGCAGCGTTGTGGGCTGGAACCAGGGCTGGAACAGCAGCGGGAGATGCAGGGCATGGCTGAGATGTATTGGCAAAGTTTCAGCGGGGGAATTGGAAAGGCCAGAACCGAAATAGCAGTGAGTGCAGCATATCAGGATGAGGGATGCACTAGCAGAACTATGTGGGGGCCCAGAACAGAGGGCAGTGTAGGTCAGGAGTGACTCACATTCACGGAGTTCCATGAGACCTGTGACTGGAACAACAGGGGCAGAGCTGCGTGGAAAAATTTTGCTCAGCACCTGTTTGCACTGTGCCTCCACCCAGGCGCTCCATTTAAGCAGAATCCAGCTCTGCCTGCACATACTGACAAAGGAAATTGAGAGCTGGCACAGGCAGTGCAGTCTAGGGGAATGGCGATTTCTCATCCCCCCTCCCACACTGGGTTGGGCGAGAGTCACTTCATCTCTCCTCAGGTCCCACACATGTGAAACAACCTCCCCACTCTTATTAAGCTTATCATACTTTACCTTGCTTTCAGATTTCATTGGTAAAGTCCCAACCCACCCCTTATACTCCTTCTCTCTTTAGCCCAAATCTCTCAGTGTCAGCAGACTGGGCTTTGGCTGCACAGGTGATCCAAGTTCAGGTCCTGACCAGACTCCCAGGCCAACAGGGAATCAGAGTGCCTATGGGCAGGGACCTAATGAAGGTGGGGACCCAGGGACCCCAACCAACCCCTGCTTTGCCACAGACTGATGCCACCACAAATTCATAGTCCTGTTCTCTCTGACGGGAGAAGTGGGGAGAGAGGTCCCAGACCCAGCTCCTTGCATCCTACAACCCTGGGCCACCATCTCCTCATGCTGTCTCCTCCATCTCTTCTGCTTCTGGGCCCCCCCTGGAAGGAGAGATGACAACTCGGCAAGGACACATTTGACAAGGTGAAGGGCGGGGGCAAGGCAACCCCATACGCACACAGATGCCTCTCAGAATATAACACATGCATGAAGCAGGATCTCACCAACAGGGAAATTGGGAATGAAGCACATGCTGTGACCTCAGCTACTTGGCAGGTCACCTCCTTAGGAAAATTCTCATTGTACCTCAGCCTGTGGACTTACATTTTTAAGCCCCTATTCCTCTGGATCATGTTGGAGTTTGAACCTAAATGCTTCAGGCCTGATTTTCAGGGACACTGAGCAGCCACTGCTCCAGCTGACATTAGCATGAGTTGCAAGCGACAAGCGCCTCTGCAGATCAGCTTCTCAGCATATCAAGTCAGATCCCCAAAATCAAGACACCTAGAAGGACAGGACACATCTGAGAACGTAGGCCGGGGAGTCAGCAGACAGCCCCACTGAGCAAGGTGCACCCCATGTGACGCTCTGGCCAGATGGAAGAATGTCATGGATGCTCAGAGGAAGGGTGCCCAGGAGACCTATTTTATGGAAGGCAGTAAGCAAGGTGAGGCAGGAACAGAATGCTCTGAGAGTAGCTCAGGGGCCTGCCCAAGGGGACTGGAGGGAAAGAAAGGATTCTGATGTCATGTGGGCTGCAGCAGGTGACACAAGCCTGCGGAAATACAGCACCAGCAGCTCTGAAGGAAAGATCTTACAGGTCAGAGCCGAGGAGGATTTTTTTGTCACCCACTCAAAATCTGAATTCAGGTTCCATCACAGAGCACTAGGTTGTGGTGTGCTTAGAACACCCTCCAGTTGATAGAGAGTGGACTGTGTGAATGAGAGAGTCGCCCGGAAAACATATTGTACCCCACTGACCTCCCCAGCCATTGCAGTTGGTCAGGGGAGGTTTCGGAAGGAGGGGGCGGTAAGGGAGAGGAGCAGTAGAAGTGTTAGGGCTGTGAGCCACTTTTCATTTACAAACTATAATTAATGTGATGTTTAGATTAATTTCTGATGCACTCTCAAAGGTGCACTGAAAGCATTTTTCCTTTATTATAATGTTGATTGCTTATTGAGGAGATAAATCTAACTGTCAGTTATGCACTGACTTACCAAAACTTTCAGACCAAGCAAGCATGTATGGACAAGGAACAGCTGTGTGCAGCTCCCCAGTTAAAGGGACAGCTGTATCTTTCCACAATAACTCCTATTAAGGAAAATCTATACGCTGTAAGCCGTGACTTTTTCTTTCTTGTGTAGTTTAAGAATCTATTAAAAGAGAATACGCAAACAATCTGTTTCTCTTTGTCTGTTTCTATCTCTGTCGAGACAGACAAATGACAGACACGTTAATCTATATGGAAAAACCATATACAAAATAACTGTAGATACCATTTATATATTTGTGCACACAGAGATACATACTTATGTATAAAACACATACCTTAAAAATATTTTCACTTAATATGTTATTACACTAAGGCAGTGGTTCTCAAGCAGGCGTACGTAGAGGTCTTCCAGAGGGTACATCAACTCATCTAGATAGCTGACTAGTTTTACAACGGGCGACATAAAAAGCAGTAGCGAAGTCAGGACAAATGAAAATTTCATACAGACAATGACTTGTTTATACTGCTTTCTATACTATACACTGAAATGTAAGTACAATATTTATATTGCATGCATCCGACGAAGTGAGTGTTCACCCACAAAAGCTCATGCTCCACTACGTCTGTTAGACTATAAGGTGCCACAGGACTCTTTGCTGCTTTTACAGATCCAGACTAACACGGCTACCCCTCTGATACTATATTCCAATTGTTTTATTTTATAATTATATGGTAGAAATTAGAAAGTCAGCAATTTCCCAGTAATAATGTGCTGTGACACGTTTGTATTTTTATATCTGATTTTCATAAGCAAGTAGTTTTTAAGTGAGATGAAACTTGGGGGTATGCAGGACAAATCAGACTCCTGAAAGGGATACAGTAATCTGGATAGATTGAGAGTCACTGCACTAGGGGACTCATTGCCACATGGTAACTTTGGAGCCACAAGAATTCAGGGAGAGTGAAAAGGTCATTTATGTGGATAACAAAAATTCCAGCGTTATAACAACTAATGTAAAAAAAAGGTTTTCCCACAGAACCCCCATTTCATCCCATGCACAGGAGGGTTGGTGCTCAGTTAATGAGCAGTTATTCAATACTTGGTTTTATCCTTATTGTTCGCTGTGGGGCCCTCGGCCTCATTAACTGCCCACTATTCAAACCCTGCTCTGAAGACAAAACTCTTAATGTCCTCATGGACTTTTCTGTGGCCCCCATCGATACAGGATCTGCTTGCTTCACGGACATTCATGAATGTATCTCCACAGCACCTCTGTGAAGCGAAGGGATTTCCTCCTTTTTTTTACCCACGAGGAACTGAGGCACGGGGACATTAAAGTAAAAAATATCCACCAATTTTGAATGCCCAATTTCGGGTGCCTAGGGCCTCATTTTTCAGAGTCCTTAGCATTATATAGCACTTCATGTGTTCAAAGCACAGTTTCCTTTGACTTCAGTTGCAGTTGTGAATGTTCAGCACATCTGCAAATTGGACCCCAGGGTCCCAGGTTGGGCACCCAGAAAATGAGGAACTAAATGATTAGTGACAACCTGTGAAAAGTTTGGTTTAAGTGGCATACCCAGAATCACACAGGAACTCTGCCAGAGGCAAGGATAGATTCCAGTTCTCCAGGGTGGCAGAGCCTTGAGACCTTCTCTTCCTGCAGTCCCCTACCTCATTCGCTACACATCTTCCAACTTCCTGCCAACCAGAGTCTCCTCCACTATACAATCCTAATTCATTCACAGAGCTGGTCCTTTGTGGGCCCTGAAAGAATCAAAACTAATATGTGATAATGTAATTAAACACCATATCATACTGCATACAAAGGAGGGAACCAAACCTTGACTCTGTCATTTCCTGAATTTGGAGTGCATGACTTTGCAACCTTACTGTTCTTTTCGTGTAGGGGGTGCATGAGTTCTTAGGTTTTTTAAAAAGTAAACTGAAATAAAACAGAAACTCCATCATGTGGCATCCTATTGACACCTGTGGCAGAACAGCCTAGGTCTGGAGGCCCCTTGGGCCTGCATCACCCTGCGCCAGAATAGAACAGTGAAAAGTCCTCCAAGCACTAGAGTATTTTGCTGCAGCCTTGTTCTCAGAATGTGAGTGTTTTAGTTGAAGGCTGTTACCTCGCAATTGTGACTAGTGGCTATAGCCGTAATTAAAAGGCTTTATTGCCTACTGGCCAGCAGGGCCGGTGCAAGGATGTTTCGTGCTCTAGGTGAAACATTCACCTTGTGACCTCCCCCACCTCCCGCACCCCCACTCTGAGGCACCCCGCCCATGGCAGCTCCCCGCCCTCCACCAATCAAGCGCCACAAGCCTGAGAGGCAGGAGAAGTGAAGCAGCCACGGCGTGCTCAGGGAGGAGGTGGGGCAGGGGTGAGCTGGGGTGGGGAGTTCCCCTGCATGCCACCCCCGCCCTGCTTGCTGCAGGTGGCCCTCCCCGCGCTCCTCTGCCCCAGCTCCCTCTGCCTAAATGCCAGCGGCGACCGGGGTGGCCGCAGATCCGGCCGCCGTGGTCGCTGCCGAAGAAAATGCCACCCCGCAAATCCTAGCACCCTAGACGACTGCCTAGGTCGCCCAAATGGTTGCACCGGCCCTGCTGGCCAGTATTTCTCCATATACAGTTAGGGCTAGATCCTCAACTGGTGTAAATTGGCCTAGCACTACTGAAGACAATAGAACTATACTGTCTTGCATCAAATGAGGATCTGGCCCTTAGAACCTTAGCCCAGGTGTGTTTATCATTACAAAAGGAGAGAGGAAAGAGGACCCTGTTTCTATCACCTGCTCGCCAGTCAATAGCTGCCACAACTGACTAGCTCTGGGACAACAGGACTAATCTAAGTTTTGGTCAAGTGATCCTGATTTGACTAATCAGATCATGTACAGGTGAATTTACATGAGTGATAATTATTAGTCATATTTCCGAGAACCCATATACTATTCTGCCACCCACTTCCAGAGAGCATTAGGGGATTTTCGGTGCCTCTTATGGAATCCCCCTACGAGGTTATCTCCATCCTGTCCCCTTGGATCAGAATCTCTGTTCTATACTATCAATAGCCACAGTACGTTCCTTGGCTACTAAGTATCAACATTTTGAGCAAAGGGAGCATCCTATACTTCTCTTTGTCCAGTGGTGTTTCCGCTGTCCTTGGCTCTGGGTCTAAGAAAATATTTATGTTTAAAAGGCACAACAAACAAACATATTCCCAGTCTGTCACCGATGACCTGACCCAAAGCCCACTGCAACAGATAGATGCCCATTGACTGCAATGGGCTTTTAGGCAAGTCCTGGGATCACGGACACCACTGGTATTCAGGCTTTATCACACAGGAGACATTTGTGGACAGCACATGATTGTCTGATCCATGTATGTGTATCCGCAGCTAGGTTATGACATAAGAGAAGTTAAGCTTCAGTTGGTGTTCACTATGGAAGAAGTAAACAGATCATCTTTCTGTCCATTACAGCTCTTTGAAAGCACAGGGATATCAAGCAACACTAAAAGGATGGAATCTAACTACAGCAGGTTGGATCAGGGATCGGTGTGGATTATTTGGGGACTTTTCCATTTGAGGTTCTGTTTGTTCCCCCTTCCCATCTTTCCCATTGGTACTAAATGAAGTTCAGTGCCAATAGAGAACCTCTTGATCCCAAAACCAAGATCATTTTTAATTTTTTAATGGTTCATTACGTTACAGGGATTTTTTTTTCTCATCAATTACACTGTTAGCATTAATTGCTGTGTTTCACACAGTGACCTACATGTAGAATTATTTATTGGGCTGGAAAGTTTCACCGAAAGCTATTAATCAATATTTCTAGCTTCTGAGCAGAAACTTTTAAACTACCCCCACAAGCAGCTTTGACTCTTTTAATCCATTTATTAAGAGATGCCCCAACCTGGCAGTAATGAAGCACAAGGCAATAGGATAACAATGGGGAGCTTTCAGATAGCTTGTGATCAGCATCTAGTGTAGCAGTATGATGGGGATTTGTTTATTTTTCACTGGCTTTTTAATGCCCACAAACTATTTAAGAGTCTCTCTGGAGCATTAAGGAGCCAGTGAAAATTAGACACCATTTTTTAACCTAGGCCTTACTGCATCCTTAGTTCATGTTTTCTGGCTTTTGTTTATTAATTCATTTTATTTATTAATCAGGAAGCAATGCCCCACCCCTTGGTATCTTCTTGCACTTTTGCGTGCATCATTATTATGATTTGGTGCCTTGGGTCCAGTACCGGCCATTGACAGAGACAATATAGATGGCCTATTGATCTGTTTGGACATGGAAATGATGATGATCTTATTTAGACTCTTCTGCAATTATCCAGAAATCCAGTAGCACTAGTGAGAAACTAACAGTGGCATAGATGAAGGTCGGAGTTTGATCAGGAGGCTGAAGACAGGTGGTGGGAGTTACAGAAGCTATTGGCATCTTGATAATATTACGCTACTCCTACAAAGCAAACTCAGCCATGGATTTGGCAAAGCCCTTATGCACAGCCTTAATTTTAAGCATGTGCTTACATCCCATTTGCATTAAAGTTAGCCTTGTGCCAAAATGCTGTGCTGAATAAGGGTGGATTCATGCACATTTTGAGCAATTTATTGAATCACAGCCTCAAGCACTAGCCACAGCTTGTGAAAAGACCCGCAGAAGAGCCATGCTTTCAGATGGCAAGTCAAACTCCCTCTGTTGATCTTAGTATAGACTGATATGAGTATAGACTTGGACCTTCACAGGAACCACCAAGTTCCTCTCTTGTGAGCATAAATGATTCCTGATTGGTGAGTTTTCTCAAAGAAGTGCACTAGACATCAGCTATCTTGGGCATGCTGAACCATGTGATGCTCCATGTTCAATGCAAAGATGCATATTAGTCAGGGGTAGGGGGAACGCTAGTAATCTGAACACCACATCTAGAATGAGACCTTTGTTATAATCATCCATATCAGATTTCTAGTTCTTTTGTTTCTTGTTATATTCAAGATGATCCTGACCAAGAACCTTGTATCCAAACTTCACAGCTGAGGGCTTGCTCTGTAATCTGAACATGCCCAAATTTAGTTAATGTTCAGGTTCTGATCCAATGTTGAATCCAAACCTTAAGACTTGTACATGAGTCTGAATGGCTTCCCTACTTGCCAAGCTGTCACTTCCTACATAACAAAGTTTGTCCTGAAAGAGAAGAATAAGATGCTGTAAGAGGAAAAATTCCTCCTCACTTGTACCATCAGGATTCAGGTCATCTGCCTCAAGCAGGGTTCTCTAACTTCTTCCTAACAGGACCGCTTCTTAGAGAGAGTGTCTGGTGAACATCTACTCTGTACGGACCACTTCCCCTCTATTTTGTGATCACACTGTGTCCATGTGGCAAGCAGAGCAATTGCTGACATGGGAAAGTAACATTAGGAAGATGTTCATCCAATTTTAGCTGCCTGCTTGTGCACTAAGCATTTTGACCTTTTGAAGGAAGTTAATCATACTGTCTATTTTTACTCTTCATTCAGTCTCCCCTTTCTACCTGTCTCAGCTTCAACAAGATGAAAAGCCGTTATCATGTTAGAAGCCAGCTCTCTCAGTAGTCCCCAGCCCACACATTAGGACCTTCTGTTCTGAGGCACTGACATCAGTTATCAGTGACACCCTGAATTCTACACCAACTTATGCCACATCAATAGGCAAGAGCTATTATGCTAGATACCTCCGTTACCATGTGCTGTATCTGAATGAATGATAGACAGGCAGATAGACTGAGTGTCAGGGCAAAGGGGACCATTTTGATCATTGAGTCTGACAAAAGAACTCAATAGGCCAAAAAAATCAATATTTTCTATATCCGGCCCATAACCTCTGTTTGAGCCATAGCATACCTTTTAGAAAGACACAGACTTCAAGTACCAGAGATGCCACCTCATCCCGAAAGAAGTTATTCCAATGGATAATTACCCTCACGGTTATGAAATTGTGCCTCATTTGCAGTCCAAATTTGTCTGACTTCAGCTTCCAAGCATTGGAGTAGGCTTCCACTATTAGAAATCTCTTCCCCATGTAGGTGCTTGTAGACTGTGGGAAAGTCCCACTTAACCTTTCCATGGATAAAATAAATAGATTGTGCATCTTAACTCGTTTTCAGAGTCACTGCTTTCCTGGATACAGTCCCTCACTTTATAAGTAGGACCAGCGCTCTTTGTTCCAAGATGTATGACCTTGAATTTGACTGTGTTCAAATGCATATTGTTCAAATGGCATGTACCTTAGAAAGCGATCCAGATTGGCCTGTATAGCTCACCTATCTATATCATTATTTACCACTCCGCCAATTTTTGTGTCATCTGAAAATTTTTCCAGCATTGATTTTATATTTTTTTCCAGATCATTGATAAAGGTATTGAACAGCATTGGATCTAGAATAGATCCTTTCAGGACCCTACTACAAATATCCTGATTGGATGGCAATTCCTCATTTATAATTACTTTTTGTGGTCTCTCGGGTAACTGGGTTTTAATAAGAAGAACATAAGAATGGCCATACTAGGTCAGAGCAAGTGTCCATCTAGTTCAGTATCCTGCCTTTCAACAGTGGGTGGTGCCAGTTGCTTCAGAGGGAAGAACAGAACTTGGTAATTATTGATTGATCCATTCCCTGTCGTCCAATACCAGCTTCTGGCAGTCAGAAGTTTAAGGACATCCATAACATGGGTTTTGTCCCTGACCATCTTGGCCAATAGCCACTGATGGACCTATCCTCCAGGAACTTATCTAGTTCTTTTGTTAATCCTGTTAACACTTTTGGCCTTCACAGCATCCCATGGCAATGAGTTCCGCAGGTTGACTGTGTGTTGTGTCTACTGCCTGTTAATTTAATTGGGTGACTCCTGGTTCTTGTGTTATGTGAAAGGGTAAATAATGCTTTCCTAGTCACTTTCTCCACACCATTCGTGACATTATAGACCTCTATCATATGCCCTGTTAGCATATAGGATTGTCTGTCAGCCTGTCTGTTAACATATAGGATTGTCTGTCAGAATTTTGGGTTTGACTTTTTGATACTTTTATATCTTATACCAGGGGTCAGCAACCTTTCAGAAGTGGTGTGCCGAGTCTTCATTTATTCATTCTAATTTAAGGTTTTGCGTGCTAGTAATATATTTTAATGTTTTTAGAATGCCTAAATCCTTGTGCATTCAGGCCTTAGTCCAGTCACATGTGTCCGTTCTCAAGTGATGGGGACCGCTACTGCTTTCCCTAGGATTAGGTGGGATTATTAAATAGAGCAAGATGGATATCCCATCACAAAAGCTTGCAGTCTAGCAAGAGAAAGGATAGTTTAGTGCAGGGGTCGGCAACCTTTCAGATGTGCTGTGCCGAGTTTTCATTTATTCACTCTAATTTAAGGTTTTGCGTGCCAGTAAAACATTTTAATGTTTTTAGAAGGTCTCTTTCTATAAGTCTATAATATATAACTAAACTATTGTTGTATTTAAAGTAAATAAAGTTTTTAAAATGTTTAAGAAGCTTCATTTAAAATTAAATTAAACTGCAGAGTCCTCCAGACTGGTGGCCAGGACCCGGACAGTGTGCGTGCCACTAAAACTCAGCTCTCTTGCCATAGGTTGCCTACCCATGTCTTATACTAATATGTGTGAATAACAATGAACAAAGACACTGCGTGTTGCATTTCCCACAACCAGATGGGGCTTTCCGTACAATGGGAAGAGATAAGAGATAGACCAGTTAAAGTGTTACTGGGCATGGTGGGAATGTAATATATGAGCGCACACTCAACTCCTTATCTGAAAGGAAGGTCAGGCTACCAATTTGGAGGGGCAAGGTGGGGACGGGTTGTGGGGGGGGAAGTAAAACACTAGAAGACCAGAAAAATGCCTGCCCCTGACCAGAGCACAACCTCACTCCTTACCCCTCCCATCCCAAAAGAAGTTGGATGAAGACCCCACTCATGACCCTCCAGAATGGACCATGACCATAAGTTATAAAGGGTGTGACTAGGGGCGTGCATTGCAGGTATGTTTGGTCCTGTTGAGGAGGAATGGGAGTGGGAAGAGGAATGATAATGGGAATGGGAAAATGGAGGACTGGGAATAGGGACACAGGCAAGGCTCTGCAGCGTCAGAGCTGGGAAGGTGGACAAGGGTAAATGCTCTGCGGCATCAGAGCTGGGAACAGAACACTAGGAAGATGGGGCTCCATTGGTGTGCAGAGCTAGGGGGTTGGCGTATAGAACTGTAGTTGGGAGAAGGGAAGGTGAAAACTCTATCGGCGTATAAAGATAAGCCCGACTAGTGTGAAGATCTTCAGAATATGTTTGCTTGGACCTAAACCCCAATAAACATTGCAGTGCCTGCACTTTGGACTTCTGGCCTTTTGCTCTCTGTCTTCTCGCCAAGTACCAGGGGAGAGCATGAAGGGAAAGCCCTCTAACATGCCCCATTTGTTGTCTCTTTAATATAGGCTGCATTGACTTTCTGTAGTGCTCTTTTTTATCAGAGTGTCATGTGGGACTAATGCCTTACAGAAGGCTACGTGTACTATGTCAATACAGTTACCTTTATCAACCAGACTTGTGATCTCAGGAAAAAAATTGAGTTTGTTTGACAAGATCCATTTTCCATAAAGCTGTGTTGATTGGCATTAATTATGCTATTATCTCTTCATTCTTTACTGACTGCATTCCATATCAGCCTTTACATAACATTGCCCCATATCACTGTCCAACTAACCAGCCTATAGTTTCCTACGTGAGCCTGTTATTCTTTATCAATCTTGACACAACGTTAGCTTTTTCTCAGTCCTCGGAAACTTTCCCGTGTACCAAGATTTGTTAAAAATCAAAGTTAATGGTTCAGAGAACTCCTTGGCCACTTCTTTTAATACTCTTGGATGAAAATTCGCTGGTCCTGCAGATTTAAACATGTTTAACTTTAATCGTTGCTGTGCATCCTCCCTAGTAACTGATGGAATAGAGATGTATTTTATTATCACTTTAAGATATGAATACATCATCTTGCTTCTTTCCAAATGCAGAGCAGAAATATTTCTTACCTATATAGCTATTGCACCAAGAGATGGTAAAACTCCAGCACAAGGTTAAATATTCCAAAAGTCATCCAACTCCATTAGACACTGAAAAATAGCCGAAATGATGTCCTTGGTCTTCAGACAGACTCCATTACTGAGGACTTCAGTAGCCATAAATCACATTATAATACAATGCCTTCAAATACACATGTACATTATAGAGCTACTTTCATACAAAGTGTATCCTGAAATTCTTTACAGTGCTAAAAATTTGCAAGACAGCAACTAGTGCATGGTTTAAGGAACATGGCCAAGTAAAGACCTTGCAAAATAATTAAACCCTCCATTCATCGATAGGATTAATAAACGAGGGCAGAGAGAAATTAAGGGACATCAGTAAATAGAAGAGATGAGAAATGAAAGGGGCTGAGGTAATGCGGAGGCGGAGGGGACAGGCTGCAGAGGGGCAGGCTCCGACACTGACACAAGAAGCTGTTTTGAGGCAGACTATTTCCTCCCCCACAGAAAATTCTTCCCACTTTGGTGCCTCACAATTTGGCAGCTTTAGCAATCAAAGTAAGGCATGTTCTGAGACAGACCAAGGGCAAAGCAATGCACTTTCTCCCCAGCAGGTGGGCCAGCAGCCAGACAATTGCATGTTATTATTCTTCATTATTATTTACTTTTTGTAAAGAGCTGTCAGAACGTTAGGAGCAGTATATCTTCACTCAGGGCACATTGTCCCCTAAGCAGGGCTTTCTCATCCAGGGAACAGGAAACTCCCTGAGTTTGTACTGCAGGGAGAGCCCACCTAATGATTATGTGGGCAGGCAAGGATTGATGTGCTCTCTCCTGGGGAATGGGGAGGGTTTATCCCCCTAAACCCATGGATCTCCTGAAATCCAGGTGAACTTGCAGAGATGCAGCAGAGGGCCAGTGATGGAAGGATGGGCCAGTGATTGGAGTGTTACCCTGGTTCATTTCCCTGCTTTGCCACAGACTTCCTGTGTGACCTTGGGCAAGTCACTTAGTTGCTCTTTGAACCCTCATACATAACATGAGGATAACCGTACTTTCCTCCTTCATGGGGGTGCTGTATGGATAATACATGACAATTGTGAGGTTCTCAGATACTAGAGTAATGGGGGCCATATAAGGACTTAAGACAGGTAGGGTACCCTGCTACCTGTGCCAGCCCTACAGTGCAGGAGATATGATTCTCTGGGTCTCCCCTTCACTGAGGGGTGGGAAACTGGCTCTAGTTAACATTGGCATGGTCAGCATGACATTGGTTATTGTGTTTTTAAAAGTGAGCGCCTAATTTTCATGTGCAATTACCAGCACAGCATGCACAAGTCAGGCAGTTGCTCATGTAAATGGGCAGTTATGTGTCCAATAGGTCACTTGTGTGTGCAATATACACCAATCATGCATTCAGTGATGTTAACTGCATGTGCAAATAAAGCACCCAATTACATGCACATTTTTGCCTGCAGTTTTAAAAGTCCTTGTGCAACTGGCTCAATCCACCCTCCACTTGGGTCAGGGAAAGGTACACAGTAGCCAGTAGTCATGCACTGTCCTTAACCTTCCCTCATTTTTCACATCTAGTTTTCTTGACACCTGACCTGTTATTTTCTCAGAGCAAATCTAGACACACGGAATGGCAGCCTATATATATATCTTTCCTTATTATTCTTAATTAATTATCAATAAATAACATTCAGCCATACCTTTTGGATGGTACATAATAGACGCTAAATAACACACAGGCCTAATTTTTCAAAAGTGACTAGTGATTTTCATTGCCTCATTTTGCTGCATGCCCAGCTTAAGAGACGAAAAAGTGGCCTGATTTTTTAATGGCTCAGCATCTTTATGAAAATAAGGGTCCTGTCAGGTGTCTTAAGTTGAGCACCCAAAATCACTCATCACTTCTGAAATTTGGGCCACTGTAAAGAGGTTACAGTCTGGTCAGATGCAGAACATGAAGACAGCAAATGAAAGGGAGAAAGGAAGAAAGAAGCAAAAGGGAAGAACCACAAAAATCAAAAACAAAAAATTATGTGACTATCTGGGTTTATTTTCCTAAACAAAAGTACTTGTCTGGACTGTGGTAGTCATTCTGTGCTAATGAAATATACAACAGTTGGACCTCATGATTCAGCCGTGTGAGTTGAAGCTGCAAGGTTTCTGAGTGTGGGTTTCCTGTGAGTATTCCATTAAAAGGACAATAGATGTGCATCTGCTCAGTGGCAGAGGGTGTGGTCGTTTGGTCATCTAGGATTGATGTAGAACACTATTTGGACAGTCCTGACTATGGTAGCTCTGTGCTTTTAGTCATCTAGATGATGCCGTCCATTTAGCACTGATGGAAGGAATTTAGCATGGGACCCTCCAACGAGCTATTGTATTTTGTGGACAGCATGCAATTACTTGATCATTTTTTATTGACCGACAGAGGAGCTTTGAGTTGATTGGTTATGGGATGCATGGTCAGAAGACATGGGTTGTGTTCCTGGTTCTGTCGCTGGCCTGCTGTATGCCATTGGGCAAGTCACATTGCCACTGTGTTCCAGTCTGTCTTGTCTATTTAGACTGTAAGCCCTTGGGGGCAGGGGACGGTTTATGATTACGACTATTTACAGCACCCCGCAGAGTGAGGCCCTGGTCTCAGTTGGGGTATCTAGGTGCTACTGTGATAAATATCCAATCCCAAACCTTCCTGAACTACTAGAGTTGCTTCCCACTTCCAATGAGGCTGCTACCTCCTCACCTGTGAATCAAACATATTATTAGGGAGAGGGAAAGGGAACAAAAGATGACAATGGGTTCCAGTTCCCATTTACTTCTGACAACCACCTACAATAGGTTAACAACCATTGTTTTCTGGCATGGCTGTCAGAAAAGTGTGTGGGATGAATTATCTACATATTGGGCATTATTTCAACCCAAATAGCTTTTGACTTTAGCTGGACTCAGCCAGTTCAAGTTAGCCACTGATGTCACATGGGAAAAGTCAGAACATACTCAACAGGGGACTGGAGTGAAGAGAAGTGTCACCAAGATCAGTCTGAAGCTGTGGACCACCTCATGATGAAACAGAGACACTCCTTGGGGAAGAAAGAACATGGAGCTGGAGAACAGGAAGGTTACATTTTTTTTCCCCAACACACAAAGTGTAGCCATGTGCTTTCAGTCTAAAACCACTTTGATGTGAGGCTAAAGGCTGCTATCTCTGTCTCTGCACACAGAGTTCTTAAAAATGCTTGGTTGTGATGCACGGAAAACAAAGGGATGTAAATCGAATTGGGGTCACTATTTTTTTTATAGTGACTCATTCATGGTTTGGTTTTTAAAGCACTTTTAACCATGAGATAAACAATTTCTTAGACACAAGATGTTCTTCTGACAGAGAACAGCTAAGGGCTGCTTACATTGTGACTAAGCTTTCTCCAGAGGCCATCCCAGCACCAAGAAATTAAGGGCAACAGAATATTTCCCGAGCTGCCCAGACTTGGATTAGATTCTTGGCAGTGCCCAGCTCAGTGGTAGTATGTGCAGAACTTGCATCTGCTGATGGAAGACGCTTCCAGTACTGGAAGGAAAAAAGGACAAACACTGGTCATTGGCTCATTGGTATGACAAACCCAAATTTGAATAACTGTAAATGAAGATGGAAAAGGCCTGCTAAGAAATCCAGTCCATTCCTCAGCCAGTGTAACACGGGCCCTTGCAGAATGTTTCCTTCACAACTTTGGTTCTCATTTTAGCTTCCTGTTTCTCTTTGTTGGAAATATTAAGGTAACACAATCATGCTCCAGAAATCACTTGAGTTCCTGCCTACAGAGTGCGAGAAAATGAAGGTCTTAAGGGAGCGGCCATCCCTGGAGCAATATGCTTACAAAGAACTGCAGAAACCTCCTGGAAGTTATCCACGCTGAATGAATCGGCTCTGCTGAGAGAGTGGATATGTTCTGTATTTTTCTTTCCCACTCAGCTCATTGCAGCGAATTTAGTGTGGTTGACAAGAGTGCCGAGCCTGAGAGACTGAAGTCCTCTCTTAGCCACAAAACAGACACAGCTTGAGCAATGAGAAGTACAAGCCACCCCCAAATGTCACCCTGACGATGTTACAGCTATGTCCTGGAAGGTTCATCTGTAGGCATGAGTTCGGTCACTCTCCATTTCCATTCCATCCTCAGCTTCTCTGCTGAGATCTCTAGCAATGGGACTGGTTTGGGTTTGGGCCTATCTCTAATAGCAACTGAGCGATGTCTCATTGTTTGTATGGCAACATACATGTTGGACTTGATCCTGCCCTGTGCAGTCACTAAGCCTGGTGCTGAGCAGGAAGCCCAGAGGATCACGTGCTAAAGAGAGCCTGCTGCGATGGCCGCCATGGTAATCCAGACTAGCAGAAGAGTGCAACCTAGGAGTGGCCCTAGATAGGCAAGAGGCTCCTTTGAGGGTTGATGATTATGCCTGAGGCTGTATCTCCTCACACCACCCATTCTCCTTGCACCCTGTCACTAAGAGAGCAGGCACACAAGACTTTGAGACTTACCATACAACCACTGAGGACTGGGCTGAATGCTTATCCTGACTCATGCCCACACAGGGCCACATCTACTCTGGTGCTTGTCAGCACCTTGCAAAGACCTACAGGATCAAGGCTGAATTTTTCTGGGGTGCCAAGCAGCCTTCAAGTACACCTTTGACGTAGCCATGTGATCTGCTCTTCCCCATTCTCCTCACTCCCCATCTGGGGTGGTTTAAATGAAAGAGCAGTCAGGAAGCAACCTTCTTAGCACCCCACGGTGATGCAACCCATCCAAGACCATGTTTCTGTGGTGGGAAAGGCATGCTGTGCCCTGAGAGCGCCTAAGAGTCGCAGCTTTCTGCAGCCTGAAGCAGCAGCCAGGGGAAGAAATGGGGGATTGGCAAAATCCAGCTCCTCATTATTCTGGCCTTGTTGCTGCCCACTGTTCATGTCACAGTCAGGGCGGGAGAGGTGGGTCAGGAGAAGCCATGGACTTTGTTGTTGACAACTTTTTGGAAGTGCAGTGCAAAACAGGGAGGCATGGATCAGTGTTCACATCGCACTCCCCGTCAGTACCCAGTCTGGGCCGGGCTAATGATCCAACCAGCAGATCAAATTTAGTGATGAATCCTGATCACGTGCCACTTGAGGCACGTTGCACATATGCTAAGAAGAAGTGCAGAACAAGGGAGATTAAACACCCCAAGCTGCAGTCCTAGCAAATTTCTTGATCCTTCACTACTTTGGTAAATCATTTATTAGAGCAGCCTTTTTACATAATCTCTGAAAAAAACATAAAATAGATTTATCACAAAATCTTGTCCTCCTACCAACCATCTACAGACTGGTACATATATTTCTCTGATTATTAATTAACTGATGCACAGAAACTGCTTTAAGCTTTTTAACCTCTCCCTCTCTTTCTTTGTCCTTCAAGAGTGGATACCACAATGCAGGGGAGATGTTAAAAATAGGAGGTGTTACCGGAATGGGTGGTGCATTAAAGTTGTGCTTTAAAGTCAATAGCAAAAAAGCCCAGAATTAAAGACATTCAGTAAAATGTTTAAGTTGTATTTTTGTGCGAAATTGTCCTCTTAGTGATGCCAGTATAAAACTGGAGTAGATCTGCTGAAGTTGGTGGAGTGACTCTGGATTCACCCTTGAATAATGGAGAGCAAAATGTTGCTCATTGTCATTATCCTGCTTGCAAAGTCTCCTTAGAAGAAAAATGGCATGAGGTGGCAGTTATCTAATCCACTAGCAGGCATCTGACCTGAAAAGAGAAAAGGATTTGACACTGTAGTCACTGCTGTCTGACAATCGATTGCCTAGCACTGTGGCATCTCAGTTTTCAAGTTGAACCGGAGCATCTCTGCTCTTTGGAGTCCAGGTAACTGCCTTACCAGCCTGCAAAGCATCTCCCAGGAATAATACAGGGTTTGTAGAGCTGAATGTATCAGAGCCTCCAAGGCACATCAGGCCACTCACAGCCAAAACGATCACCTTCAGACTGGAGAGGCTGGCTCTCTGCTCCTGGGAAATACCACACCAGCTGCTGGCTAGCAGAGCATTTTTCGTGCCATGATGAAAGAAGTCTGAAAAAAGGACATTCTAAAGAGCCTAAGCCTGGCCCAGGGTACATACCCAATACCAAAGAACATCCAGGTACCTCTCCCTGCTTTTCTTCCCTAAGCTCTCTGTGCAACATGGTGGGTGACCACCTTTTCTATCATCTTTGGAAGTGCCACCTGTTATAATTTGGTATTCCATGTGGTGTTGCACAGAGCAGTCACCCTTAGATATCTCCTGTAAAAGCTATGGCTTAGTAGCACCATCATAAGTCTTTGAGCTTGTCCAGAATAGAGAAACTGTCGGTGGAGTAACTACATCAGTGTCGTTACTCCAGTGTAAAGCCCTAGCATAGATGTACTGGTACAAAACAAATCCCACTAAATCCCACTGCCTCTGTAGAAAAGCAGCACAATACAGCATCTTGCTGACACGCAGCTGGAGTTTCTTGTCTTTGAGAGTTTAAGTTCCCACCTGTGGCACCACCTTCAGGAGTGCCTAACCAGGCATCCACTAATTAGTACCCCTGTAACATCATGATGTAAGTCCTAGACAGATGGGTCCTGGGCTGTGGAAAAGGTGGGCACACAGTATTTTGCAAGGGAGACAGCTGGGGGGATGGAACCCCACATTCAGAAGTAGGTCAGCACATGACTGTTGGTAGTTACCCAGCTGAAACCAGCCCATCTCTGAATGAGGCATGTTCTTCTCATGACTGGAGTAAAAGCCTTGAGAGTCTAGAAGAGAGTTGGGGGGAAACAGCTCTTATTAAGAGCTGCATTCAAAGATATGGGCCAGGTGAATAGCAATTTCAACTTGGGGATCTTGGGAAATACACCCACTGGAGCTCCCAGGGCCTGCTCCTGCTCCACTGAAGTCCATGAGAGCTTTGCTAGCTGCTTCATTGGCGGCAGGATCAGGGCCCTATTGAGTGACAAGTCAGTCAACCAATCAAACACAACCTAGGATCATCACATTATCAGACCTCTTATTGGCTGATCCATGAGCCCAGGGGCAGGATAATTGTTATCTAACAAAACATCCAAGATCTGATTGACTCTTTCATGAGTTTCACCTACCATCGCGCTCCAGTTTTCTGCCAAGAAAATGAGACCTACCATGTGAGGCAAGCAAAGGTCTTTGCTCTCATCTTCACCACCGTAATACCAGAACCCCCCTCATCTGTGCTATGCTCTAAGGACAACTCCACAAAGACGTGATTACTGACTTCAGTGCGGAGGAAGAGAGCCCAGCTTACTTCCATGTGCTGACCCAGCATAACCACTTGAAGATGTGACTACCACACTGATTTAGGATATCGTCTCACCTTGATGTAACCCGTAACTTCATTTCCTGGCCTCTCACAGAGCTGCATTAACACCCAAAGGCAGAGCATGAGGGTTTAAGACTGGTTTGTGTGTGCGCGTCTGTATGTGATTCATGAAAGAACTCAGTCCTGTAGCGTGTGAGACTTGCTGATAACCTGGGATTAGATCAGAGATGAGACACTGATGAGGACTCCGAGCATATGGAGGTGCAGGGCTGCAACCAAGTTCCATTCCATTGTCAGGGGCAGGCATGTGTCTGTCAGAAGGGCTCAGCCTTAGCTTTTGGGGGTTCTAAAACTGCTTCTTTGCTCACCCTATTTGTCAGCAGACCCTGGACTCCGAGGAATGGTTGTGCTGGCAGAGCCCTGTGTAGGAGGATGACCACAGAGGGCTAAAAGGTTTTGTCTGAAGCACAGGCTGTTGTTCCACAGCATCCATGCACAGACCCAGGGGAGGTGGTCATCACGTGAGGATTCTCACTGCTGGAGCATGAGGGACATTTCTTGCATGTTGCGGTGGCCTCATGCTTTTCTGAACAGTACAGTCACTAGCTAAATGCACACTCGGATGGAAGGACAGAACTCCCAGCAGTCTTCAGAAGCATGGGTTTCTATTGCTAGATCTAAAGTAGGACCCCAAGTAGTAGCTAATCCCGTTAGCATCCATGTTGTTATAATGGCCTCCAGCCATTGGGGGTGAGACCACGATGACAAGCTCCACCCTCCACCACTAAAAAATAATAAATAAGACTCATTTCCAAGTATGCAAACTAATCTGGCTTTTCCAGCACACTATGGACTTGTGCTAGTGGCATCTCCACTCGGACTCTGTCTCAACATGCTGGGAACTGACCTGCCCTCCCTCGTCTGGTCCCAAAGTGGTCCCCTGAGCCGCTTATAATTGCCCCATTTCCATGTCCTGTCACTAAGTGTGATCCCATCCCAGTGAGCTCTACATGCCTGCTCGCACAGCGCAGTGCTGTCCAGCTGCTGTGCAAAGTAACCCGAGCTACGCATGTAACCCCCATTAGGGAATTGGGGGTATTTGCCTCCCTCAAAGGTGTGAATAAGAGTCCACTACTGCTAGGAGTTAATGGAGCTGCTCCTTCACTTCAAGTGGTAACTGTTCAAGGTTTTAGTGCTGATGGTCTAGGGTATGAGCCAGCTCAGGTTGGCCTGGGAAGGTCATTGGGTTTCCCCCGTATTTAATTTGGCATTATAAGCAAGTAGTTATGGACATATCAAGTTCCCTCATTCATAAATGCAGCGGGGAGAGGAGAAGGCGCTGCAGAGAAGATAAGAGGGAAATATCAAGGGTGGTAGAAGCAGATTTACCCCAGCCTTGGGAGAGAGACACACAGAATAAGTGCCTTGAAAATGACTCATGACAAGTGCCAACTCGCAGTTAGAGCTGGCCTGGCCTCAGAGCTGCGTGCATTAATGCTGGGGTGCAAACACTCAGGACCCTGGACGTTGTGTGGTGTGATGTCTGGAACTGCTTTTGGATCCGACACTGTGATCTGTAACAACCCACCCCATTGGCAACCATCTTCCCCTCACCCTCCCTCCCACCCACCTCCCCAAGCCTTTCCTCGCCCCCACCCCACGTTCATTCTAAGTGGTCTTGCATGTAGTTCTGCAGCCCTCTTCAGTTCATTAAACCCCCTGCATTGCCTCGTGTTTTGACAGGGTTTGTGAGTTTTGACAACCCCGCCAGTGCCCAGGCTGCCATCCAGGCTATGAATGGTTTCCAGATTGGCATGAAGAGGCTGAAGGTGCAGCTGAAGAGGCCGAAGGATGCTAACCGCCCCTACTGAAGAGTTGTGGGAACCGCTGGATACACATGACTAGCACAGGTAACTGCACGGGCGAGGGGATGTCACTTGTTGTCGTACAGAGTCTGTGTTGTGGACCCTAAAGATTAGTTCTGCGATTCTCTGGCTTCTATCTTTTCCACTAGATCTCTGCTAGAGCCACACCACCACACACACACACACACACACACCACCACCACCACCACACACACACACAAAATAGGAACTGGTTGTGTGTGCACTTTGGTAGAAAGAGAGGCAGAAAGAGGCTAAATGGGGGAAGGGCCAATTTTCTCCTCCCGGTGGCATCATGTGACCGTGATGAGTCTTCCTGACCACTATGGAGAATAGAAGTTGTTCCCATCACCTGCTCAGCCACAGAAAGGATTCTGAGGCCAAAGAAGACCTGTAATTAAGAGTTGGGAATCAGGCTGCAGCTTAATTCCAGGCAGTTAGACCAGTCTGGCGTATAGAGCAGTAGCTCTGTGTTACAAATGTTCCAAAGCATTCTTCATATGGTATAGTTCATACCCAGTTTCACTCAGCATGACAAGTTCCTGTAAATAGGTCTCCTTGACACCTAAATATCCCCTAATATCCTCCTTGCTAAACTAGAGAAATGGATAAAGGAATTAATGCTCATGTTCTCACTCAGCTTCTGTTAATTCCTTACTTGGATAAAACTCCCACTGAAGCCAACAGGAGCTTTGCTGGAGTGAGGACTTGGTTAAAAACGGAATAATGACGTCAAGCTTAGCCTCATGGACAGTAAATTGTTTGCTGTTGGGAGGCAGCAAACTTGGTACTCTAAGGGAATTTCTAAGTACATACAGCAGTGCCCAAAATATCAGCACAACTCACTTGTTTTGGTGGAATTTAAGCCTGCCCCTTGCAGCAAAATGGAGTCTAGGCTTTGGGTAAACTTTTCAAAAGATCCTAAGAGTCCCATTTTCAAAAGTCATGTAGGATATGTCTACACTGCCTCGTAAACATGGATCTATGGGACCCAGGCTAGTGGACTGTCCTCTTCCAAGCCTGCACGTGGTCATCCACTTTGCATTGTAAACTTGGATTTACAACTGCTGGACCCGGGGGTCTCAGAGCCATGTTAACACCTCCACACTGCTCTAAGCAGACCTTCTGGCTTGAGCTGTGTCCACTCAGGCATGGACCTAAGTCACAGCAGGACTTGGGTTCTGAACCACCCCCTCAGTGGAGGTTATATGACTTGGGTCCTGAGTGCTTGCTGACCTGAGTTAGACTAATTTGTGTGTGTATGGATGCAGGGCTTGGGTTCAAACCTGAGTCAGAACCCAGGCTTAGGTTTCATCTACACAGGGATAAAAAAAACCCAGCTGGCCCGGGTCAGCTGACATGGAATTGGGCCATGGGGCTAAAAATTGATGTGTAGACATTCAGGCTTGGCCTGGAGACTGAGCTCTGGGACCCTGTGAGAGTGGGGAGTCCCATAGCTTGGGATCCAGCCTGAGCCCAGATGACTGCCAGCAATTTTTAGCCTCAGCCCAGTCCCCATGAGCCTGAGTCAGCTGACCTGAGTCAACGGTGGCCATGCTGCAGGGCTCTTATCCCTGTATCACCATACCCCAGTGTGCAGTGTAGCTATACCCATACGTGCTGAGAATTTTTAATGTGACGGAGGTTTCTAAGACCAAGACCCTCAAGGGTATTTGGGCACCTAATTCCCATTTATTTATTTCAGTGGGAGTTAGGCACCTAAATATAGAAGGATCTGAGCCTTACGTGGTTTTTGAAAATGGGAAGTAGATCCTAAGTCACTTAGGTGCTTTTGAAAATTTATACATTCTGTTCCTGCAACAGCTGGTTCTCATCTCCAATGCAAAGTGATGCCATTACTACACTAATAGTGCCCTACCATTTAGCTACCGAGGGTGAAACGCATGCTGATAGGTGGTGCAGAAGCAGCCAGTCTAGTTCTGCATTGGTAGAACACTGGTATTTCTGATGGCTACTGCATAGCATGGTGGCATTGAGACATCACTGATGATAGTTCAGTTCCTATCTTCAAAAGCCAGAGGCATCCCTTTCCAAAAAGGGCATGGCATGGTGTATGGTTTAACAAGTTACAGTGTGTCAGCACACAGTAAGGTAGAAACCATTGTCCTCAATCTAGTGAGTGGATATTGCTCTTCTTCCTGATGACCGTACATATCTCCACTCAGCCCCTCTCCCGCTGGTCCGAAAATGTTATACTTTGGCTGGTTTCCCAGTTCCTAGGAAAATATATATGGATGAGTGGCTTATTATGGAGATGGGGTAGCCAGCCATTCCATAGTTACAGCTATATGCAAGTTCTGTTAGAAGGCCAGTACCAGAGATGTACTTGGACTGCAAAGATTCGTTTTGGATTTCCAAACTTTTCCAACATTTGGGGGTTTGAGGATCTAAGATTATGATTCAGGCCATCACAGAATTAGGGGTCATCCATCATTTGCCCAGATTTGACCTTCCTCAACCTTCCAGGGTGTTCTAGTCCCAGTTTCCCATCTTTAATTGATATGTAGATTATCACTGAAAGTACACGATTCTAATCTTTGCGGCAAAACTCTGTTCCTTCTACAATCAATGCACTGGAGGCAAGACATGAAGTGGATTAAGGAACTCCCTCTCCATAAATGCATTAGTTGAACATGCTAATTTCACACTGGTCATTTGAATCTCTCAGAGCAATAATGGCTCAAGAAAGATGCAGTCTCAGTAATCTAGGATCTCCTTTGCATACTTTTAGACACAGATGATAGCCAAAGTATTCTTCCACCCTTTTTAAAATACCTTTTCTTTTCCTTGCTTATGACAAGGCCTCTTGGAAGCTTGAAACTGAAATATGTTTCCATATCCAAATGCTTTTTTGCTTCATCATCCTGTGCACATGCTGGCTTCTTATTGCAGGTGCTGGAGGCATGCAGGCTAATTTCTTAACACAGTACACCCGTGCTCCTAAGAGATTTTCCATTGCATCGAAGAGATTTAGGAGTGCAAGTGTCGCTGAGTTTTGAAAATCTCGCCTTGAATGCTGAGCGCTGCACACTGGCTTAGAATTGTAGGGTATCTCCGAGTGCTGAGCTGTACACACTTCTTTGTTATAGGTGAATCATGAGCCCTGGGCTGTACACGCTGGCTTGTTATTGTAGGGTGGCTCTTAAGCATACATTGGTTTGTTGTGATAAGGCTAATCATGAGCGCTGAGCTGCATACATTGACTTATTATAAGAGGGCTGCTCCTGGGTATGGCAAGTGGTTTTTACTAATAAATTATACAAAAAGTAATTGTCTAGTCATGAGAAACAAGCCGGTGTCAGAAATCTGCTTGTCCTTCAGAGCTTATTTTCTGCCCTAGCTTCTGTGGAGCAGAAGCAACTATTCTGCACAGAGTATTCTAATTGCTGAGTACCTTAGCCTCCCAAGCAGTACAGGTTTTAACTGAGCTTCTCTTAGGTTTTTCAGTAAAACAGAGTCAGCTGTTAGAATCATAGAATCATGGAATATCAGGGTTGGAAGGGACCTCAGGAGGTCATCTAGTCCCATCCCCTGCTCAAAGCAGGACCAATCTCCAACTAAATCATCCCAGCCAGGGCTTCGTCAAGCCTGATCTTAAAAACCTCTAAGGATGGAGATTCCACCACCGCCCTCGGGAACCCATTCCAGCACCATCCAATCTGCTCCACCCTCTGCCTATAGTGCCTGTAATTATAGGGGTGTGTGGTGCCCAGCACAGTGGGGTCCTCATCCTGATTGGATGCCTCCTAAATAAACAAACAACCATTATTTTCTAATTGCATCATTCCTTGGTGTACATGTTGACAGAGCTGAGGGCCAGCTCCCTTGTAGCAGGAGAAGTTTGCGCTGGCACAGTTTAGGTGTAAAATTGCAAGTGTAACAGAAAGAAAAGCAGGTGCAGATATGAGTGACTTGCGCCTCTGTCTGCCTCATATGCAGCTGTGGTTGAATTGCAGGTGGGCGCAGGTGGAAAGGAAGGCTGCCTTTCTGAGAATGGGGCCCCTTGTGATCATTGAAGAAGTGCATCTTGGGGAGGGATTGGAATGAAATGAAGGTGGTAATTTGGCAAGCTAGAATGGGGAAGACCAGGAGCTGTCATGAAGACCAGGAGGTGTCGTGGAGATTGAGAGGCATTCAGATCCTGTTTTCGGCCCATCTCTGCTACAGGGGGAATAAGAGATACCATCAGTTAAGCATACTCATTGGAGGTCAATCCGTACGTAGAAACAAGGTTCCTAAAGACATCCATGATGGGGACCAAAAGCCAGGGAGGCAAAGATAGATAGATACTGCAAAGTTGTGAGGTAACCAACACACTGAACTGACAGAAAATTATATAATAGCCTGGGTAATGGGTGTTTTCAGACTCAGTTCATTAAGATACTTAATTTTACACCTAGCTTTAAGCGCATAAGTCAGCTCATTGACTTCAGTGCAGCTACACGTGCTTTAAATTGGGCATGTGCTTAAGAACCTTTCTGAATTGGCACCTTTCCAGGGGAAACATTTGTTTTATTAGCCTCCTTTATGAAATCAGGAGGTTGCCAGAAGACATGTGAGCTAAATCCAGCCTTATAGGATAACAGAAGAATCTTTTCTTTTTTCCCCCTCCCCTCCAAAAAAAAAAAATCCTCTCTTTCATTCTGGATTCATGTTTTATCTAATCTCCCTTTTATGACCCAGTTTGGTTTAGGCCACATTGATTTAAAGTCCTTGGTTTTCCTCACTAATGCTCTAAACTAGCTGTCAAACACGAAAAAAAATTGCTCTGCTGTGGCAGATAAAATCACAAGCTGCAGTGAGCAAAACCCAGAAGGATTCATATGGCGGAATACTTCCAAAATGGCTGCCTTCTGGTCTCTCATTTCTTTCTAATTACAAAAGGGTGTACCAAGAGGAAGAGGGGAAAGAAAGCAAAAGAAATAAAAGAGGATCATTTGAGGCCAAAATCAATATATTATATTACAAATCTCCCCTTCGGAATGGGAGGCTGAGATACTTTATGTGTCTGTCAGATAGTAAATGCATGAAATAATGAAAAAATAAGTAGTAGAATCTGCTACTCACATGGGTGCCCATTGTTAGGAGCACCAGTGTACTGTAGATTACCGCAAAATTATAGGTGCAAATAACAGTACCTAAGGGACAAGTGTATGAGCTAGAATATAACTCTACATAGCCATTGCTGGCACATTGATAATAGTGAGAGCAGTGTCTGCTCCATATTATCCAGCCACAGACATGTGGACACAGACTAGCCTCACCTGCACCTCCCATTGCCCTAGCCCTGCCATAGTAAGTTAGGAGAAATAGTAACAGTTCAACACTGCCTAGAGGCCTGATCCTCAAGGTTACCATCACTCATAATTGCATCACAAATCTTACAATATTTGGTCTTAGGTAAAGCCCCAGCTCCGGGAGTCCTGTGATTATATGAGAATCTCCATTTTGGGGGATGGAGATTGTTCATTTGTTTGTTTGTTTGTGTGTTGGGGGGGTTGTATTGTTTTTAAGTACATTTCTAGCCCTCATAGTTGCAGAGAAAAGCTAAGAAACTTCAGCAGAGTGTACCCTACAGGCTTAGAAACCTGAAGGCAAAGAAAAAGTACCCAAAATGTGTCATTGTAAAAAAAACTTATGATTTTTGAGGCCTGAGTTGCAATTTTTAATCACTTGAAGTTGGCAATACAGGAGACCTCAACTGAGATCAGGGCCCAGTTGTGCTAGGCTCTGTACAAATACATAGTAAGAGACCATTCCTGCCCCAAGAACTTACTGTCTAAATAGACAAGACAGACAAAGGGTGGGGAGAAAGGAAGTCTTGATATCCCCCGTATTATACCCATCACACTACAAGGTGAACCCATCAGACCTGCCATGTAACCTTTGTATGGACAGGGATGTCTCACTTAATTCACAGGCAGTTTTTAAAGTACAGCATCTTCCTCTTGTGAAGCAGCATTTTGCTCTCTGTTTTTTTTCTATGGGATATTTTATATGTCACCAAGATTTGGGTTTTTGGTAAGTCTCCCTCATTCATACAGCCCTAGTGTAGCAGCCCTGTCGGGACACTAGTGGTGATACTCAGCTCTGTGTAAAGAACTAACACACAACCATTTTACCTCTTAAGTCCCAAATTAGACCAGGGTTGATTAATTGGTGCATAGGTCTCATGCTGGCCCTCTGCGCGGGGGTGAATTTTACCCTAACTCAGCAAAGCAGTTACCCAGAGCTGTACATATGACTGGAGAACCTGTCCATTACCACAGCGTGGCTTCATTGTGATGATTAATCATCAGCAAACTGTTATTGACCATCTTATAGCCTCCTCTGCTGGGAATATTATTAATGCCCAAGATTAAAAGGGTTTGATTAGAGTGGGCCAGCCAGGAGTAACACAGTGAAACTGAGCAAAAGTAAGTGCTGATGGAGTAGCAAGAAAAAAACTTACTGATGCTGATACTGTGTTGGTAGTGGAGTAGTCTCCAGAGGGAAGTGAAGAAGAACCCTGTCAGCAAAGCATTGGCAAATGCACTGTTGGGATCATTCTGCCCCATCTGATATACCAGGGGATATACAGATGGCTGGGACGGTTCAGACTCGCAAACTGTCTAGTTGATGCTTGTGGTCAGAGCTAGGCAGAAAAGGGGGGCATTCTGCAGGAAACTTCAACTTTTTATCAAAAAACCAACACACACACCCCCCAACAAAATGTTTTGGTGTCCAGACAAAACTGTTCAGTTTTCACTTCTCCAGGAAGAACAGTTTGAGGAAAGCAGACGCTATCTGCAGAAATGTTTGTTTAGTCAAAAACCCAATTTTTCCATTGAAAAAAAGTTTTGATGGAAAATTTTTGACCAACTCTGTTTGTCACTTCAGATTACTTCAGTTGTAAAGAGGAGAGTGATAAATTGTTCTTCTTAACCCCAGAGGACAGGCCAAGAAGCAATGGGTTTAAATTGCGACAAGGGCGATTTAGGTTAGACATTAGGAAAACTTCCTAACAGTCAGGATAGTTAAGCACCAGAACAAATTACCTAGGGAGGCTGTGGAATCTCCATCGTTGGAGGTTTTTAAGAGCAGGTTGGACAAACACCTGTAAGGGATGGTCTAAATAATATTAAATCCTGCCTCAGTGCTGGTGACTGGATCAGATGACCTCTCGAGTTTCCTTCCAGTCCTACGATTCTATGATTCCATGAAACTGCAGTTTTGACTGAATTTTCATTTGTCCAATCTACCTTTAAATGTCCCAAGTGATGAGGCTTGTACCACTTCCTTTAAGAGAGTATTCCACACTCTCATTGATCTTACTGCTGTTTGTTAGGATGTTAATCATGATAATCCACCTAAAAGTTGCTTAGTACAATCTAATCCCATTACTTGTAGTTATACCGCCTAGGCCCATAATAACCAATTCCTTTCCCTCCTGTACAGACTGTTATCTTATCCATCCCTTAGTCACCATTTAAGATTTGCCTAAATTACATAAAGTGTACTGGTGTGATTATGTTAATGCAATAACTCCAATCTCAATGCAGTTGAGCAAAGCTTATTTCAATGAAGCTTCATTCGGAAAGGCCTAACATTGGGCATTGGAAAAATCTTAGATCAATGAAAATGTTTCCAGGAATTCCTTCCTTTTTCTAATTCCAGTGATGACTGGGATTAAACATTCCCTCCCGGTGTGTTTGCAAGCCAAGCTTTGTGTTAACACATGAGAACCTGAAAGTGAAATTAACTAAGAGGGACTAATTCTCTCTGTTTTAATTATCTAAGGTGCTAGTAAAAGTGGTAAAGAAATATGTTTTCTCTTTTGGCCTATCATTTTTTAACCCAACTGTCCTTTCAAATTACTAATCACTTTATTATTTTAAAATACTAATTTCTGTTTTGCAAGCTGCAAATTCAATACCAATCTTATATTAAAATTAGCACACAATATAATGCACTGATGGAAAGCTACAATAATTAATTGCTGCATTCGCTCAAAAATTACAATCAGTAATTACAGCGTCAAGGCTAAATTCCATTCAGCAATATTTAGAACTGGTTCCTCTTAAAAACAGGGCAGCTATTCAGAAGCATTGCTGTGTTTGCACCTAAATGAGCCCAGCTAGGTTGCTAAAGCATCTATATTGTTCGTCTTGGGAGTGCTACAACAACATAAAGCAATACAACAAACATTTTATTTTATAGAGAGTTCCTCATTAAAAACTGTGTCTTTCAATGTGTCCATATTAGATAATACAGAGGTAAACAATAGATATGAAAGCAGCTTCCCAGTTCTCACCCTCTTGTGATCCAGTTGGCACTGATACCCTGAAATAAGCTCTCTCAGGCTCGCTAGTACATTTCACAACTGGTCACCCCAAGCGAAATTGGGCAAGGGTCTTGCTATAGACATGAATACCTCTTAACAAACTTTCAAGAACAGCCACAAAACCCCAATGGTAGTGGCTCCCCAAGAGGGTTTAGTCACAGGCAAGAAACTGAGGAAGTTCATCCAAATTCTCATATGGGCCAAAACTTGTAACATTGCCTCTGATTGGAGGGATCGTCTGCATGAATTGAACCCAATGCCACTAGATCTAAAAAACATGAGCTTCTACTGCCTCAGATCAGATCCATTAGCTTGAAGGCAGAAGCAAATTTCTATGTGGTCCAGCCACTAGAGCGCATAAGCATGAAAAAGGGGGTCAATTTATGAATTTTCCAGGGTGCCCATTAGATTTTAAAGCTGAAATCTAACAAACTAGGCTTGCTAATGTATAACAAAATCTAAAAGGATTGGGTCCAGGAAGCATTCGCTTACTAGTCTAACACTGGGTTCTTTCCAGATCATCTTTCAACATGAACAGTATTGCTCAAATCAGGACACTTGCTTATTCTTAACCAACCAACAATTTATTAATTCACCCAGAACCACATTAACAAATAATCAACAGACAAACATTAAGTGACGCCCTGCATGACTGATTAGTCTACGGATTACGCAATGATCAGGTCCAGAAGAAGTTACTGACTGTATCAGTGCTCACATTCACGAAGGCTGCTGAAGTGGCAGTTGTGATGGAGACCACAGAGAAGGATTCTCTGGAATTTAGTGTGAACTGAGTTTACCTCCTACATCAATGAGACAGAAGACCATGGAAATGTGGGGAATTTCTATGTGGCTGTTGTGTGCAAACTACGCACTCTGAGGAGAATCGCTGGGCTTGTCAGATTATTTGAAGAAAGTGCCAGAAGAAAAGACACAGTTCAGCAACCAGCAACATGGAATAACCATATATCCAAGACAACACCTGTGATGACTGAACCTAAGAAAGGATCAAAGTCAGGAATTCATAATGTGGGAAAGTACAAGTGCTCTAGTGACACTGACCAAGTCAAAAGAAGGAGGAGTACTTGTGGCACCTTACAGACTAACAAATTTATTTGAGCATAAGCTTTCATGAAAGCTTTATGTTCAAATAAATTTGTTAGTCTCTAAGGTGCCACAAGTACTCCTCATTCTTTTTGCTGATATAGACTAACACGGCTACCACTCTGAAAATTCACCAAGTCCTAACACTACACATGTTATCAGAAGCTGGAGTCAGAGTCATCTGGGATATATCCATGATCGAAGAATGTCCTACAAGCATGAAGCTTGATACTGGAGCTGCTGGTTCACTGATTTATGCATCTACCTATCACTAGACTTTGTCTCAAGTTCACCTAGAAGGAATCGTCACAGTTTTGAAGACTTATACAGAAGAAAAGTTAGTCCCAAAAGGAATATTGCAGGTGAAAGTTCAACTAGATGGACAGTCAGTTGTTTTACCCTTGCATATGATTGAAGGGAAGCATCCACTATTATTTGGCAGATCTTAGCCTGAGAAAGTCAAGGTGAACTGGACCTAGATCAAGGCAATCATGAAAGCACTGCCAACTCTTCAAGAAATACTGTACATCCAAAGTTTTTGAAAAAGGATATGAACAGATGAGCAACATGTCAGCAAAACTCACTGTTCTCTGAGAGCCAGCCAAAGTATTGGAAGCCCAGAGTTGTGCCTTATGCTCTGAAGCCTCTGCGGGCAGCTGCTTTAGACCTCTTAGTGAACATTGGAGTCTTGTCACTGGGTTCACACAGTGAGTGGGCTATACACATCGTACCACTGATCAAGAAGGATGGGTCATTCCGAAATTGTGGAGATTTAAAGTGATGCTGAATCCAGTTTTATGTGCAGATCAGTATCCACCACCTAATATTGAAGATTTGTTTGATATTCTTAGCTGTGGACAGTGTTCCAGTAAAGTGGATATGCTCAATGCATACCTACAAATGGAGATTGATTCAGCATCTCACAAATATCTCAAATCAACAGACGAAAAGGCGTATTTTGTTTCAAAAGGTTGCCTTTCAGTATTGCATCAGCACCTGCCATGTTCCAGAAAGTCATGGATGAGATTCTGAAGGGACTGAATGGAGTTCAAAGTGCAATTTGGATGACATCCTTGTTAAAGGGAATGATCAAGAGGATCATCTTCAAAATTTGTATCCTGTCTTGCAGCATTTGGAAGACCATAGACAGAGTACGTCAGACAAATGTGACATTTTTCAAGCCTTTAGTTGAACACCTTGTACGTGTAATGGATGCCTTGGGTTTAAGGAAATCACCAGAGAAAGAGAAGGTTGTTCTTTAAGTGCTATCACCAGATACATTCATTCTTAGGACTACTTTACTATGGTGATTTTCTGCCTAATCTGGTGACGGTATTGGCACCTTTACATGAATTCCTACAAGCAAATTAAAAATGGAAATTATCTGAAGAGCAAGGCTGGATTGCCATTTAGGCACAGTAAGCACATGCCTAGAGGCGCCTAAAAGTTAAAAGTGGCTTAAAAGTTCTCATATTTTACAGAAAACACAAAGGTCAACTGTAGGCAGGAGTGGGGGCGCCAAAGTTGATGTGCCTTGGTGTAAATCCAGTTGCTAAAGTTGCTGTGTAAGGTGTAAATCCAGCCCTGCTGAAGAGTGTACATTTAAGGAAGCCAAGAAACTGTTGACATCAGCTGAAGTTCTTATGCATGTTGATGCTTCTCTACCGTTGGAATTGGCTTGTGGTGCTTCACCATATGGAGTGGGTGTGTATCTTTCTCACAGTTTTTTCTAATGACATGGAGAAATCAATTGCCTTTACCCCATGAACACTCACTATTCCAGAGAAGAACTATGCACAAATAGAGCAAGAAGCTGTCTCAGCATTAGCTTCAGAATTTGGAAGTTGCATAGCTATCTGTGTAGTAGACATTTTATCTTGCTGATGGAGCATCATCCATTACTTTCAATTTTTGAACTGAAACATGGAATTTCATTGTTAGCTGCTGCTCATATGCAACAATGGGCACCGCTATTTTCAGCTCATTCCTATACTCTTCAGTGCCATAAAAGGATTCAGCATGAGAATGATTATGGGCTTTCATGCCGACCATGGTAAACTTGTCATTGACCCAAAGAAACTTCAGAAAAAGTGTTTTATCTGAATTTGATGGGTAGGGTTCCCATCACTAGTACTGACATCAACAATGAAACTACTATGTTTAATGTACTTTCTCTTGTGAAGGGGATGGTACTACAGGGTACAGTGTTGGATCAAAAAAATCCCCAGTTTACACAATTAATGTCGTGTCAACATGAATTATCTGTGAATTTGAGTGATCATTCCAAAATCACTTCAATCGCAGGTTTTCGAAGCTTTTCACTAAGGTTATCTTGGCATTATGCCAATGAAGGCCATAGCCAAGAGTCATGTCTGGTAGCTGGAGATTGACAAAGAGACTGAGAGGAAGGTGAAGTGCTATGCTAAGTGTCAGCAAATTCAGCATGATCATGGTCCAGCTCAGGGCTGTGGCCTCAGTTTCCTTAGACACGTATTCACGTGGACTTTGCTGGACCTTTGGAAGATTATATGTTTTTGGTCATAGTCAAAATGGCCAGAAGTTTTCAGAATGACTTCTCCTACAGCTACTACTGGACATCTTCAGACCTTGTTTGGCCAGTTTGGCTTACTGTTACAGTTGCTGAGTGACAATGGACCTCAACTGTGTTCTGAAGAATTGTAGAGGGTCCTAGCTTCAAATGGAATTCAGCATATATGCTCAGCTCCTTTCCATGCTGCTGCAAACAGACTAGTGGAATTCTTTGTACAAACACTTAAAAGTGCCTTAAAAGTTAACAAGTCTATTCTGAGTCATCAGCAGAAATTGGACAATTTCTTGCTTGTCTACACAAACACACCACATGCTAACATCTAAGAGTCACCTGCAATTCTTTTCTTGGAGCAATCTTTGTGTACCTGTTGAAACTTGCTACATCCTGATGTTGCCTCACAGGTAGCCAAATCCCAAGCTATGCAAGCGGATTGTCAACATGAGACTTGTCATCGTTCTTTTCAAGTTGGAGACTTAGTGTGGACTTGGAGCTATGGTTGTGGAGTAAACGGGGTACCTGGAAAACTTGTAAAATGAACAGGACCTGGTTCTTTCTGGAAATAACATATGGACTAGTTGCAGCCTCAACTAGTACCGGACTCTGGGGATGGTCCAGTAGGACTTTCTGTTCCTCCAATTGAGTCTCCTTCCATTACAACTCCTAATTTTGATGAGTTTGTGGAAGAAACATTGGTATCAGATCCAGTTGATTCTACACCAGCTCCAGCTGATTTCTTGCCACCAACTTGTCCTGTTGTTCATAACACTGCTGCATCACCATATGTAGCCCAAAAGAGTGAGAAAATCAGTTGTGTGCCTGAAATTAAAAATTGTTTAGTTAGTGAGTTGCTATTCCAGGACAGAATAATATCTTGCAATTTAAGAGTCTGCAGTAGTCCACGCAACTTTCAGTTGGGTTATATAGTGTTCCGTGTTAGCCATGTAAACGATAATGTATATGTGTTTGGAAAGTTTTTTAAAGTAAGGTTTAGGAATATGATGTCCTGTCCCTTTAAAAGTTTGAGCCCCTCCCCAGTGCAAAGCCTCACTTTCATGTTAGTATTGCAGCCGGAACCGTAAATCCACCACAGCAGACAGCTGTATATCTATCAGTTCCCTCTGCCTGTCTATCTCCTTCTCTGCTGGTTCCAGAAATATAACAGTATCTCCATCACAAACATTATTTTTGTCAGCTAAAATGTGATATTGACAATACATGCCAAGGTCAGGGCACTGTGCGCTGGTCCTAAAGAAAAGTGAGTTAGCAGGGGCAGTAATGCGGACAACCTGAAACTCATAATAAAGTCGACGTTTAAAGGATTCCAGGTCCACTTGTGATTTACGTCGCTCCAGTCAATTCACAGCACATTTTGGCAGGCTGTGCCACAGGTCCCAGTCCCACTGCAGAGCTGTAGTTGCTAGTGCTTAAAAAGTAGCTACAAAGGAAAGGAGGGTAACAAACTCCATGAAATTTACTCTGCTCTGGGAACTGGCAAGAATCTTAATAAGATGGTGCAATGAAGCCTCCATCAACATAAGCATCTGATGCCCTTATGGTTTTGGAAGGCACATACAATCAGCTGCACTAGAACCGTTTCTCATTCGCACAGTGGCTTCCAGTGGTATATCAAATGCAATAATTGCATATTTGAATTATTCATGAAGGTGGTAACTTTGACAGGTTACAAGTGAATATCAATATTCAAGGCTCTGAAGTATTTGATTCAGATGTAGCAAACACCTGAAGACTTCAGGGTGAACAGGGTCTCCCAGATATCTTTCCTTCTATAGTTGGGGAAAAGGTAGCTTTTATTTCAAGTGGTTCCATTCTTACACTCAGCAGAGCTTCACCCAACCGTCCTGTAAGACTGGCTCAAACCGTAAACAAGAGGGGGGAACTGGAATGGCAGCCGTTAAGTAGTTCCCAACTGAGCAGCACAATGAATAAGAGCAGAGTGCACGTGCCCCGGAAAATTAATAGCCATTTCGATAATGGAACCATCTCCTCAGCTAGAGTAAACTGGCAACTCCACTAAGTCAATGGGGGGGTGAAGTCAATGGAGCTACACCAGTTTACACCAGTTGAGGCCCAGCTTGGCCCAATTATCATTTCAATTCTAAATTACGCTAAAGGGTATTTTAGTTATTTACTAAAGTTAACTGGGATGTAACATCAGGGTTCTAGCCATTCTATGGGCTTTCCAAAACATCTCTGCACTGACATTTTTACATCCCAATGGATTCCTGCGATTAAGTGAAACACACTTTTAACAGAGGTGATATACCCATTTCTGAAGTGTGAGCTCCGTCCTTGGCCATCCCTGGAGCTCCTCCAGACACTCAGCTGGCAATGGCTGGAAATCAGGTTTCCCTGTTCATTGCTGGGTGGAGTTCCCCCTCCTATTGCGAGTATAGGACCAAACCAATAAAATTAGAGATCTTCTCCACCACACACACATGACATAAACTGACCACAGGTCCTGGCAAAGTTGTGGTGGACATCTACCAGCTACCCTGTATTTTACCCCAGCAATGAAAAACAAATGATATTTAAATCGCTCATTAAAAAAAAAAAAACAAAAAAACAACCAAAAAAACCCTTCTCCCATAGTGAGTTCAGGCACAGAATTTTTCAAGGCTGTCCCACCCTTATTAAAATCACTACAGCAATAATGTGATCACTGTTGTGATCTTTAAGGCCTGATTCATTGCCCAGTTAAGCCAACAGACATCATGTCATTGAGTTCAGTGAGTTTTGGATCAGGTCATCAGATCATGGCTGTAGAATTCTGTAAAAAAAAACAAAAACTTTTTTAAAAGGCTGCATTCCCCCCCCCCCAAAAGAAAGAGACTAGACTATTCCTGATTTTTAAGCACTGTCAAACAGAGTGGGCCAGATTGTTTTGTAGCCCATGCAAAGCATGGGCTGTAAGTCAGCTAAAATTTAACTCAGGTTGCTGGATAAAACTTTTTCTTCACCCATCTCTGAGGAAGCGCTCCACTCATGTTGAAACTTTGCATTTCATTGTTGTCTGTGAAATACAATAAGTATGTGCTTTTCATGCTCTGTTTTCTCCTCTGTGCTTACATGAGAAAGCTCCTTTCCTCCTTACATGTCACACGTTGCTGTTTCATAGCAGACTGTATGTTGGGGTGGGAGGAAGCAGGGCAAAAAAGCCTTTTTTTCCCCCTTTTTCTTCAAATGTTTTGGAAATTAGCTTTTGGGGAGTAAATTCTTGAAATGTCTGTAACATTCCAAACAGGGTTCCTATTATATGATGGAGGTTGCCTGTGCTAGCAGGGAACTAGACTCTATAACCAGGAGGGCCCTTCCATTTCTGTAGTCAAATCTAGGGATTTTAATTTCTTTTGATTTGGCTTTAGAGCCTTTTATCAGAGGGGTAGCCATGCTAGTCTGGATCTGTAAAAGCAGCAACAAGTCCTGTGGCACCTTATAGGGCTGGTCTACACTACTGGGGAAAATCGATCTTAGATACGCAACTTCAGCTACGTGAATAAAGTAGCTGAAGTCGAAGTATCTAAGATCGAATTACTCATCGTCCTCACGGCGCAGGATCAATGTCCGCGGCTCCCCCTGTTGATTCCGCAACTCCATTCGGGTTGGTGGAGTTAAGGAATCGATATAAGCACGTTCGGGGATCAATATATCGTGTCTACGCGATATATCGATCCCCGAGCAATCGATTGCTACCCGCCGATACGGCAGGTAGTGAAGACGTACCCATAGACTAACAGGCGTATTGGAGCATGAGCTTTCGTGGGTGAATAGCCACTTCATCAGATGCATGCTCATGCTCCAATACGTCTGTTAGCCTATAAGGTGCCACAGGACTCTTTGCTGCTTTTAGAGCCTTTGTAATTGAGCATCCTTGTGATTTATTTTTGTCAAGTTCCTCTTTTGAAAGTTTGGTGACACCACGCTTGTATGTGGTACCTTTCCTCTCTCAAGACTGCTCAACTTAATTATATTGTGGTCACTGTTATATAGGCACTCCACTGTGGTGACTTCTTGAACCAACTCCTGTGTGTAACTGAGAACTAAACTGAGGAGAATCGCTCCACGCATGTGCACTAGAATTTGCTGGTCTGAATAGCAACCATTGAAGGTGCCGGTATATGTTGGGCCAGATCATCAACGAGTATAAATCAGCCCTTAATGGAGCTATGCTGATTTTCACCAGCTGATGACCTGGCCCGGTGTATTTCTAAACCTTTCCTGTTGCATCATTTGACCAGTTTATATGCAGGTAGTTGAAGTCACACATGGTTATGTGTTAGTATACCTTATTGCCTGTCTGATTTCTGTCAACACACATGATACATCCTTTGGTGGATTGGAGACTGGTAATGTAACCCCACTGGCTTGTTTGTTCTTTATAAATTGGGTTGTGTGTTTAGATTAGATAGATAGATAGATAGATAGATAGTTAGATAGATAGATAGATAGATAGATAGATAGATAGATAGATAGATAGATAGATAGATCCCTGAACATAACACTTTATTCTAAAGTTTAAAAAGCTCTTAGCACTAAAATCCTGAAACAAAGGCTGGGCGCATCTCCATGTGGAAGATTTCAGAGGGATTTTATCTCTGTTTCCTTTTATTAAAATGGCACCAAACGCCTTTACAACACATAGCTGTTGTAAACAATGTCCCTTTACCTTCCCCAATTAATTTGACCAGGAATAGGGGAGACGTAAGGCCACTCGCCAAATAACTTTGCCTGTCTTTTCTGGAGTCAGTGTGAAGAGAATGGGAGGGGGGATTTTATTTTGATTGCTTTGTTACACATTAGAATAAGTGCTATTTGCAGTGACAAAGGAGAAGACGAATCTGGTTGACTGTGCGTCTGTTAAGCACACAAAAGACAGTGATGATGCATGTCCCCCTGCTGAACCCCAGGGTGAGCCAGGCATTTACTCTCCATCTAAACAATCAGGAACAAAATGAGTTGTGCATCTTTATTATTATTTTTACCTGAGATAGCAGAAAGGAAGCGATAGCAACACCATGATGCCACCTCGAATGCGGGCAACAAAGCTGCCGCCGAACAAGCACCAACCGAGTATAGTCACGACCAGAGGCAAGGCATCCGTGTTTGTTTGTGTTGTGTTCCACAGAGTGGCAGGGATCCGTTCCCTATCAAAATAATCCAATTGACCAAAATGATTCATATTAGCGAGCCCATCTGTCTGAGGCCAGAGCAGAACCCCGGTGTTATTTTAATAAATGACGTTCATTAAACGCAGCTGAAAATATAATCTGCAGAGACTGATGGGGTGAACAGAGCAAAGAATGAGCAAAAGGAGTTAGCAATTATCAGATGTCATTTGTTCTCCTGGTACAGTGGAACTGGGGCTTGTTTGCTGAAATCTTAATTTCATTTAGCTGAGGCGGAATCCATCAGAGAGGCACAGGCTGCCGCTCTGCCTGCTGTTTCTCAGGCCCCAGTGGAGAACAGAGCATTTTTCTTTTTCCTAATTTCAGAAAGATGACCTCCAGGTTAGGATGGACAGAAGAGGGCTGTTTGAAGATGGAAGCTACATCTTCACTGCAGAGTCAACCCAGGCACTTAGCCAGGTTTTAGCCCAGACCCCCTCCCGTCCACACACAAAACCCTGTGACCTGAGATTAGAGATGCCTTAAACCCTGGCTAGCTTATCAGGCTGGAGATATGGGTTAGAACCTAGGCTCTGCTTTCACACAGTCAAGAACCTACCCACTTTGCAGTGAGAACACAGGCTAAATTACTCAGTCTTCCACCGTCTTCCCACAGTTCGATGGACAAGTTCGCTCACAATTGAGGACATTGACTGGGAAAGAAGCCTAAAACCTCTCAGCATGAAAAACTGTGGGATATACCTCCAGACACACAGGGAGGAGAGCAGAAATAGTGAGGACACAGTAATGCAGGTAGGGCTTTGCTGAAGGGACAGTCACGCCCAGGCTAGACTACCCCGGGTGCCATACCCATGACCAACAACGCAGGGGAGCCATATCCTCACGACCGTGAAATCCAGACAAAGATCCCAAGATCTGGACAGATGGATTAAATGAATGGTCTCTTTGCCACTAAAAATCTGCTTAGCAGCGTTGCATGTGCTACAGCACAGATAGCAGAGCCAATGCATTATCATGGAGACTCTAGTCCTCTCCTGCAGCTCAGTAACCAGCATTCATGGGTAGATAGAACCTGATTCCTTGTCAATCATTTACATCAATGCAAAGTGTGTGTGAAAGGCTCCCATTCTGACTTGGTAATGTTGCAGATGCACTTGCATTGGTCTAAACTCTGAGCAGGACAATGGCTACTCCAGCCTATAATGTTCACCATTCAGGAGTCATCAGAAGTTATTTATCCTCTCAGCACCTTGGCCCTCCCTCTTTACCTCTCCAGGATACCTGTGCACAGCAGGATTCCGATTTGCACACAGAGCTGGGGATGCAAAACCTTGACCTCGTCTCAGCTGTGGGTCAAGGGGCAAGTTTTCGGCCCTTTTCTGGTCATGAACCCAAACAGATTGAGAGCCATTTCTCTAAGCAAGTGGAGGGATGGAGGCAGCTGAAGCTGTCGGGTCGGCCCTGAGGGAAAGTGGTGCATACTTGGCAAGTAACTTAACATTCTCGCCCATAACCTTTCTCTGAAATGGCGAAACCCGATGCTCTTAGCGGAGACCAACGCCTCACCCACTGCTGGCCAGCTGGAGGTGAGCTTTCCAGGAGGACGGATGGGCCACACTTGAGCATGCCCATAGCTATTTGAATGTTCTTCGGTGTGTTCTAGAGAAGCGCAGTGCAGGCTTTTATAGAGGAAGGAGGAGCCGATGACTGCCTTGCGGTAGGTCTAGTAATGGAGCGAATAAGCTTGTACACCATCAGTGAGGCTCTTTGTTCTGCAGCTTGTCCCTGCAACAGTAGCAGGAGAGCACTTCTGAATTCCCCAGGAATAGCCGAGGAGCCTTGCAGGCGCAAGCCCTTTCTGAGACCAGTCAGTTCTCTGACACAAGCGGTTCCTGTCTGAGTGTAGATGAGATTCATTGTGGTGACAAAGAAGTAAAATTGTACCTCTGTACAGTTACTGTGGGACTTCATCCGCAGTAGCCGATAAGCTCACAGAGTTCACTCTCTGGGAGCTCCATAGGCAGTGAAAGTGCATGAGAAGCACACAACCACCAGCCTCGGGAAAACACATAGTCCGCAGCTCACGGGATAAGTATAGAGTTAGACCCAGATCCTCTTTAGGTGCCTAATGCCCATTGAAATCAGTGGGTGTTAGGTGCCTACCTAGCTTTACAACTCTAGTTTCTTTCAGCCTCAAAATAGTAGCACTGTCATACCTCACAGGGAGTTTGTAAGGGCAAATACAGTAAAGATCATGAGGCTTTCAGAGACCAACGGTCATGGGGGCCAGATAAGTACCATAGAGAGATCTAGGGTGACCAGCTGTCCTGATTTTATAGGGACAGTCCCAATTTTGGGGTCGTCTTCTTATATAGGCACCTTTACCCCCCACCCCCTGTCCCGATTTTTCACATTTGCTGTCTGGTCACCCTAGATAGATCAGTAAAGTTATTCACATAGGTAAGTGTGTTTGGCATCAGGCCCTAATTCATGGCCATTTGTACAGGATGGGATGGAAGGTGCTCCAGAAGTAGGAAGGATTCTTGTTATATTCTTCTCAAGCCCATGTTGGAGTTTAAGCCTCATGGGTGAATGACTATGTTTGTGACACATCACAGAGTGGGGCTTTGAGGTTTTGTTTTCTTGTGTTTTTAACCCCAAAATGAGTACCCTTTAGTAATTAACAGGACTGTGAATGCTCGTTGAGCCATCTCACGCATTCATCAATTTGAAATATTTGGGGCACTAATTTTCACCTTACTGTTTGTAGCTGGAGGTGCCTTCCGGTCTTAGAGCAATTAAAACGAAGCAGGAAATATTTTTAGGTAATTGCACTGTGCCCCTTGAAGGTAAATTGAAGCTGCAGGCAGAAAAATAAAATATCAGATGCCGTAATGGGGTGTTGCAAGCAGTAGCATATTCCTGGCTCTGTGATGGTTCGGGCGGGGGGGCTGCTTAGCTGACCAAACCTGGATAGCTCAGGTTTGGGTGCTCCGGAAGTCCTCATGCTCTGGGAAAGATTCCCTTGTGTCTCACAGACAAGAGAGTCTGTGTGTACTGGACTGGGCTGATAGGGCAGGTAACTAGGCATTATGTGGTCCTTTCCTAGCCCTGCTACTGGCCAATCTTGGCAAAGTCACTCAGATGACAGCCCATTGTTCCCTGTTCAGAGAGTCCTGGATGAGTGAAGAGCAAAGTGTCACCCCCAAAGAAGGCAAGACAATTACTAATGGGCCTGTTCCTGTTCCCTGACTCCAGCACTGGCAGGACTGGGTCCATTTGTGCCCCGTTGAAGTCAATGGGAGTTTTGACATTCACATAGGAAGAGAATTGGTCCTATACCTGCTCCCATTGGAGACAATGGAATCCCTTTCCTCTGCACTCAACCCTACCATCCCTCAGCCCCAGGGCAGAGGCCCTGTAAAGCCCCGAGTCTGCAAGGACAGCACAGGCAAAAGACCATTGCGCATGGATACTGCATATGAGAGCTTGGAGGAGAGGCACAAGGTCGGGGGCAGCTGTATAGGTTTAGGGCAGGAACTGCAGGCAAAGCTGCTGCTTTTCTTCATTGTGGACTTGTACATCCAACGCCGTGCAGAGACCCACCAGCAACACTCATGACACGTCCACATGTCCTTTCCACTACCTCTGCAGTGTGAGCCACAGAGAGCTCCTCCCCTGCAAGCTTGGAGGATGGGGGTCCCCTTGTGTAAATCACTTCCCCTTTCATGGCTGGCAAGCTGCTTTGGGCCACTGTATTCCATGTAACTGAATGAAAGCCAGAGTGCCCCAGCTTGTCCAAGGACCACACCTGTGGCCACACATCCCTAGCTGGGGTTCCTGCGGTCAATGAACGGATCTGTATCAAGTTCCTTGAAATCCTCGGAGCGGTAAAGCTGCGGTGCAGCATCTCTGCCTCTCCCTTAGCAACGACAATAGAATATTAAAGCATCAGGATTTGCAGCATTTTGTGTCAATCCAGAACAAACAAATCGAGAGCAGGTGCTGAGCCACACGTCCAGCTTCCCAATTAGAACTGCTTTTCAAGCGTGTGCAGCTTTTTTAAATTAAAATGTTGTCATGGTGCTTGGGAGCTAATGAACTCCCTGATGCCACCTTGATCTAACACCCCGGCATAATAAAGAACCCTTATTAGGTGTGGCAGAGCAGCTTCTACATTTCATCTCCTGCCTAGCACTCAGCAGCCATGAATGGAGGCATTGCCCTGGGACCAAACTCTCTGTTTGCCATGAGACACAAAAGCAGAACCCTTTCTACCCGTCCCCACCAGGCTACCCGGATGGACATTCAAGATCTGTGGTACTTTGCAAAAATAGGAGCTGTCCCAGCCCACATGACTAAGGCTGGGTGAGGCCAGCTGCTGAGTGCTGCCTGCTTCCCAGGCCCTCCAGTACCATTCACCTAGGCAGTCCATGCAGCCGCTACACTTCCTTTTGCCTGTACGGTCACTGCTGACATGCTGCCGCATACAATTGCGACGGTCTCTGTGGGCCATGCGTAAGTAGCATCTGTGGGGCACTTGGGGAAACCATGAGTGAGGAAACATGCGCTGCCTTCCACACCGACTGATTTTGCATGAGATGGGGAATGCTGGCTGTGGGCCGGGACGTTGTTCCCACTGCTGGGCCATTCCACAGGGGAGTGACTGGGGTACGTGGCACTCCTAAGCTCCTGCTTCCTCATCTGGAAGTGCCCGCACATGGCATGACACTCATACATTGGACAGGCCTGTCAGGCCTGCATGGAGCTTAGCTGAGGTCTCTCACAGCCAGGCTTCTTCAGCCTGTCCTGGCTCTGGGTTCAGGAGGCCTCTCTACTCCCCCTACTGGTGACAGGTTCAAGCCCTACCTCTGCATAGTCCTTCTTCTAAATGCCTCTCCACACCAATGAAACAGCCGACCGTGATGCCCTCCCACACCAACAAAGCAGGTTGACCAAGGACAGTTATTGTAATTTTTTTGACCATCTCTAAGTGTAACATAATTAAGTAAAAAAAAAATGCCCACAACATCCCCACAAAAGATGTAGGGTTACTTGAGATCTGTGGATGAAAGACGTTATAGATATTATCAGCTTTAATTTATTGATGGGGAAACTGAGGCAAAGAGGGCAACTGTCTTGCCCAAGGACACAGAGCGGTAGTATTAGAACGCCAGAGGGTTGGGTTTTCATCACCTGACTAAGCGCACTAGATTTAGCATTAACGTTCATGTGTGGCTGTATCTGTGTAATTGTCTGTCTCGCTATGGCGCTGACCAGGAAACATTTCAGTGTCAATTTTCCAGGTTTTGGAGATTGTTTTCAGACAAGATGAAATGTTCACAGGTCTGGAATCCCTCAATATGTGGTTCTGAAAACACTAAAAGATGGCGTGTCAAAGCAAAATATGCCCCCTGACGCAGCCAGGCTGGGAGCTGGGACTCGCACACTTCCCCAACTCCTAGGCCGGTTTGTTTCCTGGGCTGGCCGAAGCCCAAGGCAGCTCGCTTCCCAGCTTGCCCAACTCACCAAAGTTGGGGAGCCAAGGCACCAGCCCGGGAGCCCGCTGGCCTGGAAGCCCTGAGGTCCCTGACACCAACGCACTCTGCATGGAGGGCTGCCCTGGAAAGCTGGGGATTGCCAACAGCCTGTCCAGCATGGAATCCTGCCCACGTTCCATGTGACGTTCATCAAAATCAGCAAATTCCAAAGAAAACAACATTTCATTGGCATTTTTCTGACCATCTCTAATATATATGGTAGACTGTAGCCCTATGGGGGGAGGGTGTACATATATATTTTGCATACATGTGCATATACAGGTATATAAATGTACACACACCCCAGCTTTATTGTAGCCTTGTCCTTAATTTGTTAAAAATGAATCTTATGTCAAAAAAAAAAAACCTATTGTGTTTTTAAATAACAAAGCGCTCACCTTGCACACAAGACCAGGTGAGGCGCTAACATTCTTTATTGTCTGGCAGAAATGGCCAGTCGCCATGAAATGGTGACCCAGGACTTAACACTGGGATTGGGACCCTTCTGCCACACCAGCCTACCCCCAATCAGACACACCTGCTTTGGCCCACGCTGTGCTATGGCCATTCAAGAGCTTGTGGCAAGCGTGTAACACCTCAGCTGCTTTGCCGGTGGCAAGACAAGGAGTAGAGCACAGCTAGCCTGGTCAAGCCGAGGTTGGGGGATGGGAGGGTGACAATAGGGCACCAGCACCAGAAAGAAACGGCCCGGGAGAGCGAAATTGCTACAGGAAATCAGAGAAAAGACAAAACAGGTGTAGCGATAGGCCAGGCGAGTGCGAGATCTTGGGATGTAATAAAACAAATATTGCCTCCCCCCACCCTCGCCCCCCCAAGCAACAGCTATAAAGAACCATCACTCAGGAGAAAATGTAATTTCTCCCTGCTTGAACATGCAACACACCAGCGCTTGGGTTGTTGGTTTGTCTTCCCCCACCCCCAACCCTACCCCGGACAATATTTTATAGCTACAGCCTCACAGGCAGTCAATATTTGCATATATTGTATTTACACATATAGCATGTACGTCTCTCTCTCTGTCTCTCTCATGCACACACACAACTCTCATTTCCAAAAGCTACGGGCTTGCATTGCAGGCTTGGGACCCTGTATATCTGAATGGGGCTGTGTAGCTGGCTGTGTGATGTTTAGCTGTGTGCTTATGGGGTGGTATAGAAGTTGTAGCAGCAGTGCTTGGGATGGGCCCAGTGCTAATAAAGCAGCGTGGTGCCAGCCATAGGGTGTTCTCTGTTTGGTAGAGGAGATGCTAGCAGCCTGTGCATCAGTTCAGGGAAGGGGCCCCTTGCAGCTCGGACAGTGTGAAAGCAGCAGGTGGAGAGATTTGTCTGAGGCGATGACCAAAGGGGGCCAGCTGGCCTCTCCAGCATGGCAAAAGTGAGAGCTGATCTTCCTTAGATGGTAAACGCTGTGGGGGCAAAGACCATGTCTACCTCTCTGTTTGTACAGCACCTAGCATAATAGGGCCCCCACCTCGGTCATAAATATTCAATACTGACAAGAACGGTCCTCCTCCATTGAAGTCAGTGGGAGTTTTGCCCTTGACTTCAAAGGGAGCAAGTCATAAACCTGGATTTAACAGCAGTCCATAGGAGATGGGATAGTCCTAAGCACGGGCATGGCAGGGGGGTCCTGGTTCTACATCCAGGCCAATATGAGTCTGCCATGGCAAGAAAGCCAAGTGCATTGTGTGGAGTAAAAGTGCTTGACCATCCCCGAGAATAAGAACTGCAGAGTGCTTTTGTGTTACTACTGGGTTGAAGGAATCTGCATAAAAAGCGAGGAAGGGGTGGGGAGGAGAGGGGGCTGTTCAGATACAAGAGACTTCCTCCATCAACTTTAACATCCTGCAGTCTTTACTCAGGCAAAACTCCCACTGAGTTGAACATAACACCCACCATGACTTCCCCTCACTATCAGGACCAATGAGTGCAGCTTCAGAGTCTCCCTCGCAGGTTGCACACTGAGCCCCCATGCATGCTGGGACAGGACTTGGGGCATTTTGTGTGGGCTGCATAAGGACTCAGCCCAGGTGAGATTCGCCCACTGCAGGGGCCATGCACCATTTCAGTGGGAAACTGGACTTTTAAACCCCCTTTCCGCCTCCCCGCCCTGCTGCCCCTGTGGTCTGCTGCAGAAACACCCACTCGGATCTCAAGCCTACCCTAGCCATCACCTTTCTCTGGGCAGGGACCTGACCTCCAATGACAGTGCTGTGCCAGGGCCCATCCAGCTCTTTCAAAGCAGCGCATATGTATTCAAGGATATCAAGGAAACATGTAAAACAATAATGGGGTCTAAATGCTCCTTGAGCCCTCATACCAGAAGTTGCCCATCATTCCTATGGGAACCCTGATAGGTTCTAGTCCTTCCGACCCTCCTGTAGGGTTGGGTCCCCCCGAGATCAAAGGTAAGGGCCATTTCTTGTATCAAAAGGAAGCTGTGGTAACTCCTTCATGGAGTAGAATGCAACTCCCTAACCCACAACGCTACACAGAACATTCCCACATACAATACAACGTGGTCTCCAAAGATACTGCCTGGGGTTGGAATAGCTGTCACACTGTCTTTGCTGGGCGTGAATTTCACCTAATAGTGCGGCTGTGGACAATAAAGCGTAGCCAGTGGCCACCCTTGAAAGTTCTCCAGTGGTGCCTTTAATGTGCTGTGTTCTCTCCCACAGCAGAGTCCAGGCAATACTGGGGGGAAGCTGCCATAACAAAGAGAGCTGGAAATGTTTTTAGGGTCACCGCTGTAATCACGCACAGTCCAGCTGTGGCTCAGGGCCCTGATTAAAGACATCCTCAGTAACTAGGGACTCAACAGTCGATGAGAATATTGCCAAAGGGCTGCTGGAAAAGACTTCACAGTAGAGGCTTGGCAGGTGTGAGATTACAGGGCGTCATTGGCCTTAGCCTGTTGCGTGGAGGCACACTCTGGCTCAGCATTCTAGCTCTCAGAGACGAGTTGCACCATCACTCCTTGTAGCCCGTCTCCAAGGACGCAAGGTGTGCACTCCCTCTCGCTTTGTAACTAAGTCTCACAAGTCCCAAAGACCCCATTTCTGTATCAGGCTGTATCCCTGTCTTCATAACCCTAACATCTTTATTCATGAATGGGATGGCTTATCTCTGAGCCATACTCAATGCTTTTATCTGCTCCCAGAGAAGTGAACTGCTTATTAAATAGATTTGGTTGATTTTTATTTGAATGCATTTGTTTGTTTTTTCAGTGAGTTTTAATCATTTATACATGTCTAGGTGTGTGTATACATATATATGTATAGGTATGTGTGTGTGTATATATATATATATGTATATATTTGTTGTCACATTCACAATGTCTGAAATTTTAGTCTAAAGGCAGAGGTACTGTGCTTGCCATTCCAAAGTTGACACACAGTTGCTGCCTATTCCATGCATTAGGGTAGGTTGGTGTGGTCATGTCCGGCCCAGGTTACTAGAGAGACAACATGGGAGAGGTACTAGCTTTTATTGGTTCAACTTCTGTTGGTAAACGAGACAAGCTTTTGAGCATACACAGAACTTGTCTTCGGGTCTGGCACTCCGAGTACCTATCCCAGACCTGAAGAAGCACCCTGTATAAGCTCGAATGCTTGGCTCTTTCACCAACAGACTCTGGACCAATAAAAGATCTTACATCACCCACCAGGTCTCGCTGTATATTAGGGGAAACTTCTCAGCTAACATGTTTGACTAGAGTAGCCCTGCAAAGAGGACAGGCTAATCCCAGGCATTGACCGGCTTCTCAGAGTCCCAGTCCAGCCCCTGCTGCTGCGTGTGGGCTGTGTTAGGTCAGCCTTTCCCATCTGCTCCAGCTTAGCCACACTGTCCAGCATGTTTGGTGGACGAAAGGAGATGTAAGGGTATGTCTTCACTACTCGCTGGATCGGCAGACAGCGATCCATCCAGCGGGGATCAATTTATTGTGTCTAGTTTAGATGCAATAAATTGACCCCCCCAAGCACTCTCCCGTCGACTCCTGTACTCCAGGACCATGAGAGGCGCAGGCGACGGGGGAGCGGCAGCAATCGACTCACCGCGGTGAAGATACCATGGTAAGTCGATCTAAGTACGTTGACTTCAGCTACATTATTCACATAGCTGAAGTTGCATAACTTAGATCGATCCTCCCCTTCCCCCCCACACCAGTGTAGACCAGGGCTAAGCCTCAGTTCAGCACTCCTGACCTTGCAGTACCTGCTCTCCCCTACTGGTGTTACTCACAATACAGGTGCAAGCCCTAAGAGATACAGTGACTCCTTACAGCTTTTTATTCTGCTGCACGTCTATCAGAATTCACCAGCTGGCCCAGTGTAACTAGCGCTGACTTTTTAATGGTGACTGTGGAGCGTGAGATTCAGCAGCCGTACTACAATCCTCTTAGGGTGAGGTCTCATTCACCAGCACTAAGTGGAGGTTTATTATAGTGCTACAGTCTCTTTCTGTAGCACAAACAGAGCTGAACCACAATCCCGTCTGGGTGCATACATTCACCTCTGTACCAGGCATCATCCAAACACAAGTTCAGATTCAAATTTTGAGCATGCAAAATCCAGGGGTTTTGGTCGGCCGATGGTAGTGACACAGACTAGATAAATCCAGTGTAACAGCAGCAATCCATGTAGTTACTCCAGATTTACCTTGCTGTAAAAGAGAGCAGAGTCTGGCTGCTGGAGCCAAATCCAGAGTTCGGATCCTGGGTTTTGTTCAGGGCCATCTCTCTGCTGGATAACATAAACCCTTCCCCTTGCCAGCACACATAGTTTGGCTTTGAACGAAAGCCAATGGAAAGAAGCCTCTCTAGCCTGTTTGCGTGACTTCAGAACTAGAGTCTAACACAATGTTCTTGTGACAAACCAATGTGCAGTGAAATTTCAATGATGTGCAGTGACTTTTCAGGACTAGGCATGCTGGTGAGAAATCAACCCGCCGATGGGATGGGAAGCAAACACCTGAAGTACAGTAGTTCTAGCTGTTGGCTGAGCCCACTACTTTATGTTTCATTGTGTGCAATGACTTTTAGGGACTTGATCCTTGCAGTGTTCATTCAGGCAAAACTCTCAGAGCAAGTTAAAGGCAGTTTTGCCTGGTGAGGACTGCAGAGTCAGGAGGATATGGGCAGTCCAGGGGCATTTTGCCTGAGGGAAGATGTGGGATCAGGCCTGTAGGTAGAATTTTGAATTTTTTAGGTCATATCAGAACAGGGAAGTAAATTCACATACCACACCAGTTGGGCTGCTGTTCTGAGCATCTCATCCTACAACCTCTTAAAGGGACAGACACTAGTTACTTTTTTCTCAATAACCAAAGCAGTGCCTCTTCTTTTACTCCAGCACCCCTTCAGCTTTTCAGATGCAAACAGAGCAGCTGAGAACCTGATCCAGAGCCCATTGAAGTCAACAGAAAGGCTCCAATGTTCTTTGAATCAACCCCTTACTGAAGAGCCACTTCCCAGGAGTTTGTGGGGAGGGGTGGCACAGGGAAAGAACAAAACCACTGCGGTTGGCAGCAAATGTATTTTCCAGACGCAAACCGACCTATGTGTGCTCTCATCCATTCAGTGCATGCTCTCCTCAGCAGCCACTGCATAACATTTTGTTACTGTTCACTGTTGTTCATGTGTCCACATAAACTGTGTGTAGTATGTCTTTGTACTTTGCTAGGCCTCCACCATGATTTTTTTTCCTCTTTCTTTCGTTTCATTTTCTTTCTTCTTTTGTTTTTATCGTTTAATTGCAAGTATTTTCACTAGAGCTTTTTGACTGATGCTGTTTGGTACTTTTTATTATTATTACTATTATTATTTTTATATATATCTTCTTCCCCCACCTTTCCCTTTTTCCACACTATATATAAATATATATATATATAAAAAAAATCTTTTCTTCTTTTGTCATTCAATCAAATTCCAACAAAACCAACCAAGAGCCAGTCAAATCCACCACAGTCTCGAGCTGAGCTAGGAAAAAAGTTCACGTAATGACATGAAAGTGGAGAATACAGTCCCCCAGTCCGTAAGTTCAAATCAACTCGAAGTTGAAAGTGTGACATGATGGCGTCATGTAACAAGCTAAGAATTGGTTGCATGACATGCCGTCAAGTTTCGTGCAGGTGCCGTGATTGAAGCATTTTTCTTGGATGTTGTATCAGTTGATGATTGGCCAGTCATGATCACATGTGCCTTTTTTGACTTTGTGCTGCCACAATTTCTTGCTGTGCTCATTTTCGTTTTGTTTGGTGCTTGCAGTGGTTTCTTTATTTGTCGTTTAATTTCTTGTCAGCGTTTTATGCTTCTTTAGATGTCACATAGAAGGAAAAAAAAAGATGGATTCCTAATTCTTTAGAAAATGGGATTGTTATAACTGTACAGATATTTTACAAAAAAAATGAAAAAAGAAAATGCGTGGTTGATTTTTTTGCACTTGAAAAATATTGTGATTTTTATTTATTTTTTTCCGGAGAATTGGGGGCC